>NC_090336.1:24801295-26001295 GCF_035084215.1 Heptranchias perlo
TAACTAAAAAATAGCAAATTTATTACAAGAATCCAGGAGGGAGTCAAAGTTATTTGTGCCTGAAGGCCCAAAATTGAAAGCGCTGATGATTAAAACCTAGTGACTAATTAAAAATATTATGCAAATCTTTGTCATGTCAAATAGGAGGACTTGTCGTATAAGGTTTTCTTGCTTAGATGAAGAGGCAATTGAACAGTTGTTGCATGAAGAGAGGGATGCCCTGTTTTCTTACAATTGAGTAACAACAATTTGCATTTATATATGGCGCCTTGGAGAGGGCATGGGGGAGATAAGAGAGGTGAGAGTTTAGGGCTAGGGTAATTTGGGGGGCCTGGGGAAAGGTTTGGCTTAGCAGGCAAGTGAATAGGGGGCAAGTAGCAGAGGCAGCTTAATGGATGGTGTCTATTTTGGTGACAAAGAGGTCCATCTTTAAGGTCGGTAGTGGAGAAAAGAAGCCGGGGATTATCTTTGGTCGCCAGGCTGATCCTAGAGTAGTGGGTAGTTTTGGCGGGACAGGGTGAGGCCTAATAGCGCTTGATGTGATCCAGCCAGATCTGGTGAGGGATGGCTAAAACAGTTGTGTGCCAGATATGTCCAAGTCTGCACCCCTTGTACTTGAGCGAGGGGGGGGGGAATAACCAGGATGGGAGACAGTGAAAGTTTTGCTGGACAGAAAGTTACGAAAGGTGGACATGAGCGAGCAGATGAAGAAATCAACTGCTGCAGAGATATCATGACCAATGGAGGGCCAAAGGCTAGACAGTTGGTAATATGGAAAGTGCAGTTGCAAGCGACTTAGGAGAGGCAGATACTGAAGGAAGCAGGGTTTGAAGGGACTTTGGGGACATGGGTGGTTGAAGATGGCCTTGTCAGTGATTGAGACCACAGCAGTAGAGACACCATCTGAGATGGCAAGGTCAAAGGGCTGGCCATCAATACAAGGAAAAGCAAGAGTTCCAGGAGGTGGACGAGGAGGAGGCCAAAATACTCAGAACAGACAATCACAATATGTGTCTAAGTGTGCAGAGAACTGAATAAATAAACTTATCATTGACTTTATCTTCCCAGGCAGGATCTTTCAGGACACACAGCGTTCAGATCACTCGTTGAATTTGCCTACGACCTGCGACCAAATGCGGAACAGGAAATCCGATTGCAAGTCATGGCAACGTCAAAAACATGATAGCACCTTGCAATTATAATGTTTTAAGTAATTTAAACTAAGGGACAACAGTAAATATATAAACAAATAATCAGAGTAATTAAGAGGATATAATTAACTAAGTAGAGGATACCAACATTAAAGGGATCCGAATTGCATTAAATTAAAAACCTGGTATACGTAAATATATAGGAGTTAAGGGAATGCTAAACTAAAACAAACATAAATATCTAACATAGGTAGATAGACTTTTAAGTAAAATGATGGGGCAACTGAGACCCATTGTCTGCAATTCCTGTGTCATGTGGGAACTCCAGGACACTTCATGTGCCCTGGATAACCATGTGTGCAAGAGTGCCTCTAGTTGCTTGAACTCAAGCTCAAGGTTTCTGAGCTTGAGGAGCGGCTGGAGTCACTGCAATGCATACAGGAGGCTGAGAATTTCCTGAATTGCACATTCCAGGAGGTGGTCACCCCGCAGCGAGAGAGAGTTCAGGAGGATAGTAAGTGGGTGGCCATCCAGTAGGGTAGGAAGAAGCAGGCAGGGCAGGAATCCTCCGGGGGTGTCATTAACCAGTTTTCAGTACTGAATACTAGTGAGGGTGATGACACATCGGGGGAGTGCAGTCTAGAGCACACCCACGGCATCGTGGGGCAAATGACTGCACGGGAGGGCGGGCACAGCAAAGTGTAGAAATGCAGCGGTCATAGGGGATTTGATAGTCGAAGGGATAGACAGGCATTTCTGCAACCGCCAATCTGAGTCTCGCATGGTGTGTTGTCTCCCTAGTGCCAGGGTAAAGGACATCACTGAGAAGGTGCAGAACACTTTACGAGGGGAAGGAGAACAGTCAGAAGTCGTGGTCCATATTGGAACCAATGAGGGTTGAGGTCCTGCAGACAGAGTTTCAGGAGCTAGGGAGGAAGTCAAAGAACAGGATCTCAAAGGTAGTAATCTCTGGATTGCTCCCAGTGCCACGTGCTAGTGAGTATAGGAACAGTAAGATAAGACAGGTTAACGTGTGGCTGGAGAAATGGTGCAAGGGGGAGGGCTTCAGATTCCTGGGGCATTGGGACCAGTTCTGGGGCAGCAGGGACCTGTACAAGATGGCTGGATTGCACGTCAACAGGGCTGGGACCAATATCCTCACAGGGAGGTTAACTAATGCTGTGGGGGTTTAAATTAATTTGGCAGGGAGAGGGGCACCATAATGAAGCATTAGAAAGGAGATACAAGGTGCATTGAGGACTGGTAGAGATGAACAGTATTAGAATAAAGAATAGGTCAAAAATAGGAGGATCAGACGGGAGAAATGCGAGGCAGAGTAAGATGGGTTTGGAGTGCATGTGCGTAAATGCACGAAGCGTGGTAAATAAGATTGGTGAGTTGCAGGCACAAGTAACCACATGGGATTATGATATAGTGGCAATAACAGAGACCTGGCTCAAACAAGGGGAGGATTGGACACTTAATAATCCTGGCTACAGTGTATTCAGGAAAGACAGGGAAGGAAAAAAAGGATGGGGATGGCAGTATTGATCAAAGATACTGTTACAGCACTGGAAAGGGATGATGTACTTGAGGGTCAAAGACAGAATTTATTTGGTAAGATTAAGGAATAATCAGTGAATGTTTCAATGAGATTAAGTGGCACTATTACACTTTCAAAGAGGAGATGGTTAGGGTACGGACTAGACACATTCCCACGAGGAGGAAAGGAAATGAATCCAAAACTAGAGCTCCCTGGATGACTAAAGATATAGAGCTTAAAATGAAACAGATAAAAGAGGCTTATGGTAAATATCAGGTTCATATTTCAGTAGAGAACCAGGCTGAATACAGAAAGTACAGAGGAGAATTAAAAAAGGAAGTAAGAGGTGCAAAGAGAGAGTATGAGAATAGATTAGTGGCTAACATAAACAGGAACCCAAAAGTCTTTTATAAATAGTCAAATGGTAGTCAAAGAAAGAGTGGGTCATTTAGGGACCAAAAAGGAGGTCTTCTTGTGGAGGCAGAGGGCATGGCTAAGGTACTAAATGAGAACATAAGAAATAGGAGCAGGAGTAGGCCATCCGGACCCTCGAGCCTGCTCCGCCATTCAACAAGATCATGGCTGATCTTCTACCTCAACACCATTTTCCTGCACCATCCCCATATTCCTTGATGCCTTTAATAACTAGAAATCTATTGATCTCTGTTTTGAATGTACTCAATGACTGAGCCTCCACAGCCCTCTGGGGTAGAGAATTCCAAAGATTCACCACCCTCTGAGTGAAGAAATTTCTTCTCATCTCAGTCGTAAATGGCCTAACCCTTATTCTGAGACTGTGACCCCTGATTCTAGATTCCCCAGCCAGGGGAAACATCCTCCCTGCATCTAGACTGATTCCTGGGATGGCGGGATTGGCGTATGAGGAGAGATTGAGTAGACTAGGCCTGTATTCTCTAGAGTTTAGAAGAATGAGAGGTGATCTCATTGAAACAAACAAAATTCTTACAGAGCCGTGTAAGAATTTTATATGTTTCAATAAGATCACCTCTCATTCTTCTAAACTCTAGAGAATACAGGCCTAGTCTACTCAATCTCTCCTCATACGACAATCCCCCCATCCCAGGAATCAGTCTGGTGAACTTTCGTTGCACTCCCTCTACGGCAAGTATATCCTTTCTTAGGAAAGAAGACCAAAATTGTACACAATATTCCAGGTGCGGTCTCACCAAGGCCCTATATAATTGCAGTAAGACATCTTTACTCCTGTACTCCAATCCTCTTGTAATAAAAGCCAACATACCAATTGCCTTCCTAATTGCTTGCTGCACCTGCATGCTAGCTTTCAGTAACTCATGTACAAGGACACCCAGGTCCCTTTGAACATCAACATTTTCCAGTATCTTACCATTTAAAAAATACTCTGCATTTCTGTTTTTCCTACCAAAGTGGATAACTTCACATTTTTCCACATTATATTCCATCTGCCATGTTTCTGCCCACTCACTTAGCCTGTCTATATCCCCTTGAAGCCTCTTTGATCCTCCTCACAACTCACATTCCCAACTAGTTTTGTGTTAGCAGCAAACTTGGAAATATTACATTTGGTCCCCTCGTCCAAATCATTGATCTAGATTGTGAATAGCTGGGGCCCAAGCACTGATCCCTGCGGTACCCCACTAGTCACAGTCTGCCAACCTGAAAAGGACCCATTTATTCCTACTTTCTGTTTTCTGTCTGTTAACCAATTCTCAATCCATGCCAGTATATTACCCCCAATTCTATGTGCTCTAACTTTGTTCACCAACCTCCTGTGTGGGACCTTATTGAAAGCCTTCTGAAAGTCCAAAACCCCTCAGATAATGAAGCAGACCGAGCCTGCATGTAGCAAGACCTGGACAACATTCAGGCTTGGGCTGATAAGTGTCAAGTAACATTCACAGCAGACAAGTGCCAGGCAATGACTATCTCCAACAAGAGAGTGTCTAACCACCTCCCCTTGACATTCAACGGCATTACCATCGCCGAATCCCCCACCATCAACATCCTGGGGGTCACCATTGACCAGAAACTTAACTGGACCAGCCACATAAATACTGTGGCTACAAGAGCAGGTCAGAGGTTGGGTATTCTGCAGCGAGTGACTCACCTCCTGACTCTCCAAAGCCTTTCCACCATCTACAAGGCACAAGTCAGCAGCGTGATGGAATACTCTCCACTTGCCTGGATGAGTGCAACTCCAACACTCAAGAAGCTCGACACCATCCAGGACAAAGCAGCCCGCTTGATTGGCACCCCATCCACCACCATAAACATTCACTCCCTTCACCATCGGCACACAGTGGCTGCAGTGTGTACCATCTACAGGATGCACTGCAGCAACTCGCCAAGGCTTCTTCGATGGCACCTCCCAAACCCGCGACCTCTACCACCTAGAAGGACAAGGGCAACAGGCACATGGGAACACCCCCACGCGTTCCCCTCCAAGTCACACACCATCCCAACTTGGAAATATATCGCCGTTCCTTCATCGTCGCTGGGTCAAAATCCTGGAATTCTCTTCCTAACAGCACTGTGGCAGAACCTTCACCACACGGACTGCAGCGGTTCAAGGCGGCAGCTCACCACCACCTTCTCAAGGGCAATTAGGGATGGGCAATATATGCTGGCCTTGCCAGCGACACCCACATCCCACGAATGAAGAAAAAACACCACATCCGCTGGTTCCTCCTTATCTATTCTACTAGTTACATCCTCAAAGAATTCCAATACATTTGTCCCTTTCATAAATCTATGTTGACTCTGCCAAATCCTATTATTATTTTCTAAGTGTCCTGTTATCACATCCTTTATAATAGATTCTAGCATTTTCCCTACTACTAATGTCAGGCTGACAGGTCTGTAGTTCCCTGCTTTCTCTCTCCCTCCTTTCTTAAACAGTGGGGTTACATTTGCTACCCTCCAATCTACAGGAACCATTCCAGAATCTATAGAATTTTGGAAGATGACAACCAATGCATCCACTATCTCTATGGCCACCTCTTTCAAAACCCTGGTATGTAGAGCATATGTCCTTGGGATTTATCGATTTTCTGACCCATTACTTTCTCTAGTACTATTTTTTTACTGATACTAATTTCCTTCAGTTCCTCATTCTTGCCCGACCCTTGGTTCTCTGGTATTTCTGGGAGGTTTTTTGTGTCTTCTTCCTTGAAGACAGACACAAAGTATTTGTTTAATTTCTCTGACATTTCCTTATTCCCCATTATAAATTCTCCCGTCTTTGTCTGTACTGAGTACTTTGCATCTATCTTTACTAACGGAGAGGATGCTGCCAATATCACAGTAAAGGAGGAGGTAGATAGGGTGAAAATGGATAAAGAGGTACTTAAGAGTACTCAAAGTAGAAAAGTTACCCGGTCCGGATGGGATGAATCCTAGGTTGCTGAAGGAAGTAAGGGTGGAAATTGCGGAGGCTCTGGCCACAATCTTCCAATCCTCCTTAGATATGGGAGTGGTGCAAGAGGACGGGAGGATTGCAAATGTTACACCTCTGTTCAAAAAAGGGGAAGGTGAAACTTTTAGAGACAATAATCCGGGACAAAATTAATTGCCGCTTGGAAAAATATGGGTTAATAAATGAAAGCTGGTATGGATTTGTTAACAGCAAATGATGTTTGACTAACTTGATTGAGTTTTTTGATGAAGTAGCAGCGAGGGTTGATGATGTGTATATGGACTTTCAAAAGGCGTTTGATAAAGTACCACATAATAGACTTGTTAGCAAAATTGAAACCCATGGGGTTAAAGGGACAGTGTCTGTGTGGATAAGAAATTGGCTACGGGACAGAAAACAGTGAGTAGTGGTGAACGGTTGTTTTTCAGACTGGAGGGAAGTGTGCAGTGGTGACCCCCAGGTGTAGGGACCACCGCTCTTTTTGACATATGATCTGGACTTGGTATGCAGGGTACAATATCAAAGTTTGCAGATGACACAAAACTCGGTAATGTAGTAAATAGTGAGGAGGATAGTAACAGACTTCAGGAGGAAATAGACAGATTGGTTGAATGGGCAGATACAAGGTAGATGAAATTTAATGCAGGAAATGAATCACTTTGAAGTGATTCATTTTGGTAGGAAGAATGTGGAGAGGCAATATAAACTAAATGGTACAATTTTAAAGGGTGTGCAAGAACAGAGAGACCTGGGGGTATACGTATATAAGTCTTTGAAGGTGGCAGGATAAATTGAGAAGGCTGTTAAAAAGGCAGACAGGATCTTTGGCTTTATAAATAGAGGCATAGAGTACAAAAACAAGGAAGTTATACTAAACCTTTATAAAGCACTGGTTAGGTCCCAGCTGGAGTATTGTGTTCCATTCTGGGCACCACACTTTAGGAAGGATGTCAAGGCCTTAGAGAGGATGCAGAGGAGATTTACTAGAATGGTACCAGGATGGACTTCAGTTACGTGGAGAGATGGAGAAACTGGAGTTGTTCTCCTTGGAGCAGAGAGATGTTCAAAATCATGAAGGGTTTTGATAGAATAAATAAGGAGAAACTGGCAGTGGCAGAAGGGCACAGATTTAAGGTAATTGGAAAAAGAAGCAGTGGCGACATGAGGAAAATCTTTTTTAAACATCGTGTTGTGATGATCTGGAATGCGCTGCCTGAAAGGGTGGTGGAAGCAGTTTCAATAACAACTTTCAAAAGAGAATTGGATAGCTCTTTCAAAGAGCCAACACAGGCACGATGGGCCGAATGGCCTCCTTCTGTGCTGTATCATTCTATGATTCTATAAGCAACCTACAGTTGGGCTCGAATGCTCGATTTATGGGGGTGTATCTTTCTTTTACAGTGGTTGATTACTATGAATGCTTTGCCCTCTGAGGAACCTGGGTGTTTGCACATTCCATATTTATACAGACTGTTTCTTAGCCGTATGGCCTTAAGTTTTTCACAATATGGTTTTGATCCAAATAGTTTAGGTTTTGAGCGGACTGTCCAGGAATTTTTAAAAAGTAAGCCAACACCAAAAGTCTGAGTTTTAATGACTAAATTACATTATTTTCTACTTATTCACGTCTCGTGATGTGCGTTAATTAACAAGGTGACTTTTCATTAGCAGTAAAGTAAACTTGAGAAGTCAAACTGCAATCCAAACCTCTGTCCGACTTCCAGCTTGCATCCTTTCCAATTTTGGACTTGGCAAAATGTTTGATCCTAGGTGTGCATCCACATAAAAAAAAATCCCAAAGAGCAAAAAAGTGCTTTCCTACTGTTTATTAATCATAACTAGGACTTTTTCCACAAAAAAGAGTAAAATTTCAAAATATATAATCTCAGAAAGAAATACTCTACCATATACATAATGGGGCAGATTTTCCTGTGAGTGGCGAACGAACGGCGTCCACCATTTGGTGGTCTTGCACTTGCCCATCGACTTTTCATGGGCTTTTGCACAGCAAGTTCCTCTCATGGGGTCCTCAGTCCAGTGTGGCGCCCTCTACAGGGCATCTGAGACCTGTGTGAACGGGGCAAGCAACAGTAGATGCCCTTAACTAATTAGATCGAAGCAGCGCAGAGTTAGAACCAGGAAGTGTAAGTTCAAATAATAAATTCAATGTCAAATCTGTTACAGAAAGCAAAATAAAGAGAGGGTAAGAAATATTGAATTATGAGACAGAGACAAAAGAGACAGAAAGTAAAAAAATAAAAAAACATTTTTAAAAATGTGCAACTTTAAAATCTGAAGGAATGAGACTCCACACTTTATGAAGGAGGGTTGCATCTTTTACAGCAACTTCCGGATTTCTGCGTTTGACTGCGCCTGTGCGGTCGCCAGAAATTGTTGTACCAGTTGCACAGAAATAACGGTGAGCCCTGTTACCCTCGCCATTATTTTCACAGGAAAATCCAGCCCAATATAGATGAAGTCATCTCATACAAAATAATTTACCTTCATGAAGTACATTAGCTACCAAACACAATAAAAATTACAATCTTTTATCTATCAGTTTTGTTTGTTGAGGTACCATCTGCACGTTTAATCTGAAATGGGTCAGATTATTGGGAAAAAAAGGTAAAGAACGGTACTGGATGACGACAGAAGTTCAAAGACATCATGTACAAAGACTGGCTGAAGACAGATGCCATTTCCACAGCAACAGATAGATGTGCTTCCGTATTCAAATATTGCCCAAACTATGAACATGTATTATTATTTAATTTCTATTATTATGCAGTAGAACTTTTTAAAAACATTGAGTGTTTGGAGCAATCAGAAGTCGACCAACAGAATAAAGCTCTGTTATTATCTAGATCAAGCACATCTGGCTTCAGCCAGTCTGAACTGGTTTTCTATCGATATACCACCACCACTTGGCAGCTAAACCTATGCATCATGAATATTCTATACAAAGTTGGCAAAATGTTACATCGCGATTTGTGACAAAGAAGCCATAGCAGTCTCTTTAATTCATTCTACCCAAGAGCGTCGAGACGCCCGGTCCTTTTTTAAAGAAAGGACCAAAAAAGCAACAAATTCAGGACTGCGTCACCTTGCATTAAGATTAAACAGTCTGTACATAGAGTTGTAAAAACCTAACCATATATTAATTTATATGAAAACTTCAATTACAGCCAAACTAGCATTCAATGTAAACATAAAATAAATCTGATTTATGCTATCCCGACCCTGATCACGAGGGATAGGATATTTGCCAAGATTTTTTGCCCACGAAAACTAAGGCCTATGTTTAAAGCTGTGATCCTCTTTTGTTGTCCTTTGTAGCCTAGTTTCAAATCTACCACAGATCGTATTGCACACAACTTTCTCTCCACCAACCCCCACATAGAAATGAAATGTGCTCACCCCTCGAACCCTTTGAGGGCCTACTGCAAAGCCATCACTTTTGTTTTATTCCCCTCAATTATTTCAAAGAGTACTGCAAACATTTTCATTCAGCATCAAGAGATTCACAGAGAATCCATGTCCTATTGTTTTTTTTAAAAAAAATTTCCCTGGTTTTATTCCATGGTCATGCACATGATTTGAAAGCTGCAAAGGGAACTTAGTCCTCAAAGGGTATTGATCCCAGGAGTTTCTTGGAGAAGTTTTACTCTGTAGACGGTTGATGTGCTGCCCAAAATATTGTGCTTGGTTGTTCACTGTCATTTTTTTTCAAATGACAACATTTTTTCCTCCTATGTATATACAAACATTTGGTATAGATTTGATTTGATTTTTGTTTTTAAACTTCTATTTATTTTGCGGGCTGCTTTTCTTCAGAAATTTAAACCTGACTAATCAGTTTTACAGAATCAGAAATCTGAGCCTGACTACTGGAGTCGGAGAGATCTGGGTGTAATCACTCAGGTTAAGTGAACCTATTAACTGTGACCCATGTAGATATAATTTACATATATTTCTTACAACATCATATTTGGGAGATTTATTTTCCTGTTCCATTCACCTTTTAAATGCAGGCTGGAAGATTCCATTAAATCTTGCCTGAGGTTCAGCCAAATTAAGTCAGGTGTCTGCTTAGTTGAAGCAGTAGAGTTCAGTGTGTTGCAGAAAGAATCCAAATATATCCCAGCAGGTTGAGTTTTTTTTTAAAAAGATTAATCCCCATATAACTGAAGCAGTACAATAGATCTGAAGCATATTTTGGGAGTTAATCGCAAATTTCATGTGTAACTGTGACTGTGAAGCCACATCTGTGACTTTGCTTAATGATTGGTCTGACCTAGTTCCAACTGGAGGATGTGGGGGAATCAGAGCACACTGGACCTTAGGCTTCATTATTGAATTTGCTCTGCAGTTTGTGTAATGGGGAGGAGCAATTAAAGTGAGGCAAGCTGAACAGTTTCCCCTGAGCTAGAATGGTTCAGCACAGTGTTCCATCTGTAGGCCTGACCAAAACTTGATAAATTCAGCCAACTGCAACAAATGAGTCTGAAGTCTTTTCCTTAAAGTTCCTTGAATGTACTAGGCCATCCAATAGATTTGAATTTCAGTAGATTTGAAATCAAGACTAGGCAGAACTACAAAAAGGGATACTAATCTGCAAAAAATGCAATATCTGGTTTATACAGGATGTTAATGCAACCATGGATCTGTCCTTACACAGCAGAATAGAAGGTCATTATCAGAACTGGGGATGCAGAACGAATAGCAATGACACACTAGCAGAATACACTTGTACAGTGGTATCACACTATGCATCTTTGTTAAAATAGTGGCCAAGGAAATTTTATACAAATGTGGTAATGCATTTGTATGCTAAAAATCACATAGCACCATTTCATCCCGTTGGTGTTGAGGGCTCTAACTATATGTCAACTTTTAAAAGATTTCGTGTGTGTATATTTAGCACACACCATTAAGTAATTTGGCAGACATCAAATGGAGCATTACACCTGAGAACTGGTAAACTGACCTTTCACTTTTATGATGTCATTGGGGTCACCTCGTCCATTTAAGGGGGTCCTGCCTCTCTACAAACAGTGAAAACCCTTCTTCGTGTTTGGGAACAGAGAAGAGCCTTATATCATTTAAAAAAACAATGTCTCTTTAAAGAAGTAGCATGAAGAGTGACAATTTTAGCAGGTTGCTTCACCACAGCAACTCCAACTACTGTCACTTACAAATACGTTGAAAGGGAAGGTAAGGTTTTATTACTTTATGGACATCAGCAGGGCTGTGGGCTCAAAAGGAGCGAAGAACCAGCTACTGCAGGTTACCACATTTATCTCCAATCCGACAGGGTCAAAACTAGCCAGCTCAAGACCAAGTAGTTTCTACTCTTTACCCTCCTCCACACCCATATGCACTGTGACCAACTGCAGGAAATGCTATTATCTATAACCCTGAGCTTAAATTAATTACTCAGACACTACATGAATATTCCCTGCAAAAGAATTTGTTGAATTGTGATGGCCCAGTGAATAAATACACTGCTCAGGGTGTTACTGGGTCACACAGCCCAGGAGATTTCCAGGTGTGATCCATGATCTGTGCTGACACGTCAGGTGTGCCTTAGTGGGTAGCACTGTCGCTTCTGAGTCATAAGGATGTGGGTTCAAGCCCCATTCCAGAGACTTGACCACATAATCTAAGCTGAAAACTCCAGTGCAGTACTGAGAGGGTGCTGCACTCTCGGAGGTGCCATCTTTCTGAAGAGACGTTAAACCGAGGCCCTGTCTGTCTTCTCAGCTGGACGTAAAAGATCCCACGCCATTAATCAAAGAGCAAGGAAGTTCTCACGGTGTCCTGGCTAACATTTTTCCCTCAACCAACAATGAAAACAGATGATCTGGTAATTTATTTCATTGCTGGTTGTGGGAGCTTGCTGCGTACAAATTGGCTGCCACGTTTCCTACACTTCAAATGTACTACATTGGCTGTAAAGCGCTTTGGGATGTCCTGTGGTCATTAAAAGCACTATATAAATGCAAGTTTTTCTTTCTAAGTTAGCTATTTTCAGCCAGTTTGGTGGGTTGTGGGAGGTGTTACTGTTGGTCTTAGTGGCCTGGGCTACAGAAAGACTACCCAAGGTTCCTGCTCTTAGTCATTATCTAGCATTACATAGAATTTACAGCACAGAAACAGGCCATTTGGCCCGAGTGGTCTATGCCAGTGTTTATTCTCCACACGAGCCTCCTTCCACCCTATTTCATCTAACCCAATCTGCATAACTTTCTATTCCTTTTGCCCTCATGTACTTTCTCTAAAATGCATTGTGTATATATGGTGCTCAAGAAGCATAAGAAGTCACTTGGGCAAGGTACTGGAGAGCTGTTAGTATCCATGGAACTGGACCTCAACATGAGAAGAATAGGGCAAGAAATGAGAGGAAAAAGAAAACATATTCAAAAAAAAAAATGTTTTTGAACATTATTTTGTTATTGCATATTTAGCCTTTTAATTGAGAAAGATCTTTTTTTAACCTTCACAAATTAAACATCCAATGGCTTGCTAAAAAGGCAAAAAAGTGCAAGTGCCAGCTGCTGTGTCAGGGCAAGATCGTACTGCCAGTCAGTTAATTGCACTGACCTTCATACCTGGGACAACAAGTGCAGTTCCAGTAAAGTGGGCATGTCAACCGTTATTATTGCTAAATTAAACCACCCTGGGGTCAGCATAGCCACATCTGTGGGCCTGTACTGTGCTACCTACCTCTGGTTACACTAAACCATTCTGAAATATAGGCAATTTATCCCTAATAAAAGGAAATTGATGAGGAGTGGGAGGAAGGTAATGGAATGAGGAAACTGCTGCAGAACGTATTCAGATGACATTGTGATGTAAAGAACAGCAGATATATTCAACCTTCCTGTTAGGATCGCCCTCATTGTTACCTGTTACTCAAGCAGTCCATACCAAGCAGATTCTGTACAATCATATTGACTCAGTATGAAGGTCAGTGTGTTAGTCAAGACTGCTGTACCTCCAATAAACACACGGCATAACACTAGGATTGACACCTGACCTGATTGAATCAGTACTTTGTTTTTCTATTCTTACAGCTCCAGTTTTACATTACACGTCTACATATTAAACTTTAGCTGAACTAGTAGAAACAAATAAATAAATTAAGTACCAACATCAAGACAATTAAAATCTTAATTCTTCACACAAAGGGTGATAAATGTTTGGAACAATCTGCTGGGGAGAGTAGTAGAGATACAACCTTTGGGGCATTCAAAATGTAGTTAGTTGCAGGGATGGGAAAGTTATCCATCCTAATTAATATTTTATACACTGCAACAAGGTTCCCCCTTAACAATGTTGTCTTCAGGCTGTAGAGGCTGAACCTCTTATACTTTTCCCATAGCTCTGGTCCCTTATGCCTGGAATCATTCTTATTGGTCTTCTTGGCATATGTAGTGACCCCCAAGCATTGGAGAGAGAGATAAGATCCTTTTGGTAACATGACAACCAGAACTGTAATACTAGATGGATGAGTTTTTGTAGACTGATGGACTTTTTCTCATCCTTGACTTTTGTTATGATCCTTCTAGTTTTTTTTTAAATCATCCCAGAACTTTGCCTAATATCTATTTATTTTCAAATAGCTTTATTCGTTTACCTCCTCAGAGTGGTTACTAGTTTGCCTCAGAGCCTAATTTGGCTATAAGTGGAGGCCAATAACACCATTAGAATCTGTCCAATAATTGATGTGCTAGCATAAAACCAGGCTACACCATGTCAGTATTTCCCTCTCTCTGGTATGAAGTGTCCCAGCACAATGAGCCACATCAGGCAGGCAACATTGGCAGGCAAAACTGTAATTGAACAGTGGGCGGCCTTTAAAGAGGAGATGGTTCAGGTACAGTCCAGGCACATTCCCACGGGGGGAAAGGTAGGGCAACTAAAGCCAGAGCTCCCTGGATGACAAAAGAGATAGTGAGTAAGATGAAACGGAAAAAAGGGGCGTATGACAGATGTCAGGTTGATAACACAAGTGAGAACCAGGCAGAATAGAAAGTTCGGAGGGGAAGTGAAAAAGGAAATAAGAGGGGCAAAGAGAAAGCATGAGAATAGACTGGTGGCCAACATAAAAGGGAATCCAAAAGTCTCCTACAGGCATGTAAACAGTAAACGGGTAGTAAGAGGAGGGGTGGGGCCGATTAGGGTCCATAAAGGAGATCTACTCATGGAGACAGAGGGGATGGCAGAGGTACTAAATGAGTACTTTTCATCTGTCTTTACCAAGGAAGAAGATGCTGCCAGAGTCTCAGTAAAGGAAGATATAGTTGAGATATTGGATGGGCTAAAAATTGATAAAGAAAAGGTACTTGAAAGGCTAGCTGTACTTAAAGTAGGTAAGTCACCCGGTCTGGATGGGATGCATCCTAGGTTGCTGAGGGAAGTAAGGGTGGAAATTGCGGAGGTACTGGCCATAATCTTCCAAACATCCATAGATACGGGATGGTGCCAGAGGACTGGAGAATTGCAAATGTTACACCCTTGTTCAGAAAAGGGTGTAAGTATAAACCCAGCAATTATAGGCCAGTTAGTTTAACCTCAGCGGTGGGGAACCTTTAGAAACGATAATCCGAGACAGAATTAACAGTCACTTGGACGAGTGTGGATTCATTAGGGAAAGCCAGCATGGATTTGTTAAAGGTAAATCATGTTTAATTAACCTGATAGAGTTTTTTGATGAGGTAACAGAGAGGGTAGATGAGGGCAATGCAGTTGATGTGGTGTATATGGACTTTCAAAAGGCATTTGACAAAGTGCCGCGTGGTAGGCTTATCATCAAGATTGTGGCCCATGGAATAAAGGGGGCAGTAGCAACATGGATAAAAAAATTGGTTAAGTGACAGGAAACAGAGAGTAGTGATGAACGATTAAATTTCGGACTGGAGGGAAGTGTACAGTGGTGTGCCCCAGGGATTGGTGCTGGGACCACTGCTTTTCTTGATATATATTAATGACTTGGACTTGGTTGTACAGGGCACAATTTACAAATTTGTAGATGACACAAAACTTGGAAGGGTCGTAATCAGTGAGGAGGATAGTGATAGACTTCAAGAGGATATAGACAGGCTGGTGACATGGGCGGACACGAGGCAAATGAAATTTAACGCAGAAAAATGTGAAGTAATACATTTCGGTAGGAAGAATGAGGAGAGGCAATATAAACTAGAGGGCACAAATCTAAAAGGGGTACAAGAGCAAAGAGATCTGGGGGTATATGTGCACAAATCATTGAAAGTGGCAGGGCATGTTGAGAAAGTGGTTAAAAAAGCATACGGGATCCTGGGCTTTATAAATAGAGGCATACAGTACAAAAGTATGGACGCCATGATGAACCTTTATAAAACACAACAGGCTGGAGTATTGTGTCCAGTTTTAGGCACTGCACTTTAGGAAAGATGTGAAGGCCTTAGAGAGAGTGCAGAAGAGATTTACTAGAATGATTCCAGGGATGAGGGACTTTCGTTACGTGGATAGACTCGAGAAGCTGGGGTTGTTCTCCTTGGAACAGAAAAGGTTGCGAGGAGATTTGATAGAGGTATTCAAAATCATGAAGTGTCTGGACAGAGTAGATAGAGAGAAACTGTTCCCATTGGCAGAAGGGTCAAGGACCAGAAAACATAGATTTAAGGTGATTGGCAGAAGAACCAAAGATGACATGAGGAAGAACTTTTTTTTACACTGCGAGTGGTTCTGATCTCGAATGCACTGCCCAAGGGGGTGGTGGAGGCAGAATCAATAATGGCCTTCAAAAGGGAACTGGATAAGTACTTGAAAGGAAAAAATTTGCAGGGCTACGGGAATAAGGTGGGGGAGTGGGATTAGCTGGATTGTTGTTGAATAGAGCCGGTGCGGACTCGATGGGCCGAATAGCCTCCTTCCCTGCTGTAACCTTTCTATGATTCTATGATCACTCTGAAATACTAGTTCCCAACTGAGGCAGGTAGGTTAGCCTGTGGAGTGAAAATCAGGATACCCGGTCAGTTTTCTGCCTTTTATTAAGGTCTATTTTTAAACATAAAATCTAGTACATATCCTAGCACATTAAAATGCGGAATTGCCAACTGGAATTTTGATAGTGAGTGTTAACCTGTATTGGAAGTACTTTCTTGAATATAAAAGGTGGAAGTTTAAAGGATTGGGCTGTCCACATATTTATAAGCTTCCCCAAACTACTAAGGTGAGAACTAGCATTATGGAACTGGAGGGTAAGTTTTCTGAATGTGCACTCCTGACGCAGAACTTCACCCAACAGGATCCATATCAGGAAATCGCTTACATAAATCATGAATCTTTTCTCCATTAAAATTCCCAATATGCACTCCGATGGATGAGTTGCCATCTCAGGAATGTGCAATCTGAAAACTTACCCTTAGGACTACATTCTGACTTTCATACCAAGTTTAATGAAACCAGAGCAAGACTGAATGAGTCAATGCACAGGGGAATGGGTAGTGCAGTGAGTTAAATGTTGGCCCTTCATCTCTGGATCTGGGTTCGAATAAAGCCCAGAGCGATGGGATAAAAGCCTCCCCGATCTGTTTGCTGTGAGGTGAGTTTGGGCAGTTCATATTGACATGGGACCATAACACAAAACTGCCCATAATGTGGGACATTACGCTGGCAATCTCACTGAGGGAGTCCACAACATGGACTCCCTTAGTGAGTTTGCCAATGTAATTCCACAAATTATGGGCAGTTTTTTTTTGCTGTGGTCACACTGGTACAGTTGAGGGTGTTCTTCTAAGGTTGGAGCTGAGGCACATTGTTAGAGATTTAATTGGCATCTAACCATACTATACCTGACCAGTACCTTGATGGCACCAGACAATGAATGCCCAAAATGAAAAGCATTCCATTTCCTGGCACCAAAACCATGGATGAGCACAAAATTCACAAAAAAAAAGTGGGAAAAGGAGGTACAGTAATGGTCTCTACCTCAGATTCCAGCCTTTTTAAAAAGTAGCTTTGTAAGTAGCCTGACAAAGAGCCTCCAACTTTCCCTTTACTTGGCCTCTGCTTGTCATCTCCCTATAATGGCATGGCTCAAATGGGGAACTCAACATCTGAGGATCTGTAGGTGCGACCCTGTGTCCTATCACCATATATAATTCTCCAGTCTTTATTTTCGTTGTACTGATAAGATGTCTAATGCGGATGGCCTACATCCTTTCTGTGGAGTCTTCAGTTGCAATTAACTATTCATGGGTGCATAACAAGATATAATACTAGATGTCACATTATCATACAAGTTTCAAGGTCCCCTGGTTGCAAAACTGGACTTCAGCCTAAACCTACACCTTTCTAATAGTCTGACTGCGATAAAGTCATTTTGACAATAGATAAATCAGAGAAGGGAATTCTTAATTTCTCAAGAACTCTTGATCCGTGTTCAATGCCCTCAAGGCCCTCACACCCCCAATTGAACTGTGCCATATATCCCAACTGAGGCCATTTTTGTCTACTGCAAAACAATGTTATTTTACATGTACCTGATAATAGCGCAAAACTACACAGGATTTGCATGGAAATGCTCTACGGTGTTACCTTACGGGACATTTATAGGAATTTTAATACAATATTTTACAATTTCTATCAGTTGCCTTTTGGAATTCTAGGCCAATACTGTATGGAACACTATAGGATTTTCTGCACGGAAATCCTTTGGTATTTTTGCTTGTTCCAGTGTAGTAGTTCTGTTAGCCCTGGATAAAGAAGAACCAAGTTAAAATACTGTGTAAACCAGACATTGCCCACTTAAAAACCCAAAATCCATTAATATCTTATTTTTCATAACCAAATCTGTGCATTTTAAAAAGTGCAGAGAAAATCACCCACGCATTAAGGGCATGGCTGAGTACTTTTTTGTGTGCACAAGAACACACTTTATATAGTTACATACACACAAACACACACACACAGAGACGTACACAGATTTTAAGTTCCTGTTTTTCTCTCTTTTCTCTCCCCCCTCACTAAGTTGACTGAGATAAGTGAAATGGGTGTCTCTAGAACTGCTAGCATCTACACCTGCACTGGAAAACTACAAATGTCAGCTTATTTCGGGAAAAAATACAAGTTATTTTTTTCCGATGCAGCAACCTCCTTTACTACTGGAAGAACGGTTTGCTTTTTTTTTGTCACAGGAAAATAAAAACTAAAATCTAAGCCACGTGACAACTGGCCACAGACTCCTCAGACACGGTGAATGAATTGTGCCACTACCAAAATATGTGGTTTCTTTAGGGGGGAGGGGGGAGTTGAAGCACTAAGTGGATATGACCTTTTGACTAAAAAAAAATGTTCCTGGCAGCTCAATGCTATACAGTCCATGGCATATGGATTGGCTGCTGGGCTCCCAGAGTGTTGGCTGAGTGATCCATGACATCAGTCCACGTGCTTCATTGTGCATACTTAAAATGTCAAAGTTAATCAGATGTTTTATTCTCTTGTTTCTGTTGTTTTTTCATCACTCTTTTTTTGGTGAATAATCATGCCTTGAGTTGATGCCACTGAGCCACAGCTTGTCGTGGCCTCCCAATCATATCCTTCCAATGCTTCACTTCTCCAGGCCCACTCTTCCAAGACAAGTATATCTGGGGGAGACAAAAAAAAAACCCATGAACCAATTAGACATTGTTAAATAGTAAGTCATTATTTTGTTTAAATTTGAGCCCTATTTCCTGAAATCAAATCTTCCCCTCTCAGTTCCTCCATGCTGTGTTCCTCTTACTTAAGGCAGAAGAGTAGGGCAGTCCCCTAGCAACCACCACTGATGTTTCTTGATTGAAGAGCGAGACCAGCAGTGGCTGTTCGGTATTCTCTCTCTTCCCACCTCCTCCTCCTACCAAATATAAGATAAAATGATCCATCTTGCTGCCTGATCAAGAGCCAGCAACAGTCGGCAGGTAGGACAGATACTTTCAAAAGATATGTAATGCTGCTATTCATATTCAGGATGCTCACTTTGTGGAGGTAAAAGCTGCTTAGTTCTAAGATAGTTAGTGCACATTTTTGTATTCACTGGGCTTAACAATTACTTTAATTGTTGTACTTTAATTTTGAGAAACAAGAAAAATGTGGTATCGTGAGTTTAATGGAAAATATACATGATTAGCAAGTTGGTCCATTTGGTGAAGTGCTGGCCAGACTTGCACAAAATTTGGGGTCAGATCTTACACATTTTAAACTTGTTAGAATAAAAAGAGTTATTTGAATAACCCTGTGTCCTGGTTATTTTCCACTGAACATATAAAATTATGCCGTTGCTAACTGTAATGTCAAATACACTTCTGTACATGCCTCTTTTCTCACTAAACCGAAGTTTGAACTTTAGAAAATTACATGTCTTTTTAAAAGCCAAAGTTGTAGTATAAGAAAAGATTGCTTTCCCTCCTGTACCATCTGATAAAATATGACTTTCAACTCTTTTGTGCAGACTTCTCATCTCTCCTGTATTTGACAGGAGGCCATAATTTCCTGCCCTCCCATGAGTTTCACTATCTCCTAGCTGCGTGCACTGGCATTTGTCTTGCTCTCTCTCGATAATGGGCTTTCAATATTGCTATGAATGCTGGGGTTGTCCACCTCCATATTTGTCTCATAGGTGTCACTATTGGCTCAGTGGTAGCAATCTTGCCTCTGAGTCAGAAGGTTGTAGGTTCATCCCACTCCAGAGACTTGAGCACATAATCTAGGCTGACACCTCAGTGCAGTACCGAGGAGGTGCTGCACTGTCGGAGGTGCAGTCTTTCAAATGCCCTCACAGGTGGAAGTAAAAGATCCCAAGGCACTATTGAAAGAAGAGCAGGGCAGTTCTCCCACTGCCCAGGCCAACATTTATCCCTTAACCAACATCACTGAAATAGATGATTTGGTCATTATCTCATTGCTGTTTGTGGGACTTTGCTGTGTGCAAATTGGCATAGAATGTAGACGATAGGTCAGCAGCACCTGGTGCAAGATAGGGTATGGGCACCAGCTTTATGGATGAGTTGAAGTTTATGGAGGGTGGAAGATGGGAGGCCATCCAGGACAACATTGGAATTGGTGAGTTTGGAAGTGACAAAGGCATGGATAAGGGTTTCAGTGGCAGATGGGCTGAGGCAGGCGTGGAGGTGGAATTAGGCAGTCTTTGTGATGTAAAGCATATGGGTTCGGAAGCTCAGCCTGGAGTCCAATAGGATAGGAACATAGGAACAGGAGTAGGCCATTTAGTCCCTCGAGCCTGATCTGCTAGTCAATGGGATCATGGCTGATCTGTGACCTAACTCCATATACCTGTCTTAGCCCCATATACCTTAATTTCTTTGGGTAACAAAAATCTATCAATCTCAGATTTAAAATTAACAAGTGAGCTAGCATCAACTGTGGTTAGTGGAAGAAAGTTCCAAACTTCTACCACCCTTTGCATGTAGAAGTGCTTCCTAACTTCACTCCTGAAAGTACTGGCTCTAATTTTTAGGCTATGTCCCCTAGTCCTAGAATCCCCAACCAGCGGAAATAGTTTCTCTCTATCTACCCTATCAGTTCCCCTTAATATCTTGAAAACTTTGATCAAATCACCCCCTAATCGTCTAAATTCCGGGGAATACAACCCTAGTTTGTGTAATCTCTCCTCGTAATTTAACCTTTGGAGTCCAGGTCTTATTAGTAAATCTGTGCTGCACTCCCTCCAAGGCCAATATATCCTTCCTAAGGTGGGGTGCCCAGAACTGAACACAGTACTCCAGGTGTGGTCTAACTAGGGCTTTGTACAGATGTAGCCTAACTTCTACCCCCTTGTATTCTAGTCCTCTAGATACAAAGGCCATTCCATTAGCCTTTTTGATTATTTTCATGACATTTTAATGATCTATGCATGTCTCTTCGGACCTCCACTATTTTGAGCTTTTCGCCATTTAGAAAGTACTCTGATCTACACTTTTTAGGTCCAAAATGGATGACTTGCCTACATTGAAATCCATTGGCCACAGTTTTGCCTATTCATTTAATCTATTAATCTCGCTCTGTAATTTTATGCTTCCATCTACACTGCTTACAATGCTACCTACCTTTATGCCATCGACAAACTTGGATAGGTGGCTCTCTATCCTGTCATCTAAGTTGTTAATAAATATAGTGATTGGTTGAGGCCCCAAAAAAATCCCTGTGGGACACCACTAGTCACATCCTGGCAATTTTTAGTACCTGCCCATTATCCCAACTCTCTGTCTCCTGCTGCTCAGCCAATTTCCTAACCAGGTCAATAATTTGCCCTCAATTCCATGAGCTTCAACTTTAGCTAACAATTTCTTATGAGGGGCTTTATCGAATGCCTTCTGGAAGTCCATATAAACAACATCCATTGACCAGTCCCCTGTCCACTACTTTAGTCACCTCTTCAAAAAATTCAATCAGGTTCATCAGGCATGACCTACCCTTTACAAATTCATGCTGGTCTCTGATCAGCTGAAAAATTTCAAGATGTTCAGTTCTCTATCCTTAATTATAGACTAGTAATTTACAGACAACAGATGTTAGGCTAACTGGTCTATAATTCCCTGGATTCCCTCTCTCATGTTTTTTAAATAGCAGAGTAATGTGCAATTTTCCAAACTAAAGGAACGGTTCCTGAATCGAGAGAACTTTGGAAGATTATAGTTAGGGCATCTGCAACGTTCTCACCTACTTCCTTTAAACATCTGGGATGGAAACAATCTGGTCCTGTGGATTTGTCACTCTTTAGTGCCATTATTTTCTTCATTTACTGTTAATTTGCTTACGTTAATTATGGTGAGTCCCATCCCTGATTCAAAAGTAGTTTACTTGGTGTGTTCGGCATGCGATCCTCTTCCTCTACTGTAAATACTGATGCAAAGTAATTATTTAACATGTCTGCCATTTCCTTATTTTCATTTACAATATCACCATTATCAGTTTTTAAGGGGCCCACATTGCTCCTGACCACCCTTTTTTCTCCTAATATAATTGTAAATGTTTTTTGTGTTGATTTTGACATCCTTTGCCAGTTTCTTTTCATACTCCCTTTTTATAGCTGTTACTATCTGTTTTTTCACCCTTTGCTGAACTTTGTATCTCTTCCAGTTGCCAGGATCTGCGCTATTTGTTGCATTTTTGTATGCTCTTTCTTTTAGTTTTATGTTGTCCCTTACCTCTTTTGTCATCCATGGCTGTTTTTTCTGGCAAATAGAGCTTAGGGGTATAAACTGATTCTGTATCATGTTAAATTCTTTTTTGAACACCGCCCACTGATCATCAGTCATTTTACCCATTAACAGATTTGCCCAGTTTACTGTGGACAGTCTCTGTCTCATCCTGTTGAAGTCGGCCTTACCCAAATTTAGAATCTTAGTAGCTGATACGGGTTTCTCCCTTTCAAACACAACTTTGAACTCGATTATATTATGATCGCTATTAGATAAATGTTCACGCACCTTTAGGCTGTTAGCTAAATCTGGTTCATTACTCATTATTAAATCTAATATGACCTGCCCCCTTGTAGGTTTTAGGACATATTGTTGCAGAAAGCTGTCCTGAACACACTCAAGAAATTCGCTACCTTTCTGACATGAGCTGGTCTGTTTATCCCAATCTATGTGAAAGTTAAAATCCCCCATTAAAACCACTCTGCCTTTGCTACATGTTTGTCTAATCTCTGCATTTATACATTTTGCCACTTCACAGCTGCTACCAGGGGGCCTATACACAACTCCCGCTACAGTCTTAAATCCTTTTCTATTTCTTAATTCTACCCATAAAGTCTCCACTGCCTGCTTACCTCTCGTTATATCCTCTCTTACCATTAAAGTAATTTCATTCTTAATCACTAAGGCTACTCCTCCCGCTCTACCAGTTTCTCTATCCTTCCTATAGACCTTATAACCTGGTGTATTCATAGAGTCATAGAGTTATACAGCACGGATAGAGGCCCTTCGGCCCATCGTGTCCGCGCCGGCCATCAGCCCTGTCTACTCTAATCCCATATTCCAGCATTTGGTCCGTAGCCTTGTATGCTATGGCATTTCAAGTGCTCATCCAAATGCTTCTTGAATGTTGTGAGGGTTCCTGCCTCCACAACCCTTTCAGGCAGTGAGTTCCAGACTCCAACCACCCTCTGGGTGAAAAAGTTCTTTCTCAAATCCCCTCTAAACCTCCCGCCTTTTACCTTGAATCTATGTCCCCTTGTTATAGAACCCTCAACGAAGGGAAAAAGCTCCTTAGTATCCATCCTATCTGTGCCCCTCATAATTTTGTACACCTCAATCATGTCCCCCCTCAGCCTCCTCTGCTCCAAGGAAAACAAACCCAATCTTCCCAGTCTCTCTTCATAGCTGAAGCGCTCCAGCCCTGGTAACATCCTGGTGAATCTCCTCTGCACCCTCTCCAAAGCGATCACATCCTTCCTGTAGTGTGGCGACCAGAACTGCACACAGTACTCCAGCTGTGGCCTAACCAGTGTTTTATACAGCTCCATCATAACCTCCTTGCTCTTATATTCTATGCCTCGGCTAATAAAGGCAAGTATCCCATATGCCTTCTTTACCACCTTATCTACCTGTTCTGCCGCCTTCAGGGATCTGTGAACTTGCACACCAAGATCCCTCTGACCCTCTGTCTTGCCTAGGGTCCTCCCATTCATTGTGTATTCCCTTGCCTTGTTAGTCCCTCCAAAGTGCATCACCTCGCACTTTTCCGGGTTAAATTCCATTTGCCACTGTTCCGCCCATCTGACCAACCATCTATATCGTCCTTCAGTTCCCAGTCCTGACCGTCTTGCAGCCATGTCTCAATAATGGTTACCTTTTCATACCCTCTAAGTTGAATTTGTGCTTGCAATTCATTCAATTTGTTTCTTATACTCCGTGCGCTTGTATAAAGAACACTTATTTGGGCCACACACCCTAACTTGTCTTTCTGCTCTAATGGTGTTTGCCGAGATTGCGAATAGTCTGGTTCAGACTGAGGCAATGGCTGGGGAGGGGGTTGGAATTGGTCTTCCCAATGATGAACTGAAAGAAATGGTGGTTCATCCAAGACTGGATGTTGAACAAGTAATCTGATAACACAGAGGCAATGGAGGGGTCGAGAGAGGTGGTGGGTGTCTTCAGTGTATGTGTAGAAGATGATCCCATGTCTTCGAATGATGTCACAAAGGGGCAGCATGTAAATGAGGAAGAGGTGGGGGCCAAGGACAGATCCTTGGAGGACTCTGGAGGTAACAGTGAGGGGATGGAAATAGAAGCCAATGATAGGCGTTCTCTGGCTACCATTGTATAGGTAAGAGTTATAGCTAAGAGTGGAACCAAGCGAGGGCAACCCCACTGAGTTGGATAACGGAGGAAATGCGTTTAAGGAGGATGGTGTGGTCAACAGTGTCAAAGGCTGCAGAAGATGTCATCTGTGACTTTGGTTAGGGCTGTTTTGGTGCTGTGGCAGGGATGAAAACCTGATTGGAGAGATTTAAACATGGCTTTGTGCAAAGATGGTCACAGATTTCGGAGATGACAACACATTCAAGAACTTTGGAGAGGAAAGGAAGTTTGGAGATGGGGTAGCAGTTTGCAAGGACAGAGGGGTCCATGGTGGGGTTTTTTTTCTGAGGGGGTGATGAGAGTGGTTTTGATGTTAGAAATAATTTACCTGTTAAATTGGAGTCCTAATAAAGTTCCCCCTCATTAATATCCTCTACAGCCCAGAAATGTTCCAAATTATAATAAATCTATTGACAAATTATGTAGATTATTAAACTGTAGTCAAACGGATTATATTTAAAAAGAACCAGACTGGCTCAGAGACATCAATGGCCGTCTTATTGTGAGGCTGGGAAACGACTCACTGGATAAACTTACCCACTCGTGTGAAGCCAAGCCTCTGCTGTGATGTGAATCCTGGAACACTGTGTTGCAAGAACACTACAGTTAACATCAATTGGTGTTTTTGTACAAACCTTTCCAATAACATCATTTCTGCTCAGCTTGTCTTTATCCATCACAGTGATTATTATAGTCGTCTCTCGCAATCTCTCTGTCGGTACATCGAACAAAAAAGACTCATTAAAGGTGGGGTTTAAACACCTCTTCATCACAACTGTCTTCATCTTCTCCACTTTCTTGTCTTTGTACATGAGCCAAACTTTGACGTAGGGATCTGTGAGGAAGGCAAACCATACAGGTCACAAAACAATTGGTCCAAATTATTTATTATGGCAATGTTCAATAACATGGTAGCTATATTGAGTGCCAATGTTGCCTTCTTGATATAGCAATTGGGGGAAGCAAACAGATAGCAACATGGTGCTGAGGACACTCTTTCAAAACAAGAGCAGCCTGGCTCTCTCCTGTTTATTCATTAACGGAAACAGCATCCAACTACATTGGATGATGCAAAGGAAACCTTCCTTTCACATATGGGGCCTAGGACCCAGTGGAGATTAAGGAGAGGATTGTCCATGGTCACTGCCATTTGTTAAAGATTCCAATAACAATGAATTTGGGCTATTTCAACCCAGTTCCAAGTGCCCACAAACGATAAAGAATTCAGCATTAGTTGCCACTAAATCAGCATGTCACTCAGGCCATAAGCATGGTGAATTACAAGGTAAGTAAGGATAAGGAAGTCCATCTGCCCAGAAAAATCTAAAGCTCCCTCAACACATCATCTGACTACCACTTAAATGATTCATAAATGTTCTCCTCCGCTACTCTACGTTGAAGTCCATTCCAAGTATTGGTCATTCTTTGCGTGAAGAACTTCCTGATATCATCCTACGTTTTCCTTTGAAAGTTTAAATCTGAGCCCTCTTGTTCTATTGTCCCATTTACTTGAACTAGTTCCAGATTTATCTTTCTATATCATTTACTAATTTATAGAAAGGCCCTCTCTCATATACTACCTTTACAGGCTGAAGGACACAACTTTCTCCAGCACTTCCTCATAACTCAGTCTTCTGACACGAGGGATCAGCTTCTTGGCTGTTCTGTGATGGCCTCTAATATCTGTATGTTTGGCTTGCGTCTTGGTAAACACAACTAGGACACAGTGCTCAAGGTGCAATAGAGGGAGCTCTTTTAGGTTGGGGTCAGGACATATTGGGGTAGAAATTGGACCTTGTTGTGCGAATTTTACGGGTGTAAAATGGGCGCAACACAGACCAACTTTGGGGGCCAACAACCCGCATCCAAAGGATGCCTGAAGGACTTCCAACTCGATAACGGGTTGAGCTAATTTTCACGTGCCCCTGGTAGCCACCTAAAACAGGTATTAGGCTCCTTACATAGGTGTAACACCTGTTTTAGGAACTCTCTGGGAAATCGGATATTGTAGCGGCCAGCACCCGCTCCAGATTCTTCAGTGGCCACTGCAGCCTAAGCAGCAGCTGCCAACAAAAGGTAAGTTTTAAGAAAAAATTAAAAACATTATCTAACTGAGGTGTTTAAAATGATTAAAGGAGTTGATCGGTCGGTTTGAGAGAAACTATTTTCTCTGGTGGGGGAGTCCCGAACAAGGGCATAAAATTAGAGCTAGGCCGTTCAGGGGTGATGTCAGGAAGCACTTCTTCACACAAAGGGTAGTGGAAATCTGGAACTCTTTCCCCCAAAAAAGATGTTGAGGCTGGGTGTGAATTAAAAATGTCAAAATTGGGATTGATAAATCTTTGTTCGGCAAGGGTATTAAGGGATATGGAACCAAAGCAGGTAGATGGAGTTATGATACAGATCAGCCATGATCTAACCGAATGAGTGTAAGGAATCTTACAACACCAGGTTATAGTCCAACAATTTTATTTAAAATAAAATTGTTGGACTATAACCTGGTGTTGTAAAATTCCTTACATTTGTCCACCCCAGTCCATCACCGGCATCTCCACATCATAACTGAATGAGGGCCAACAGGCTCCAACGGGCTGAATGGCCTACTCCTGTTCCTACGTTGCTGTGGAGCCAGGAGGAGCAGGAGTGTTCCCGCAACTCCATGGTATCTCAATCGGCACCCCCCTCATTGCCGCTCCACTCCCTGCACCCCCTCCCCCCAACTCGGGACTTACCTTCTGGCTGCTGATGGCGAGGCAAATGTGCCGATATTCATTCTCTTCAAATGGGTGAGCTGCCTGCGGAGGTGCGATAGGTGCCAACACCTCGGCCAAGTAATACTAATGAGGCCCAAGGCCCAATTTCAGGCCGGCCTCAGGCCTCCTCGTTTGAACGTGCGCTGCAGTCGCACCGCCGACTTTACGCTCGAAACAGGCAAAGTTTTACCCCACTGTAGTAGCAGTGTGATAGGAACTTTACTCTGCCTTTGGATGGTGAATACTTCACCCGAGTGTGTTCGATGCAAACTATTTTGTCTCAACAATGATGAAACATTTAATTTCCGGCATTGGCTTTCTTTAACTTGATGCACAAAATTTACTTAAATTTATTTAAAACATTCCTCAATTACTGTTAAATTACAAGTGGTTTTGTTCCTGCAGGATTATACGTTGAATTTTGTACCATGATATCTTACTGACAAGTACACCCTCTGAACCTATGCTGATGAATTTTTGAAACATTGCAACTGGGTTGTATCTTACCTGACCACAAAAGAGTACACAGCACTTGGTCACAATGGAACAGTACATCCTTATTTATAATTCAAACTCAGTACATAATACTCAACGTAGATATTTTTGCACCCACCTGATGTACCTCCTATGTCCATGGCTTTCAGATTCCTTGCCTTAATAATGTTCACAGTGATAGTGTTGACAGTTGGGTTATAACACAATGACAAGAGAAGTTCTCCTCGACTCCCCTGAAATAACAATCAAAGAACCATGTTATTCTCGTTGGGAGTCACTTCTGAATTATCTGTGGGTCAAAGGATTCCTGGAAGTGATTAAAAGGCTTATCCAGGAAGTGTTATAAGCCATTAGAGCAATGCTATAGTAGTTTATATCTGTCATCAGAATCCTGAACCAAGGTTACAGACTTGAATTTTGCTTCCAGCTGTCCATTACTCTGGGGGAAAAAATACATTCTAAACTTCATGGGGGTTTTATTTTCAGGCTGTTCATCATAGTGGACATCCATGAACTGTTGATATACAATGATGTCCATGCTGAAGGATTAAAAGGACTTTGTTATAATCACTACAAATTTACTGACTCTCCCATTCTTCAATCAGTGCAAGAGATCTTCGACATCCACTTGAACCAGGAGACAGGACAGCATGTCTTATCTGAACTACAGCACCTCTAACAATGCAACACCCTCTTAGTAGTGAACTGAAGCATCAGCCTAGATTTTGAGCTGAGGTTTTGCTATGTAGCTCAAACCAATCTCTGACCCAGAAGTGACTGTTACCAAGCAATGAATGTTGAATGAAACAAAATTTTGCAGTGAGGGGCAAGACATAGAAAGGAAATTTAATATGATTTCTCTACCAGAGAGAGAACCATAAGCACAATAGATGCCTTGAGTTATTAGAGTCTGAGGGAATTAATTCTATTTTCAGCAGTGAAAAGACTGAAAGGGATAATAACCTAGTCATTCAGATGCTGAAAGGCAGAGATAGTACAAATGTTAGCCGTTCATTCAATTTAACTAGACGTGAAAGCAAAATTAAAAAGCTTCAAGTAAGTCCAGAAATTAGAAGAAATTATGTTCTTTTTCAGACTAGTAAGAAAATTCCTTGGATTTATCACATCAAAACATCTCAAAGCATTTCAGGTGATTAATTACTTTTAAAGTCCAACAGCTGTTGTTATGTAGGCAAATATGAGAGCCATTCTATGCCACAAAGTCCAACAAACAGAAATGAAATGAACGAGCAGTTAATCTTTTTTTGGTGGCATTGATTAAGGGAGGAATATTGGCTAAGACACAGAGAGAACTCCCTGCTTTCTTAATGGAGCCATGGGATTTGTAACAACCACCTGTACAGACAGGGTAGGGCTTTGGTTTAACGTTTCATCCAAAGGATGTCACATCCGGCAATACAGCACTCCCTCAGTGCTGCACCAGGTAATGTATTCAAAGACTGATGGATATGTGGAACAGACTCTTGTCGAGAGCAATCAATAGGAAACATTGTTAGGAACAGGATGGACAGTTATAAGGATATTTGTAGACACAGTAAGGGTTCAACAGCATAGGCTGTAATATTAAACTAATACCGTTGAGTTTCATTGAATTACTTTCAGACATCAATTAGAACTTGTAGTTTTTTCTTGGAAATTCTATTTGTGGCCATTCATCTCTCTTTCCTCCATCCTCACCCTTAGCCCTAACCTCACCTCGGGTGATTACATAATTAATAGAGAATCCAGATAAAATAGCTTCAACAGTAGAATGAATATCACATTCATGTGTTATAAAGAGGGCATTTTTTCTGATTTTTGTGTTAATGATAGTGCCGGGAATAATGAACGTCCTTTTTAAAGTCAAGGTATATGGAGATTTAGAATGAGGGGCAGGTGTGGTTGATGCTTTCTGCCATCTATATATCACCAGTTTCTAAAAATATTCTCACTTTTCTACCCACTTTGCACTTCAAAGTTTGAACTGTATTTTTCATAGTTTGATGTTTTTGAGTTCAGTTCAAGGCATATGGTGAGTGTCTCATTAGCAACCAATATGAAAGAAAAGTTTGAAGAAGATGTCAAGTGAAAACAACATTTTTCTCACCAGTCCACCAAGGATTACTTAGCATTCACATTCCATACACTTTTCCTTACTAAACTCAAAATCTTTGACAGAAAATGATCAAACATATGGCAAGCTGAAGATTGTATCATTTCCTTTCATCTTTTACACTTCCCACCTGTCACATTCAAGAACCTGTATGCTAATAACCTGTGTAGGCCATGAGAATTTAATTTAGAAGCAAATACTTCTCAATAAGTGTGTCAGTACCAGCTCCCCTGAGACAGTTAACAGTGATGTGAATGGATGGAAATCTTTTTGATGTTAAATAGAGGAAATTCTAAAAATTACGTGTACATTCATGAAGTTGACTAAATGAAGAAATTTTAATTTTGATATATGTCCTTGATTACCTAAAAAAATTGAACAACTTTTAAGTTTCATATTTTTAGCAGGAATGACAAGTGAATACATTACAAAACAGTGGATAAGTCATAACTTTGGGTAGGTTGTCGTAGGGGATAAGTCATAACTTTGGGTAGGTTGTCGTAGGGGATAAGTCATAACTTTGGGTAGGTTGTCGTAGGGGATAAGTCATAACTTTGGGTAGGTTGTCGTAGGGGATAAGCCATAACTTTGGGTAGGTTGTCGTAGGGGATAAGCCACTCTCAATTTTCAAGCAGCACATTGCAGACATCACATTGGTACAAAATTGCACTCGCATACAAATGGCTCTCCTGTGCTCGAGAGGGCTTACAAGTATGGATCAAATAGTGATGTACAGTCAAAGGTTGTCTGGTATTTTGTGGCCAATTCATTTATAGTGGAACCTTGTTTATCCATATTTCCAGTATCCACAAGACTTTCTGTGGGAATTGGGGGTTAATTTTTCATAAAATGGCTAAAATGTAATTGAGCATTTTAATTTGATTTTTCAACCCTGGCTTCTTGGTAAATGAGGATAAGTACCCATCACAAAAAATTATCAAGATACCCATTATTGAGCAGAAATTATTATCCATGCAATTCTGCTTATTACAGTTTTGGACTTTTACTACAGATATTTTGCTGACGTATAATGGCAGAGACCAGACCCGTTGGGGGTCTTTGCTCCTTGTGAACTGGAGTGCGCCTTTACTGCCCGATATCCAGGGAATTGTTGTGAGCTCAGGGGTTGAACAGAAGCTCTTGTCACTGCATTTCAAATTATGGGATATGTTACATGCCTCCATATGATTCCCTGGACTTCAGAGGCTGTAGAATAAATACTCTATCCAGAATGTAGGCAAAAAAACTACCAAACAAATTAATTAATCAGTAAATACATAAATGAACACCAGCAAGGACAAATAGCAGGTTTGCAGCAATATACAAGTGTAACTATTCCACCTGTATATATAGAAAATAAAAACGTGTTTTGGGGGAGGTGGGGCTTGATTAGCTGCCAATTTCCATTATCCATCAATGAATCCCCATGATTTTGGCAGCAATGACCTCTCACAGAGATTTAGTGCTTAACTGAGGGCAGTTTTCTGCTATCGGGTCAATTAGACCGAAATTGCCCAAACTCGTTGCAAGACTCTTCGTTCCCTAACAAATAGAGAAGACTTTATTTCCACCAGATCCAAATTCCAGAGGTGAAAGGCCAGGAAATAATCCATTGCACCACCCAGCCTCCTTTTAAAATCTTTTTTCCACAACTTTACTCTTGTGTTTCTGATCCAAGGTGGCAGGTCTGATTGGCAGCTCAACTGACCAATCCCTGGACATGGGAAACTGGGACAGAGTCAGATGTCAAGCCTTTGGTTTCATGTTCAGCTAAATAAGGGCACACGGAGAGTCTACAGACAGCCTAGAGTTATTTGGTAAGGAGATGAGATGCCAGATTGAATTCTCTCTCCTTAAGTGTAGTACTGACTAGATTCAGGGTGAGCGCGAGTCAGAAAAGTATATTTAGCCCACTAATAGCGGTGGCATGGTGCACGTTCTTACTTTCTGTTATTAGAAGCGTTAGAAAATAAGTTAAAATTCATTGTAATCATGACATTGTTTATTCATAGCTTACATGAAAAATTAATCAGCTTGCTGATTTATAATTGGCTTCATCTCATCAGTCCACCCTTCGGAAGACTGGAGGAACACCCATGGGGGCACATGTAAGATTATGGTATCCCGTTCATGTTCATTGCTGCAGCCCCGGAATACACTATTGTATAGCTTGAAATTGGGCTGTAAAGGTATACATTGCTGATTGTAAGGAACACAGGGTCTGATTATGCGAGAGACCATTGACTCTGAACCCGAGAGAACACAAGATTTGTTGACATTCACTCACTCTGTACTCCTTTTTTGAGCCCCGCAGGACTCACATATAGGTTTTTTTTGTCTACAATGATTATTTTTAGCTGATGGGGACACAGGAAATACAGGATCCATAGTTTGTGTGTGCACACAAGCTCCGGTGCACACATGTGCAGAAGAGAAATGTAAAGCGTTCTGAAGACTTCAGAAGAGCCAGGCAGTGCTGAACATACATCATTACATATGTACACAAGCTCTAGAGTATGTAGACACAGAACAGAATTTCAATCTGAGCAACACCTATTTGCCCGAACTCATTGGTTCCTCTCTGCCAAACAACTTTCTATCCATACCGCTACATTTCCAGTTATACCATACACCTGAATGTTTGGAAGAAGCCTTTGTGAGCACTTTATTGAACACTTTTAACAAACCTCTGCTGGTGGACCTTGATTTACCCATGCATTTCTAAATGTTCACTAAATTTATCTTGAATTATGGGTTCTGAGACATTACGCTAACTAGTCAGTTTATATGCAGTAATGCTGTTTGATAGCAGATGCAATTTAGCTGGAGTAATGTAATTTGATGACTGATACTTGGAATATTATAGTCAGTGCTGCTGGTATATTGGTTGCCATTTAAGTGCGACTACAAAGAGATAAGGGTTTTAAAAAAAATTCGTTCATGGGATGTGGGCGTCGCTGGCAAGACCAGCATTTATTGCCCATCCCTAATTGCCCTTGAGAAGGTGGTGGTGAGCCGCCTTCTTGAACCGCTGTTGTGAACAGGTGTTGTGAGTTCTACTATGAAATTTCTGTGATAATATTTTGTAAAATTAATTAGATGTGTCCCAAATATTTAATTGGCCTGTGATTTTAATTTGAGTGATGCAAACTCACAGCACCATTTTAGATTTTACAACCACCAGGCAGCTACTTTGCAATCACATTCACTCATTTTGTGCTTTCATCTTTTTCCTTTCTTCTGTGCAACTAAGATGAGTTTTCCCGTAAAACACATATTTATTTAATCCACTGGTCATATCCCACTAGGAGTGTCCCGCTGATCTCCATGCTATGAGAATATATATGAGCACTGGAAAGAGTGCAGATAAAAGAAACTAGTCTGTTCTGAAGTATAAATAGGAAAAACCATGAGGAAAGATCGGAAAAGCTGGTCATGAGGAACCTCACTGAAATGTGTAAAATATTAATACAATAGATAAAGCAAGGCCAGAATATTACGTCAAGGAGATTAGTACAAGAGGACACACATTTTAATTAGTCAAAAGTAATTTTAAAATGATTGGAAAGAACTTATTTACCCAAACAGTAATAAATATTTGGAATAAGCTACCAGGAGACACAATAGAGACAAAAATGCCTATATATGATCTAATGGGAGAATCCGGGTACTAGAGGGGTGAGTTTCAAAGGGCCAAATGGCCTTTTCTTGTCTTTCACTTTTCTTGCGTTCTTATATCCAGCCCCACTGGTGGAACAGCTCTTCTGAGACCGGGCCTGAGACACATTGTTGGGGCAGAATAAAACCGGCTTTATTCAGCGTCTAACTCAGTGGGTTTTGAAATTTTTCTTGAGTGTGAGGTCCATAAAAGTATTGGAACACTTCTAGTGACCCCCTTTTCTAATTTTTGAATGACAAGCTGACAGCAACAGTGCTTTCATTGCAGCAAACATTATAATCTAGCAACATAAAGTAATGTGCTATCGTCAACAAACAAACACAGAATTACTGATACGCTATGCTTGCAGTATGTGACTTGCCAAGCCCAGACAGACAGAAATATGATAACTTCATAGCCTTGAAACCGTATGATCTAACCATGTGATATCTGACTTGGGAATACATGATGCTGACATTGGATATCCGAAATGTTCTATTTCCCAGCATTGACACTGTCTACCTTGATATGCACAAAAATTCACACAGACAAAAGGGGAAAAAAATCTTGAAGCAGGGAATACTAGAGCCCTTACTGTCCTCCCCACTTTCCTGATCAACCACCCTCTTGACTATCGTCACCCCTGAGAAACGTACTAAACAACACGTTTTTAAAAAAAGATTAGGTGCTGCAATAAAAGCTACAAAACAAGGTTAGTACTGTGTTGAGTACTGAGTCCAGTTCTCACAAATGGAGTATTGTGTCCAGTTCTGGGCACTGCACTTTAGGAAGGATGTGAAGGCCTTGGACAGGGTGCAGAGGAGATTTATTAGAATGATTCCAGGGATGAGGGACTTAAATTACATGGATAGACTGGAGAAGCTGGGATTGTTTGTCTTAGAGCAGAGAAGGTTGTGAGGAGATTTGATAGAGGTGTTCAAAATCATGAAGGGTCTAGACAGAGTAGATAGAGAGAAACTCTTCCCATTGGCGGAATGGTCAACAACCAGAGGGCATAGATTTAAGGTGATTGGCAAAAGAACCAAAGGTGATACGAGGAAAAACTTTTTTACACAGCGAGTGGTTAGGATCTGGAATGCACTGCTCGAGGGGGTGGTGGAGGCAGATTCAATCACGGCCTTCAAAAGGGAACTGGATAAGTACTTGAAACGAAAAAATGTGCAGGGCTACGGAGATAGGGCGGGGGAGTGGGACTAGCTGGATTGTTCATGCATAGAGCCGGTGTGGACTCGATGGACCGAATGGCCTCCTTCCACGCTGTAACCTTCTATGATTCTATGATAAGGAATGTTGAGTTTTACATACACTTCCATCGCTGCATGGCTTTAGTTCTTTCCAGAACGTCTGTGTCTGCGTCAAGTCCATCTTGTTTAGTGGTAATGACACCTCTCCGATGGGATCATTTCGACTGAATCGATCGTAATCCAGGACTTGAAGGTACAGCACTCGCTGCACCACCTTCTCATAGGGGAAACCTGAGGTGGAAAAAGAGAGCAAACAGCTGTCATACAACAGGGGGAAGGAAAATGTGTACTTCAGGGATGCAGAAACGAACAGTGGAGTTGGCATTCAGATTTCAGTAAAGTATAATGTTGGGAGTGTAAAGTTTTCATAATGCACATTTGAGCTGTGAGATACACCCTGTACAATTGTAAAGCACCTGTACAATAAAGATTATGTCCTTCAGACTTGGGTTGTATCTGTGGAGACCATTTTGAGTTGTTTAACACTGGGGTGAAATATCGGAGGCGAGAAGTATCTCGGGACAGGCTGTAGTAGCAAGAGCAATCGGAGGTGATAAATTAAGAGTGTTGCACAAGAAGTATATCACACAACAATAAAGCACATTGTAGTGTATTATAGGAACATAGGTATTGATACATTAATTGATACATTGGTACTGATGCCTAGTACTGAAATTTCAATACAGCAACACACATACAGTAGGCCCTTATTATTTTAGTACAGAGCTTCAACTATCACTGACGGTCGAGACAGTCCCATGTCTTTTGCTTTTTCTCAATCTTCAGCAAAAGAAAATAAGAGAAAATACGACACTGGTACTTGCAGTGGTGACCGGATGGGCCGTGAAGACAGAAAAAGAAAAAACGAGCAATAGAAAATAAGAAAGAACAAAAGAGAAAAGGAGGAGAGAAAAAAAATATTAATATCACATTATACTGAAGTTTCTGTATTGGGTCTATTTTCACAGCTATGATTGCAGGAGCCACCTTTTCACTGCCTGCTCTCATTGCTGGGAAGGCAAGACACCACACATGGTATTTTAAAGCATGCTACGAGTGCTGTTCACTGGCTTACTGCTGTCAATTTGATCTACAATGATTGAAAAAAGTGACAAGACAGTCAGTTCTTTTTAATCATTAAACTGTGAATGGTGGCACAGCAGGGACCAGAGTTTGTTTTAACTTTTTTTGACAGTACTTTGTAGCAGCTGCTATTATACTACAGCCATTGTATGTTCCTGTTGCCAGCAATACGATCATTAGTAACAGACAAATAGTAATCACGTAATCAGTTAAAATTTTATTCATTAGAGCCCTTTCTAATCTTCCCCTGCTTCCTTTGTGTTCCGTATTTCGTCCATCTCCAAAGAAGATCCTCTCAGAATCTGCTACTGGAAACAATGGGCTATATTTTCTTTGTTTGCTAATGTTAGCAAAAAAGCTGATGTGAGTATAAATCGAGTATCCACATTTTATACTTAGATATCTTGCTAAGATTAGTGAATGAAGGAAAATGTAACCTAGTGTAATTTTCAATTCTTTAGCAAGCGGTGGGTTGCCACAGAAATTATTGCCTGCTGCAGAATTTGTCTCCCACTGCAGGAGTGGCAGAATCAGGAGTGAGAGGTGTCCCTCTGCTCCGGCTCTGAACTTGCGCCTCTCACCACCTTCACTCCCATCTCCCCCCATGTCCTCTTCGAGCTCATCTTGTCCACGGGAACCACCTCTTGATCCCTTGACCCCATTCCCAATAAACTGCTGCCTACCCAACTATCTTCTTGGCTCCTATGCTAGCTGATATTGTAAACAGTTCCCTCTTCTCAGCTACTGTACCCTTCCCTTTCAAAACTGATATGATCATCCCCTCCTCAAAAATGCTATCCTCGTCTCCTCTGTCCTTGCAAACTATGGCCCCATCTCCATCTTTCCTTTCCTCTCCAAAGTCCTTAAGCTTGTTATCGCCATCAAAATCCATACCCATCTTTCCCACAACACCATGGTTGAACCTCTCCAATCAAGTTTCCGTCCCTGCCACAGCACCAAAATGGCCCTAACCAAAGTCACAAATCACATTCGCTGTGACTGTGGTGCACTACGCCTCCTCGACCTCTCTGTGCTGTCAAACTGCCCGTTGGACATCCAGTCGTCAATGAGCCACAATTCCTTCCAGCTAAACATTGAGAAGACTGAATCAACTTTGGCCCCCGCTACCAACTCCATCCCCCTCTCTTGTCACGGTCTCAGGCTGAACCAGACTGTTCTCAACCTTGATGTCCGATTCAACCCCGAGAAGATCTTCCGAGCCCATCTCCTCTCCATCACAAAGCTTACCTATTTCCACCTCCGTAACGTTACCTGCTTCTGCCTCTCAGCCCATCTTCTGCTGAAACCCTTATTCATGCCTTTCTCACCTCCAGACTCAACTATTTCAATGCTTTCCTGGCTGGTTTCCCATCCTCCATCTCCGTTAGCGTAGCAGAGTTTTGGATGAACTGAAGCTAAGTTCCACTCACCCATCACTCCTATCCTCGCTGACCTACATTGGCTCCTGGTCCCGGAGCCGCTCTAATTAAAATTCTCATTCTCGTGTTTAAATTCTTTCATGCCCTCACCCCTTCCTATTTCTACAACCTCCTCCAATCCTACAACTCTATGAATGCTCCTGGGCTATTTTCCAATTTGTCGGGTAGATGCCAGTGTTGTAGCTGTACTGGAACAGCTTGGCTAGAGGTGCGGCTAGTTCTGGAGCATTACAGCCAGGATGTTGTCGGGGCCTTTGCTGTATCCAGTGCACTCAGCCGTTTGTCGCTATTACTTGGAGTGAATCGAATTGACTAAAGACTCGCTTCTGTGATGGTGGGGATCTCGGAAGGGGGCCGAGATGGATCATCCACTCGGCACTTTTCGATGAAGATGGTTGTAAAAGCTTCAGCCTTGTCTTTTGCACTTAGGTGCTGGACTCTGGCATCAGTGGGGATGGGAATGTTCACGGAGCCTCCTAGCTTCTCTTAGCAAGCAGGCTGGCAGCACTTTTATCAATAGATCTGCATTACTGTAGGCCTGATGGGGTTTATGTTTGTTTTTTATTGACATATTTGTCATTTTTATTATAAAGTTTTGGTAAAATGAAAAAAATAAGTGACCAAGAGTTTGAGATCTTCTGCTGTCTGATGAAAATGAAAGTAGTCCAAGAAATCTGTACCACTCTTACTTTCTCTCCACCTCTCTCTCAGCTGTTAAGTATCTAAAACAAAAGATGTTCAAACAGTTTTCATCCAAGTCCTAGGTGACAAGCTGTCTAAAATACAACACTAATTAGTTCAATTTGCCAAACCTTATTCAGAGAAGCACAAAGGCACAAATGCCTTGAAGTTAGGTTGTTCCGAGTACAAGTCTACATACATTTAAGACATTTCTGTGAAAGTCCTTTGCCCACTATTTTAATGGAAGCATTAAATGGTTTAAAATAATTGGGTTATTGATTCCATTAAAATAAGGGACTAAGTAATTTCTTACGAACAAATTAAGCATTTGTATGCTAATAGTTGAATAGCTTAAGTGTGAGAAGTAGGCAGAAGGAAAGAAATTTACTTCATTAGTACCGGCTAAATTTGGTCGAGTGACCATGTACCCTGGGTGATATGATCAATTGGCACTTCTGTTTCTCCCCGCCCCCCCCACCCACAATCATAAACACACAGGTACAACAATCTAGGTTTGCCACTGTTTTTGCTTAAATATTCTGATTTTTGAATGGGCCATTTGGAAATTTCTAAGATGTGGACACCAAATTCATTTTAAAAAAAAAAGTGCCACTTACTTCTGTGTTCCATCATGTGGAGGTATTTATTCAACTTTTTGATTAATTTCATCAGCAAAGAAAATATCAGAACTCAAGACACGATACTACCCAAAATGTAGCAACTCTAAACATTAAATGTTTCAGTTCATCTTTAGCTCATGTAGATCTTTGTTAGTGCAATATCATGAGATCAGCTTGTATTGCAATGACATAGTATTATGATAACAACCACAGCACTGAAAAAAAAAATCAAGTTAAAAGGGAAATTGTCTAGGAAAAAGGCTTGGCAAACTTCTTTAGGTTTCGGGAGAAGAAATGTGATGAAGCATTGTGACGCCATTTATCTCATTGCATCATGTGTTTACAAACAAGTAAATAAAAGGTTTCCCCAGCATTTTTTTTCTGAAGGTGGTGCCCCTTCAATGGCGTGGTATCTTGGGTCTACCAGGCTGCCATGAACTTTGACCCATGAAAATATTTCAGTAGGAAATGGTATCCTTGGTTAGGGTGAGCTTTAAAATTTAACTAATGTAGGAACAACTATGCAACACACTCTTAGACTTGCATCATACATCATCTGGGAGATTGTAATGTAGTCAGTGCATACAAGGTGCCATTTTCTTTCATGAGTATATGACAATCAAACCTTTACTTTATCAGAAGTTGCCACTGATTGATTACTGACCCTCAGATGTTGGCTTAAACATAATTCATTTTTTGTTGGCAGGTGGCGATCTATTTCAAATATTTGCCCAGTTTGGGGAACTGGGTGGCTCAGAAAGTTAAGCACTGGCCTTTCACCTTTGGGTCTTGGGTTCAAAACCAGCCCAGACCAATTGGTCCTCCTCTGTCTGTTTGCTGTAACAGTCCTATATGGAATGGGCTTGGGTGGCTCAATCCAGCTCTTAGTGCGCCAAGACCCATAGCAAAAAACTGCCCATAATTTGGGGTACAAATTGGTAATCTTACTCAGATATGCCACAAGATGGTGCAGGAAATGAAAAATATCAGATTGGTGCAGCTGAAGTACATTTGTGGGCACAGGACAGGGAGATTCAAACTGCAATCAACTTTGCTGGGAGTGCTTGAGGCCTTAACTGATTGTCTGAAATGCAAAGGGTTCCATATTCTCCAGCACTAACAGTCCTCACCTGGATGAGCTCAAAATTCATGCAAAAAAAAAAATCAAAAATAAAATGTTCACTCTGGGAGGGGTGCCACATTGGGTGTTGCAACTTCACATTGTATCACGGAAAGGTAAGGATATGCTTCTGTTCCCACAATTTCTCAAATTGTAAGTTATGGATTGTAACCATACCGCTGTGTGAAAGTGCTTAGTGGAGGCCCACAGCCTCTCCACAGTGTGAAGGAAAATCAGATGACTGCTCCAGTATGGTCATAGCAATGTTTTTTTATCAATCTCTTTTTCCTTTTAAATCTCTCAAAGGCAGGCAGTTGCTGGGTATGGTTCATTGATAACCACCAGGCTGAGCATCACTCCAACTCTCAAATGCTTTGGTACAGTGGGTTTTGCCAGCACTCAGGTGCTAAATAAGAAATCCGATGCAAATTCGAGTGCATTGCATTGCTGTTGAATAGGGTCATTGTTAGCTCTGGGCTACGCTACCTCAGTACTGAAGACAGCAAAAGACACACGTTTCAGATAGCATGGTTTTTAGACCACTAATGGAACCTGTCATTAGGTGGTTTACACATGAAAATTGTGTTCAAAGAAAATCCCGAAACATAACAGCTATATTATGCCGTGTGCTTAATAGCGTATAATACATTTTAGTGAGTAGAATAGATTGTGTATAATAATGTGATACAATGCAAAGCTATATTTTACAGTGTATTTGTAGATTTTATTTTATAGAATATTGTGCAATGTAGCACAGTAGTATATTGGTCTACTGTACTCTATATGGAATATAATGTATTGAGTGCAGCAAACTGTTATATTGTGCATTACTTAAGAAGTGTACAATATGCTATAAAATATATTGCAGGATATATGGCAAATAGCAAACATTATATACTTTACAGCATATTATATAGGGTTAAGTATATCCTACAGTTTGTGGCATTTCATAAAGCATAATGCATTACTCAACATGCTATATTATATAGAGCACAACATGTTATATAGTTTTTTTTAATAATTCATTTTCAGGATGTAGGTCTCGCTGGCAAGGCCAGCATTTATTGCCCACCCCTACTTGCCCTTGAGAAGGTGCTGGTGAGCAACCTTCTTGAACCACTGCAGTCCGTGTGGTGCAGGTTCTCCCACAGTGCTATTAGGTAGGGAGTTCCAGGATTTTGACACAGCAATGAATAAGGAACTGTGATATATGTCCAAATCAGGATGATGTGTTGCTTGAGGGGAACTTGGAGGTGATGGTGTTCCTACGCACCTGCTGCCCTTGTCCTTCTAGGTGGTGGTGGTCGCAGGTGTGGGAGGTGCTGTCAAAGAAGCCTTGGCGAGTTGCTGCAGTGCATCCTGTAGATAGTACACACTGCAGCCACGATACGCCAGTGGTGGAGTGGGTGAATGTTTAGGCTAGTGAGTGAGATGTCGATCAAGCCCACTGCTTTGTCCTGGATGGGTTTTGAGGTTCTTCAATGTTGTTGCAGCTGCATGTCATTCAGGCAAGTGGAGAGTATTCCATCACACTCCTAACTTGAACCTTGTAGATGGAGGAGAGGCTTTCGGGAGTCAGGAAGCGAGCCACTCACAACAAAATACCCAGCCTCTGACCTGCTCTAGTAGCCACAGCATATATATGGCTGGTCCAGTTGAGTTTCTGGTCAATGGTGACCTCAAGAATGTTTACGGTGGAGGACTCAGTGATAGTAATGCCCTTGAATGTCAAGGGGAGATAGTTAGGCTTTCTCTTGTTGGCACTTGTGTGGCACGAATGTTACGTGCCACTTATCAGCCCAAGCCTGGATTGGTCCAGGTCTTGTTGCATTTGTGCACGGACTGCTTCATAATCTGAGGAATTACGAATGGAGTTTCACACTGTAATCATCAGCGAACAGCCGCATTTCTGACCTAATGCTGGAGGGAAGGTCACTGATGAAGCAGTTGAAGGTAGTTGGGCCTAAGACCCTACCCTGAGGAACTCCTGCAGCAATGTCCTGGGGCTGAGATGACTTGCCTCCAACAAACACAACTATCTTCCTTTGTGCCAGATATAACTCCAGCCACTGGAAAGTTTTCCTCTGATCCCCAGTGACTTTGGTTTTATGAAGGCTCCTCTGTGCCCCATTTGGTCAATGCTGCCTTGATGTCAAGGGCAGTCACTCTCACCTCACGTCTGGAATTCAGCTCGTGTCCACGTTTGGATCAAAGCTGTAATGAGGTCTTGAGCCGAGTGGTCCACGCAGAACCGAGACTGAGCATCGGTAAGCAGGTTATTGGTAAGTGCTGCTTGATAGCATATATTATATGCTGCATTTTATATTATGTAGTGTACATTGTGTAGTACAAAGCACGTTATGAAGTGCATCCCACTAATCTGTTGCTGGAAAACACACATTTTGCCACATATATCAGTCCGTATATTACTATTATCTGCATTACCTTTTCACCGTTGTGATATCATCTCTATTATGTTTAGGGTAGCCACTGCATCCATGCAAGGACAGTAAAAGCATGTTATTTAAAAATAAACTGCAGGTTATGTAAAATATACAGAATAAATAAAAAGTGAGCTCAATTCTGGGGTTTTGCTGATGTGGCCTTAAAATTGTTCAGTTGTCTTAGGGGGTAAATACACCATGTGGTACAATACTAACCAGTAACATCCCATGTTCAATCCATTACTTTTAGCTGATATCAATCTAGGCAGAAATAGGGGTATTTTCAATGGTCTCAGTTACATTGGACTACGGAGAGGAAAGAGCTGCTCCTGATCAGTATCCAGTGTTCCCTGTCGGAAAGTGCGAGCAGCTGGAGATCAGGTGGCAGGATTGGGCTCAGCTGAGATCTTCCCCAATGGTTGAACAGCCTGCTGACACTCACCGTCTAGGTTTACACATGAAGAATGGTCACTTGGATAAGTGACTGGAGGGTGGTTGGCACCCATGCAATCGCACCCCTACAAGAGTCAGCACCTTCAGGAAAGGAGGGGAGAAAAACAAAGAACCCCCATTGGGGGGAAAATGATCAATTGAACAAGTATATTTGTAACTCATTGTTAGTCAATGTTACATTCAGAATATAGCGAGTTTCAGTGAGTGGTTGACATTCCATTTAGAAAAGATCAAAGCCTAGAAAATCAGTTGTGTGACATTAATGTACAAATGCTTAACACATTTGTTTGGAATGATGATAGATGTGTTCACATTACAATATCGCACAGCATAGCTTCTGGGCTGAGAGGTACCTGACAATTTAGAGCTACTAAATGTCAGTGTAGTATTCATGTTTTGCCTTTGGATGTCACTAACACATTACATTTGCAAATCATGCTAAAGCCACCTGGAGATGAAACAGCAGCATCGCATCCACTTTGACTCCTGAAATCCAGTACTGGATTCCTGAAAATTGGACACTGGAACTGAAATGTAAATCCAGTTCCAAAGCCCTCAGTCTAACACTGCTGCTGGCCATCCAGTTTCTTTGTAATTCATCACCAGAAAAATAACCTGGTTTCCTGTGAGGCCCAAAATCACACGGCACTATAATGGACAACGGCAGCACCAAATTGTCAACATTATTTATTAAAAAATGTAAATGTTCAATATCCTGTATATATGAACAACGATTGGCTGTCTATGAATTAATGACACCAATTCAATTGCAAAGTTCGGGATACAAATAGACACTGAAGCCCTGATTTTAACTGGCGATGGGAGTTGTGCAGGCGGGGGCCGAGGTGGGTGGCAAACCATCCCGATGGTTTCATGAGGCTCGAGAGATTTTAACTACTGGGCCTCATCTACATGGGCCTAGTCAAGTTTGTGCCCGAAACTAGCTGGTCAGCGGGCAGGAGTGGAATGTTGGGTGGCAGGAGGCCAACGCTGGGAACCGAAGGAATGGTTCCCAGCACTCAGGAAGTCACCTGGAGGGGAACATCGGAATTGGTAGATGAAAAAAGACCAAGGTTCATAGAATCATAGAATCATAGAAGTTACAACATGGAAACAGGCCCTTCGGCCCAACATGTCCATGTCGCCCAGTTTATACCACTAAGCTAGTCCCAGTTGCCTGCACTTGGCCCATATCCCTCTATACCCATCTTACCCATGTAACTGTCCAAATACTTTTTAAAAGACAAAATTGTACCCGCCTCTACTACTGCCTCTGGCAGCTCGTTCCAGACACTCACCACCCTTTGAGTGGAAAAATTGCCCCTCTGGACCCTTTTGTATCTCTCCCCTCTCACCTTAAATCTATGCCCCCTCGTTATAGACTCCCCTACCTTTGGGAAAAGATTTTGACTATCGACCTTATCTATGCCCCTCATTATTTTATAGACTTCTATAAGATCACGCCTTAACCTCCTACTCTCCAGGGAAAAAAGTCCCAGTCTGTCTAACCTCTCCCTGTAAGTCAAACCATCAAGTCCCGGTAGCATCCTAGTAAATCTTTTCTGCACTCTTTCTAGTTTAATAATATCCTTTCTATAATAGGGTGACCAGAACTGTACACAGTACTCCAAGTGTGGCCTCACCAATGCCCTGTACAACTTCAACAAGACATCCCAACTCCTGCATTCAATGTTCTGACCAATGAAACCAAGCATGCCGAATGCCTTCTTCACCACCCTATCCACCTGTGACTCCACTTTCAAGGAGCTATGAATCTGTACTCCCAGATCTCTTTGTTCTATAACTCTCCCCAACGCCCTACCATTAACGGAGTAGGTCCTGGCCCGATTCGATCTACCAAAATGCATCACCTCACATTTATCTAAATTAAACTCCATCTGCCATTCATCGGCCCACTGGCCCAATTTATCAAGATCCCGTTGCAATCCTAGATAACCTTCTTCACTGTCCACAATGCCACCAATCTTGGTGTCATCTGCAAACTTACTAACCATGCCTCCTAAATTCTCATCCAAATCATTAATATAAATAACAAATAACAGCGGACCCAGCACCGATCCCTGAGGCACACCGCTGGACACAGGCATCCAGTTTGAAAAACAACCCGCTACAACCACCCTCTGTCTTCTGTCGTCAAGCCAATTTTGTATCCAATTGGCTACCTCACCTTGGATCCCATGAGATTTAACCTTATGTAACAACCTACCATGCAGTACCTTGTCAAATGCTTTGCTGAAGTCCATGAAGACCACATCCACTGCACAGCCCTCATCTATCTTCTTGGTTACCCCTTCAAAAAACTCAATCAAATTCGTGAGACATGATTTTCCTCTCACAAAACCATGCTGACTGTTCCTAATTAGTCCCTGCCTCTCCAAATGCCTGTAGATCCTGTCCCTCAGAATACCCTCTAACAACTTACCCACTACAGATGTCAGGCTCACTGGTCTGTAGTTCCCAGGCTTTTCCCTGCCGCCCTTCTTAAACAAAGGCACAACATTTGCTACCCTCCAATCTTCAGGCACCTCACCTGTAGCGGTGGATGATTCAAATATCTCTGCTAGGGGACCCGCAATTTCCTCCCTAACCTCCCATAACGTCCTGGGATACATTTCATCAGGTCCCGGAGATTTATCTACCTTGATGCGCGTTAAGACTTCCAGCACCTCCCTCTCTGTAATATGTACACTCCTCAAGACATCACTATTTATTTCCCCAAGTTCCCTAACATCCATGCCTTTCTCAACCGTAAATACCGATGTGAAATATTCATTCAGGATCTCACCCATCTCTTGTGGTTCCGCACATAGATGACCTTGTTGATCCTTAAGAGGCCCTACTCTCTCCCTAGTTACCCTTTTGCCCTTTATGTATTTGTAGAAGCTCTTTGGATTCACCTTTGCCTGATCTGCCAAAGCAATCTCATATCCCCTTTTTGCCCTCCTGATTTCTCTCTTAACTCTACTCCGGCAATCTCTATACTCTTCAAGGGATCCACTTGATCCCAGCTGCCTATGCATGTCATATGCCTCCTTCTTCTTTTTGACTAGTGCCTCAACTCCCGAGTCATCCAAGGTTCCCTACTTCTACCAGCCTTGCCCTTCACTTTATAAGGAATGTGCTTACCCTGAACCCTGGTTAACACACTTTTGAAAGCCTCCCACTTACCAGACGTCCTTTCGCCTGCCAACAGACTCTCCCAATCAACTTCTGAAAGTTCCTGCTGGTAGTTGCATGATACAACAATAATGAGGTTTGTGATCGGGGTGGGGTTGGGGGCAACCCAGGGCAAGGCAGGGCAGACTTAAACATTCCTTGTGACCCATGAAGGAGAACTCCTGACCCCACAAGGAAAGTAAAAAAAAAAGTAAAACACTCACTTTTTCAGGTCTCTTCTGGTCCTACTCCTCTTCCCGCTAGTGGGGATCTCAGTGGGTAATTTCCACACATGATTTTAACTGCTCGCCTACCCGGTTTCTGCTGGGTGGGCAAGGTTAAAATTGCCTCTTGAGTTTTGCTGTCATTGCATATGATCTCATTGGAACTTTTTGATTAGAGTGCTGTCTTGTACTATGCACTGACAATCATTTCCAAGGCCGAATCACAGAAAATCTCAATCCCAGGCAAGAATAATGGAAATTGACTTTATCATTTATGGTAAATAAACCCCTAATCATTTGCTGTTTATGATCATTTAAGAAAGATTTTTTTTGAGAGAACAAAATAGCCAATCTTTTTGATTAATTCAAACCCACCTACCAACCATCTTACCAAATCATTTCTCTCTCTTGAGAAGCACATATAATTGCCTCTTCAACAACTACCTGTTTCAATGGCCTTCCCTGATATCTTATTTCACAATTATATTATCCTTTGTGTAAACAACTTCTGCCTAACTGCTCTGACTTCCCATTTTTTGACTGGTGGTGTCCTTGCATTGGAACCTTTCCCCACAGTGAATAATTCACCTGGAATTTTTTTCAATTTCCTTCATATTCTGGAAAACTTCAATTAGATCACTTTATCCTATTTTCCAACGAAAACAAGCCCAGCACCTTTCATCTCTCCTCTTAAATGAGATTCGCGGTTAACTGAATCATCCTGGCTTCTTGCAACTGTACGCTCTCTCAAGGCAATAATAACCCTCATATATTTTAGTGACCCAAACTGCACACATTGGGTCTGATAAATGCCTTCTAATACAGCAATGTAATCTCTCGATTTGTACCTTGTAGTTTTGCTAATCCAACCCAGTACCTTGAGGAACATACAAATACTATCACTTAACTACATGGACCACTGGCAGCTTCACCACTATAACCAATGCACAGACAAAACCTCATGCTGCATGTTATTGTTATTAGATTTAATTTCACTGAGAGGTTCAAATAACAATTGTAAGCCACTTAATTCTCGCAGTTCATGGAATCACTTGAAACTCTCAATAACTCCTCCTGCATACTCATTATATTCTGTATAAATCACTTGAACTCTTTGATTACATTACAGCCTCCAGCTCCCCCCGGTGTCGATTAGTTTTTGTATCAGCTGTCTGATGTAGTCACTTGTACACAACCTACGGGGGGAAAAATTTGCTCCAGAATGGATTAGTACAATAGGCCCTCTTTAGCATGAATTGATTCCACGGTGTTCCAGCCAGCACTTTGTCATTCACCTTAATAAAGAAGTAATGAAACAATTGATAATTAATTGAGAAACAGATCAACCCACAGCCATTAATCAGCCTCACCTTCAAACAGGAATGTTTCATTCCAATGTGGATTTAAATTCTTTCTTTTCACTTTAGTTTCTAGCTTGTGTTTTTTGTCAGGGAGCAGGTAGATTTTAACGAACGGGTCACTGGTGCCGCTAAAATCCTTTGCCGGCAGCTCCACAGCCTTCATTATTTTCACGGTGAAGGTGGACTCCTGGAAGTTGTACCCAACGCTGAACTGAATACGGCCCAGGTTCTCACGCGAGCTTCCATCATGGTCATCGTCAGAACCCGGTGACAGCTGGAGGAAGGAAAATATAAATTCTGCTGAAAATGACAGAGTTTGGAAATTCTGTTCCACCTATAGAATCACATAAGATTCTGAATTCCTGCTATACTCTGTAGGTTCCTATGTAAACCATAACATGACTCATTGAAAGGGTTTATATGTATGAGGTACTTATTTGCACAACATATAGGTCTTGACATTGACTCTCAGTCACTTATTTCCATCCTTGGAAATGTAGTATATTGCTCTTGTTTGACCACATGTGATTCACAAGATAGGAACGTAAGAACTGCAGCAATAAAATCAATCAAGTGAGTTTGGGCAGTTTCAACGCAGTCCCTGGTGGACATGAGTCCACAACACAAAACTATCCCTCATTTGGCACCAATTCGAATTAATCTGCAATCTTACTCAGAATGGCTAAAGATGGCTGGTATGGGAAATTGAAAAATGTCATCCTGCTGCAATAAGGGTAGTTGAGTCTGAGTCAAATTGTTGGGGCAGAGTAGAGGAAGCTTTTCATTCTACCATGCTATACTTGACCTGGGAGTATATTTGAGGCCGACATTGGGTGCCTGAAATGGAAAGTTCTCCATTCCCCATTACTAACACCTGCACCCTGATAAGCACAAATATTCATGAAAAATATTAAACAGAAAATATCGAGAACTCAAGTGCCTCAGTGTTTCAGAATGTTGTGCTCTTTTCCTGATGTTGCTTAGAACAGATCAAATTCAGAAGTTATATTTATACTAAGGGATTGTGGTGGGTGCTTGCTGTCTGTTCATTATCATAAATATGAGTAAAAAGGGAACTTCTTCAGTGTATAAAATACAATTAAAAGCGAAGCCCAATGACTCTTACTGGAAAGTGCATAGGTGTCGATATTGGATGAGAACAGAATTGGCTAGGCCCCGAAGACCCCCGCCCCCCCCCCCCCCATAGTCCACTATGTCAAATAGTCTACTCACACTCATAGAATCATAGAAAAGTTACAGCACAGAAGAAGGCCTTTCAGCCCATCGATTCCGCGCCGGCAACTCATTCTCTAAGTTCACTGTGAATTATTATTTGGGCGAGGTACTGGAGAGATGCTAGTGCCCGTGGAACCATACCCCAGCAAGAATCAATACCTCCAGGAGAGGAGGGAAGACAACTGGACAAAAGAATTTAACGGGTGAAATACAAAAATTATGAAGTACGTACTAAGGCACCGTGATGGGTATTAATTCTTTGTTCCTTTTCATAACTCAGAATAAAAGGGAGTTGCTTAAGTGCATAAAACCTTAAGAGTGAGTTTTGAACACCCTAGTCAGTGGATATATTTATCATGCAGTCAGCCATGATTATTTAAATTTTATACAAAATCTATTATCCTGTAAGATGTAACACACTCTAGCTTTGCACCAACCTGAATGTAACACACTCCAATTTTGCATTATTCTGTATGTAGCATACTCCCACTATGGACTATCTTGTATGTAACATTTTCCAGCCTTGTGCTATCCTATGTAACTACGTTTATAGCTCACCTCACATCAAAGAACTTTAGAAGGGGCAACTGTGGACTCTGAGCAAGAAGCAATGGGGGAAAGAGACCAAGGTCCACATTGAAGAGCTACGCTTTTAGGAGGTGTAATAAAATAGGCTAAGGTGTATCAAAGTGAAGAGGCTTAGAAAGTTCCAGTGGGCCTGGGCATAATATCCAAAAGATCAGGCTGCAATGGTGGTGCAGAAGAGGGGGGAACAAACCATTATGTGGAGTCAGGGCAATGGAGGGGACAGGCTGGGATGTAAGGCTGGGGAAGATTTTCCATATAAGGTGGGTTGAGGGATTTCAAAATGAGGACAAGACTTTAAGTCAATTTGCTCAAGCACAGAAAGTGAGTGCAGCTGAATGAGGGTGGAAGTTATGAGTGTTCAGGGCTTTGTGTTGGAGAGACTGAAGCCACAGAGTTATAGCTTGAGTCTATGAAACATGGAGGAAGGGACACCAGTGAGGAGAGCATTAGAGAAACCAATCCTTGAAGTGATGAAGGCATGGATGAGAAGTTTGTAAATCACTGTAATCTACTGTATTGTCCATTCCTGGTACTTATTCTGTTCTGTAGTTTATAGTGCAAACCATGGTCTGATACGTGCATTTATTCTTCTACTACCCAAAGTCTAAGAGGTCACAAGAGGGCTTGTGTCACATTGAGTAAGCCAGGTACAGTAACAAGTGTTTCTATTTAATCTGTAGGCAATGCTGCAATACCAGATATTGTCCACATAAGGTTACAATTTGGTTCATAAGGAGGAAGCACTCACTTAGGTGAGTACTCTGAGCATGGGAGAAATATCTGAGTGAAACAAAGAATGTTACAATGGACAGACACTAGTTGCAAGACTTGTAGGGCGCTAAATTGGGCCATGTAGCGCCCGTCGTTTCGGCGCTATGCGGCCTCTCCAACATCCAAGATGGCGTCTTGGCTGCGCACGCATGTTTCCAGCGTAACGTGCGCCGAACCCCATCTTGGTATAGGTATTAGCACATGCGCAATACCGAATGCTGGAAGCGCGTAAAGTAAGGAGAAAATGGTTACAATCAGTGTGCAACAGTGATTTAAAGTGATAGGCACCATTTTGGGATTTAATGCTCAACTCAACGCACAGTCTTAACCCCGACCATCTGCACGTATCTCAGAGTGCCTGGAGGACCCCCACCAGAGCTATTTAAAGGGACCATCCAGGTCAGTGGCTAGATTATTGCTTCTGGCTGCTGAGATATTTGAAACTGTTTTTGGAGGTCTCCTATACTTGAATACTAGGACTAGGGGACATAGCCTAACATTTAGAGCCAGGATATGCAGGAGTGAAGTTAGAAAATGCTTCTACATGCAAAAGGGTGGGAGACGTTTGGAACTCTCTTCTGCAAACGGCAGCTGATGCTAGCTCAATTGTGTATTCTAAATCTGAGATTGATAGATTTCTGTGAACCAAGGGTATTAAGGGATATGGGGCTAAGGCGGATATATGGAGTTAGGTCACAGGTCCACCATGATCTCATTGAACGGTGGAACAGGCTCGAGGGGCTAAATGCCACCACCACTTGCTGCCTTCTGATATGCGCCACCTTCTCCTGCAAGAAAGCGGGACGTGTGTCTGTGTGATGTGTCTGTCATGGTTGAATAGCTGCCAGTGTGTGTGGCCTGTGAGTTGTGGGTGGGCGGCTTGCAACAGTGGTAATGTGTAAGGGTGAGAGGAAGCATCTGATTGGAAGAGTTGAGTACTGATTGAAAGAGTTTGTTGCTATGTGGGTGATGGGGGGTGTAGTGTGTGGAGCAGTAGATGAGGCTAGTGGTGCAGTTGACAGTTGACCTCACGCACCTTGACCACTCATGTCAAAGCATTGAATTTCTTCCTGCACTGCTCCCATGTTCATATTGTTGTGCGCCTGACTTTGTCCCCCGCTGCCTCCCACTGCCTTTTGGATATATGTCTGGAGGGCCTCTTGCCCCCCTGTGGATATAGGATGCCCCTTCTTCTGTCCACCTATTGCTCCAAGTGCATCAGCCTCTAGTGCATCAGCAAAGAAACTTGGTGCACGCTCCCTTGCAGGCCTTGTACAAACTCAGATCGGCAGATTGGTGAGAACTGGCATACAGATTGGAGGATGTGGGATTTAGTAGTGCACAACCTTTATTCAATGTTTTAACATAACTCATCAGTTTGTAAACATAGGGATGGGAGCTGCATTTGTGTTTTGCATGTGCGATGTCTGATCTCTATCTCTGTTCAGAATCCGTGCAGACAGCAGGCTGTTTCTTTCAGCAAATAACAGGTACCAGCTACCTTTAAGAGATTTTTAAGAGACAGCCTGCCTTTAAGAGATTGGAACTTCCCCCTGCTGGTGGAATGTGCGAATTGCATTGAATCCTCATTCAACGCTGATTCGAAATGCTGCTTGAAGGTAAGTCCTCAGGCCTGACGAAAGTCTCGTCCTGCCTGCGAAGGGGACATTGGGCGCGGGGTAATAGCGGATTGCTCTACCCGCGCCCAATAATAGGCCCTACCAATTTTCCCCCCCCCCCCCCCGTTATATCAGTATTTTTCTACCACTTGTAAGTCAAGAAAATCAGCTGAATCTGCAATGAGATGTAATATTTATTCCTTATGATTCTACCATGTCTAGGAGAATGATAAAGATACTTTAGCCGTAGACCGACAAACACAATTGTTCTTAGTTTTAACCTATAACGTCACTAGAAAAGCAGATCTCTCCTTTCTTTTAGACAAGCAGCAATCATTGTGCATGGTAACTGTACATGAAGATGTGCAGTGGGAACTACTGAGTACCACGAATATTCAACAAGTGTCCCCCTCTGCCACTGTACAAAGACCATAAAATGGAAATGACAAGCATGTTGTGATGGGAGGGTCACGAGTTAAATTTTTTCATCTCTGCAATACTCACAAAGCATATTGCCTTGCAGATCCATTACTGCTCTCCATGCCTATAATACTCAAAAACCATCCCCCACAACCAACGCCAGAAAAATAACTGCATGGGCTGATCTAATTACGTAAATTGAGTTATCTCAGTATAAAGGCTGAAAATGGAATAAATCCCTATTACAAGGAGGAAACTGAGTACACAATGAAATGGAACCATTGTTAACACGCTGGGAATTTTGACAGCTAGGTTATGAGAAGCTGTTAAATCTCCTGCTTGGTAACAGAAATAATTTATTTTGAAAACTAACAGAAGGAAGAAATTCTGAAGTTACAAGAAAAAAAGAAATACTTGCGCTCTCAAAAAGGTTTTCAGGTCTTCAAATGCAATGAATTACTTTGAAATGCAGTGATTGCTGATGTGTGGACAGGTGATACAAAGATACCATAAAAAGAACAAACTGTAAGAGAGCAAGTATGTGCAGTTACACCAAGAATATTTTTTAAAAATTATAATTAAACCACTTCAATAGCAACTTACAATAATCCATCACATATAATTATATAATATTGTGCATAATGCATATAATATTAAATGTATAGAATAAATAGTACAAGTTCTATGTAATATCAAGGGATTGTAATCATGCTGTGCAATATTTGTATCAAACCCATTTAAACATTCAAATTAAATTCCTCTATGCACTATTTTAATGATGGGGTTAGTCCACACAGCACGATTTAAATCTGAGATAGATAGCTTTTTGGCAACCAAAGGTATTAAGGGATATGGGCCAAAGGCAGATATATGCAGATCAGCCATGATCTTATCAAATGGAGAAGCAGGCACGAGGGGCTGAATGGCCTACTCCTGTTCCTATGTCCTATGTTCCTATGATTTCACCCTGCGTAGAGTTTACATAATACATTGCATATAGGCCCAGATTTTGCTGGAGCGGGGCATCTCACGGCGTGCCCTGATGGTTAGACTTGTTCGTGCATGTTTAGGTTTTTAATTTTTTTGCCCAATAAGTTGCTGGCAGTGCGAGTTAATAACGGCGCAGTGAGGGCAATAGGGTATCTGGGACCTTGGTGAACAACGGGACAAACAGTCTCCTTAACCAATGAGATTGAAGGATTAAGAAATAAACAGAGAAGAACCGAGAAGGAGGGTGAATTAGAGTGGGTAAATTCAATGTCAAATCATGTATAGAAAGAGAAATAAAGAGGGAAAAAAAGATTGGATTCAGAGAGAGAGAAAAAAGTCAGAAAGGTAAAGAAAGAATTTTTTTTTGGCATTTTTAAAATCTCCCTGAAAAATTCAAAACCTGAACTCCACACTTGTAATTGTTCACTTTCTGGGCAAAAGAGGTTGATTGGCTGTCATTAACAAATATCAAGTCATTAAAAGGGTAGTTACGCTGTTAATTACAAGACTTAACTTTCTGTGGCGAGTTTAATGGGCAATTGATGTGCAAATGCAGCAACTTCATGAAAATCACGGGGAAGTTAGGCACGAGATGCCGTTTTCGCGAAGTTAATGGCGGAATGGCGCAAAAATCGGCCAGCAACTTGTGGCGATTCGCAATTGACTGGGTATCTCATCCTCGTCACAAGTTGCTGGATGATTTGCGCATTAATAACGGCGTAAGGCGTGCGTCGTTCAGACCCGTTACTTTCTCAGCTCTTATATCCTGGAAATCCATTGGTGGAAACGATTGCAGCTCTTTACTTATAGCATTAGGCACTCTTTTTAACCCTTTCATTATTTTATACCTTGGTTCTTAACTTTAGGATGCCTGCTGCATAAACAATAAGCAAAGTAGAAAATTAACTTTTATTTTACCCTCCAGTTTTCCATCATCATCTTCTAAAGAATATGATTTCTTGCTGGGATGCAGTTCCACAGGTGATGGACAGCCTTCTGATACCTTGTCCAAGTGGCCACTCTTCATAAGTGAGTCTAGAGTGTAAATGTCAGCAGGCTATTTGATCATAGAAGTCATCACAGCCAATCACATTGCTGTACTCAACTGTGTGCTTTCCAGCAGGGATTGTTGGATAGTATGCAGCAGCAGCAGCATCTCTGGATAATTCTTCCCCATAAAAATCATAATGTTTCCTGGAAGTCCAAGTGCACTATGTCATGGTGTTTGCCATTGTCAACTTGGGCTATCACTTCCTCAAACAAGTCAGTCAGGGTGGTTACACAGTCTATAATTTTTTTTTTGAAACTCTGCTGATTGCCATTTAGCAAGAGCTACTGTTTTCATACAGGCAGTCTTTTAGTTTGTTCCTGATGATTGATTGCATTTTTTCCCCCCAGTTATTGATGTAAGACTAATGGGCCAGTAGTCACCCAGGTTTAGTTTGTTTCCTTTTATGAAGATAGTTGTTGACCTAATTCCAATCCAGTGGGACCTTCCTTAACAACTCACAGCACTTGGTAGATTTTGCCCCTAATCTCAAGTCGCCTCCGGCTTTGGGTATATCTCGATCTGTCCGAGGATTTATTTATTTTGAAGCCTTTGAGCCTAGCTAGGATCTCCATCTCGGTTGAAATCATTGAGGTTACTTCAAGAACCTCCTGTGATGGGTAACATATCACTAGTGTCTTCTCCAATGAATACTTCCAGGAAGTAATCAGTTATGCTAACTAGTTTATCCTGCTTGCATCCATAAGGGATCACATTTCCTCTCTGATGAACCTCTCACTATTACATTAGGAAACTTCATTTTTGTTGCATCTAGTATCTACAGCTATGCTCATTTCTGCTGTCCCTCGCCTTACATTTTTTCAAATTTCTTGTATTATTCCCAGTAATTTCACTCACCTTTCACCCTCCAGATGTTTTACAGTTTGTTCTTATTCATTTCATGTCATATTGTTTTGTTAATCCAATGAGGCTCACATTTGTTTAGTCTGTGCTTACTAGCCCTAGCTGGATGCTTAGTAGCATGTCTTCAAAGGGATTTTGTTTGTCTTCAGCTGAGTTTTTCTTTAAAAATTTCCCCAGTTGATTTTTTAAGCTCTTCTCTCATTCTGCGCACTTGTGCTGGCCTGCTTTTTCTCCTTGTGGGACTGACAAAGTCACAGTGTTTCCAACATTTTTAGTTTTAATGTTGAAGACGTACCTCTGCTAGCCTTCTCTTCTCCCTCATTTCCCCTACACAGCCCTGTCACTACATTAGCACTTTGCGTATTCTTCAGTTTTGTTTAAATGCTTTTTCACTGCCTCGCTGAGATAATATTTTATATCTTAACAATTTCTTGCCTTTTTTAAGCAGACTGCAGTTCATTCAACCCATTAACTTTTTTTTTGTGACTGGAGTTTCAGTTGTTTGTCCCCGACTCTCTAAAATGTTTGTTTATCTTTCAGTTTTCAGTACTGAAGAAGGGCTGTGCTTGAAATGCTCTCTTGTATTTTCTTTCTACAGTTGCTGACTGAGCTGCTGTGTATTTCCAGAATTTCTGTTTTTGTTTCAGATTTCCAGTATTTGCAGTTTTCCTTTGTATTAACAGATTTGTGTCATTGGTTTATCCCATGTTACAGTCACTGAACCCGATGGCAGCTCCTGGAGCTTGATGGATTTCCAACTGGAATGGGCATCTCAGTGACTTCCTAATTGGAATGGACATCTTACTCATAGTACCTGGAGATTAACCTAATATGAAGAGCAAAGACTCCTCTGCCTAAGGTATGTAGCCTTCTAATACTTACCTACAAGAGTTTGGCCTATTAGACAATCAATTTCTTATGCTGTAAATGCAATTCTGTAGGACACTTCCAAGAGGGATGACTTTACCCAATCCTCATACAGCTGGATTGAATGCAATAATGTTTTGCCATCTGCTGAGTGGAACTGATTGATTTCAATCATATTCCTAAGCCACCACTGAAAGGTAGATGGCCAGACAAATTTTCACTCCATGGGGCCATCTAAGCAACAGAGAAAAAACTCAATATACGGCATCATTTTGCAGTGCTTAGAAAACCTTCTTTGTGCATCAGTTACTTTTCAATAAAGATAGTGCCTCCCCAAAAGAGGTGCTGAGGCCTTTTATTCCCTTACCGGATGAGGAGGGATAGTTTACCATGGTCACAGTCACAAAGGAAAACATTTGTGGCATTGATAAGGGCCATTTCAGTACTGTGACAGGGGCAGAAACCTGACTGGAGAAATTCAGGCATGGAGTTTGAAGCAGCAGAGGCATTCATATCAATATATAAAAATTCAATAGAAAAAGGTATAGTGCCAGAGGACTGGTGGACAGCAAATGTAATTCCTATCTTCAAAAAGGGAGATAGAATTAATCCAGGGAACTATAGACCAGTTACCTTAAGGTCAGTGGTAGGAAAGATATTTGTATCTTTGCGAAAAGATCAAGTAACAAAACATTTAGAAATGGTGAATATAATAAAATAGTCAGCATGGATTCTGAAGGAAAGGTCATGTTTAACCAACCTTATTGAATTCTTTGAAGAAATAACAGAAAGAGTAGACAAGGGAAATGCAGTGGATGTGGTATAGGTGGACTTTCAGAGGCCATTGATAAGGAGTAACATAAGAGACTCATGATGAATGTCAGGGAGTGTGGAGTCAGGGGCCAGGTAGCAGAATGAATTGAAAAATGGCTACAAACACAGAAAACAGAGGGTAGGAGTTAAGGGAAAGTGCCTGACAGAAAGTGGGAATTGGTATCCTACAAGGATCTGAGCCAGGGCTACAGTTGTTCACCATATCCATTAATGATTTGGACTTAGAAATTAGAGGTATGATGTTGAAATATGCAGAATATACCTAATTATGGGCTATAGATAATAATGAGGAAGTAAATTACAGGAAAACATAAACAGGCTTGTAAAGTGGGCAGATACGGTATATGAAATTCCATATAGCGAAGTATGAGGTGGTTTATTTTGGTAAGAAGAATAAGGAGACCACTTATTCCTTGGAAGGTAATAAACGAAATGGGGTGGAGGAGCAAAGAGATGTGGGAATACATATACATAAATCGTTAAAGTAGCAACACAAGTTGATTAGGCCATAAGGAACGAAAACAAAATACCTAGGTTCATTTCTAGAGCAACAGAGGTAATGTTAAATTGATATAGAACCTTGGTCAGACCACACTTGGAAGTACTGTATGCAGTTCTGGACTCCATACTACAAAAAGGATATTGAAACAATGGAGAAAATGCAGAAAAGATTTACAAAGGTGTTACCAGAATTGAAAGCATGCAACTCTCAGAAAAGATTGTGCAAGTTGGGGCCTTTTCTCTGGAAAAGAGAAGACTAAGAAGAGATCCAATAGAGGTCTTTATAATTATGAAGGGATCCAAGTGGTTAAATGTGGAAAAACTGTTGCCACTTGTGAGTGAGTCTAGAAGAAGAAAGCGTAAATATAAGATGACTAGTGACAGGGACAACTAAAGAATTTAGGTGGAATTTCTTTACACAGAGAGTGGTGAGAATGTGGCACTCGCTGCTACATGGAGTGGTTGAAGTGGACAGCATTGATGCATTTAAGGGGAGGCTTGATGCATACATGAGGGAGAAGGGAGTAAAGGGATATGGGGTCAGGTTGGGAAAAGGTAATTAGAGTGAGAGGAGGCTTGTTTGAAGTACAAACACTGCCATTGACCAATTGGGCCAAATGGCCTATTTCTGTACTGTCTCAGTTTGATTCTGCTGGTTCTGAATCCTCATCCAACCAGAGCCTTCCTGGTTAGAAAAATACAGAATGAGCACAGTTCAGCCCAGCATCAAAGACATACAAACTCTTATCACGTCTAACTTTAACAACCAGACACGAAGCTGAAAGGAGGCAGCGAGGCTGAGATTGTTATGTAGGTTACAGCAATCAGCACAGATTCAACTCTAAGAAACTTCCAAATCCAAGAGTAATCCCTTAGGCTTTTCTGATGAGACATTTCTAATAAAGTGAACTGCACCTAATTGAATACCTGATAATAGCTGGAAGCCTCAAAATCCCAAAGCACTTTTTACCTATTGCATTCTCTCCTGTTCCTGAACCATTGTAGCCATTTATCGAATTATTTTCTTTTACCCTAGTTATCAAATCACACACTGATCTATTAAATTATAGCCGCTTAAAACACAGGTCATAAGAAATACCAGCCCATGATTGAACCTAGGAGTTCCATCATTTATCAAACTACGAGAGCAAGGCACAGCTGTTTGTGTACATCCACAAACTGAGGGGCTGAATTACTACCTTGAACGACCCACTGCCTGTCATTCACTCATCTTTTTTCATATGCTCCATGATTTTAAAATAATGTTTGGCTTTGAGTTTGCATATCAGACACACTGAATGCAATAGAGGTGCCACAACAGGGTTGACATAGCATTTAAGATAACATGTAGTCACATGTATTGCACAGTACATAGAATCATAAAAAGTTCAACATAGAAGGAGCCCATCATGTCTGTGTCGTGGTAGCTCCAGTCGGAGTTACCTGCTCTAATCACCCTTTCCTGCACATTTTCTTATTCATGGGTTTATCTAAATCCCTCTTAAATCTTGTTACTGACTCGGCTTCAACAGCCACTTATGGTAATGCTTTCCAGATTCTAACAAACTTTCACATGAAAATATTTCATCTGACCTCTCACTTCATGCTTCTGGTACAACTGACCAGTTGAAGTAATCTTTCACTAACTACCCTCTGTACCCCTGTCAAGATTCTGAATGCTTCTTTTAGATTCATGCTCTACCTATTCTGTTCTCGTGAATACTCAGCCCTCGTTTTGCAAGTCTCTCATAATCTTGGCCACGGGACAATCACATCGGATGTACATTGTGGAATCTATGAAATCCACAACATCCCCTCTCCCCCATGAAAATCACTCTGCTCCACCCTGCGATTTGTCCCTCCCAGCTACTTACTATTTGATGCTACTGCTACTTCAGGGGCTCAAACTGTGAAACATGCTTTGGGCAAGATTTCTCACAATAGCTTTGTAGAGAATGAGAATTCCTCCCCACAGTGTGAAGCACAGTTCAATCCCCAGAGCAGTAGTAGCATTAATTAGGAGGCCAGAGAGGTGGTGAGGAACGAATTGGTGAAGATTAGCTCTGTGAATTGGGTGGGGATGGAGAGGGAGAACAGAGCCAACATGAATTGGGAAAGAGGGTGAAAAAGTGTCAGTGTGAATTTGAAGAGCACACTATACTTTGCACAAACAGCATTTGACCACTGCTGATATAGCACGTTTTGCATTTGACCATCACTTTGCTGCAAACTGCCTCACCCCACAAACAGCGTACACTTATTCTGAACACCTTATTTTGAATTTCAGTTGTTCTCTGAAATTCTTGCTCCTGTTGCTGCTGTGACTGTCACTCGTTTAGTTTTCAGTTTAATTGCTTTCATACTAATTTTAAAAAAAGGAAAACAGAACATTTTGAAGTTCAGTGATCGGACCATAAATAATGCACAAGAAGGCACGTGCATATCTGGAGTTTTACCATATTTGGCTTTATCTTATGCACATAAGTTACCTGGGAAGTCTATCGAAGTGAACAGGATAACTAGCCCCCAGAAAGAACTGTATGCATTTTTGGAGAGAGATAGCATTGAAGACAGTATTATGTGAACGTTTTAAATCAGTGATCCTGCACAATTCCGAAATCACAAAACAAGGATGTAAAATTTCCTTAACAGAAATATGGTAACACATGATAACTTTGTCTTGTAATTTCTGTATTTAGGAAATGCCCCCAGTGATGCCTCCAAAAAGAGAGAAAACATGATTTTTGAAGCTACTTTTATGAAAATCTCCAAGGATATTTATTTAAAAATCCATCCTTTGATGTCCAGGCTCACTCATGAAGAATGGCCTCTCAGGCATGGTACCAGGGGGTTGCTGGTATCCATGGAGCATATGCTAACACAAATCCCCATTTTCAGGAGGGGCGTGAGGAAATTGAAAAAAGAAACATTGATGGCTATAGTTGTTGTGAGGGTACAAGCTCATTTTTACATCGTAATTCTTCAACTGCAATGTTTCAATCTTTAATGAAGACACCCCAGGCCAATAAAGAGTCAAGAAAACAGTAGTGTAGAATTTCGGTGTGTTGTCATGAATTGGGAATGTGAACATGCGCAGATGATCAGTGGAGGAGTTAAGGATTGATGGAATCAACTACCAAGAGCATAAGTTGAGATCAATTTGTTGGTAAGATTGATGGGCAGGAGAACAGAAAGTATCAATCTGTCTTCTTGGGGTGAATGGATCTTCACATATCTGTCTAAGCCAAATGAATTGAGGAATATCCTTCACGAGTAGATCTCATTTAGATTATATCCCTTTTCTAGGCATTACTATTACATTGGGTGGTAGGGTGCAGGTTAACTCCCTTAATTCCTGACTTGGTGAATTCCCCATTCTAGACATGCCTTAGATCAAGCCTTCTCCATAGGGAGACAGAGTTATCCGGGGCCATTCTTTCATATCACTAGTACAAAGTCTTAGGAAAGGTGGGCTACTTGCCTGCCCAACCTCCTAGATGATGATTGTAGCTTGGTTGCTATCTTTTCAGTTTTGAATTAGTTTGTTGTTTTAATGAGATATTTGGAAATTTCCAAAATGTAACTAGGCAGCAAAAGGCTAGTTTTAAAATACAAACTTGGGATCAGGCGGCGAACATAGGCAAAGGTCAGAAGGTTGAGCTTGATGTTATTCACACACAATCTCCACATCGGCACATTTTCCAGCAGGGGAAAGTCATAGGAGCTGGAATTCTGATGAATGTTTGTAGCAACCGATTGCTGCCCCAGCTGAGATAAAATAACTCAGGACAGATTATAAATCACACCTTCTGGTCTGTATGGCTCTATACTGCAGAGTGTTGCATTTACTCGTTAGGCCATTGGGGAGCTCTAAATCCATTGGGCCGGATTTTGCTCTGAGCGCCTGCCGTTCGGTAGACTTGGACTAGCCCATAGACTTTTCATGGGCTTTTGCACGGCAAGTTCCTCTCACGGGATCCTCACTCCTGCGCGACGCCCTCTAAAGGGCATCTGCGACCTGTGTGAACAGGGCAAGCAACTGTGTATCCCCTTAACCAATCAGATTGAATCGTGTTAATAATCAACACAGTCAGAACCAGGAAGTGAAAGCTACAACAGTAAATTCAATGTCAAATCAATTACAGAAAGCAAAATAAGAGAGGGTAAGAAATACTGAATTGAAAGGCAGAAAGAAAAAGTAAAAAAATAAAAATTAAAACTTCTTTTTAAATGTCCACAACAATTAAAATCTGAAGGAATGAGACTCCACACTTGGACAAGTGAATTTTCAGTGCCAGAGAGGTTGTTTGGCAGTCATTAAGACTTACCATGCTGTTAAAAGTTTGCTTAGACTTAAAAAACTTGACGTACCTTCTTTTGGCGGGATTACTTCATTTCTATCAGGGCAGTAGAGGAACTTCGCTGTTGCATTCATTTTAACGTGAGTCAGTTGGCGAGATGCAGTTCCCGCGAAGCAGAGCATCTGGTAGAGGAACTTCCGGATTTCCGCGTTTAACTGCGCACACACAGTCGCTGGAAGTTGCTGTACCAGATGCACTGTAATAACGGTGAGTGCTGTTAGGATCGCCGTTATTTTTAAGAGCAAAATCCAGCTCATTATTTCTTAAATTAACAGCCCAAGGATGAAGGGGGAGTCAAGTTCTCTTAATTCCTGAATTTACGACTATTGCCCTTTTTGTTTGACACTTTAGCTTTAGTGCCACTATGCTACACTCTCAGCATCATTACATATCTATTCCCATCATAAGTTTAAATGCTTCAATCATGAAGAAGATTTCACATCAATTCAACTATATCTACAAGAAGCTAACCTGAGTTTAATGATTGTATCTTAAATGCACATTTTTTCCCAAACATTTTACAGACTGTGTAATCACAGAAATTGATTTATTTTATACTATTCCCTTTCTTACTTTTGTTTGATTTATAGCCATGGCCTGGAGCCCTGGCTCATTATATTAAAAGTAGTAGAGCACTGAAGTGGGATCTCAAACTCAAAAGCCACTACAAAGAAATGATTTAAAAATGGAGCATTATTAAATGTGGGTCACGCTGCAATATTACTCCAGCTGTGACACACTTTTGCCCAGGTTTGTAAAAATGAGTTGTGGCCTGGATGTCGCCCAGAGCAATTCTTGTCTGATTTAATACACAGGCCTGGAATGACATACAAAATAGATAGTGCTCAGCCTACATTGGGTTGGCTCTTAGGATAGAGCTGCTCTCATAAAGAAAAAAACTTGAGCGTAAATTTTAATCTTTAGTGTTCTCAGCACAGAGCTTTAGTGCTGGGAACATGTATCGGAAAATAAGGCACATGCTGCCCATGACTTTTTGCCCATTAAACCAACGGACAGAAAAATTGTGGGTGGGTTATGCCTGAATTTCTGATATACATTCCTGATGTGTGAAGTACTGTGCCAGGAGAGCTAAAATGATGGTTAAAGGGAAACACTGAGCCCGAAACAACTTCTATCGAGTACTCCAAAGATCCTTTCACAGCCTCGTTTGCTGCACTTGCTCACTTTTAGTTTTTGCCCACAAAGAAAAAAGCAAATGACAAAGTGGATATTTCCACTTTGACAGCAATCTTTAGCAGCCTTCAGTCACCAAATGATCTCAATCTGAACTCAGCTGAATTGGGCTGATTCCTGAAACAATATTTTTTGGAGGGGAGAGGGCAATGCATGTAAGCAATGGGGGAAATGGAGCATTTTCCCATTTCCAGCATCAAACACTCACAAATCAAGTGTAGCGCAGTCAGCCGCGGAGTAAAGATCCCTTTTTTTTCTGCCCAACATGCTTTAGCCACAGCCTCAGATGAGCACCCTGTACGACACTAACAATTCATTTTAATTTCTAGCCATCTTTGTGGCCTCTAATGAGTGCCAATTAATATCAAATTACAGGCAGTTTTGACCAGTAGTAAAAATGAGTTGAGACCACCAAAATTAATTTCACATAGGGCCCCCACACATTACAAATTGTAAAATCTGTGCTGGTTTATTTTTAATGTATAAAATAAAAATAACACTAGCCATACTCAGCAGATTGTTTTTTTCTTACTTTAAAGGGGCACAACTATCCCATTGCATAAACTAGCATAATTAGTTCTCTCACTTTGAAAGGACAAATTACCCTCAGCTAAACGATAGCTTGACCTGGGGACCGCATCAATAAGACCCCTCGTTGTGGGTACTGGATACTGTGATCTTGCAGGTAGGCACTCAACTTTTGGAAGGTGGGCTGATAAACACTTTAGTGAGATGAGGCCAATTATAATCCAATGAACTGTTTTATTTTACATGAAGGAGAAGAATGAACAGAATACAATTGTCAGTGAGGTTTAATCAATTTCCTATCGTTCTCCACGCCATCAAAATAATAAAAATATGCTATGTCCTCTGATATAGGATTAAGTCACTTTACAAGTCAGCAATCTCTGAATTGACTAGCATTAATCTTAGAAAGGGAATCCTCCATGTCTCACTCCGACTAGTCTAAGCTCAAAAACTAACCAAGACTCCATCTTCCGGAGACAGAGAAAAAAGCAAACATTAGCCTCTGACCCCTCCTTCAGCCCTCTGGGTCAAAGATTGGTTTTCCAAGCTGCCAATCAAACTTGCTTCGAATTTCCACCCCTCCCTTGCCTTCACATGGTCCATCTCCGACTCTTGCCTTTCTCGACATCTCTATCTCCATTTCTGGGGGTTGGCTATCCACCAATATCTACTATAAGCCCACCGACTCCCACAGCTACTTTGATTACACTTCCTCCCATCCTGCTTCTTGTAACGACTCGATTCCATTCTCCCAGTTTCTCAGCCTCCATCGCATCTGCTCCGATGATGCCACCTTCCACACCAGTGCTTCCTTTATCCTCAACCGAGGATTCCCCTCCACTGTGGTTGACAGGACCCTCGACCGTGTCCGTCCCATTTCCCGCACTTCTGCCCCCACCCCTTCCCCTCCCTCCTAGAACCACGATTGGGTTTCCCTTGTCCTCATCTTCCACCCCACCAGCCTCTGTCATTTCCGCCACCTGCAGCACAACGCCACCACCAAACACATATTCCCCTCCCTCCCCTTTCAGCATTCTGAAGGGACCATTCCCTCCGCGACACCCTGGTCCACTCTTCATTCATCTCCAACACCTGCTCCCCTTCCCGTGCAAGTGTAGGAGATGCAACACCTGCCCTTTCACCTCCTCCGTTCCCACCATTCAGGGCCCCAAACACTCCCTCCGGGTGAAACAGTTATTTATTTGTACTTCTTCAAATATGGTGTGCTGCATATGCTGCTCACAATGTGGTCTCTTCTACATTGGGAAGGCCAAAAGCAGATTGGGTGATCGGTTTGCTGAACACATCCGCAAATGTGACCCTGAGCTTCCGGTCACCTGACACTTTAATTCTCCATCCCACTCACTCTGACCTCTGTCCTTGGCCTCCTTTACTGTTCCAATGAAGCTCAACGTAAGCTCAAGGTGCAGCACCTTATCTTTCAATTAGGCACTTTATAGCCTTCAGCATCGAATTCAACAACTTTAGATAATAACCACTGCTCCCATTTTTTCAGACGGCAGGTGCTGGTAATGGTTCTGCTGTTACCATTTACACCTCCTCTTGACCCATCTTTTGTTTTTTTACTTGTCCCCCTTTTGCCTTGCATCATCATCACTTTTGTCATTTAATCACTCCTGCCCTCCACCCTCTCACAGACCTTTCCCTTTGTTTTTTCCTCCCTCCTTCCCCCTCCCCATTTTCCCTCGCCCTGCACTCATTTAAAAACTGTTAAATCTCTAACTACTTCCAGTTCTGATGAAAGGTCATCGACCTGAAACATTTACTCTGTTTCTCTCTCCACAGATGCTGCCTGACCTGCTGAGTGTTTTCAGCATTTTCTGTTTTTAAATTAAACTTACTACCTTTGCTATGGGAGCTATGACAATTCTGTTGTCTGGTTAGTTGGGGCCTTTGACTTGTGCTGATGAATGAAAACCATTTCAACATTAAAGACGTGACCACCTTTAGGGTGAGTTGGGAGGGCCCGCGTTGTTTCAAACTGATAATGGTGTGTAAGAATACACAATTCTGAGACAGTTGATTCACCAGGCATCCCAATTAATTTGTCCTAAACAATGTCCCAGATAGCTGATATTTCTCAGAGTCTATCCATTGTGAACTGAATCTAAATTCATAGCAACATTGTAACATAAATTAAAATTAAATCCTTTCCAGGCTAAATAGGTAAAAAAACTCAAAATATTACAGCTGGGCCTATTTCATTCCTACTTTAAATTGTTCACTTGGAAACAAGCTTGTACGAAAGTTTGATATTTTCTGTCTGTCAGATTGACAGGTGCAGTGACAATAGTACGTGAATTGCAGGGTCCATTTTTACTGCCTAATAGGGTAATTGTTAGCTCTGGGTTACGCAAGCTAAGAAATACACTTCTTGACCAAAAGTGGCACGAATCACTCGTCAGTTGCCATCAACAGTGAAACTGTGTTTCAAAAGCTTGAACCATAACATCTCACAATCAGCACAGAAAGAAGACTTTCATTCAATCAGGGTTGGATTTGATGGCAAGGACATCGGAGTTCTTGACCCATGTGGATCCTATGTATTCAGATCTTTTTAACTAAGATGCCTCACTATGTACACGATTCTACATTAGCAGCTAATGAGCCAAAACAGTCAACATATAGTCACACCTCCGAGAGGACATCCTCGATATTTAGTTATTTTTATTCTTGGCTTTAACACTCTCTGTTCTGTTGTGAGATTCAGATTCTCCAAGACCGAGCTAAAAATAATGCGAGAAGCACCCTTTATTTTTTATCAGAATTTTACACAGGTTTTACGTATGTTGGTGCAGCTGTTGTGCGATTCCTTGCATGCAATTTGCAAGAGTAGACATTGGTCTCGTTTTACATACTGGTCAATTAATGTTACACATTTCAGATCCCTTGACCACTGGAAATGGTCTGTTTCTATCTACTCTGCCCTATCCCTTTGTGATTTTAATCACCTCTATCAAATAACCCCATAATCTCCTCTGTTCCAATGAAAACAGCCCCAGTTTCCTCATACTAAGCAATTTCCTGGAGAATCTGCAATATACCCTCTCTATTGTCTCAACATCCTTCCTATATAGCGTAGAGCCCAAAACTGCACACAATACTCCAAATGTGGTCTTACGAAGGTTTTATATGGTTTCACCATTACATCCGGACTTCTATATTCTATACCTCTTGCCATAAAACCTAGTATTCCATTAGCTTTTTTTAAAAATGGCTTTATCCACTTGAAGTGCTGCTTTTTATGTCTTGTGAACCTGAATCTTAAGTCCCTCTGGTTTTCCACATCACCCAGCCTGCCCCCATTTAAAGTATAATAATTACTTTTTTTTAAAACCAAAATGTACCACCTCACATATATTGACACTGCATTCTATCTGCCACTTTTTTGTCCATTCTACCATCTTATCAATATTGCCTTGCAGCTCCCTCTAGTCCCTGGAATTATTTACTAGTAAATAATTTACTACTCTTATTTTAGTATTGTCTGCAAATTAGGACATCACTCCCTCTAGTCCTATATCCACATCATTGATGCACACAGTGAATAGAACCAGCCCTAGAACAGAACCTGGTGGGACACTGCTACCTACTTTCAACCTCTTTGTGAAACTGCCCCTAACTCCTACCCTCTGTTTCCTCCCTTCCAACCAGTTTTTAATGCAATTTGTTGCTCTTCCCCTAATTTCATATCCCTTAATCTTCTCCAATGCAGTAACTTGTCAAAAAGTCCATGTATACCATATCCATTGCATTTTCCCCAAACCACCTTATCTATCACCTCCTCAAAGAGCTCTCTCTGGTTTGTCAAGCAAAATCTTCCTTTCTGAATATGTGGGACAGCTGCTTCTAATTATTTTCTCTTTATCTAGATATTTAGTAGTTTAATCTTAAATTAAAGATTCCAGATTTACTCCTACCACAAATGTTAAGCCATCTGGCCGGTAATTATGCAGGTTAGCTCTGTATCCCTTTTTAAAAATGTATTCTTGAAATATGGGCATCAGTGGCAAGGTCAGCATTTATTGCCCATTCCTAGTTGCCCTTGAGAAGGTGGTGGTGGGCATTTTTCTTCAACCACTGCAGTCCATGTAGTGAAGATACTCCCATGATGCTGTTAGGTAGGGAGTTCCAGGACTTTGACCCAGCGATGATGAAGGAGCACCTGCTGCCCACGTCCTTCTAGGTGGTGGAGGTCGCGGGTTTGGGAGGTGCTGATGAAGAAGCCTTGTTGACTTGTTGCAGTGCATCCTGTAGATGGTACACATTACAGCCATGGTGCACTGCTGGTAGAGAGAGTGGATGTTTAAGCTGGTGAATGGGACGCTGATCAAGTGGACTGCTTTGTGCTGGATGGTGTTGAGCTTCTTGAGTGTTGTTGCAGCTGCACTCATCCAGGCGAGTGGAGAGTATTCCATCACACTCCTGACTTGTGCATTGTAGGTGGTGGAGAGGCTTTGGAGAGTCATGAGGTGAGCTGTTCACCACAGAATACCCAGCCTCTGACCTTCTATAGTAATCATGATATTTATGTGGCTGGTCCAGTTGACTTTCTGGTCAATGGTGATCCCTCAGATTGTTGATGGTTTCTGGTCAATGGTGATCCCCCAGATTGTTGATGGTTTCTGGTTAATGGTGATCCCTCAGATTGTTGATGGTTTCTGGTCAATGGTGATCCCCCAGATTGTTGATGGTTTCTGGTCAATGGTGATCCCCCAGATTGTTGATGGTTTCTGGTCAATGGTGATCCCCCAGAATACTTTGGTTTAACTAACTTCTATAATAGTTCTTATAGTAAAGGGAATTAGGGGTTATGGGGAGCGGGCAGGAAATTGGACATGAAGCTGAGTTCGGATCGGTCAATGCCCTGTGGGTGGCGGAGAGGGCCCAGGGGCTATGTGGCCGGGTCCTGCTCCGACTTCTTGTGTTCTTTAGATTTGTGGTTGGGATCAGATCAGCCATGATCTTATTGAATGGCGGAGCAGGCTCGAGGGGCCGATTGGCCTACTCCTGCTCCAATTTCTTATGTTCTTATGTTCTTATGTTCTTATCTCTCATCTCATTTTTACCCCATTCAAGATTTACATCCTCCCCGATATCCTTCTCTTTTGTAAACACTGAAATGAAGTACCTGTTAAGTATCTCCACCAATTTCCATTTATCCTCCACTAACTCACTATTCCCTCCTTTTAGGTGTCCCATTTCACATATAACAATTCTCTTTTACTGATATATTTGTAGTTTAAAATTTTTTTTGCAATTTCCTTTTTAAAAATATCCCTTTCTTGATCTATAGTCCTGTGTGCCAATTTCTCTTTCCATCTCATCACAGCTAGCTTACTCATCTTTCTAAAATAGGAACAGGCGTTGGCCATTCAGCCCCTCGAGCCAGTTCCCATTCAATTTGATTATACCTAATCTGTACCTCAACTCCATTTACCTGCCTTTGTACCTTATCTTTTGAAACTCTTATCTAACAAAAATCTATCTATCTCAGTATTGAAAGTTCCAATTGCAAGGCTTCTACAGCCTTTTGGAGGAGCGAGGTCTAAATTTCCACAATCCTTTGTGTGAAAAAGTGCTTCTTGATTTCACTCCTAAATGGCCTAGTTCTATTATTAAGATTATGCCCTCTTGTTCTAGATTCCCCCACCAGAAGAAATATTTTCTCTGTATCTACCATATCGAAACACTTTATCATTTTAAAATCTTGATTAGGCTATGCAACCTGTCCTCATAATTTCACCTTTTAAATCCTGGTATCATTCTGGTGAATCTGCACTGTTACTCTTCCAAGAAAATATACCTTTCTTGAGGTATATTTCTTGAGTCACATTATGGTCACTACTCCAGAGGTGTTCACCGACATTTAATTAATCTATCTAATCCATTTTGTTACACATAAATAGATCTTGAAGGATGAGTAGGAGGTAAGATGTTTGAACGTGGACAGTAGAATCTGGATATAATGCTCGATATAGTAAATAGTCAAATAAGCACGATGTGTAGCTGAGCACTACAGTCTCCAAGGGCTATTTTTAATAAAAGTCAAGTACATCATTTCCCCTCTGCCAGCTGTCAACAGCCCATGATTTTGGCACAGTTTGAACTTAGTTCATAGTAATCTTCACTAATTATTATTTTTGAATTTTGTTGGTACTAGTGAGCACTACAAGCGTGTGTATAAAAATACATTTTCCAGCGCAGTTTTGACATTCAGAAATTGAGCAATACATCTGAGAAGCATTACACCCAGATTCCAATGTACTATCAATTGTTAGATTTGAACTACACTACTTCGGCAAGAGTAGAGAGCAGAAGAAGCAAATTTCAGTTCAGCTCCACGTATGGAAACTGTCATCAAGATGTTTGAATGATTTTTGAACAGCTTGATCTGTAACACCTGCCAAAAAAAGATAACCTTTTAGAGTTAAAATCAAACTCTGGTGGCCCATTGCATCACCATTCACATTTAATGATTTAAAAAGTTGGCTATCTCATTAGGTGTCAGCACTCTCACTTCTGAGTCGGAAGGTTGGGAGGGGATTCAAGCCCACTCCAGAGACTTGAGCACATAATCTGGGCCGACACTCCAGTGCAGTACTAAGGGAGTGAGACGTTAAACTGAGGTCCCATCTGCCCTCTCAGATGGACGTAAAAGATTCCATGACATTATTTCAAAGAAGAGCATGGGAGTTCTCCCCAGTGTCCTGGCCAATATTTACTCCTCAACCAACATCACTAAAAAAAAAGATTATCTGGTCACTATCACATTACTTTTTGTGGGATCTTGCTGTGCGCAAATTGGCTACTGCGTTTCGTACATTACAACAGTGACTGCACTTCAAAAGTACTTCATTGGATGTAAAGCACTTTGGGACATCCTGAGGTCGTAAAAGGTGCTATATAAATGCATGCCTTTGTTTCTATTCTTTTCAATCACTGCAAATTGAACAGGTCGGTGAGCAGTCCCCTATACAAGTACTTGAGTATGACTGCAGAGAGCAGTGCTTTCTTCAGCTTCACAGAATCAAACATAGACAGTGAGACTGTGGCTCCATAAGTGCATTACTCTAAATATAGAATTGCTGATGCATCCTTTGATGTACATTGCTATTAAATAGTCGGATAATAAGTGTAGCTTTTGAGTACAACTCCTTAATTACCAGTTAGGACTGCACTGAGCTTTTCACTGGTAAACACAACACAGCTATGATGAAAAGGAAATAAAATGGAATAAGGACAAAAGGAGCTCAATGTGTGGAAATTTAGCCTAAGCATATGCTTGAGATCCAAGTACATTCCTTCTAGTAAAATCACATGCAGTGAAGATATATACGCTATATAACACTGAAGATTATAGATGTTGTGCACTATAAACAAATATGCATAATGTACACATTGAATATTGGGATCAATATTTGAATGGGAAGGCAGCATTCCCTAGATTTCCAGGGATAAAGATGCCCGTTAACCAGACTGCCAGGGATAGACACATCTACTAATCAGATTGCCATCGATAGATATATAGATAACTAGACTGCTGGGGATTGGTATGTCGAGCTACAAGAGGCCAGTGGAGTGTGGTGTGTAGCCTCAGTGAGAGCGACTGGGACATAAGTACTAAAATTTTTATTGAGCTATTTAATACTAGAAGCTGTTTAAATTTATTCTTTGATATCTTAACTGTGGGCTGGTTTGAGCTGGTAATAAGTTAATTAATTGAATAAATAGGTGGCGAGATTAGCTGTTAGCTATGGATCGGCCAGTGTGGCTGTTTCTTTGGAGAGTCTCCATGACTGCATAAATTGGAGCAAGAGGGAAGGTTTACATTCTTGGGGCACTGGAGTGAGTTTTGGAGCAAGGGAAAGCTATACTGAAGGGATGACCTTCATCTGAACTGAAACAATAACAATGTCCTTGTAGAGAGAGTAAATAGAGTGGGGTAGGAGTTAAACTAATATGGGAAAGAGGGGGTCAGGAAAGTCTAGGCTTGAGACTAGAGAGAGAAAGCAGGAGTAATAAAGTTGTTGAAATAGAAGCAGAAGGCTTAGCTGAAATAAATAGTAAAAACATATCAGATAAGAAAGAAGAGAAAAGGCTATAGTGAGAGATAAAAACACTGTTGTAAGGGTTAACAAAAAGTATAAAAACCATTGCGCTTATTGTCTCATTCCCTTTCTCTCTCTCCTCCCCTTTTTGTGAACCCTTGCATTACCTCTTACTCTTATTACTGTTCATTTTTGCATCATATTTTGTATTAATTATTGTACTCCATTTTGAGTTTAAATATACAATTTAAGTACTTATGTGGGCTCCTATGTAGATTTTTAAAATATTTTTTATAGCTGTGATCAAATGTTCCTCTCCTTATTCATAATAATGAGCTTAATATCAAGGCTCTGGTGACTTTATAGACTTTGGAATACTTTGAATCAGTCTAATTCTGATATTTTACTGTACACCCCACAATAGTAAACAAAAAAATCTCAAAAACTGTACCACAGAATCATAGAAATTTATGGCACAGAAGGCCCATTCAGCCCATCGTGTCTGCGCTGGCCAGACAAAACCAGACCAGCACCAAAGCAGACAAAAATAGGAAAACAGGACTTTTGCTGCTTGGCTAGCATTAAAATAAAAACTGGATAACTTGCACACAAAACACACCATCAAGTGTAAAACTGTAAACAGGTAATGGTTCAGTTTCAAACAACACTGTTTTCTTTAAAACAAAAAGCTCCTAGCAAATGTCTATTTTGCTTATGATGGGAGAAGAGCATTCACCACTTTTTATCATTGTGACATTACACACAAGTGATACAATTCAACAATTTACATTATTGTATTGTATTTGTAAACAAATGAGGAAACTATTTGGCTGAATACTCTTTCATAGAGGCACTGCCACTTTAGATCCTTATAGGGTAGCAGTGGTTCTCCCCAATTCAAATAGCATCTTTTTATTTTATTTAATTTCTCTTCTGGTAAATTACCTCCCAATTCACTCCAACTGGCCTCAGGGCCTTTTCTGCCAAGAGGACGGGTGAGTGGCCAGCTCCGAGTCAATTCCTCCTACAGCCACATGCCTAAGGCCACTTGGGACCCCCAGGTTGAGTTAGCTGATCAGTTGCAACAATACAATTCATCTCAGTGTTCTAGACCGTGAGGAGGAAGGTTTATGGCAATTAGCTCAGGATTTATTCTCCTGATCGTTATTCAGTAACTCCCCCTGGATTGTGCACGTGACGACCTCGGCTGAGGGCAGAATGAAGCTTGGTAGCAATGCAACCCTCATGATAAAATAGTTTGCCGAGAATTGTTGTTTGAGCTCATGTATTAAGAGTGGCTACTTCAGTGAGGTACTCAAGGACAGCCTTCCACGCTTCTGCAGGGAAATGTCTATGTGCACCTCTCGCTCAGTGGCTCCTTAAAGCAGTGGAGAGATTCTGTGGAGAGTACTGTTTCACTGTACCTGTGGAAAATTACCCATGCAAGTCACCACCTTCAGGAGAGGAGGAAACAAAAGTCTTAACAAGAACACTCAAAGGACAACTGTGGAGTACAGAACTTATTCTAATTATGAGGGTTTGTGACTTTGTATCCTTTATGTTCAATAAGATCTTTAGTAGAATCTGGAAGAAAATAAAACCAATGATATACTGGAAACACATAGCCTATCAGCCCAACCTCTTCCCAACATTACCTGTTGAATTATTTTTATCATGCTGCACCTCATTAAGATCAGCAACAGAATAACTTAGATAAGAGTATGTGGGATGAGACAAGGTCATTTTACCCCTGACCTATAGCCTGATGCTGCAGTTGGTTCCTGCTATCCCCAGATTCACTCATCTCCCAACTACTACTAGCCTTTCTGAAGCTGTCTAAATCTCCATTGAAAGGTTTAAACCTGAAACAAAAGTCTAGTTCTTTCGAGAAGACATGACAGTTCCTGCATTCATACACTGCAAATCAGTTATTCCACGTATTGACAATCCTATGCAACATTTGAAACCCTCGCTTGGGGTATGTCTTACTCAATTTGAAAGTTATGTCCCATTATCCTACGATCCTACTTATTGACTTCTACTTTATCTGCTCCTTGTGACAACTTGTCCCTATTTTCTTCCTGTTGAGTTGCTGGAGATCCCCAAGGAGCCAATTCAAATGGATAACATTGGTCCCATGTACTAGATCCCAGTTTTAAATAGACAATTTTTAAAATTGACAAGGAAAAGAATTTAATCATTCATGTCAGTTAGTAGTTCTGTACTTCCACCATTTTTCTTAATAATAATCCTTATTTTCACCGCTCCCCATAAAGTACCAATTCAGTTTTAATGCCAAATTATTGCCAGTTTTATGATGTTGAACTGTGGACAAGGGTTGCACCAAGTCTTGTTTTTATATATTTTTTCTCAAACGAGAGAGAGAAAGCACTTTAATTCCGGTGGGAGTCTGTCAAAGATTTTCTGATAAACCTAAATAAAAGTACTGTGAAACCTGTAAATTAGGGACACCTAAGGGTGCATCAGGTGTCCATTTTTTTTGCTTGTGTCCTTATTTTTCAAAATGGTCATTGTATGTACAATGAACTGGATGAGTCAAATATCCCAGGAATTGGCTGCAACTCCTGCAGCGTTCCTTCTTTTTTTCACCCTCACCTGGGATTGTGCCTAATTCTGGAGCCCTGCCAGTGGGATGTGAGTTCAGTTCATTTTCTGTTTGTTAGGTTTCCCAGTTCATTGCCATCCTGGGGTCCTTTTCCATTGAGGGAGGGATTGATGTCCTGATCCTGGGATCTGCTATGCTGGCAGCCTGCACAGGGCGAGATGGCTGCTGTAGGACTGGAGTACCTGGAAGTTCCCAGCCAAATTAGGGAGATTAATGTCCTGCAGATCCATGTGCTGCAGCTGCTAATGTTTGAAGCACTAGCGGGTGAATAGGGGGCTGTTAGCACTTCATCAATTGCTGCCACCTCGCGTGTCCCATGTTTTGAATTGTAATCGGATCTGGTGTATTGAAGGATGTCCATAGTTCCTAATTTGCAAGTGTCCGTGTTTTCAAAGTGCAGCTTGTATCTATTACAATATAGGTTATCTGGGACTGTCAATAAGTGACCATTTTTTGCAGGTATCTGTTTATTTGGGAGTATCCGTTTGTTCAGGTTTCAGTGTACATCATAATGAATTCCATTATCTATTTTATCTGTAATGTAGTGGTTTGATGTTTTCCCTCTTTTTTTATATCCAGGTCTTTCTTTACAGTTCCAAACATACTTTTAAATGTGCTTTTGCATACTCAGTGAACCCTTTCCTCATTAAACTGAGTTCGACCCAGTGAACCTTTTCCTCATTCACTCTGCAGGATTGGTAGAGGTCATTTTTCCATTTTATTTCACTTTCGATTTGTTTGATGTACTTAGGGTTACACTTGTTTAGTTTGAGTTTGCTTATCCTATATGGTCAGTACTATTCCTTTCAAGGGTTCCACATGTCCTCTACTGAAGTGTTGTTGAACAACCTCCCCTAATTAATTCGCTTGAGTTGATCCCTTATTTCTTTGAAGTTAGTCCTTTTAAAATTATATACGTGGCTCCTCATCCTTGGAATTTCTGAATCCCAGAATATGTTGAATTTAATCATTCTGTGCTCACTGTCTCCCTGGGTGCCACAACATCCATTGTCTGTACATTTTCTGTGTCATTAACGAATACCAGTCTAGGTGAGCACTGTTCTCTTGAGGCTTCCCTTATGCACAGAATCATGAAGCAGTCATGCAATACATTTACCAACTCTGACTCTGAGCCACTTAGAGTTTTCATACTTTATATTTGGTTGATTGAAGTCACCCATTAAAATAACTTTCCTGCCGCCACAAACTCTCATCTCTTCATTGAGCAAAGTATCTTCTTTCTTATTCTGCGCTGGTGGTCTGCAGCATGCCCCTAGAATGAACTTGGATTTCTTTGCATTAGGGATGTTTATTTAATTTTAAAAAAATTACAGAGATTTATACTCAGAATTATAGCAGGCTCCAAAATGCCAAAAAATGCACCAAATCAGTTGTCAACAATCACCATTTTGGGGGTTACAGAGTATGCTCCCCTACCTACCTAAAAATAAATCTACTACCTCCAGCACTCACATCCACCTTTAATATTTTCTGAATTCATCTCATCGTCTCGTATCAGTCCTATACTCAGGGCTATTTTTGAGCTGTCAGTTTATTGATGGTGATGACAGCTTTCTCTAATTTCCTTGGTTGACATGCATGATTCCCTTATATTGTCTCTCAGCATTGTTTCAAACAATGTTCCCTCAATCAAGGTGAGCATTAATAGGTCTATAATTAGATAGCTTAACACTCAGTCTAGTGAAGTCTGGAAAATGCCTGTTAAGTGGGCCAACATTCCCATCCTCAACAGCTACAAAACCCTAGAGTTTATACACCTTCAATGTCTATTCTACTTAATACTTCTTCTTCTGTGAGTATAAAATCAGGTCTCACACCCCCCCTGAAAATTTATCCCAACTTCTGGCATTTCCCCTCTCATTTCATAAATGAACACTGCTGCAAAATAGCAGTTATGTATTTCAGCAACTTCCCTGACCCGAGATACAATCTCCCTCCCCTTGTTTTTAATGACTAAATCCTTCCTTTACATTTTCTTTCTTTGATAAACAGTAAAACCTTCATGTTTGCTAGTATATTTACTTCATGTGGCCTCATTATAGATGTTTTCTGCAGTACCTGATTCTACAGATATTCACTGTGTAATTCAAGGAATGCAGCCAGCACAGTTCAGGTGATTGATGGGTTCCAACTAGTCATATTATGCAATGAAAGACCAGCTGTAATCACTTCAGAGAAATAAAACCTCAGGATAGCAACTACTTTGAAAGATCTGTAAGCAATGCACTTTGGTCAAATCATTGGGGACTGTGCCAAGCAGCATACTGCAGATGGTAGAAAACTATCACTCGCTGTATGTGTGCAGCCTCACATGACAGTTTCATAACACTGCAATCAGCCAAAAGCACATGGCATCTCCAAGGGTATCTGCAGTAGAGCCCCCCATGTCAATAGCCCTAAGCCAGTTGGCAATTCTCCCATGAGTGCACAGGAATGCTGTCATTGAGGCTTGAGGTTCCAGGGTCAAATTCTAGTTCTTCTAGCCTCAAAAGCCTTGGGGATCAGTTAGTGAGAACCATGAGGCAAGGCTTCATTGGTGCCATTAGTTTTGCTCTCCTGCTGATCGGTGGCCATGGAAGCAAGGCCTAGAAGCAGGAGCATGGCTGGAATGAGAGTGGATGTTGGTGCGATCTCTCAGGATGGTGGCACATTTGGCTACTGCTGCTAATCCCCTCAGATGGCTACATGCCAGAAAGCACACAGGGCTACAGGCCTCCTGGCACTGAAGTACCACCTAGATGAAGCACCAGATTAGTTTTAAGAGAACATATGTCACACACTGTCACTATGTGCAGCACAATGGAACAAAAATTAGGCACTCACACACAACATGGTTTGAAGTTAAACAATCCGTTTGCACTGAAGGTGTTTGTAGAGCTTGTTCTTCTAAACTTTTGTGACTTCTTCATACAGAGAGAGTGGTAAAGATGTGTAATAGCCTACAAGGGAATCTGAGGATATTATATATTTGAAGAGGGTGATGGATACATTTTTTGTTGGCAGAGAGGAGCTACTGAAGGATATCAAAAGTATAGTGGGGTAAGAAGTCTGTGATCTTGGGAATTGGCCCAATCTACGGGGATGGTTTCCAGTCCTGCATAATCCAATATTCTTAAGGAAAATGGAACATGTGGAGTATGGATTGGCTAGTTATGCACCATGGGTAACCATAGTTTCTGTTTGGAATTTGTGTGTTTGCCATAAGTAGTGGTGGAGTTGATTTTTGAGGAAGTCTTTCCTGAAATTGCCCACAGGTTTTTTTTTAAATGTTTTTTTCGCCTCCCCTAGGAGTTCATATTATTGGTGGTTACGGAAGGTGGTGCACAAGGTTGCATCATCTAATGGCTGGGGCAGAAAAGAACATCTTTTCTCACCTTTCTTTTTGCCTTCTTCCCGAGAAAGCCACAATAGTAGAGGACAATGGTATTTACAGCATACACACATCAGGATGTCCAGAGCTGAAGAACTTGCCACAGCTTACAAAGTAGGGTGACATTTTTATTGCAGCATAAAAAGTTGGCGGAATATATCATCACAATGGAGTTAATTTTGCTTGCAGTCGGACATACTGGAGGAGAGAGGCCAATTCAGCTTGCAGGTAAAAGACCGCATTTCTGTACTAATGCCAACGTGAGCTTATGGATCTGTATCTCTGCTCAGGTGTATTCCAGCCCAGCAAAGGTTACAACTGCGGGGGGGGGAACGCAATGACGTGGTGAAAAGAGATCTCATAATTCTTCGCTTGTATTTGGCTGACAGCGATACTCGGCAATAAGAAAATCAGATGGTAGGCTTAGGAAGAGGCCCTTTTACCCATTTGATCTCAAATTTCCAGAATAAAAACCCTACTAAGCTCTCCGTGCAGCATATAGTTGTGCTTTTAAATGAGTCCAGTGTTATCAGTAAAACCACACTTCCTGGCAACTTGTTGATCACTCTCTGCATAAAAAAAACTTCTTGCCATGTGTCCTAAAGCTTGACCTTCACAAACACAATTCTGTGTCCTATTGCTTTAGCGTATCTTATTTGTTCCATTAACTTCCTTATATACCTCTAAAAGGTTCTCTCTGAGGGCATACTCTTTGAGGCTGAAGAACCCTCGCTTATCAAAAGTAATCAGAACATATGGCAGATTTGAAACTTCCAAATGGAAAGATTGCTTGGGTACCAACTAGCTCAGTGAAAACCAGTAATTTATTTTTTTTAATTGAGATAAGTGTAAGGTTAACTGGAGTGAAAAATAGCAGTGCTCATATTTAGAGATACAATGAGATAGCAATGAACAAAAAGAGAGATAGAGGCTAATTGAGAAGCAAGGACAGAGGCAAGCAGGTGGGTTACACAAGCCTCTAATTAATGCATCTCCATCTAAATCATACCCTCAAACAGACAGTATCACATGCTGTAACAACTCACATTATTCTGTCCTCTGTGTAAATTAAAAGTTAAATTCAAATGAAAAATGCATACCTGAGTATGCAGATTAAACAGAATACATAATGAATTTATAAAGCTCATTGAATTAGTCGTCACAAACCAACTGCATTACAGTAATGATATTTTATTCCTGTTCAATAATGAGTATTTTGTATCAGATTATGTAACTCATTGAACTAATGTGCTGCATATTTCACACAGCTTTGGGCAAGGGCAAAATGCTTCTGATCAGTCAACCTTGACCAATCCAATATAACTGGAGCTACTGAGAGCTCTTATAGTGCTGTCAATTTAGCTGCTCTCACTCAGAATATCAATGGCCTTTCCTGATACAGCGGCTGCTCTTCAACCATTAAACACAAAAGCTCTTTTCCCAATTGCGTGATTCCAAGTACACTTTTTATTTTTATGAGGCACAACACTGAACAGCCTCTGCATCAGCATAATTAGGCTGCAATTAGAATTATGTAATTAACTGAACACTTGGCGTGAGAATATATTCTGCTCAATGAACCTGAATTTCACATGTGTCTGCTGCTCATACCTGTTCCATTCATTTCTCTCAGCTGTACAATTTGATGTACATTTACAGCCTTAGTTAGAGAGAATCGGCAGCTACTTCATCAGGCAGGATTTTCAATGCCATCAAAGTCAAGCAGGTTAGAATGAGGACAATGGTTCATAACATAGAAATTCTTCCATTTGCACTTGCAACAAAATGTTTTTTAAAATTAGGAGGGGGAGGGGGCAATGAAATCCTCTAGTTTTCCACCAACCACACCCCCATCACATACATGTCCAATATCCAAGAAGGCAGGTGAGCCACCATCACCCCACAGTTGTCATTTCAAACCAGAAGTCAGGAAGCCCACAAAAACAACCTAGTTATGATTCTCTGTCCAATTTTTCTTCCTTTTTGACATGAGATATCTGACCGCTGCTCACTGTCTCTACATCAATAAGACTGTGATTGAGAAGTCTGTGGGTTGGGCGATTGAACCTGCATCCTGGGGACAACATTTCTGATACCTGGATTATTATTTTAAAAATTGGCAATATCTATGGCCCTCTCTCATTTCCTTTCCTTTTTCCAATGTCCTTTTTCACATTCCTTACTGCACTACTGATGGAAATAGTATCTCGTGTTGGCATATGGTTCCAAGTGCACCAACAGCTCTCCTGTACCTCACCCAAGTGGCTATCTTTCTTGTGTAAACCAGAATGTCTGAACGCACATTTGGTCCCCACCACAGTTGAATCCAAGTGGAGAGATCTTTCATGGCCAATGTTACACTTCCTCATGTGTGAGCAAATAAATATGCCTTTCCTCATTCGTCTCAGTAACTGAGTAAAGCTTCACTTGTTGAACAATATGGGCTCTCACTTGATGGCTCAGTGTGATGATAAGGTACAGATCCCTACGGGCCAGGAAGTCTCAGATTTGTGTTGAGTTAGTTGATTTCTGCCAGGTCAGCATTGGGACCACTACAGATGACCTCCAGTCCCTGGACTGGAGGATGTAAAAAAGATCAGGCTTTCAAAGTGCACATGTTGACAGTTAGTAACAAAAAGGTCAAACTTAGTTGTTATGCCCTCTACCCCAAAGGTTAAACAGTCTGTGACCGACACTATTCAGGTTGACATAGGGATTGTCACTTAGTTGAGGTATCAGAGAACTATCACAAGCATATGCCAGTGTGAGGTACTACCTTCTGGAGAGGGCAGGAAAAAAGAGTAAGAAAATTAGGCGTAAAAACAACTGGACCAATATGACTCCAGTGCAATCTTAAGGGGGCTGATTTTCCCTCCCCCAGCATAAGTCGAGTGCTTTTTGTGCTCCCATCTTGATCTTGACTCAGCCCAGCTGGTTTTCTGGGTTCAGCCAATTACCATGAGTTGGGTGAGTACGGAGCAGGACTATGGCCTCAGAATCAGTGCTCGCAAAGAAGTGTGCAGGAAGTTACATGCTACAGGCCTGCAGCGGGGTAAAGATGGAATTACATTTTGTGCAGGTGGCTGCTGTTTCTGGGAACAGTAGAATCCCTGACCCCCACCTCACACGGTGCAGCTCTGCTGCCTTGAAGATTTAGCTCAATGGAACTCTCTAACCTACTAAAAGCTGCTAACTGGTCCTTTGCAGATCTTCCGATCCCAAGGAGCAGCCTAGAGTCCTCTATCACCCAGTTTGAATGGGTGTTTTCCTTTCTAGGCAGTCACCCAGAGGAATCCAGGAAAATGACCTGGGATATGTTGGCTTGTCACTCCAGCATCATATGCATGCTATTTAAATGCTCCCACCTTTCTCAGATGGGAGCATTCCTGCCCCCACCTGGCAGGCCCCAGGAAACGTGTGTCAAACATAAATAGGGTGGAGACCCTGCAATACTGGTCTCCGCACCTATTTTTTCTCCTTAACATTCTGGGAACTGGTACACCCAGAGTGTTAGGCAGAGGAAAATCAGCCCCAAGAGCTTGCAATTTGTGCCAGGCAAAAAAATTACATTGCATCACTATGTGTTAACTTGAGATTTTTATATATATTCAAACTACACAGCTAATTTTATACTGCTGTCATCGGAAAACTAGTTAAATGGTGCAAAACAATAGGACATTTAACAGTAGCTTCTTTTTACACGAAGGGCAAAGTAAGGCTGCTGGAGGGTTTCTCTCAAGCAGTGGAAAGTGTTCAGTCCTTTACTTAAATTGACATTTTTCTTGCTTCATTATTGCTGTTTGCAAATTACAGAATTACTGTAACACTCTATCCCACAGATAGCCAATACTGTCTCTCCTCCCTTGACAGTGATATTGCATTTCTTATTCTCACAGGTTGATAGTAATACAATATCCTCATTCTCACAAATCAACAGTAACACAAATATTTATTATTTAATATACCAGCAGGTGTTCTAATACATGCAATAAAATTCTTACAGAATATGTGGTTCCTCACTGATTGAGAAACCTTCTATGTTCTATTTTGTTTTCACTATGGACATGCATTAGGAACATTTGGCTATGCATTTTATTGCATTATTTCAGAGAACAAAAGATAGCAATCTATCACCGCATTGAGACAAGATGGGCAATTTGATTGTAAAACTTTGCTCTGAAATGTTGTGGTGGATCTTTCGATAATGTCACAGTAAAACATCTGCAGTTGATTTATGGTGCCTGTGTTCCCTTAATCAAACCTGGAAGAGTTGTCCCTCACACTCAAATTCACATCTTTTTTTCTTGCAAGATTAGGTCGATTTTCAGGTCAAACGTGAAAAGATTTTTCAAATTTGTTCATGTGCTATGCTTGGATTTTACCCTTGTTTGCTCTAACCAATGCTTGCTAGAGAATTTTTTTCCATTCATGGATGTTAAAGTAGTGTTTGGAAACAATGCTAGTAAAATTCAATATTTTGGCTGGCCAAATACTATTCTTCCAAATGTAGCCCACGTATATACTTCACATTACACAGTGAACAGCTGCAAAAGGTTTGTGTCAGGGGGAATAAATCAGGAGAATTACTAGTCACAAAGGACAATATTCCCTCAATGTGTCCAAACAATATTACTGAATAGAATGGGCCTCTGCTTCTGCTGAATTCAGAATAGGCAAATTGACTGAAGAAGTTGATCATGCAGTACTCTTTCAATCAATTATGCTTATCCAAATTCCCCAGCACAGTACACACAGCCAACTATTATTGCTTAATTATAGGTCAAACGGTAAATTATACTGAAAACTTTGATAATGGTCTATTATCAGTGGGTTACTGTAGAAAAATAATTTTTGTCCTTATTGCCACAGAATGACAAAAGAATGCCCTGACCTCAATTATTATAGCATAATATGAAGCAAAGGTCCGTAACTAAATACTGATGTCATTAATCTGTATTCTCCTATAGTCACAGAAAAACCAGTAACCATTTCAAGTATTATCAGTGAAGCCAACTGATATTGTACTGTTATGGAATAGGTAGTTACTTTATGGTCATAATTAGTGAAAAATTGCTTCTTAACCATTTAATTTCCTATGAAGTGTTTCACAGGAAGCGATAATACAGAGTAAAAATAGAATCAGACGGGACAATTTTAACCCTGCTTGCCCAGCAAAAAGTGGGCAGTTAAAATCGTCAAGGAGAATTACCCGCCAGGCCCCGATCCTCTCCCGCAGTCTTTCATTTCAATCTGCTCTTCTGAGCAGGTGGGAAGGACATCCGTCGGAAACTGACAGGGTTCTTCGTTAAATGTGCAGATCGAGTTCTGATGACATTATCGGACTGCTATTTTAACCAGCGGCCTGAGCAGAGAAGCTGTTGTGGCAAAGAGTCATGGCCAGCAGAGGCTCATACAGGTAAATTTAAAAAAAAATCCATTTCTACTTTCCTTGTCGGGCCAGGAGGAGCAGAGTACTCCTCCAGGCCCCAGAAGGAAAGTATAGGTCTACCTTGCCCCGGGCTCCCTCTCAAAACGCCCTCCCAAAGCCCCCTCCGCACGACTTACCCGAGCGCTGAAGACCGTTCCTTCGGTCCCCAGCACCAGCTTCCTGCCGTCCGACATTGCTCCTGCCTGCTTGCCAGCTGCAACTTACCACTGGTTTCATGCGGGCATCTGACTGGGGGTATGCAGATGGGGCCCGGGAGTTAAAATTGCTCTGGCCACATGACAGCCTGTTAATTAAATTGAAGGCTGTCGGAATTCCGGGTGAACTTTGGAAATAGATAAGAAACTGGCTAAAGGATAGGAAACAATGAGTACTTGTTAGAGGAGTTATGTCAGAAGGAGGGACTGAAGTACTGAATGGGGGGCCCTCAGGGCCCAGTGTTAGGACCACTACTATTTCTATTTTACATAAATGACCTGTATTCAGAAACTCAATGTCAAGTGGTCAAATTTGCAGATAAATCCAAACCAGGAAGGTCAGTGGAATCAGAAAAGGCAGCTCAGAAATTATAGAAAAATTTGGACAAAATATGTGTGCAGAATAATGGCAAATTAAATTTAATGCAGACAAGTGTAAAATGCTACTCACAGCAAAGAAAAATAGGTCACACATGCATTCTACAAACAGTGATGAAATAACTAAGGCTGAAGGTGAAAGAGACCTTGGAGACTCAGTAGCTTCGTAGCTCAACACGCCCAATCAATGCAGAACAGCAATCAACAAAACCAGCAGACCATTTAATTACATAGCCAAAATAGTAGGAATAAATCAGAGAAGGTAGTGGTCAAAATTTATAGAATTTGTGTCAGATCTTTACTTGAAAACTGTGTCCAGTTCTGGTTGCCAAGAAACAAGGGAGAAAAATTCAAGATTAGGAGGCAGTGCAAAGAAGAGCCAAAAAGCTAATCCCTAGTGTCAGGTGTCTGAGTTGAGGAAAAGCTGGAGAAACTTGGGCTTTTCATTCTTGAAAGAGTCTAAGAGATGATCTTAGAGGTACACAAGATTGTTAAAGGAATGGGAAAAATGAACCCGAATTTTACTTCAAATTAAATTCTGGCAGTGGAACAAGGGGCGCAGATGTAATTTAGTAAAAGGTAATTTAGAACTGATGTCAGAAAATTCTTCTTCACAAAGTGATCAACATGTGGAATAGACTTCCAGATACAGCAGTGCAGGTGAAAACATGGAATTATTTAAGAAACAACTGGATGCCATAATGCAGGGACATTTGGATTTTTCTGGATGGATGTATTAAGATGGACCGAATAGCCTCCCTTATTTCTAATTATCTTGTGATCACGTCAGTTTATAACCATACTGTACAATACATACTGCATAAAAGCTGTCAATGGAGGGTGCATCATGTGTTTATCACATGCACCTTGTAAGGGAAATGCACATAATTAATATGGCAACTATGACTGACTTACATTACTGGCTCTTCCAATATTGACACAGGTTGTTCTGCTCTTATATGCCATCTCCTGGAATCATAGAATTTTACAATGCAGAAAGATGCCATTTGGCATGTCATGACTGTATCACCTCTGTGAAAGAGTAATCTACTTAGTCACATTCCCTTGCCGTGTGCTCATAGCCTTTCAAGTTTTTCCTGTTTTAAATATTTATCGATTTCCCTTTTAAAAGCTTTTATGAGTTGTACTTCCTCTACTGTTTCTCGTAGGGCATTCCAAGTCCTAACTATCGTTTGCATAATTTTTTTTTGACTACTCCTTTCATCCTTATTTTAATGATCCAGTTACTGACTCTCCAACCAGTGGAAATAGCTATTCCCTAGTTACCTCATCAAAACCCCATATAATTTTCAACACCTCTAACATATCTCCTCTTAACTTTCTCTAGTGAAAAAAAAGCGTCTCCTCTTAACTAAAGCCTTTTATCCTTGGCATCACCCTAGTAAATCTCTTCTATGCATTCTCCATGGCCTTGATACCTTTCCTAAAAGTAGGGCAGCTAAACCTGCACACAATATTCTAATAGTTGTCTAACCAATGATTTGAATAAATTTAGCATTCCATCTGCTTTTGTACTCTATGTCCTTACTTTTCAAGGATTCAATGTGTGCGCTTTTTTAAAAACAGCTTTTCCTCCCACTTTTAAGGAGGGAGTTTAAGGAGTTAGAACTAGATTGAAAAACAAGACATCCAGGGTGGTAATCTCCGGGTTGCTTCCTGTGCCACATGCATGACAGGCTAAAGACAGGAAGAATAGGACGGTCAGACTGGTGGAGAAGGGAAAGGTTCATACTCAGTGCATTCGAGTGAGGTCTGGAGCAAGGGAAGGCTTTACCAAAGGGCTGGACTTCACTTGAATCGAAATGGCACCAATGTCCTTGTAGAAAGTATAAATAGAGCAGTGGGGAAGGATTTCAACTAAAATGGCTGGGGAGGGGAGAGGATGTCTAGGTTTGAGACTAGCAAGGGAGAGTAGGATTAATAAAGCTATTGGAACAGAAGCAGAAGGCTTAGCTGAAATAAATGTGAGAAAATACTACCAGAGGGGAAAGGGCAAGAAACCAATGATGAAGTAGTGATAGATAAAACCCTGTGTAGAAGGGGCATGGTATATTAAAAAAATAAAAGATAAAACAGGATAAAGAATAAGGGTCAACTTCTTAAAAAAAATTTGAATCAGGACTGAACGGCATGTATGTAAATAGACAAAGCATTCAAAACAAAATTGGAGAGTTAGAAGCATTAATAACTATATAGGAATATGAAACAGTAGTGACTTAGGCATGGACAGGAATAAAAACCTAATATTCCTGGTTATAGCATTTTCTGGAAAGACAGGAGGGAAAAGGGGGTGGGGTTAGAGTGGCAGTGTAAGTAAAGGATTCTATCAACATTAGAACATAAGATGTCCTGAGATTTGTGTTAAGCCAGAATCCACATGGCTAGTGTTAAGAAATAGGAAGCAAAATGGTACATTTTCCGAAGTGCATTACAGGCCATCAAACACTGGAGGTGAGATAGAGGTGGAGATCTGCAGATAGTTCTGAGAAATATGTAAAAACAACAGGGCAAAAATATTGGATAATTTTAACTATCCCAAGATAGACTGGAATAAAGGCAATGCATGTAGTCAAAGTGGGGCACATTTTTTAGAATGCATCCAAGACTGCTTCCCAGATCAGTATGTTTCTAGTTCAACAAAGGAGAATTGTTCCTTAATTTAGTTCTGGGAAATGAAGTGGGGCAAATAAATGATAAGACAAACAATTGGGAAAAAGCGACTAAAACATAATTAGGCTCAATGTAAAAATAGAAAAGGATAACAAAGAGTCAAAGGTAAAGGTGCTAGACTGGAAAATGTTCAGCAAAATAAAAGGGGATCTCACCCAAATTAGCTGGGCAGATAAATTAGAAAACAGCTGAATGGGTCGGCACAATGGGAAAGTGTCAAATATGAGACACAGAGAGTAAAAAATAAATTCCTGCAAGGTGAAATGAAGATGTAGCAAAGTAGGCAGTTCCATGGATAAATAAAGAGATTAAAAGTAAACTGAAACTTAAAAGGAAGCATATGATAAAGTGATAATAATACAAAAGATTATGAGGAATAGAGAGTGTAGTGGGGAAGGAAAAAGGGTGTTTGGAAGTGCTAAAAGGGAATGTGATAATAGACTAGCAGATAATATAAAAGGAAGTAGACAGGACCTTTCTAAGCATGTAAGTAGAAGAATAGTTAGAGAGGGTAGGACCACTCAGCGATGAAAAACAAAGTCTAACTGGGGAGGATGAAGATTAGTGGAAATATTATTTTGCATTTTTTTTCAACAAATGATGGTCGAATTGAGAACATAGCTGTACTCGAGAAGGATACAGAACAATTGATAGAGCTGGCTGTAGAAAAGTAAATAATTCTGAAAAACATTAGCAGAACTCCAGGTGGATAAGTCACTGGTGGCATGTACCCTAAGCTGTTGAGAGAAGTCAGAGAGGAGATAGCAGAGGTTCTGGCCACCATTTTTCAATCCTCCTTAAGTATGGAGATTTGCCCTGGGACTGGAGAGCAGCTGATGTAACAACCTTGTTCGAGAAGGGAGAGAAGCCACGTAACTATGGTCCAGTTAGTCTAATGTTAGACTAATCTTAGAATCCACAATTCAAGATAAAATTAGTAAGCATTTAGAAATGTACTCGTTAGTCACGGATAACCGACATGGATTTTTTAAAGGCAAGTTTGACAAACTTAGGAGTTTTTTTTTGAAAAAGTGACTAGTTGGGCAGTTAAAAGGAATGCAGTGTAGATGGACTTTTTGAGGATGCTCAATAAGGTGTCTCAACCAACACCACCAAAAACAGATTACCTGGTTATTTATATCATTTGCTGTTTGTGGGACCTTGCTGTGTGCACATTGGCTGCCATGTTTCCTACATTATAACAGTAACGACACTTCAAAACTACTTCATTAGTTGCTAAATGCTTTGGGGCATCCTAAGGATGTGAAAGGCACTATATAAATGAAAGTTATTTCTTTATTTTTCTTTATGTACCACCTGAGGTGTAATTGCACTTCCTTATTTCACCATGAACTGACATTCCGTCACCAAATCTGGGTGCACTATTGGAACCCCCAAATTCCTATCCTGCCCACTTTGCCTGTGGCAAGTGAAATAGGAACTGTGCAGGAACAGATGTAAATAATATTACTGCAATACAAAAAAGAAATCAGGCATAAACCAGTAGGAAAATTAATGCTCCAATGAAAATGCACATAAAATTAGATGATAAAGCCAAAAAAACAAACTTTCAAACCAACACTAAAGAGTCCCACTCACTTTCATGAAGCTAAATCCTAAAGGTTGGACCATCCAGGCAGTCATCCACCTTATATACAGTCAACATCATATTTAACTATGGGCAGAAACTAAATTGAATGTACATACATCACATTAGGAACTGTAACAAGCCTGAGTTAAGTTTAGAAGAATGAGAGGCGATCTCATTGAAACGTATAAAATTCTTAGAGGGCTTGACAGGGTAGATGCTGAGAGACTGTTTCCCCTCGCTGGAGATTCTAGAACTAGGGATCATACTCTCAAGATAAGGGGTCGGCCATTTAGGACTGAGATGAGGGAAAGTTTCTTCACTAAGGGGGTTGTGAATCTTTGCAATTCTCTACCCCAGAGGACTGTGGATGCTCAGTTGTTGAGCATATTCAAGACTGAGATCGATGGATATTTGGACACTAAGGGAATCAAGGGATATGGAGATAGGGCGGAAAAGTGTTGAGGTAGAAGTTCAGCCATGATCCTATTGAATGGCAGAGCAGGCTCGAGGGGCCGTATGGCCTACTCCTGTTCCCATTTCTTATGTTCTTAAAAGGACTATTTGTGGTGTATTCGTAACGTATCATTCAATTCTTTTCATATGGAATCTCCAGTTGTAATTTTGGATCAGGGTGACCTATAAACAACACAACTTGCATTCATATACTGCCTTTAATGTCGAAAAATGTCTTGAGGTGCTTTATGGAGGGAAGAATAAAAAAGGAATGGATGCTGAGCTTTGCTGGGAGAGTTAGGAGGAATGGCCAAACGTTTGGTTGAAAAGATGGATTTCAAGAATCCTTTTAACAATAGAGATAGAAGTAGAAAGGTGCAGGGGTTTAGGGAAGGAGTTTCAGAGAGAGTAGTACCAAGGTATCGGAAGGCTCTGCCGCCATAGTGGGGAAAACACAGGAAGGATACTAAGAAGGTCAAAGTTGGAGGTACGAAGGATGTGGCAGGGGATGTAAAGCTGGAACAGATTGAAGAGATGGCTTGGGGCAAGGATGTAAATGGATTTGAAGATGAGGACAAGGATTTTAAATTGAATGCATTGTAGCGTTTCATTACTTCTCTATCAAGATCTCTTATCAAACTGATGTTTTCCTCCTCCCTACAACAGATATACAAAGGCACACTTTAGCACTCCCAGCTGAGATCAGCTAACTCAGCACAGACCAGGAATCAAACCTGGGGAGCTTCGCTTTTATATGGCTTTGTGATAATTCAGGAAATGGCTTTAGTTTCTTTTAATAAAAACTTACACATACTCTTTGTGTTTGGGTTATAATGTTAAATCATTCCTCATTAGTCTCACTGCAAGTTCTCATGCAGGAGAGAGAGAGGGACAACATTTAAAGAACTAATGTAATTGAGCTTTCACTGACTGAATTTAATCTGCTGGTTTATCAACCATCAAAGTCAGACCTACTGTTTCTGTGCCAATTTTAACTTGCATTTGAAGACACTTTGCAATGAAGGATAGTACACTATAATAGTAATTACAACTGAGAACCAGGAATTCAGTTTCTAACATAATAAAAATACCACTGTCTCTAAATATAATTTTTATCAGAAGCAGCAATATGACGACACACAACAACCAGACTAATTGATGTGCTTGTATTGTTTGCATGATTAAGTGGCTATATTGTCTTGCAAATAATTCTTGTAAAATAGACAGCTGGATCTTATTGTCCTTAGTGGCATTTTTGCCATTGCCACGTGGTAGCCAAATGATGCATTATATTTTCCGTCTCCCTTTACGCATATCTGCATGACAAAATGCCTGTCGCTCCTTCATTTACGTGTCACACTACAAAATGTGCCTGTAGCACCTTCATTTACCTGTGACACTACAGAGTGTGCCTGTCGCACCTTCATTTACTTGTAACACTACAGTGTGCCTGTAGCACCTTCATTTACCTGTGACACTACAGAGTGTGCCTGTCGCACCTTCATTTACTTGTAACACTACAGTGTGCCTGTAGCACCTTCATTTACCTGTGACACTACAGAGTGTGCCTGTCGCACCTTCATTTACGTGTAACACTACAAAATGTGCCTGTAGCACCTTCATTTACGTGTAACGCTACAGTGTGCCTGTAGCACCTTCATTTACGTGTAACGCTACAGTGTGCCTGTAACACCTTCATTTACGTGTAACGCTACAGTGTGCCTGTAGCACCTTCATTTACGTGTAACACTACAGTGTGCCTGTCGCACCTTCATTTACGTGTAACACTACAGTGTGCCTGTCGCACCTTCATTTACCTGTGACACTACAGAGTGTGCCTGTCACACCTTCATTTACGTGTAACACTACAGAGTGTGCTTGTAACACCTTCACTTCTGTGTGACATTAATTTTAATTTTAAGTTACTTTGGGAGTCATTGTTCACTGCTAAATAGAACAAACTTTTTTTTAAAGCACAGTACATCATTTTCTGTCTATACAAAACAGCATAGTTTAGCTTAGAAGCTGTACAGGCTCAAAATATAAGATGATGTGGGGTACAGAGTGTTTGTGGAGGTTGCTGTTCTTTTTGTGAAAATATGCTTGTCTAGTTTTAACAATGCAATTTCATATATTAATCTCACTGTAAAGAACAGCAGTTTTAGAGTATTTTTTAAACCACAGAAAAGTACGTCTTCACTACCGCTAGAACAACGTAAACTGACCCATTTATATTTTGAAGTGCAGCCTACGATGAGAGAACCGTGCATTTGCCATCAGCTGCACTTTTGTAACATAAATGTGCCTTAAACATAAAACTAGGAGTATTTGGAAGAGAAGTGTGCTAGCACTCCCGATTGTCCTGGATTTCAACTGAGCCTGTTAGTACAGATGAATGACTTCTTACTTTGGTCGCTGGTAAAAGGGAAATGAGGCTGTTCATTCTCAATCTAGTTCTGCTTTACTGCCAATATTTTTCGGCCATTACAGTCTCTGATGCACTGCAGCTTAAAGCGATGTTACCAAGGACACAGTTGATTAATACATTGAAAGCAAAGTGTCATGCACAGAATAGAAAACTCAGCAGAGAGCTAGTTCGTACAATTGACGAAGATGCCAATTCTTTGTGAGAATGAAATAGACTGACTCACTGCATCAAGTATTCCCAGGGTTAGATGGAGTATGGAGCTCCTCTCAATCCTGGAACATTAACTCAAACTTAATATTTGTTCATTGGATGCAAAGATATGAAGGGGACAATTTTTCTGGTCCTCACCTGCACCCAGTGTGCTGCATAATGTTTAGGGAGCAGTCAGAACGTGAACTGTTTCATATTTATGAAATACTAGCAGCTCTCCTACAGCATTGCTCAAATGAGTCAGAGAATTCACTAAATTGGGATGTCTGAGGTGCGATGGCTAAAGTATGATAAGTGTGATGCTCATAGAAAGTGCAGCCTATGTGCAAGACCTTTAATATATTATAGATAACCTGTGCTGACTCATGCAATCTCACATTACATAACGTAGATTAAAAATTAATACGAGCCCACCAAGATCCTGGTTCTTTTGAGAATCTCAATCTTGCAGTGGTCCTCCATCAATGCTGTAAGATGGAATTTAAGGGTGTTATTTTTTTTCATTAGGTCAACATACTGTGTTGTGAGGCATGGTTACTCACCATCAGCATCTCGCTTGTGAGGGAATTCACAAGGTCTGAGACTGAGGAGCGAGGTTCTGTTCTCCTGTCAGAGTCATCCTGAGGGACCTGCCCTTGCACAGGGGTTGTATTTATTGTCTTATTTCCAGTGGGTAACCTGCAAATAGAAATAACAGTTAACATTCTGGTAACAGGGTCAGTGTAACCATGATGATAACTTCGGAATGCTCCGTTAGCAAAGGAGGCCGGATCCCCTTTCTTTCCCTAGCCTAACTAGGCTTTGACAGCTGCAAAAGATCACAATTTCCCCAACGAACCTGCTCCAAAAAAGCTCAATTTTCTCAAAATGTTCCACGTGGTTCATAAAACTAAAAATGAATTTATATGTTAAACACTTAAAGATGACAAATAATTGAACTAATTATGCACTATTGTCATATTAATTTACATAAGGATACTTGGGAAATATTGTGGCAAAGGATGGAATATGAAAAACAGATTGATGAAAGATACTTCCTTTTTTACATTGAGCACATGGGTGAATTACAACTATAATGTAACTAGTGGTAAATTTGGGGTGTAAACCTTAGGTGGTTTATGACAGCAATCCTGTGATGAATATAAGACCTCACAATCCACAAACTCTACAGTTTATGAAGACTGCATCACAAACGCTAAATCAGTTCCCCCCGTGTCTTTGTGACATCTGGTCACTTGTTTTAATTAGTTGCATTTGTGCACTCTTTAAAGCTTCCAATGCTCATATCTCCTCTATTAGCTGGGAGAATAGTGACCGTCTGGGTTGCAGGCTTCTGGATAGACAGCATGATTGTTACCTTCCAACTGACCAACAGCAACACGCACTTCTGTGGAAGGCAGGACTGGCCATGCCATGTTTCGCTCCATTTATGGATAAAGAGTTATGCATCACACAACATCCTAGACAACAAGCTAAATATTGCCAAAACACAGCCAATGAAGTGGAGATGCCGGTGATGGACTGGGGTTGACAAATGTAAGGAATCTTATAACACCAGGTTATAGTCCAACTGTTATAAACAGTTCAACACTCGCTCACCTGACGAAGGAGAAAGCCTCCGAAAGCTTGTGATTTTCAAATAAAACAGTTGGACTATAACCTGGTGTTGTAAGATTCCTTACATTTGACAGCCAATGAAAGCAGTGGAATTGGAATGCCAGTTGAAGCAGGCATCTGACTTAAAGCCACCTAAATTCAAACATCCTACTTGCAACACCTGGCCATTCACAGAACATTTATTCTGAAAATTAACAAATTTTATTTTAAAGAAACATTTTCAGGTAATATTGGGATTATCTTATTCCCATATCTATCCACTAGCAGTAAACTACAGCTCATCTAACCATGCCGATACTAAACACTGAATTGTACCACACAGAAGGAATCTAACACTAATAAATTAGGGGGGAAAAAACAGAACTCTTATCATTCTATGTAGTGCACTATAGGGGTCTAGAATATGAATGTTTACATAAAGATGTACCAGTACACAGAAAAAGACATTAATTGTAATACCACAGTACATGATATATGGATGATGTAATGGCATAGTTGTTATATGAAATAAGTAAAATGGTGATACAAGGATACTGTGAGCCCTATATGTTGAGTGATAAATGGAAATTTGATTTAGTTTGTGTTGTATTTCTTAGCTTTGTGGAGTTAGATTAAATCACAGGATGGTTTGTGTAGTTAGCAGTTGATCGCTGCTTAGTAGACAAAGCTCATTGATAGATGAGACGAGAGCTCTACTTTATAACACAGCCGTCAAGTCTCCTGATCTCCAGTTGCATCCAAGGTCTTTATGATTGTAATGCATTATATGGAAATAACACAATCCGTATTGTGGAGCTCTATTAGAGATGAATGCCAAGTTTAAAGAGGAAATCTGAACTCCACTTGTTTGCGCAATTTTGAACTGCTAAAAAAAGGCCAATCTGGTGGTGGTTATGCATATGATCCACTGGCAGTTTCATGGTGGATATACCTGAGATTTTGGTAACCTCTTGGTAGATATAGCTCATATAATACAAATACAACCAGATACTGAAACATACTATAAAAAACCAGATCAAAATGAATTAATTGAATCAATGTTGTCTTGTAGAATGCTAGGTGTGTATTGGGACTGACAAGTCAGAGCAGTTCAGCTCCTGCAAGGCAAAGATAACTTGCAGAAAATCTGCTATATTGATGTGTCACTAATACTTAACTATGTTATCAGACAAATATATAGCTAGAACTGAACGAGCTTGCCACAAGATATTGTTGTCTTACAAGCAGTTTTCTCGCTTGATAGGCCTCAAAACCTTGCCACCTAGCAAAGGGGCTGCTAAAGACTGTTATGCAACATTGATGGAGAGGTACAGCAAACATGCTCGACATAATCTTTGTTTTAGAATTAACCAGGTGACTAAACAAAGTGAAGTAATGATAGCTTCAAGCAAGCTTGCAGAGCATTAAGCTAGGATTTGTTTATTTCTAAATAGTGTTTATATCATATACATTACAAAAAGTTGACCCCTTTGATAATCTGTTAAAGACTTCGAGTTAAGAAAATTATACTGTTTCTTTAAAAGTAAAGTTATACAAGTTATAGTATAAAAAAAATTCTTGCAATTGTATGGCACTTTATCACAAGTATATCTTAAAACTTTTCACACCATGAAATAGTATAGCCCCGATTTTAACCTAACACGTGTGGCGAGAACAGGGCGTGTTCGGGTTGGATGCCTGATTTATACCCCGTCTGATTTTTGGTTCCATTGAAGTCAAACAGGCATCCAAACCAAACACACCCTGTTCTTGCCGGGCAGGTTAGGTTAAAATTGAGGCTTATATTTCTTGCTGTGTATTAGAGTAGAAGTACTTAAGAATTACACTTTATGAACAGAGCAACCTACCTCACAACAAGATACCCAAGAGGCCACACACTCATTAACTCAAACTAGACCTCCATTGCTTCATTTGGCAAATGCATTGTGTGGAGTGGGAATAATAGAGAGAGATCAAGAAAACTCCAGATTTTATCCTCTGTCAGTGCTACGTTAGCTGATCTCAGGGGTGCTGTAACTAGTCTCAATTTTCTGGGGCTATAAAAGGAAAAGATCACCTACAGTTTCCATTCTTGATCTTTGTTTGGAAGTAGGACAGGTGAGAACATAGTGGGTCCAGCAGTAATACCGTATCCTCTGCCTCCCATGATTGAATTACTTTGGGCTCCGTGGGAACATGGCACAGTGAGCGGCCAGCCTGTCCGGGAGTGGCAGCAGGCAGCCTCAGTGCATGTTAATAGCCGGGCCTCATCAGCTTGCTGCTTGCCGACTTCCCGACCAAAATGGCCGGGCAGTCGCTGGGAAGCATCTGCCTGGCTGTTAAAATTGGGTGGCAGGAGGCTGCTGCTGGGGACCCAGGGGTACCCTGGCATGAGGTAAGTGCTCCAGGAGGGGAATCACGGTCAGGGGATGGGTAAGGAAGGAAGCAGGGGGATCCAACGCTTCCTGGTGGGGCTTGGACGAGCACTCTGGTATCTCTTGGTCCACATGGAAACCAAAAAAAAAATTATGAAACTTACCTCACTGGGCCTCTTCTCGCCCTGGTTGGTGTTCCTGGCAGGTTTTGCCTGGGGTAAAGCCACCACTGCTCTATCACACAGGCCCCAGGTTAAGATGGCAGATCAGGCCCTGATGACATCAGATCCCAATGTGCATATTTAAAGAGGACCCCACCAGCTTGAGGCAGATTTCCATGCTGCCTGCAATCGGCCAGACGGGGGCATGAAAGGAATGGGTAAGTCTCTTGCTCCATTTTAGCTGCCTTCCCACCTGGTTTCTGCCACATAGAGGGAGTTAAAATTGAGTCCTTGGTGTCTAGGCCTTTGCCTATGATGTTATTGTGATAACAATGACACGGCTCATTGTCTCCTAATCGTGTTTAGATACCAGAGGTTTGGCACCCTGGAAATGCACCCCAGTATTAGTCAGTACAGTACCTTCAAAATGGTTTCCAGAATTTAAAAAAGGACACATTTTCTCTCTAACTATTCCAAATTTAATAAGGAGATGTTAGAAAACAAAAAAACAAAATGATTTGACCGCTTAATGCTTTATTTTGAAGACTTTTAAAGTTTGTTGATCAGATTCATTTTCAAAATGTTTTTGTGAATATTTGTGTTCTTCAATGTAAATTGAACATTTTCTTGTTTCTAACACCCAATGCTAATATTAGTCTCAGGTAAGATATAATATAGGCCAGTTGCGGAGTAAGGTTTCCTCTACTTTGCCCAACAAAGTTCCTTAAACTCAACTCAGAATTGGACCTTCTCTGTACCAAGGAGGCACTTTCTATTCTAGCCATCTTTGTGGGCTCTGAATGAGATGGAGAATTCTGCACAAGCTGATGCCAAATTAGGAGCAGTTTTATGCTCTGGCCCCAAAACTGTCCAAACTAATTTCAAATCAAATTCTGATGGCCAGAAAACAAAAGGGGCTTTCATCCCATCAGTTTGAGTTAAGGTCCTGGAGGTAAAAAGACAGTGTGTTAACCTACAGTGCCACATTGATCCCACCCCCTGATTAATGCAGTTTTGCAAACACTTTCGTTTTTTGCTTTTATGCCAGACATGAAATTATTTGGCGATCATTAATCTTGGTCGCTGAAAACATAGCAGACTTTGAAGCCTTATGTCAGTGTTTCAGATTTGAAATGCGAAATGTGCCTGTTGCATCCTCCTATTGCCAACACTTCAACGTGAGATTGTTAAGATTATTAGGAGACAATGAGCCATGTCATTGTTATCACAATAATATCACAGGCAAGTGGCTCACTGACTTATTCTGGTGCAAGTGACAGCATAGCATTGCATTTTTAAAATAAATATTGGTGAAAAAAAAACTTTCCCAGGAATTTTACCAGGCTAACAATGGTCCTTTACAGCCTTCTGTAAGACGGTTACTAAAGTGGATATTTTGCACTCTGCTAAACAAAAGATTGCAAATGTTCTAGAATATACAGGTTTCAAGTTTAAAGTAATGTGGGTGATAGCAGATATATTGTGATTGTCCTGTCCCCCGTTTCAAATGGGGTCTGCCATGGTAGACATCTTCTTCGGGGTCAGTGACATCAGTTGTGCCTGTAAGTGGATCCAATGTCCTGTATGTGCCAGAGCTGACTCACACTGCCCAATATCTACTTATAAAATAGCACAACCTAGGGGATGTAATGATGCATCCCCCTTGATATGTAACCCCAGTGAAACTCTCCAAAATCTGACAGTAGACCAAGAAAACACTAAAAAAAAAGGTAAGATGAGGTTGATGCAAAACATTAACCTGCTTTATTTCACAGCCAGCACGTGTCTGTGAAATAAAGCAGCTTAACGTAACTCAGCCATTATTACAACTTATCATGTGGTTGGTCAAAATAATGAACATACTATGCTTCAACACATCAGTGAGTCATCTTGCTCAACTTAAACAAAATAACTTTCAACTACACTCCTACATCATAACCTTCTGACTCTCGGCAGAAGCCTGCCTTGCAGAGTGTTTCTTTGTCCTTTATTTAAATCTTTCTCTGTTAACAATCAGAGGAAGGGTTTATGGCAGACAGCCCCTGCTGAGTGCCTGGGAGCAAAAGCCTCTCAACACAATAGGTGTGAGGTGTTTATGATTAGTAAAATAGGCTAACAAATGGCTTGTTTTCAGACTTTAGGGAAACAATTCCAAGAAATAGCTCATTAGCATTTTAATCACCCTTCATCTCAGAACATTTTTTAAAAACTTATGTGACCACACTTTGCTTTAAAACCCCAACATTTAAAGGTGACTCTGTTCCAAATCCTCTCTGTGGAAAAATGGTCCCAAAATCCTGAAATGTGACATCTCTTCCACCACCCTCCCCCCGGTAGGTCGCTCCCGTGTAATTCCTATGGCTCACATATGAAGATTGTGTGGTCTGCACTAGGTGCGCCACCATGACTGCCAATCTTCACGGACCCTAGGACCCCACAAGGTGTGTGGAAAGCTGCCCAGGGAGATGTGCAACCACCGTGCCTGATGTTTCTGAGCCCTTGTGCCAACTACAGCTCCAAATGTCATGCAGCGGGGTACACCTGCGCCACCTGGCAGGCACTACTATTGCCTATGTGGTCCCCAGTGCATAGCCAACTTAGTCTTGGGATGGTAGCTGGTGCTGCTTCAGGGTTTGCCCTCGGCCTGCCTCTGCCTGTCCATCTGTCACCTAGATAAGACAGCCATCCCCAATGAATGGCTTGCCCAGTCACCAGATGGGTGGCGTACCTCATGGTCTCCCATAACTCTCCTTTGACCAGGTAACACACAAGGCTTTTTCATCCTGTACGGCCATGGCTTGCTGAGCGGCTCATTCATGGGATCGTGTGAGACTTCTGGTCCCCCACCTGTGCGATGGTTCACCTGTGTTCACGAGGTCATAAAATGATCTGTACGTATGTATAATTGCTTGAGAATTTTACAGTTCAGATGAAGTAGCTTAAATTATCTGGAACTATTTCCAAAAATCTGTTCCTTAGCATTAAATGACAAAGGCTGTTCTAGTCTGTTACACCGTTGCTTTCCAGCCACACTGCTACATGTCATCAAGCACGGTAACGTTTCTCTACAAGTACTGGACAGATCTTTCCTTAGTTTCTTCAATTTCTGCCTGTACACTTCAGACATTAAATGATATGCCCCGAGAACAACATGCTTTATAATATCATAGTCCACACTATCAACAGGATTGACACGAGAAAATGCTGCAAGCGCCTTTCTGTTTAGTGATGACGGGAGTTAGATCGCACATTCATTTTTATTCCATTTTTAGTGACTGACTAACAATTCAAATGCCTGGGTAAAAATATTAATATCTTAAAATTGATCCCCTCTTTAAAATTTGGAATAAGATTTGATTTAGTAAAATAGTGAGCCCCGAGTTCCACAACCACACTTACCAGACTCACTGTGGATGTCTGTTTCTCTGCCAGATGGAGATCGTGACAACACTCCTTCTCCTTCTTGTTAGCCTCAAATTCACGCTGCTCCCACTCTCCTTGCGACCTGTGTTCCTCTCATTCTCGTCGTTCTTCCGATTTGTGTTGCTCTAGCTCTTTCTCTACCTAAAACTCTCGCTCTCAACTGAAATGCACTCCTTTGGCTGAAATTCTCTCTTTTTCTTACACTACTAAATGAGCTGTTTCAATCTCTGCCTCTATTGGTCTGTTCGACTGTTACTGTTCTGTTTACTTTCAAATTTAAAAAGTTTTGAATTGCCTTTGTCACCAGTGTAAATCAGTATCCCAGTTAGCTGCCACCAATGGTTACAAATTTGAGTCTACCATATATATCAACTTGGATGCTAAGGTGTCAGTTGCTCCCATAAGTGGATCCCATGCTCCTTACGTGCCGGAGTTGATTCACACTGCCCAATCTTTGACTTATATAGTAGTGTAATGTAGGTGATGTAGACGTGTCTCCCTTGACACATGAACTGGATATCTTACCTTTTACATGTGCCCCAACATGCAAATTTTCAATCTTTTATAAACAGTCCAAGAAAACATTTAGTAAGATTAGGCCAGGTGTGCAATGCTAAATTGCTTTATTTCACAGACAGCAAGTGAACATACAGAGCAACATGATTGATCTCACTTAATTCAATCAATAAGTCTTCCAGAAAGCGTTACGAGTGATTTGTTCACATATCCTTTCTCTTATTAGTAGATTATTTTGACTGCTCTGTGAAGATAGGTTGGTTTCATAAGTCTGCAGTGGTTTTCATGGGTAGTTTTTTAGCCACTTTCCCCACTTTTGGTTTGTACATTCCCTATGTCTTCAGTTTTGGTTTGCTGTTGTTCTTACAATGAGCTAATTAATAAAGTGTATTGCCAAAAGTGTGATGTTATGCAAAGTAAGTGTTATATAGAAGTGTGTGCAGATGCCAGACTCTTAATACATAACAGATACTAGTAAAACTCCCACTGTTAGTCATTGCAGGTCAGATAATGCACTGTTTTATAAGGATAAGTGTGTTACACTATATATTGCTCAATATTACTCTGCTAAGGTGGATCTACGTCTTTTAGGGCAATAAAGTCTAATTGTTTTAAGTAAACGCAAGCTAACATCAATCTGAGTTTAACTGTTGTTTGGTCGGTCAGTTTCAGGCTGCAGCTCAGAAGCAGCAACATTTCAATATTTTTTGCATCTGTAATGAAGTGTGACATTTGCACGTTAGATTATAATTTTTAACAAAAATAGATATATGGATAGATGCTACTTCATTAATATTTGGCATTAAATGCCACTCAATTGGCAATTTCACTCTCAGATGGCACAGGATAACTCGTGTTCACACTGAAAAAATGTGACACTAAGGCAACGGGGAGTATTCGTCTGAGATTGGGGTCAAGGATCATTGTTGGCACGAAGTAGAGGTCACTTTACTCTGCATCTGGTTGCACAATAAATGACCTGGGAATACTTGGTGCTGACACTGGGTGTTCAAAATGAAAAATATTCTGTTCGCCAGCTTCTTCATCTAACTCCATCAACATATCCTTCTATTCCTTTCTCCCTCACGTGTTTATCTAGCTTCCCCTTAAATGCATCTATACTAGTCGCCTCAACTACTCCTTGTGGTAGCGAGTTCCACATTCTAACCGCTCTCTGGGTAAAGAAGTTTCTCCTCAATTTCCTGTTGGATTTATTAATGACTATCTTATATTTGTCTACCCTATGAAATCCTTTCATAATCTTAAAGACCTCTATCAGGTCACCCCTCGGTCTTCTCTTTTCTAGAGAAAAGAGCCCTAGCCTGTTCAATCTTTCCTGATAGATATAACCTCTCAGTTCTGGTATCATCCTAGTAAGTTTTTTTGCACCTTCTCCAGTGCCTCTATATCCTTTTTATAAAGTTATCTCAAAATTTATGAAAGCAGTTAGGTTCTTTGGATGTTTTATTCTCCCTCCCCCAAATTCCCTTCCCTGATGTCCTGAAGGTTCAAGATTCTTGCTACGGTACAATTCCACAGATGCTTGCAACCCTCTGGTATCTCATCCAAGCAGCCATTCTTCATGTGTGAGTCCAGAAAGTGATACTGTCAGATCATTTGACTGCAGCATCATTATAGCTGAACCTAAACCTGTCTTTACTGATCAATGAATGACATTAGCTCAATTGGTAAAGACAGTAAATAGCTGAGTCCTACAGATCAGAGAGATCCCAGGTTTCATTCCTGGTATATGCTGGCTTAGATGACTTCAGCCAAGGTCGCAGCAAGGGGGCTGCAGCACCCATGCTGCCATCTTATAATGGGGAGGGAGAAATCAGTCAGGGTTTCCACTCCTGATCACTATCCAATGATTCCTGCTATAAAATGCATATAGAATCATAGAAAGGTTACAGCACTGAAGGAGGCCATTCGGCCCATCGAGTCCGCGCCGGCTCTATGCAAAAGCAATCCAGCTAGTCCCACTCCCCCACCCTATCCCCGTAGCCCTGCAATGTTTTTCCTTTCAAGTACTTACCCAATTCCCTTTTGAAAGCCATGACTGAATCTGTCTCCACCAACCCCTCAGGTAGTGCATTCCAGATCATAACCACTCACTGTGCAAAAAAGTTTTCCCTCATGTCCCCTTTGGTTTTTTTTTGCCAATCACCTTAAATCTATGCCCTCTGGTCCTTGACCCTTCCGCCAATGGGAACAATTTCTCTCTATCTACTCTGTCTAGACCCCTCATGATTTTGAATACCTCTATCAAATCTCCTTGCAACCTTCTCTGTTCCAAGGAGAACAACCCCAGCTTCTCCAGTCTATCCGCTTAACTGAAGTCCCTCATCCCTGGAATCATTCTAGTAAATCTCTTCTGCACCCTGTCTAAGGCCTTCACACCTTTCCTAAAGTGCGGTGCCCAGAACTGGACACAATACTCCAGTTGTGACCGAACCAGTGTTATATAAAGTTTCAACATAACTTCTTTATTTTTGTACTCTATGCCTCCAATTATAAAGCCCAGGATCCTGTATACTTTTTTAACCGCTTTCTCAACCTGCCCTGTCACTTTCAATGATTTGTGGACATATACCCCTAGATCTCTCTGTTCCTGCACCCCTTTTAGAGTTGTGCCCTCTAGTTTATATTGCCTCTCCTCGTTCGTCCTACCAAAATGTATCACTTCACATTTTTCTGCATTAAATTTCATCTGCCACGTGTCCGCCCATGCCACCAGCCTGTCTATATCCTCTTGAAGTCTATCACTATCCTCCTCACTGTTCACTACCCTTCCAAGTTTTGTGTCATCTGCAAATTTTGAAATTGTGCCCTGTACACCCAAGTCCAAGTCATTAATATATATCAAGAAAAGCAGTGATCCCAGCACCGGCCCCTGGGGAACACCACTGTACACCTCCCTCCAGTCCGAAAAACAACCGTTCACTACTACTCTCTCTTTCCTGTCACTTGGCCAATTCTGTATCCAGATTGCTACTACCCCCTTTACTCCATGGGCCGCAATCTTGATGATAAGCATACCATGTGGCACTTTATCAAACGCCTTTTTAAAGTCCATATACATCACATAAACTGCATTGCCCTCATCTACCCTCTTTGTTACCTCATCAAAAAACTCTATCAGGTTAGTTAAACACGATTTGCCTTTAACAAATCCGTGCTGGCTTTCCCTAATCAATCCACACTCGTCCAAGTTACTGTTGATAATCCGGGACAGAATTGTTTCTAAAAGTTTCCCCACCACTGAGGATAAACTAACTGGCCTATAGTTGCTGGGTTTATCCTTACACCCTTTTTTGAGCAAGGGTGTGCATTTGCAATTCTCCTGTCCTCTGGCACCACCCCTGTATCTAAGGATGTTTGGAAGATTATGGCCAGTACCTCCGCAATTTCCACCCTTACTTCCCTCAGCAACCTAGGATGCATCCCATCTGGACCGGGTGACTTGTCTACTTTAAGCTAGCTAGCCTTTCTAGTACCTCGTCTTTATCAATTTTTAGCCCATCCAGTATCTCAACTATATCTTCGTTTACTGAGACACTGGCAGCATCTTCTTCCTTGGTGAGGACAAATACAAAGTATTCATTTAGTACCTCGGCCATGCCCCCAGCCTCCATGAGTAGATCTTCTTTCTGGTCCCTGATCGGCTCCACCCCTCCTCTTACTACCCCCGTTTACTGTTTACATGCCTTTGGATTCCCTTTTATGTTGGCCACCAGTCTATTCTCATATTTTCTCTTTGCCTCTCTTATTTCCTTTTTCACTTCCCCTCTGAACTTTCTATATTCTGCCTGGTTCTCATTTGTGTTATCAACCTGATGTCTGTCATAGGCCCATTTTTTCCATTTCATCTCACTCTATCTCTTTTGTCATCCAGGAAGCTCTGGCTTTAGTTGCTCTACCTTTCTCCCTCGTGGGAATGTACCTAGACTGTACCGGAATCATCTCCTCTTTAAAGGCCACCCACTGTTCAATTACAGTTTTGCCTGCCAATCTTTGATTCCAATTTACCCGGGCCAGATCTGTTCTCATCTCACTGATATTGGCCCTCCTCCAAATGAGTATTTTTACTTTAGAGTGGACCTTGTCCTTTTTCATAGTTATTCTAAACCTTATGATACTATAATCGCTGCTCCCTAAATGCTCCCCCAATGACACTTGCTCCGATTGGCCCACCTCATTCCCTCGAATCAAGTCCTGCAGTGCCTCCTTCCTCTTTGGGCCAGAAACATACTGGTTAAGAAAGTTAGCCTGAACACATTTCAAAAATTCCTCCCCCTCTTTGCCCCTTATATTATTACTATTCCAGTCTATATTAGCCATGATGTGGAGATGCAGGTGATGGAATCTTACAACACCAGGTTATAGTCCAACAGTTTTATTTGAAAATCACAAGCTTTCGGAGGCTTCCTCCTTCGTCTGGTGTTGTAAGATTCCTTACATTAGTCTATATTAGGATAGTTGAAGTCCCCCATTATCACTACTCTATAGTTTTTGCACCTCTCTGTAATTTCCCTGCAAATTTGTTCCTCTAAATCCTTCCCACTAGTTGGAGGTCTATAAAATACACCTGGTAGTGTAATGGCACCTCTATTACTTCTTGACTCCAACCAAATAGATTCTGTCCTTGACCCCTCCAGGACATCCTCTCTCTCCAGCACTGCAATATTCTCCTTAATTAATACTGCCACCCCCCCCTCCTTTCTTTCCTTCACTATCTTTCCTGAACACCTTGTATCCAGGAATATTTAGTACCCAATCCTGCCCTTTTTTGAGCCAGGTCTCCGTTATCACCATGACGTTGTATTCCCATGTGGCTATTTGCGCCTGCAGCTCACCGACCTTGTTTACCACGCTTCGTGTGTTTACACACATGCACCGCAAACCAGTCTTAGACTTTCTCGTACTCTCTTTTAGTCTGATCCCACCTAATACCGTACTGTTTCTTGCTCTAGTGTTATCTTTCTCTCCCAATCCTTGTTTCACCTTTCCAATGCTGCATCCTGGTGCCCATCCCCCTGCCAGATTAGCTTAACTGCACCCCTCCCCTTCCACCCCACCCCAACAGGGTTATGTAGGGGAGAAAATTGGCAAAATAAAGAACTAGGGCACCAAAACAAAAGATAAGACTTAGGAGGAGTATGCCATATGGCCCCTCAAACCTGCTGTGCCATTCAATAAGATCATGACTAATCTTTGACCTCAACTCCACTTTCCAGCCTGATCCCCATATCCCTTGATTCCCCTAGAGTCCAAAAATCTATCTATCTCAGCCTTGAATATACTCAAGACTTAGCATCCACAGCCCCATGGGGTAGAAATTCCTCTCATCTCAGTCTTAAATGGCCGACTCCTTATCCTAAGACTATGCCCCCTAGTTCTAAACTCTCCAGCCAGGGGAAACAACCTCTCAGCATCTACCCTGTCAAGCCCCCTCAAAATCTTATATGTTGCAATTAGATTATCTCTTATTCTTCTAAACTCCAGCCAGTATGGGCCCATTCTACTCAATCTCTCCTCATAGGACAACCTTCTCATCCCAGGAATCAATCTTGTCAACCTTCATTGCACTATCTCAAAGGCAAGTATATCCTTCCTTAGATAAGATGATCAAAACTGTACACAGTACTCCAGGTGAGGTTTCACCAAAGCCCTGTACAATTGTAGTAAGACTTCCTTACTCTTGTACTCCAACCCCCTTGTAATAGAGGCCATTAAAAAAAAATGTAACACAATAGTTCTTTGGCTTGTGAAAGTTTCAAAGCCAAAGGTAATTTTTAGAAATGCATTGCAACTTTTGTGCTGCTAACCAGGTCCCACATTAATCTTCATGTTTATTGCTTCAGTGCATAAGCATACAGTACGTATTGCGTGCAGTACAGATTGAGCATGCAGTACAGATTGAGGATACAGTATACTTTTAGCATACAGAATGCATTGAGCATACAGTACATAAGAACGTAGGAAATAGGAGCAGGAGTAGGCCATATGGCCCCACGAGCCTGCTCCGCCATTCAATAAGATCATGGCTGATCTTCGACCTCAACTCTACTTTCCCACTCGATCCCCATATCCCTTGATTCCCTTACAGTCCAAAAATCTATTAAGCTCAGTCATGAATATACTCAAAGACTCAGCATCCACAACCTTCTGGGGTAGAGAATTCCAAAGATTCACCACCCTGAGTGAAGAAATTCCTCCTCATCTCAGTCCTAAATCGCTACCTCTTATCCTGAGACTATACCTAGTTATAGACTCTCCAACCAAGGGAAACAGCCTCTCTGCATCTACCCCGTCAAGCCCTCTAAGAATTTAGTATGTTTCAATGAGATACTCGCAAGATGGCTACTTCAGGACTGCTAAAAACACACATTTCCCCCAATCACTAGTTAACAGAATTTATATTCATACATATCAATTATTACTTATGTGTATTATAATGCTGCATGTGGATACAGTACATTATCTTGACATCATTGGAGTCATCTTGTTGCTACTTTTGCAGCTTTTAAAAGAGCAGTTTGATACCCCCTTCTTGTCAGTTTACAATGACTTGGATATCATGCTCCCACCATAGTCTTGACATTAGCATGTGGTTCACTTGGGAGTCATTCTGACAGTGGACAAGGCTGATTTGTCACCCTGCCCTCTGAAAAATCACAACAGTGCTGTGGCAAGTTGTTATGATTCTTTTCTTCACCTTTTATTACTCTGATAATAATCATTTTGGAATTTTGCAAAAACAAAATCAATGATCGACTCGTCTTGGTTTTATGTTTTGTTTAAATTGAGACTCTTAGGTCAAGGATCAAGACCTATAGTTGAAGACACAACCATGAATGGAAAGAGGAGAGAAGACAAGGTAATACAAGTAGTGATCAGGTGATGCCAAGGTTGGATTTTTAAGACCTGTAGCTTACAGGACGACAGGAAGTGTGAGAGAGATAAGGAGTTCCACAGTTTTAAAGTCCTGGGAAAGTAGGAGACAGTGCGATGACTCTTGATTTCAACACAATGAGAATGCAGATAGAAGGAAACTTATGTAGGATTCTGCATTTGAAATATGTGCTTGATGATTTAAGTATCTTTTCATGTACAAGTATGTGGACTTGGTTCTCAGAACATGCTGGAGATATGATATTTTATTGACTAGATGCAGGTAAGTTTAAAATGGACAAAATTACCAGTCTGAGCTATCAACAGTGCATTGAGGCCTAATTGCAGGTTTGCAGTTCAAACCATAATGGGGTTGTTGGAAATGTATTGTATTTACATACAGCATTATAATACACATGAATACTAATTGACTATGTATGAATATAAATTCTGTTGACTGTTAATTGGGGGAAATGTGTGTTTGCAGCAGTTCTGCAGCAGCCACCCAACGAGTAAGATGTGTACTGTACGCTCAATGTGGACCGTGTGCTAAGATGTAATATTTCACAAATACTTTACAGAATATTTATTAAAAATGGCACCTTTAGACATCACACTCCAGATGTCACACTTCTTACAGATGCAAAATAATCTTAGAAACCTTTACATTCATTTTCTACTATGTAAAGTTCCCTAAACAAACAACAATTAAACTCTGATTAAACCCTGCTTGCTTAAAAATTAGATTTTGTGAGCTTGTTTTCTTAACAGTTAAACTTTGTGGCCTTAAAAGGACACAGGTGCAGCATAGCAGAATATTACTTGGTGTAACATTTCTTATACAGCAGCTTGTGGACTGACTTACCTATAGCAATACCATGGGAAGTGTGCTAGCAAGCCAAAAACATGGGAACTCCAGCAGCTTTATCGTCCGAGCTGGGTCACTATGGAGCAGATATGCATCAGGTGACATGAAGACAGCTGGAGTCAAAGCAATTCTTTTCATGTGGGTGGAGGACAGTATTTCCACTAACTAGTCAAATACAAATTTCAAATGAATATGGCTTTGAGAACAGTCCAAATAAGACTTTGATGGTAAAAAAAAATGGGAGCGTACTCTTACAGTGGTGTCCAATCCACTGCGACATCAAGCATGATGGCAACATTAAACAGGGGACAGTGATGACATCATTAGCTTTCAACAACATAATACTGACACCTGTCCAGACTCATTGTTCACAGGCCTCAGACTACATCATACGGTTCTATCATGAAATTATCATCCCCAAAACTAATGCAAACCATCAGTGAGAACACAGTGACGATTTTATATCATATAGGATGCTCCAACAGATTTGATGGTCTCTGAAATGGTCTACAGAGTAATTCATTTATTTCAATTTAAATTTGATATTTAGAAGACATTCCTTGACTTGAACAGGAGTTAGTTTGCTTCATAATTGCTAATGGCAGATTAGCTTTCAGAAACCTTTAATAATCTCAGCCTTCTTATCCTTTGGATAAATTCCTTGCAGTTACCTTACTGTGAGTAGAAGCAGTCAATACCAGTAGCTAGTACTTCTGGGGCATTTCTACCAGGAATCTTTGTGCTCCCATGAACAAACATGTTAAGTGCTGCCAGGGAATGGGGGAACAAATTATTCAACAACAATGGACCTCACTGAACAGATTCTGAGACATACACATACAAACACAAAGACATTCACACACACACTTCTGTTATGCAGTAAGGGAAGGAAAAACATTAGGTCACTAATCAACAAGCAAAGGCACAGAGAGGTTAGTCGTCATTATTAGGATTTATCAGGTGTCCGATGACTCAGAAGATGAGTGACAGCACACAATGGAAAGAGAGAGAAAGGGAGGCAAGACAGTCAGGGTCAGGCTAAACAGGGAGTGAATGGAGGAGGTGTTAGGGTCAAACAATTAGCAACTACCAACGGCCAGTGCTGTAAAGGGGATTTGGTGTTAGTCCATACAGCTTCTGTTAAGACAGTGGAAAATCTGGGTCTGAGAATGTAGTCTGTAAGCAAAGCAAAGTGATTCCTTAAACAGGGAGAAAAAAAGATACAGAAAGAGAAAAAGAGATAAGATAGACTGAGAAAGAACAAAGTTGCAGAACCTCAAACATAGATGAGCCACAGACAGTTGCAGCAGCAAGTACTGGAAGCCAATTAACAGCCGACTGTTAACCACAAATAACATGGACAGCTGGAAGGAGAAGCTACAAATAAAAAGGCAGGATTGAGAGAAAGATTTAACTTGGAGAATTTGAACATTGGCCAGACACACAGGTCACAGACAGCTTGAGGGATAAACAAATATCATGATCCTGGATCCAGGACATCTGCAGGAAACACTGCTTTTAAGACACAAGATGGAGACAGAACTCACATTAGACTTATATTTTTATAGATTGAATGAAGCTGATCAAAGGGATCAAAAATCTAATAGCTTCGCTCACCCTACAAATAAGAAATCATCCAATAATAAACAAATACATGAAAAATACATAAAAACCAGACCGGAGACATTTAATCAGAGAGCTCGTGCTCTCTTAACTGATGTTTAAATTACCACAGAAATCTGTAGGGAGCAAAAAGGCTAGGTTATCAGAAACAACTTCCATAGTATAAAATGCAGCCGTATATCATTTAAGCTTCTTTATAATGTCACTGTAAAGAACAAGTTGCTTCACAATGAAGGAATATAATTATTGTTTCTTAATTTTTCTTTCTGGGTGTAGTTAAGGCCAACAGTAAAATCAACTCTCTACTTACAATCACCATTCTTATAGCATCATTGTAGCCCAGTATAATTTAAGATGGAAATACCTTGCTCTCCTGCCTATGCTCTATAATGATTTGATAATCAAATTGCTGTGTGAATGAGGAATGAGTCACATCTAATACTGTATCGTTATACTAAAAGTACATAGAAAAAATACAGTTAACTGCTACTAGATATCTGTAGCATCAATCAGTCCTGAAGCACTAATCTATATATTATAAACTGAGTAACAAAAACCTGGGAGTGGATTATATACTGGATAACAGGGAGCTGGTACAGTATTTATACATGATAACAGTAAACTGGGAATGTGTTATATACACAGAACAGATGGGAGTGTGTTACGAGCAGGATGAAGGACAGCACAAAAGGGGGCAAAAGAGTTACAAGACAATAACTCATCAAAGTGCTCAAAAGATGCCATGAACTGTAAGATGTGTATGGCCACATACTCCATTCTGTGTTATTTTATAAATTATATGCACAGAGGTCCATGGCTTTTTCTGAAAGTCCGTAGAGAAAAAGAGACTACGCAGACACCAGCAGTCGGATTACACATCTCTAAAGTGCTACTGTACCAATCAATGTGGCCCCATGTATTAGCCCTTACTAAAATAAGATTTCACATGAATGGCTTAAGAGTAGAAAATAAGAGACAAGAGCGATGACTGCCTTCTGGAATGGCTTAAATTCCAAAAAAGTTGGAGTGCTCAGCATTGGCTCTTTTACTTTTCTTGGGAACAGGAAACGGGCCTTCCTTCAATCACTTTTCTATCCCTCCTGTCTGCGTAGCAGGTTGTTCTATAGGAGACTACTCTTTTGTCCTTTGGATAACCTGTGTCAGATGACTGGTGGTCCTCTTGAAGGACTCCTCATCTAATGAGAAAGGGTTTCTTCTTTCCAGAAGAATCAGCCCCCCCGATGTTATACTACTCCTAGTACAGGAATGGTATTGTCCTGCTTTGTTCTAGGAGTGGGTACAGACATTTCACAGGGTTTCAGCTCACACTGACAAACCTGTCAGTACTCCTCCATGTTGAACATCACTTGGAGGGAGCACTGAGGGTAAGAAGGGGACAGAATGTACTCTGCGTGAGGGACTTCAATGTCCATCACCAAGAGTGGCTCGGTTGTACCACCACTGACGGAGGTGAAGGTGTCCTGGGTTTGCGGCAGGTGGTGAGAGAACCAACATGAGAGAATAACCTACTTGAACATATTGTCACCATTCTATTTGCCACAGGGACACCTGTCCATGACAGCACTGGTCGGAGAGACCACCACACATCCTTGTGGAAACTAAATCCCATAGAATCATAGAATCATAGAAGTTACAACATGGAAACAGGCCCTTCGGCCCAACATGTCCATGTCGCCCAGTTTATACCACTAAGCTAGTCCCAATTGCCTGCACTTGGCCCATATCCCTCTATACCCATCTTACCCATGTAACTGTCCAAATGCTTTATAAAGACAAAATTGTACCCGCCTCTACTACTGCCTCTGGCAGCTGGTTCCAGACACTCACCACCCTTTGAGTGAAAAAATTGCCCCTCTGGACCCTTTTGTATCTCTCCCCTCTCACCTTAAATCTATGTCCCCTCGTTATAGACTCCCCTACCTTTGGGAAAAGATTTTGACTATCTACCTTATCTATGCCCCTCATTATCACACTGAGGACACCCTCCATCATGTCGTGTGACACTACCACCATGCTACGTGGGATAGATTAAGAACAGATCCAGCATCCACCATGAGGTGCTGTAAGCCATCAGCAGCAGCAGCAGAATTGTATACTGCCATAATCTATAACTACATGGCCCAGCATCTCAGAGGTGAGATGAGGAGAATTATTTTCACGCAGTGAGTTACAATGTTCTGGAATGCACTGCCTGAAAGGGTGGTGGAAGCAGATTCAATATTACTTTCAAAAGGGAATTGGATAAATACTTGAATGGGAGAGAATTGCACGACTATGGGGAAAGAGCAGGGGAATGGGACTAATTGGCTAACACTTTCAAAGAGACAGCACAGGCACGATGGGCCGAATGACCTCCTTCAATGTTGTAAGATTCTCTGATTCACCTCACTCCTCCATCACCATCAACCCTGGTACAACGAGAAGTGTAGAGGAGCATGACAGGAGCAGAACAGGTGTATCGGAAAACGAGGTGCCAACTGGTGAAGCTATAGCACTGGGCTATATGCATGGTAAATAGCTACAGCAGCATGCTATAGACAGAGCCAAGCGATGCCACAACCAACAGATAAGGTCAAAGCACTGCAACCCTGCCACATACAGACGTGAATGGTGGTGGACAATTAAGCAACACATGGGAGGAGGAGGCTCCATGAATATTCCCATCCTCAACAATGACGAAGCCTAGCACGAGAATGCAAAAGACAAGGCCGAATTGTTCGCAACCATCTTCAGCCAGACGTGCTAAGTAGATTATCCTTCCCAGCCTCCTCCTGAGGTTGCCACCATTACAGCTGCTAGTCTCAGCCAATTCGATTCACTCTACGTGACATCAAGAAATGGCTGAGCACACTAGGCACAACCATGGCTACTGGCCCTGACAATATCCCGGCTGTAGTGCTGACAAGCTACTCCAGAACTAGCTGTGCCTCTAGCCAAGCTGTTTCAGTACAGTTACAACATTGGCATCGATCTGACAATGTTGAATATTACCCAGGTATGTCCTGTTCACAAAAAGCACGACAAGACAAATCAAAACTGGCCAATGATGTTACTGCCTGTTTTACGCTTCTCAAGTTGCGCTGGGAACATAGAAACAGGAGTAGGCTATTCAGCCCCTCGAGCCTGCTCTGTCATGCATGGTTGATCGGCACCTCAACTCCATTTACCTGCCTTTGCTCCATATCTCTTGACACAGATAGATTTTTGTTAGGTAAGGGTATCAGTCATGAAAGCTCCAAATGTCCCAGCATGCAGAGCCTTTTGGGGGAAGAGAGTTCCAGGTTTCTACTAGCCTTTGTGTGGAAAAAGTGCTTCCTGATTTCGCACCTGAATATTCTAACTCTAATTTAAAGATCATGTCCCCTTGTTTTTCATTCCCCACAAGAGGAAATAGAGCAGATACAGAGAAACTATCAAATCCTTTTAACATTTTAAACACCTACAAACCTTCTAACTGAGAAGTGTGTGTACTACCAACTGAGCCAAACTGATACTCAAACTCCTTGATTAGATTACAGGTTGCAACTCACTTCCACGTACTTAATTAATACATATATAAGCAGGTGTTTTGAATTTTGGGTTTATTTCAAGCAAACACATGCTTTTTCAAATCAAAAATAAAACAATTGCAAAAATCAGGTTTAACCAAGAAAACAATTTTGGAAGGAACAAAAAAAATTCTGCTCATAAATAATAAATGCTCACATCAGCCTTCACAAAGTATAATGGTAATACATGTTGATGTGCATCGTTAACTGCAATCTCAGTGCCTCCCTCCCCAAGGACCTTCGTTCAGTCATTTATACACAATACAATTAACTGTTGGTGTCATTACCAGTGTTGCACACTGGTACAGAGAGATGAAGTGTTACATGCGCCAAACAGGGAATGCGACTACATGCGGCATACCTGAACTGCAGCATGCCAATATAGACATTTCCAGAATATAATCAGATTTGATTGTAACTTTGGATTTCACTTTCAGGACGTAATTTAATAAATATACCAGTGGATCTCAGAAGTCATAGGAAATGCTGTTTTATGGCATGTAACGTGCAATATATTATCAGGGCCACTGATTTATGGTAATTGTAATAAAAACACAATATGACTTATTCAAAGTATTATGGGACTGTTTGGATTGTTTTCTGATTCATATTATGTGATTTTCATGGAAATTGTAAATCAGTGGCCTTGATATGTTTGTTTACCTACATACTCAATTTTGTGTCTTACCTTTTTTTTATATAAATGCAGGATCCACAAGATGGTGATAGGGCAGATGTTCCAGGTTGCAGGTAGGCAAAAGATGTGTAGCAGTACTGGGGTGGAAGGAGGTCATGTGGCTTGACAGTATTGAGAAAGTGGTCCAGGGATCTGGGATAAGTGGGAGGGGGTTAATGGGGTGTGAGGGTTTGGGAATACTCAGCAGGGGAGTCTGGGGTCTGTGAATAGCAGAGAATGGTTTTGGGGTCTGGGAGCGGTGTGTTGAGAACATGGAAGTGGGGTTGCTGGGTGTGGGAGTAATGGGCAGAACCTATGAGAGAAATCTCTGGGGTCTGGGACCAATGTCCCAGATATCTGGGAGCAATAGAAGGTGGTTAGTGAGGTTGGGGAAGTGTTGGATGTGGTGCTGCGTTCTGAGAGAATGGGGGAAATGGGGAGTATGGGTGTGGGACTACTAAGACAAGTGCTTCAGTGTGGAGCCATTGATAGGGGAATTCATGGGATATGGGATGTGGGAGTGGGGACCGATTGCAATGTTGAAATATGGGGGAGCTAGGTCTGAGATGATTGAAGACACTGACCTTGGGATCTGGAAGGATTGAAAGGATAGGGTGGAGAATTATTTGGTGGGGGGGGGGGGGGGGGAGTTGGCTGGACTTTCGGGGACGCAAGTCAGATAGTATTTTTGGGGAAAGTAGGGTGAAAGAGAATGAAGGTTGCAAGGCTTCATGAGTTGCCCCACCTCTAGAAGTTTTACAAAAGTGCTATCCCATCACTAAACTGGGAAGCCTATTTTAATTACTTAAAGCACTTATCTGTAATTGCTGATTGTATGTTGGCGGTTACAATGCGAGTGCACTGTGCACTTTAAATGATTGAGAGGCTCCTCAGCTTAATGTTGAGAACGCCCTTGGTGGATGCCAGCCCCGAGAAAGTTTTTTTTAAATACTTAGTCCACTTTTAGAAGGCAAGAGGAAAGGGTGTGGGCACTTGGGGCAGGCGGACAGGATGGGCAAGAGGTGGCAGGAAGGAATGTGAAAAGTGCACTTGTGTTTGGAGGGCCCAGAAGTGGGCAAGAGTTCTGATTTTTGAAGGCCTCATATGGGTGGTACACCGGAGAACGGAGCTGGGAGGATTCCGATAAATTTTAAAAATAGTTAAGGTTTTAAGCATAACAGAGAGGAGTGATGGGTGGTATGATGGAAATAGCATGACAGGAAAATGTTACAGGAGGTAAGTGTTATATACAAGATTTTTAAACATATTACAAGTCAATCCTCCATGGCGCTGCACACGGCAAGTCAAAATCAATTGTAGCCTTCAGGTGAAGTGGATTTAGAGGTGGGTGGTAACTGGACCAGAGTATAATTCAGTCCTTATATCAAACACATTCTTTCCTTATTTTAATATTTCCATTATAAATTCTTATGTCCATATTTATAATGGAAATTACCCATGTAAACTTGTCACACTGTAATTACATGCGCCCATCAGTGCTGGAACTTTTATTTTTATTCGTTCATGGGATGTGGGCGTTGCTGGCAAGGGCAGCATTTATTGCCCATCCCTAATTGCTCTTGAGAAGGTGGTGGTAAGCCATCTTCTTGAACTGCTGCAGTCTGTGTGGTGAAGGTTCTCCCACAGTGCTGTGAGGTAGGGAGTTCCAGGATTTTGACCCAGTTACGATGAAGGAACAGCGATATATTTCCAAGTCGGGATGGTATGTGACTTGGAGGGGAACGTGCAGGTGGTGGTGTTCCCATGTGCCTGCTGCCCTTGTCCTTCTAGGTGGTAGAGGTCGCGGGTTTGGGAGGTGCTGTCAAAGAAGCCTTGGCGAGTTGCTGCAGTGCATCCTGTGGATGGTACACACTGCAGCCACTGTGCGTCGGTGATGAAGGGAGTGAATGTTTAGGGTGGTAGATGGGGTTCCAATCAAGCGGGCTGCTTTGTTCTGGATGGTGTTGAGCTTCTTGAGTGTTGTTAGAGCTGCACTCATCCAGGCAAGTGGAGAGTATTCCATCACACTCCTGACTTGTGCCTTGTAGATGGTGGAAAGGCTTTGGGGAGTCAGGAGGTGAGTCACTCGCTGCAGAATACCCAGCCTCTGACCTGCTCTTGTAGCCACAGTATTTATGTGACTGGTCCAGTTAAGTTTCTGGTCAATGGTGACCCCCAGGATGTTGATGGTGGGGGATTTGGTGATGGTAATGCCGTTGAATGTCATGGGGAGGTGGTTAGATTCTCTCTTGTTGGAGATGGTCATTGCCTGGCACTTATCTGGCGCGAATGTTACTTGCCACTTATCAGCCCAAGCCTGAATGTTGTCCAGATATTGCAGCATGCGGGCATGGAGTGCTCATCATCTGAGGGGTTGCGATTGGAACTGAACATCAGCGAACATCCCCATTTCTGACCTTATGATGGAGGGAAGGTCATTGATGAAGCAGCTGAAGATGCTTGGGCCTCGGACACTGCCCTGAGGAACTCCTGCAGCAGTGTCCTGGGGCTGAGATGATTGGCCTCCAATAACCAGTATCATCTTCATTTGTGCTACGTATGACTCCAGCCACTGGAGAGTTTTCCCCTGATTCCCATTGACAGTAACTTTACTGGCAGGAGGGTGTCATTACAGTGTGACTAGTTTTCATAGGCATTTTCCCATAATAAATGTTAATGGAGAATTTATAATGGAAAAAATTGACAGGAAGTGGGTGCCGACACACATTTTCAATACATTTCTCATTCGCCCATGGCGTTGATCATGGAGCTATTATCTTTTTGTTTATAAAAGGGAATAGAACAAGGAATAGAACTATTCTTAAGAATAAAATTAGGACAACCAGGCTATGGGAAAGATAAGTGGCAGTAGCTGTTCTTTTTAAAACCACTAAATGGAGCAGAACCAAGTCTATAAAAAAAGGGAGGCACAACTAGGACAATTTAACAAAATGCAGCAGAGCAGGATCTATTAGAAGAAAAGCAGCAGTTTTGGTACTAAGAAAAAGCTGCATATCTGGGGTAATTTATAAAAAAGGGAGTATGAGAAATAAACAGGACAACAGGAGCTATTACAAGAAAAAAGCACCATGGAGGCATTTTTTTTTTATTAAAAGGGGAGCTATTTTGTTTTAAAAAATGTACCAGAACAAAGAGTTCAGTTTTTTTTTAGAAAGGACAGAGCAGCCTCCTGGAATGGGTTTGGGGAGTGAACTGGGCTAGGCTTCTCACTCCATTGAACAATGTTTTTTCCACATTATGTTTTTAAAAATTTCATACGGATAAAATAAAGATTATTGAATCATTTTCACATTATTATTATTATTATTATTAGTAGAGTTTTAGTTTCCTGTTTGAGAGCCCACATTTTCTGTTATGTCCTATTTTTCCTGAGTGGCACTTGAAAATAAAGATATTCTCACAGTGATGCAAATTTCCTTTTTCAATCCACAAATACTAATGCAATTTCAGCTTCAATCACAACATTCTGTCGGTGGAGCTTCACATGCACGCAGGGGAGATCTGAGTCACGGTGGGAGACTGCGTGGAGCACGGATGTAAATTGGCAAAGAAAAAGTTTGATGGGGGGGGGGGTGGAGGCATGGTGCTCCATGTTGACACAACGTCACTGCCTATAACTAGTTGCTTTTCAGAAAGGGGTCCTGATGGTAATATCCCCATCGCTAATGAAAAATGTTTAGGATCACGATCAAATACTCTAAAGTATATGCTGGATAGTATTGTTACAGGGGAAAAGAAAATCTGTGGAGATCCTTGAATAACCTAATTTGGCAGTAAAAATAAAAGGTTTCAAAGGAGGTCGAAGCTTATATTTCTAATTCGCTGCCTTTTAAGTGACAAGGCTGAACGGTAAGGCAGATGAGCGGAATAACAAAAAGATCAGATCGCTGTTTGGACTTCAGAAGGTATGCTGTGTGCAATCACTGAGTTATAGGTTTCATTAAAAATTAATGATTTTCTCAAGATAGAGAACTGGGGTGTAAATCATGTGGCGATGAATCTAATGTATAATTATGGTTTTTATTTCCACAGGTCTGGGACCATGTGATTACTATTTATATACAGGTTTTTTTTTCAAATCACTTTTTTTTCTGTTTGAAAACCAGTATTTTATGGAGCAACTGTAGTAGTTTTCTTATGAGTGAACTGTGTCGTAAAATGTGTATTAATTTTACCGAATGAGTTTATATCGTATTACTAAGATCAGTCTGTTGAAAATCATGAGTTTTTTTTTAAATGAAGAAAACCCTGATATAGCTCACAAAACCAATAAAATGTTGCATTATATGAAAGAATGAGACACAGAGAAATATACTTTCATACACGCACAAAATAAAAACAGCGTTTGTCACTATTGACATAATTGAAGATACTTGACAACAGACCTCCATGTGGTACATCCAAACGGGAGCAATTGGCAATGCATTTTTTAAGGGTTATTAAGTTACACACCCCAATTCCCATGTAATTTTTGTTTGAGACTGAGCTGTGCATCTTTTGGTGGAGGCAGGGGTGGGGGGTGTTACATTGTGAATCCATGTGACATTCTGGGATTAAGCTTCAGATCTTTGTCGGGGGAGAAGGGTTATATTATAATCCCGTGGGACATTGTGATTGAGCTGTGTCTTTTGTTGGAGGGGGTGAGTATTACATTACATACTACCAACAAGGTTATTGTAACAAACCCAATGTGACATTCTGAGACTGAGTCACGGACCATTCCAAGGAAGGGGCAACACGCTGCAAGTTACATCTGGTTCCAATTGAGCTCTCCAGACAGCACCATATCACCTTGGACATACCCCTCCCCCATTCCATGTACATTGGCAATTCAAATTCTACCATGATACTCTGCTAGAGATTACAGCTTTGACACAGAAATCTGAAATAATTATACTAAAAAGAAGTTTATCTGGCCTTGGATGAAGAAACCCATTGCAAACTGCTGGTCAGGCTCAGAGAAAATATTAAACTATGGGAAGCAGTAGAGACAGATGGAGCAGCCCAGGGACTGACGCCCCTGATGTTGGGCCTCGGGCCTCAGTGTCATAGAGCTGGTGTGGCGTTGCAGACCGACGAAGAGATGAGACGAGTGAAGAAAAATCAGGTAAGTCGGTCCAGTCAATGATGGGGGAGCGGGGAGGGGGTGACAAGCAAGCACAGGGCTGCGTGTTGGGCTGGAGTTTGGGATCAGGCGTGGGGCCTGGAGTCGCAGGGGTGGGAGATCAGGAGTCACAGGGGCTGGAGGAGGGGGTGGGAGATCAGGAGTCACAGGGGCTGGAGGAGGGGGTGGGAGATCAGGAGTCACAGGGGCTGGAGGAGGGGGTGGGAGATCGGGAGTCACAGGGGCTGGAGGAGGGGTGGGAGATCGGGAGTCACAGGGGCTGGAGGAGCGGGTGGGAGGTTGGGAGTAATTCTGGGGCCTGAGTAGGCTGCATAGCGCCTGAAAAATGGGCACTACCCAGCCAATTTCTAGGCCAGTAAACCTTAAAGTCTACTACATGGGGGAACATCATAAACTGAAGAGTGTGTTGCAGGGAGCACTTTAAACTGAACAGTGTATTAGAACTATAGAAGTTTACAGCATAGCAGGAGGCCTGTCAATCCATTGTGTCTGCCAGCTCTTTGTTAGAATAATCCATAGCTAAGCCCATTTTCATGCTCTCCCAGTAGTCCTGTATGTCCCTCTGCTTCAAATGTTTATCTACTCTTCCCTTAAAAGTTGCAATAGTCTCTGCCTCAAGCTCCAACACAGTGCAACATTTTTTTTTCTAACTTCTCTCCTTACTTGTTTAGTGATAATTTTATATAGGGAGTCCGTGGTGAGGTGGGTCATCAATTTAGAGAAGATCATCTTTCTCTAGTCACCCTATCAAAACACTTAAGTATTTTAAAAACCTTAATTAAATCTTTTCCTTAGTGTCCTCTGCTTCAGTGGACATAGTCCCATTATCTAAAGTCTTTCCTCGTAACTTTGGATTTTCACGTCCTGGTGAATCGATGCTGTACATGCTCTATGTGGCTTTAATGTCCTTTCTATAATGGAAACTGCACACACTACTCTAAGAGTTAGATTTTTTCCTTAATGAGTCTACTGCTCGAGATGTGCTGGGAACGCGCTTCCATCCTAGTGTGAGTCCCATCAGTTTTTCTTGGTCAGCTTTATTTTAATATTTTCGCTAGGCTCCAGCACTATTTGTGCTGTCTATTGGGAATTCACCAGGAAGTGGGAGGTGGGGTGGGATTTCAGTATTAAACTGGCTATAACTGCTTTAAGGGGCATGGAAGCTATTTTGTGTCTTAGGGAATTTGCTTCACTGCAATGTCTAAGCTGGTGGTTCTTCAGGGCATCAAGCTCTTGAATTTACAAACTCTTCAGTTGAGGTGTTATTCGCTGAAATACAGAAAGAAGACACCAGAAGGTATGATCCAGGCTTAGTGGAAGGAGGTGGCCTGGCAGTGAGTGTCTGCCCCCTTACAAACATCTTAATACTGGAAGAAGTTCACTGACCTCACCAGGGCAGCCAAGGTAACAGGAAGCAATCACTCATTATAACAATGCTCTGAAATGATCATGTTTCCCATTTCCAGCCACCTTACTCTCACTAGCTTGAATATCGTCTATAACTTACCAGGAAGGTTAGGAGGCATCACAACAGTCATCACACCTCTTTCTTCCCCCGCATTTTCCCTTCACTCACAGCCGAACATATAGGGAAGCAGTGAAAGTCTCACATGATATACATTTGCTTGTTTCCTGCACCTGTCCGCACCCTATTAAGGAACGCTTCCAGACACCTGCGTTGTATCCCATATGATACAAGCAGAGTGCCTTCACACCTTCTAATTTCTTCTTTAAAGGGAAAGAGCTCACAATTACAGACAAGGAAGTTCTACCTCAATCCACCCCTACCCTCCCCCCCCCCCTGCCAACAAGGCTCCTACTGGAAAGCATCAGCCGGCCAGCTGTGAGCCTGAGGGAGCACCGAGAAGGAGGAGGTGAGGATTGAAAGGGCACACAATTGTGGGCATCAATGGGAGACACAACAGTAAAAAAAAAAGCATAATGAGGGCACACAGATTTGCTTTGAAACAAATGTTATCAATGTGGGCTATGTATAGATTGGTTTGGGGTAAGGTGGGAAAATGCCTGTGAGAAAGGATAGCAGAATCTTTTCCAAAAGGGAGCCTTGGTAGTTGTGGAGAAGAGATACATGTCAACAAATGGACGAGTGATGGACTTGCCAAACGGGGATAATGATGGCTGGACCGATTTTTGCCACTGGCATAGATTTTGTTTAGGTGAAGGTATCCCTTATGAGCTCTGGCAATGGGTTCTCCTAATCAAGCTCTTCCTGAGGTTGGACTACCCGCTTATCCCGCTGCTTTTAATTTTCTCTTCCTTCACCTCATAACAGGGGTGCAGGAGAATCCCTAATGGGAACATCATTGTGTTCAGTGCTTTATGGTTGAATGTCCAAAAACATCTCCACAGCATCAGCAGCAATGCTGAAGCTATTAGCAACCTGCAGATAGAAAAAGCACCCCCCCACCCCCCCACCACTCCAAAAATAACATTCTTCAGTACACTATCCAATAATTTAGTGGTTAACAGTACTTGCAACTAACAACCAGCAATGCCTGTTTCAGATTTTCAGAGGTGGTCCACAGATGGTAGCAAAGGAAAATTCAATTTTGGATATTAATGGATCATCTACATGTAGCCAGCGGGCACTGAAGGCTACCCACATCGACAGTGGAGAAAAAATGCCAGTTTTGGACTGGCAGGGAATCGGTGCTAGTCCTCTCCATCATCTGCCCAGAATTCGCCACAAAATGGGCAGTAAACAGGAAGGAAACCTAGGCCTGTTTTCTAACCACTGCAATGTAAAATTTTCGGATTTTTGATCTTGTACTATATGTCTTTATTTATGAAACCCAAAATGTCATTGAGCTTTTTTATGGCTTAATGAACTTGCACTTGTATTTTCAAATAATTATGTATTTGCACCCTTAGGTCTCTCTGTTTCTTCATATCCTTCTTTCCATGGAGTTTATATTCGCCTTCTTTTTCCTCCCTAAATGCATTACCCATATTTCTCTGTATTAATTTGTATATGTTGTCAGTCTCCCTATTCCGCTAACATGTGTATGTCCTGAAGTCTTTCACAGTTCACCTCGCTGTTTGCAAACCCCCTACTTTTATACCATCATAAATTTTCAATATCGTGCTTCCAAATAACTTTTTTTTATATATAAAAAATTGGAAACAAAAGTTGACCCCCAGGATACACCACTTCCAACCCTACTCTAACCGACTAATACACATTAACCGTAGCTCTTTGTTTCCTGTCTATCAAACAGGTTTCTATCCATGCTGCTACATTTTTATTCAGAGCATCACAAGCCTTCTGTGAGACACCTTGACAAATTGCCTTCTGTAAATTCACATACACTACATCTACCGTATTTATTATTTATACAGTCACTTCTTCAAAACCGATTACATTTGTCAAACATGATTTGCCTTTAACAAACTTATGTTGGATGTTCTTGATTATTCCATGCATCAGTAAATGCTCACTAATTTGATCTTGAATTATGGATTCTAAGAGTTTGCCTACCACTGAAGTTAGACTAACTGGTCTATCGTTACCTTACTTATTCACCCCTCGCCTCTTGAACAAGTGTGTTATACTGGATAGTCTCAAGTCCAAGAGCACAATGTGATCCAATTCTCTGCTATCTCCTCTCTGGCTTCCTTCAAGAGTTTGGGTTCATGCCAGAGTCAGGTCATTTATCTGAGTTCTGCTAATTTTTCAGAACTAAATCCTACATTATTTCTAAGAATACTTCCACATACTCCTCTAGCATACCTACATTGTCACTTTGATCTTCATTTGTAAATATTTATTTAATATCTCTGCCATGCCTTCCTCCTCCACAAGTAACCCTCTCATATCCTTGTGCAGGCTACTCTTCCTTTAATTATTCTTTTATGTTTAATATGCTTATAAAAATCCTTACTATTCCCATTAATATTATTTTTCATATTTTCTTTCAGCACTTCTAATTTCACTTTTCACTTCTCCACCATACTTTCTACATCTTCATGAATTTCTTTCATGACTTTCAAAAGGCATTTGATAAAGTACCAAATAATAGGCTGGTTAGCAAAAGTAAAGCCCATGGGATTAAAGGGACAGTGGCAGCATGGATACAAAATTGGCTAAGGAACAGAAAGCAGAGACAGTAGTGGTGAACGGTTGTTTTTCAGACTGGAGGGAAGTATACAGTGGTGTTCCCCAGGGGTCAGTATTAGGAACATTGCTCTTTTTGATATATATTAATGACCTGGACTTAGGTATACAGGGTATAATTTCAAAGTTTGCAGATGACACAAAACTCGGAAATGTAGTAAACAATGCGGAGGATAGTAACAGACTTCAGGAGGACATATACAGACTGGTGAAATGGGCAGACACATGGCAGATGAAATTTAACGCAGAGAAGTGTGAAATGATACATTTTGGTAGGAAGAAAGAGGAGAGGCAATATAAACTAAATGGTACAATTTTAAAGGGGATGCAGGAACAGAGAGAACAGGGTGTGCGTACACAAATCCTTGAAGGTGGCAGGACAAGTTGAGAAGGCCGTTAAAAAAGCATACAGGATCCTTGGCTTTATAAAGAGGCATAGAATACAAAGCAAGGAAATTATGCTAAACCTTTATAAACCACTGGTTAGGCCTCATCTGGAGTATTATGTTAAATTCTGGGCACTGCAATTTAAGAAGGATGTCAAAGAGAGGGTGCAGAAGAGATTTACTAGAATGGTACCCGGGATGAGGGACTTCAGTTATGTGGAGAGACAGGGGTTGTTCTCCTTAGAGCAGAGAAGGTTAAGAGGAGATTTGATAGAGGTGTTCAAAATCATGAACGGTTTTGATAGAGTAAATAAGGAAAAACTGTTTCCAGTGACAGGAGGGTCGATAACCAGAGGACGCAGATTTAAGGTGACTGGCAAAAGAACCAGAGGCAACATGAGGAAACATTTTTTTAAGCAGTGAGTTGTGATGATCTGGAATGCGCTGCCTGAAAAGGTGGTGGAAACAGATAACTTTCAAAAGGGAATTGGATAAATTCTTGAAGGGAAAAGAGCAGGGAAGTGGGACTAATTGGAGGGCTCTTTTAAAGAGCTGGCACAGGCATGATGGGCCGAAAGGCCTCCTTCTGTGCTGTACAATATTATGATATTGTTAGACCTAGTGCATCATATACCTCCCTTTTAAGTTTCAATATAGTTTTATTTCTCCATTTAGCCACAGAACTCTCTATCCTTTGATGAACCCTATTTTCACCATACAGAAATATAACTATTTTTACTCTATCCATCTTATATTTGATGGTTTCCCATTGCTAATCTCATTCTGTTTGCTAACTTATCTCACTGAACTTTGCACTTTTCCAGTTCAAAACCCTGATCCTTCACTCTTCATTACCCTTTTCTAATTTCACATTGAACCTAAATATTTTGTGGTCACTATTTCCCAATTGTTCTCTTGCTCTCACATCAGTTATTAATCCCACTTAATTTCCCAGAACCAGTTCAAGCAATGGCTTCCTTCCTGTTGCACTAAAACATACTGATCTAGGAAGCAGTTCTGGATGCATTATAAAAAGCATAATCCACTTTGACCACATGTATTACCTTTATTCCACCTATCTTGGGATAATTAAAATTGCACAATATTATTGCCCGCTTGTTTTTGCATATCTATCTGAACTGGCTACGAATATCCCCATCTATCTCTTCTCCACTGTTTGGTGCCCTGTACTGTACACCAAGAATTGTACTATTTCTCTTCCTATAGCTCAACATTATCCAACATTATGGATTCTGTTTCCACCCAACCCCTTAGAACACCCTTACTTTCTAACACTGTGATACAATCCTTTATTAATACCGACACCCCTTTTTCCCCTATCCATCTCTCCTGAAAATGTGTTAAAAATAATAAGTTCCCAGCCCTGTCCAAACCAAACAGCTACTATACCATTGCCCTCCATAGTTATTAATGTTTCTAATTCTCTTGCTTTGTTTTGGATTTACATGCATACTACTTAATCCTGACTCCATTTTTTGGTGGACTATTAGTCTTAATTTCCTCTTCCTTCTGATTTGTTCTTTATTAATTTTCTGCTTTTCTCTTTTTCCTTCCATTTACTCATTTTGCTTTCCTCATCTTGCTTCACCTCCTCATCCTATTAATTTAAATAATCCCCCATTGGACAAGTTCCTCTCCCAATTATGACACTGGTCGAAGTCCTGTTCAGGTGAAGCTTGTCCACCCTGTCCAAGTCATTCCTGTCCTGTAACTGGTCCTAATATCTGGACCCTTCCCTGAACATAGTTTCTCCCTCCATGCATTTACCGTCCTTATCTTGCTATTTCTATACAGATTAGCATGTGGCTCCAGGATTATTATCCTTTAGGAGCTGCTTGTTGATCTACCTCCTAATGCATAAAACTCCCTTTTTACAGGACCTCAATTCCATTCATTCTTATGTCATTATTTGGAATACGAACCATGACTTCAGGCTATATTCCCTTCCTGCTCCAAATTGTTTTGCATTCACTCTGTTATAGGTTGCAACCACCAATGTGCCTGTTTATTCCCGACTATGGAATCCCCTACTACTACTACTATTGTGTTTCTGCACTTCACTTCTCCCTCTTGGGCTACCATTTACTCCATGGTGCTGTGGCTTTGCTCATAGTTGCCCTCCTCTGAGTTGTTGTCAGTGCTACCAGTATTCAGTCCTGAATATCTATTCATCAGTTCAACACTTTCAGGGGACCCCCATCCCTGCTTCTTTTCTCCTCTTCTGCCCCTAATGACCTACTTCTTTTCCTCACTAACTCACTCTGACTGCGGGCAACCACATCCGGGACCGTGCATTCTAGACACTGTTTAGCCTTCTATATGTGACAGAGTCTTGCCAGTTGCTTCTCAAGCTCAGAGGTTTTGAGCTCGAGTACAGTCAGAGTCTCTTCCCACACATGTGGTCATGCTGGACATACAACACCTCCAGCACTTCCCACATCATGCAGGTACTACACATTACATGCTTCAGCTAGGAGTATACTTTAGACCTTACAGTGCATTACACAGACGGAAACTATGAACTGAGCAGTGTATTACGCAAACAAATGATAAACAGCTCATTACACGAGGGGCCACTATAAATTGAACAGTGCACTACACAGAGTGGGACACTGAGCAGCTTTACTACTGTTTTCAGCATCAGATTCTGCCCATTCTTCCATGAAAACCAAAAACCAGTAACCTTGGGCTGGGTTAGCAGCCCAACACAGCAGCTTAGTTAAATCGCGGAAGGGAATGTATACATTTCCTGGTGAAATTTGAAGAGCAAATGTCACTGCTGGTACCACTATATAAAAAAAAATGGAACAATACCAAGCACTGTGTTTAACGTTTTCATGATTATTTTTGTTTTGGAGGGAACTTACTGTGAGCAGTTACTAAGTCTAGCATAAGGGAACAGCCATTATTATGGGATGCCGGCTAAGAGGAGTTACTAAGACTGACAATGTGGGAAAGTTGGATTAATGAGTGGAGATACAGCCATTATCTTTGGGAGCTGACTGGGAGGAGCTAATGAGTCCGATAGTGCTGGGGAGCTGGATTTACATTAGTAGTGTTATGGGACAGAGGAAAGAGATGCTCTGAGACAATGAGGGCAGAGGAGACCAAAACTTCTGTGTAGAGTAAACTAAGCCAGGAGTTAGTGATGGCCGGGGAAGGAGATGTCTGTAATTATCGGATGGGGGATAGGAGAGACATTGAGAATTGGTGAGACAAGGTATGGTGGGGAAGTGAGGGTGGAATAGACGTTGGGAATCAGCAGGAAGCAATTCTAGTAGAAGGGAGTAATGACTGGAATCAGTAGGGATGATGCCAGCACTAAGTAGGGGAGAGACAGGGGATCAACAGAGGAAAGAAGCAGGAAAAATAAAAACACCAGGAATTAGCAACCATTTTTTAGTAGAAAGTAAAAACAAACTCCAGTCAGCTTCCGTGGCATTCAAAGTATGGAAATTTTGCACTTCACAGACATGGTAAAAGGAAATTTAAGCACATAAGGTTACTAATAACATAAGAGCTTTGGACAAGTTGGCTGTCTAAAGATTCTGACATACTATCAATTTTTTTTTTACTTTTCAGTTTGATTTTCAATTCCATCACTTTGTGTTATGTGTTATTTTCCACCTCATGACTTTTGTAATGCCATCTAATACTAGTTCAAGTCCAATAAAACAATGTTCAGAAATGACTACTGATTGTGTATGTTGTTTGCCTTTCTAAATAGAAAAATGCATTAAGTTGGCACATTTCACAAAATACATACACACAGAGCTGGTCCCACACATTCAGACACTAGCACAATGCATACTTATTGCATACACACAAAGGCTTAGTCTCACATCTATGCATGCTTACTATTTATCTTTCCTAAAACACTCGTGTTTCCTGTTGTTCATCTCCTCCTAATTCACACTGTGTGATCGGTTTTCTTTTCTTTTTTGTCAGATTCATACCTTTTGTCTGACTGCATGCCTTGGTTTTGTTGGCTGTTGCTGGTCTGTAGATCAGGAATATTTGCAAAGTCATCTTGTTCTGTCAAACCCAAAACCAGGGAAAGGACCACCATCCGGCCTTCACTGAAGAAACCCATTCAGAGGAATGGGGCGGGGAGAGAGAGGTAGGTAAGACAGAAAGATTCCAATATACAACAGGTAGAGGTAATACTCTGGTCTGGACTCAACTATACTAAATGGGACTGGTTTGGAATTAGGGTTGTGATGTAGATGAAAAATATAGGGAGCAGGAGTTGGAGATAAATGTGCATGCCATGGAAGGAGTGGGTTGAAAGAACAAGTCCCTTGTAGGTCCAGTGGAAAAGGAACATTAATGATCATTATTGCGCAATTTCAGACGCAAGAATTGACAAACAAAATTAGCACTTGATTTAAAAACTCATTCATCATTATTTGAATGGATTTGATTTGAAAACCTGCAGGAAATTGCAAACGAAGAATCTTTCAAATTCTAAACAAAAAATGTTCTGGTCTCAGTTGGGATGGTAGTAAGGACAGGCCTCAGTACCTTGAGCTAAGGAGATTTCCCGCTTCTGATTGTTATCCAACAACTCCTGCTGGAAAGTGTGAAAGTGCCAATATCAGGTGAGGACAGGATTGGACTCAGCTGTGATGATCCGCACAGTCGAATAGCCTGTCTGTGTCAAATGTCTCTTGTTTGTTTAAATTGCAAAAAAATAAATTGCATGTTAGAGACAGGTTTTAACTAAAAATAAAGACAATGCATGAAACATTTGGAATCAACAGAATAGGTATAAAATAAAACTGTAATTAAATCCTGGCTCCCATAAATCTTGTTCTTTGACCTCTGATTAATTATCATTTGGATGCATTAGGTTTTAGCATTCTTCGGTTTCAGGTCTCAACCCCTTTCAAGTTTATCTTTTCTTCCCCTGAAGGTGCTGACTGGAAGTCCAGTCCCACAGGTGTTTGCCACCTCGTCTAAGTGGCCATTAGTTATGTGTGAGCCTAGACAGTGAGTGTTGAAGGTGTGGGATACACCGCAGTTAAGTCTGATCCTGTCCATGCATGCACACTTTCCAGTAAGGCAGAGTTCATAAGTGTGAACCCGAGATGATTTTTCCTCTTGGTAGCCAAAGGGTGCCAAGGCAAATTAGAGGTCAATAGTGGAGTTCAGCCTGGGGATTGAATGCGGGACCTTCCTGGTCTGTATGACTCAGTTCCACACTTGGCAGTGCTCTTTCTAACTGAGCCATCAGGGGAGCCCATTTTCAATTAATTTATTTAGAACTCTCTAAGAGTTTTAGTTTAAAAAAAAATTAAGTCCAGATAAAAACTAGGGAACAATTATTACAGGGAAAATTATTCTAGGTGAAAATCAGAGGCCAAATTTAATGTTACAAAAGATTTAACAAACTCTTTTGCATACTCATTCATAGTTCATCTTGTTCACTGGTTATATAGATTTACTGTGCACTTGAGAAGACAGGAGAGAAATGATATAGATCACACCAGACTATCTCCAGATGCAGCTGAAAAAGACACATACAACCAAAACTCAGAAAAACATAAGTTTTTGAAAAATCATACAGGTTAGCAATTCTGTCAACTTTAAATGAAAACCAGTTAAAGCATTTGGGAATAATCTTCAAATCTTGGAGCTGGTCATGAAAAATTGGTTGAAAACAGAAAGTGAAGAACCTTTGTTAGATATTACTCCTCAGTCAGATCAGGATCACAAAAGACATTTCCAGAATAGGGCATTATCAACTTTTCAGGACAAAGCACCAGTGGCATCTACCTCTGTGCTTTCAATGACTATTTTATTGTGACATTCTAGCATTTTTGTTCTCTTAAAATGGCTTTCAAGCATTATCATTGTGATGGCAGCTCAGGAAAACCAGCTAGATCTTCTTCCACGAGACTGATGCTGCACCGTGCTTAGCTAACACGTTACATCTGCCCCTGGGTCAACTTTCAAGCCTCTCCTTCTCTGCTCCAGTGAGAAGGGGCACTCCTCTCCTGTAAGAAATTCTGCTTTACAGTCAGGAACTACAAGACCTCAAAGATTGGAGGTGCCAGGTCGCTTAGAGATATAAACCTACGATTGTAAAGTTGTGAATATAGTGTCTTTACTTCCAAGCTACCCAGTCTTATAATAGGCGTATACACAAAAGATTATCTCACACTGGTAAAGGAAAAGGGTTAGTATATTATAGAGGACTGGGCCAAAGTGGACTGGATGTTATAGTCCTATTAAATAATGATGGAGTTATTGGCCTGTAAAGGAGATTTTGTTACAAAGGCTGAGTTCTCAAACATACCATAGAGCATCAACCATTTACAAACAGGTCAATCTCAAATAGCTTAAATAAGGCTGAATAGCATATTCAGACACTATGGACAAAGAGGAACCCTGACTTGATTGACAGATAAAGAGCTCTTATTTTCAATGTATTCCTTTCTCCTGCAAGGCATTATAATTCCATTCAGGTGTTGGGAGGGAGAGGAGGAAAGGGTTGCAGACCCTGTTTTAACATTGCCTCATTATTAGTCCAAAGGAGTTATTCCTAAAGTAAAGAAGCATACTGTAATTATTTGCCATTCCCTTCTCCCATCGTGGAACATTTACTCCAACTGAGAATCAAAGTTGTTTCTCCCACCTGGCAGATTTGCATGCCAACATGTTCCTGGATTTAAACTTGGAGCCGGTTCTGTAACCAGTAGGTTACTGGGATGCTTTCAGTGGCTGGTCTGTCTCACATGACACAAAGTGCAACAAAAAAACGACTAATTCAAATATTGTCTATCTGCCTCTCCTTGTTTGCCCTTTTCTTTTATCTGTAGCCCTGTTTGTGCCGCACATAAATTTTCCATCTTCAGATGTCCCATTGGAAATGTTGTGCTAAACAGCACACACAAAGCACATCATAGCTGATAACAGTGAAAGAGTAACTTACAGATATTTATTTGAATCACTTAGTGAGGGGATTTTATTGTTACTTTTGAGAGTGAGATTCTATTCATTTAAGATATTTTCTCCTCTCTTTTGGATTCTGGATGCTGAACATCTACAAGAACAACAACAACAACTTGCATTTATGTAGCATCTTTAACGTAGTAAAACGTTCCAAGACACTTCACAGGAGCGTTATCAAACAAAATTTGACACAGAGCCACATAAGGAGATATTAGGACAGGTGACCAAAAGCTTGGTCAAAGAGGTAGGTTTTAAGGAGCGTCTTTAAGGAGGATAGAGGTGGAGAGGTTTAGGGAAGGAATTCCAGGGCTTAGGGTCTAAGTAGCTAAAGGCCCGTTCGCCAATAGTGGAACGATTAAAATTGGCGATGCGCAAGAGGCAAGAATTGGAGAAGCGCAGAGATCGTGGAAGGTTGTAGGGCTGGAGGAGGTTACAGATATAGGGAGAGGCGAGGCCATGGAGGGATTTGAAAACAAGGATGAGAATTTTAAAATTGTGGCGTTCCCAGACTGGGAGCCAATGTAGGTCAGCGCGCACAGGGGTGATGGGTCAACAAGACTTGGTGCAAGTTAGGATACGGGCAGCAGAGTTTTGGATGAGTTCAAGTTTATGGAGAGTGGAAGATGGGAGGCCGGTCAGGAGAGCATTGGAATAGTCAAGTCTAGAGGTAACAAATGCATGGATGAGGGTTTCATTAGCGGATGAGCTGAGGCAGGGGCGGAGACGGGCGATGTTACAGAGATGGAGGTAGGCGGTCTTGGTGATGGAGTGGATAGAAACATAGAAAACAGGAGCAGGAGTAGACCATTCGGCTCTTCGAGCCTGCTCTGCCATTCAATACGATCATGGCTGATCCTCTATCTCAATATCATATTCCCGCTCTCTCCCCATACTCCTTGATCCCTTTTGTGTCCAGAAATCTATCTAGCTCTTTCTTAAATATATTCAGTGACTTGGTAGAGACTTCAGCCTTCTGTGGTAGAGAATTCCACAGGTTCACCACCCTCTGAGTGGAGAAATTTCTCATCTCAGTCCTAAATGTCCTATTCCGTATCCTGAGCTTGTGACCCCTCGTTCTGGACTCCCCCCCACAAGCCAGGGGAAACATCCTCCCTGCATCCAGTCTGTCTAGCCCTGTCAGAATTTTATACGTTTCAATGAAATCCCCCCTCTTCTAAACTCGAGTGAATACAGGCCGAGTTGACCCAATCTCTCCTCATACGACAATCCTGCCATCCCAGGAATCAGTCTGGTGAACCTTCGCTGCACTCCCTCTGTGGCAAGTATATCCTTTCTTGGGTAAGGAGACCAAAACTGCACACAATACTTAAGGTGTGGTCTCACCAAGGCCCTGTATATCTGCACTAAGACATCCTTGCTCAAGTATTCAAATCCTCTTGCAATGAAGGCCAACATACCATTTGCCTTCCTAACTGCTTGCTGCACCTGAATGTTTGCTTCAATGACTGGTGTTCAAGGACACCCAGGTCCCTTTGTACATCAACATTTCCATATCTATCACCATTTAAATAATACTCTGCCTTTCTGTTTTTCCTTCCGAAGTGGATAACTTAACAGTTATCCACATTATACTGCATCTGCCATGTATTTGCCCACTCACTCAATTTGTCTAAATCGCCTTGAAGCCTCTTTGCATCCTCCTCACAACTCACGATCCCACCTAGTTTTGTGTCATCAGCAAACTTGGAAATATTACATTTGGTTCCCTCATCCAAATCATTGATATATATTGTGAATAGCTAGGGCCCAAGAACTGATCCCTGCGATACCCCACTAGTCATTGCCTGCCATCCCGAAAAAGACCCAGTTATTCCTACTCTCTGTTTCCTGTCTGTTAACCAATTTTCAATCCATGCCAGTATATTACCACCAATCCCATGTGCTTTAATTTTGCACAGTAACCTCTTATGTGGGACTTTATCAAAGGCCTTCTGAAAATCCAAATAAACCACATCCACTGGTTCTCCCTTATCTATTCTACCAGATACATCCTCAAAAAACTCCAGTCGGTTTGTCAAACATGATTTCCCTTTCCTAAATCCATGTTGACTTTGTTTAATCCCGTTGATTTTTTTCTAAGTGTCCTGTTATCACATCTTTTATAATAGACTCTAGCATTTTCCCTACTACTGATGTTAGGCTAACCAGTCTGTAGTTCCCTGTTTTCTCTCCCTCCTTTTTTAATTAGTGGGGTTACATTTGCCACCCTCCAATCTGCAGGAACTGTTCCATAATCTATAGAATTTTGAATTATATAGATATGTGGTTCGAAGCTCATCTCAGGGTCAAACAGGAGGCCAAGGCTGTGAATGGTCTGATTCAGCCTCACACAATGGCCAGGGAGAGGAATGGAGTCAGTGACTAGGGAACTATGTTTGTAGCAGCGACCGAAGACAATGGCTTCGGTCTTCCCAATATTTAGTTGGAGGAAATTTTTTCTCATCCAGCACAGGACAAGCACTGTGACAAATCAGAGACAGTGGAGGGGTTGAGGGAGGTGGTGGTGAGGTAGTGCTGCATGTCATCAGCGTACATGCGGAACCTGTCATAGTGTTTTCGGATGATGTCGCCGAAAGGCAGCATGTAGATGAGAAATAGGAGGGGGCCAAGGATAAATCCTTGGGGGATTCCAGAGGTTCCGGAAGATAAGCAATTGCAGGAGAATCTCTGGCTATGTCTGGATAGATAAGAATGGAACCAGGTGGCAATCCCACTCATCTGGACCATGGAGGAGCGCCGTTGGAGGAGGATGGTTTAGTGTATCGAGTCAAAGGCTGTAGAGGTCGAGAAGGATGAGGAGAGATAATTTACTGTGGTTAAAATCACACAGGATCTCATTTGTGCCTTTGATTAGGGCCGTTTCAGTGCAGTGGCAGGGGCGGAAACCTGATTGGAGGGATTCAAACATGGAGTTGCGGGAAAGATGGGCACGGATTTGAGAGGGCACAACATGTTCAAGGACTTTGGAGAGGACACAGAGGTTGGAGATGGGGCGGTAGTTTGCAAGGACAGAGGGGTCAAGGGTGGGTTTTTTGAGGAGGGGGGTGAGGACTGCAGATTTGAAGGGGAGGGGGACAGTACCTGAGGCGAGGGAACCATTAACAATCAGCTAACATGGGTTAGCTAACTACAGCTGAGAAGGTGGTTCATATATACATACTTCCAGACCTGAGTGAGTTACATTCTAAAAGTCTTCTAACAGGTGTGAGAAACCAACTCAGTGCTGTCTCTCCCATGACTTTCACTTCCTGAGGAAACAGTTGGTCTTTGCTTCTCGTCTCCCCAGGGCAGTACAGTTGAGATCAGGAGCTCAAGCACATGAAAGGTGTAAGCTCTTGAACACGCATCCTACTACACTGTGGAGAAATCGTTTTGGAAACCTTCATTATTGCACATTAACAACTCAAGTTACTAAAGGACCATCCAAAATTGTCATCTTAGTTGGAAGGGGCAAAGAGTTCTCTTTTGCTTACTATCCTCCCATTCCAATACTATATTGAAAAAAAATATTGTAAATGAATAATAAGTTTTATATACCAACCTCTCTTCCTATTTTCCTCTCCCCTCTACAGAGTACCCTTTGCAAATATGATGATAATTTTGTCCAACAGTTTAGTATTAGCTGAAAAACATGAGAGTAAATTTTCGCAGGGGTTCTTCCAATCACCCACCCAACTTCTAGCCCAGAAGTGCTAATGTCAATTGTAGCACTCCTACTGCTGCCCCAGCAGAGATCAACTAACTCACAACGGGAATCAAACCTGTGAACTTCTGGTTCAGTGCTACAATGGGCAGTTTTTAATATTTCAAGAGTTCTAATCATCAGAGACTTCAAGATCTAAAAGAGTATATGGGGAACATGAAAATGACCAGATGGAGGAAGCTGGTGTTTGTACCAACACCACGAAAAATAGAGGAGCACGCATGAATGATTGAACCGTAGAATTCATTCCACATAACAGCGAGGTGCTGCTTGGAGTCATCAGAAATAGAATCACATACTAGGTAGAGAAAGGAATTTGCAGTGAGCAACCTGGCCAGGAGTGGGAACTAGTGACTAGGTCTTTAACCCAGGGCTGATCTTAGAGAAATTTCCTTGATGCACTATACCTCTGCTTCACAGCATATCAAAGGACCTGTGATTCAGCCAAAGGAAGCAACAGAACAGGTGCAATTTCGCAAACATAATGTAAGACTTCTCAAGATTCTCCATGATAAACAGAGTGCAACGTGACAATAACCAACAAGGATGCATCCTTTCTCTCTCTATCTGTTCAATATATATTCCAAGATGATTATAAAGCTAGCCCTCATTTTCAAACAGGAATAAAAGTAAGAAAGTTTAATAACCTGAAATATGTGGGTACCATTATAATCATAACTGCAAAGAAAAGAGAATTGAAGAACTATGGGACAGTCTGGTACTGTAAGCAGCTGTTATGGACTCAGTGAAAACAGAAATAATGGCATTTAGCAAGGGATTAATTGGAATGGATGCACAAATAGAGAGATAGAATTTAGGCCAGAACATTCTACTATTTAGGACCCTGGATTACAGAACACAACTAATGTACAGGTGAGATAAGAACTAGAGCGATTTCAGCAAGAAAGCCAGCTAAAAGACTGAATAAGATTCAGAAGGATAGAATAACTTGCACTAGATAGTATCTAATGCGGTGAAATAGACCAAGGCAATTCACAAAACAAGTGGATTGGACACCAAGCAGCAAATGGAAGACAATTAGGGGAGGTGACTGATAGCAAGATAAGTTTTGAGGAGGCTCTTTAAAGTGGAGAAAGATACAGCAAGGCAGGGGATTTTTCAAGCAAGGGTGATGATTTTGAAATGAATTTGTTAGGGGGCAGGGAGCCATTGGGCAGAAAGTAAACAGGACTCAGTATGAGACAGAATGCAAGCCCTAGAGTTCTGGATGAGTTTGAATTTCTGTCCGGTGGATTTCAGGAGGCTGGCTTGGAGGGAATTGGAGAAGTTGAGCCTGGAAGTGTCAAAGACATAGGATAGCGGTTTTAGCAGCAGAGGGAGTGAGGTAGGGACAGAGGCAGGTGATATGTCAGAAATAGAAATAGGCATTCGTAATAATAAATAAAAACAGAAAATGCTGGAAACATTCAGCAGGTCAGGCAGCATCTATGGAGAGTTAATGTTTCAGGTCGATGACATTCCATCAGAACTGGAAAATGTTAAAGATGAACAGAAAGGGAGGGTGACAGAAAAAGAACAAAAGACTGTGGTCTGTAATAGGGTGGAGGGCAGGAGTGATTAAATGACAAAAATGATGATGGTGCAAGGCAAAATGAGGTGATAATAAGACAAGTATAGAAACAAAAGATGGGTCAAGAGACAATGTAAATGGTTACAGCAGAATAGCAGAAGGAAGTACAGAAAATCTGGCAAAGAGAAGGCTTCCGTGGCCCAAAAATCTGGCGGAATAAAGGCAGGTAGACCCCAGGTGTGCGGACCACCCTGGCAGCCGTGTACACACAGGGGATCCCCTATTATTCCTAATAATAACCTGGATATGGGAATTGAAGCTCAACTCATTGATCAGCAGGATACAGAGGCTATGTCTTGGTTAACCTGGATGAGCAGCTGCTGAAGGGTTGTAATCTTGGATGAAAGTACAGAGTTTCTGCCAAGAACCAAATGTGACGGCTTTGATCTTGCTCATTTTTAACTGGAGGAAGCTCTGCCTGTTGGACAGGCAGTCAGACAGCACAACAACAGGCGTTGAATTGAGGGTGGTGGCAGAAAAGTAAAGCTGAGTGTTGTCAGCATACATTTGAAAACTAACCCTATACTTATGGATAATGTCACCAAGAAGCAGCATTTACAAGAGGAATCGGAGGGGGTGAGCTGAGGATGGAAGTTTGGGGCACACCAAAAGTGACTGTGTGGATGTGGGAGAAGCAGCTATTGGAGAAGATATGCCGGCCAAGTTGGGATCGACCACAACAGAGAGGCAATCGAGGAGGATGGTGTAGTCAACCATGTCGAAGACTGCTGAGAGAGAAAGGAGCGCTTATGCATCAGAGTTGCAATCACACAGGCTGACTTTAATAAGGGCAGTTTTAGTACTTTGTTTAGGACTGAAGCCAAACTGAAGGAATTTTAACACAAAATGGTGTGAGGGGTCAGTGCAGTGAAGGAGTGATCAAGCATGTTAAAGAGGAAGAGAAAGTTAGAAATAGGAAATAAGTTGCAGAGGACTTTTTAAAGAAGGGGATGATGATGGCTGTTTTCAGGGGCGCAGAAAATAAGTCCTCAGGAAAGGCAGCAGTTAACAATGTTCTCGGGCAATGGGCCGAGAAGAGGTAGTTAAGCAGTTGGGAACTATGTTGGGAGGGGTCAAGGGAGCAGTCAAGATAGTTGTTTTCATGGAGGAGGTGAGTCAGATGAGGGCTGCAGGGGATATAGGACAGGGAGATGCTGTAGGATATTCTGGATTGGGGCTGGGTTAGGATAAGACCTTGCAGAGCTCAAAGATGGAGGAGGCGAATGGAGGAGAAGGAGATTGAGATAACCGAGCATTTGTTTTCAGCTTTGAAGTTGAAGAAATCCATGAGCTCCTAACTCCTGGTGTCAGAGGTGAGGCTGGATGGGGCATGGGAGAGGACTCAAAGGAGGTAGTTTGTGGTATACAGGTATATCTTGCAGAATGAGGAATATACTGCTGGAAATGAAACATCCCTGAAGCGGTCTTCAGATGCTAGACACGAACACTGCAAAAGATGGGTGCAGAAATGTTGTTACTCTTGGAGATATTTGGTAAAACCTTGGGAGTCCCATTGACCACAAAGAAAAATAATGAATAATTGCGTGAAAAGCTAAGAACCATGAAGTTCAAGTTGCAGAAAGGAAACTCAGTACTAGGTGACATTTAGCTAGAGGGGAGGGAGCCGAGGGGCAAGATAATCATGCTGGTAGATATAAAACGTCCAGAACCAAGAGGAATAATAAGAAAAATATGGCTGGTGATATAAGGAACTTGATAGGATACCAGACGAGCAGTAGCAATAGCACGTGACATACAATATTGGTACAAAATTGTGCACATGGCCATCTAACCTCAGACATGGTAACGCTCGAAGAAGTAAAAGAACTATTTGGTGAGTCAAAATGTTAAGGACATTAAGAATGAAAATGAAAAAGTTTGCATTTAATTGGCATCTCTCAAATCCTCAGGACATCCCAAAAGTGCTAAACCGTCAATGAATTACTTTTAAAATGTTGTTACTGTTGACAAACTTAGTAGTCAACTTGTGCACAGCACGGTCCCACAAACTGCACATGAGCTGAATGGCCAGTTAATGGCTTTTTGATGGTATTGATTGAGAGAAATATTGGTCAGGATACTCCCTGATCATCTTCAAGAAATGCTATAGAATCTTTTAAATCCTTACTCTAGCATCTCATCCCAAAGACAGCACTCCCAACCGTGCAATACTCCCTCACTGAAATATCAGCGTAGATTATGTACTCATGTAATATGTACTAAAATAGAAAGAGGGGTGATAATTGATAAACTAATCAAACTTAGAGAGGATAGACCCCTGATCCAGAAGAATTGCATCTGCGCACATTAAAAGAAGTTAGGGAGGAGATAGCAGAGGCACTATTACATATATATAAAAATTCATTAGAAAAGGGACTAGTGCCAGAGGACTGGCAGAGTGAGGGAGCACGGAGTAGCAGCTATCGACGGAGTCTGGTTTCGACGGAGTCTATAATTGGGAATTTGGTGAGTGAGGGGATTTTTAAGGGCTGATCTTTATCTAAAATTTGACTAAATTTGGCATCAAGCATTTACCTTAAATTTAATCTTAACTTGCAGTTTTCAGTTAGTGGTAAACAAACAGCCTGAAGTGGCAGTTGGTCACCTAGTTAATTAAGTGACTGGTTAGAACTGGTAATCTACTGTCAGCTGGGGCTGTCTCAGGTGATTGCATTCCAGCTAGCATAAATTCAGAAGGGTTTTGTTAATGCATGGAGTAGCAGCTATTGACTGAGTCTGGTTTCAACAGAGTCTATAAAATTGGGAATTTGGTGAGTGAGGGGATTCGGTGCAGTAAGGGGTGAGGTACATTTGATTAGTCAGCGGAGAGGAGCGTACCGAGAGCGGAGAGGAGCGTACCGAGAGTGGGTCACAGCAACAACAAAACCAAACTGCAGTGTGACGTTACAGGTAAGGCAGGTAGGTGTTTGGTGGTGAGTATCTCTTCTGTTTTCTTCTTTCTTAAGACTGTGGGCTGAGTAACTTATAGCATAAAACTAAATTTTTAAAAAAAAAAACTAAACTTTAATTAAATAAATTAAACAAGGCCAGTACTTGGTTCAACCTAAAAATAATTTGATTGGCATTGTAGTAATCAATTAAATAAATAAAAGTTATGACAGGGCAGGAGATGTGTTGCAGCTGCAATATGTGGGAGCTACTAGACAGTTTTGTCCAGGGCGACTACATCTGCGGTAAGTGTCTGCAGCTCGAGGAACTCCGGCTCTGAGTTGAGGAGCTGGAGTCCGAGCTGCAGACATTGCAAGGCATCAGGGTGGGAGAAAGTTACCTGGACACTTTGATCCAGGAGGCAGTCACGCCCCTTAGACTAAATACTGTAGAATTGACACGTGGTCAGGGACAGGAGGGTGTGACTGCGAGTGAGGCAGGTACGGGGATCCAGGAGGTAGCATTGCAGGAGCCTCAGCCTCTGCACTTGTCCAATAGATACGAGGTTCTTGCAGCCCTTGTGGACGAGTGCAGGGACTGCAGGGAGGATGAGCAAACTGGCCATGGCACCGTGCTTCAGGGGGGCCATTCAAGTGGGGGGGAGTAAAAAGGAATGTGGTTGTGGTAGGCGACAGTATAATTAGAGGGATAGATTCTGTTCGCTCCAGCCAAGAGCGAGAGTCCCGAAGGCTGTGTTGCCTACCTGGTGCCAGGGTTAAGGATGTCTCCTCAGGGCTGGAGAGAAAGTGGGAGGGGGAGGATCCAGTTGTTCTGCTAAGGGAGTTTAAGCAGCTAGGGACTACATTTAAAAAGCAGAACCACAAAGGTGATAATCTCTGGATTATTACCTGAGCCACAAGCAAATTGGCATAGGGTAAATCAGATCAGAGAGATGAATGCATGGCTCAAAGATTGGTTTGGGAGAAATGGGTTTCGATTCATGGGGCACTGGCACCAGTACTGGGGAAAGCGGGAGCTGTTCCGTTAGGACGGGCTTCACCTGAACCATGCTGGGACCAGCGTTCTGGCGAACCGAATAACTAGGGCGGTAGAGAAGGCTTTAAACTAAATAAAGAGGGGGCGGGGGGGGAGGGCTCAGGTGAGGCAAAGTTTAGATTGATAAAGAGAAAAGACAAGGAAGTAGTACAGGAAAGTGATGGGGGTAATGAGAAACAGGGTGTGTCAGGAAGGGACGGAGCGTACAAACATAAGAGTGCACTAGCAAATGGGGCCGGGGTAGGAAAGAATGGTAAAAAGACAAAATTAAAGGTTCTTTATCTGAATGCGCGCAGCATTCGTAATAAGATAGATGAATTGACGGCACAAATAGAAACAAATGGGTATGATCTCGTGGCCATTACAGAGACGTGGTTGCAAGGTGACCAAGGTTGGGAGCTAAATATTCAGGTTATTTAACATTTTGGAAGGATAGGAAAAAAGGTAAAGGTGGTGGGGTAGCTCTGTTAATAAAGGATGAAATTGGTATAATAGTGAGAAATGATCTTAGCTCAGAAGATCAAGATGTCGAATCAATTTGCGTGGAGGTAAGAAATAGCAAGGGAAAGAAATCATTGGTGGGATTAGTATATAGGCCCCCTAACAGTAGCTACACTGTAGGGCAAAATATAAATCGGGAAATAAGGGGGGCTTGTAAAAAAGGTAATGCAATAATCATGGGCGATTTTAACTCTCAATCATCAGCAAAGTGATGGAAGGTGTCGTCAACAGTACTCACCAATAACCTGCTCACCGATGCTCAGTTTGGGTTCCGCCAGGACCACTCGGCTCCAGACCTCATTACAGCCTTGGTCCAAACATGGACAAAAGAGCTGAATTCCAGAGAGAGTGACTGCCCTTGACATCAAGGCAGCATTTGACCGAGTGTGGCACCAAGGAGCCCTAGTAAAATTGAAGTCAATGGGAATCAGGGGGAAAACTCTCCAGTGGCTGGAGTCATATCTAGCACAAAGGAAGATGGTCGTGGTTGTTGGAGTCCAATCATCTCAGCCCCAGGACATTGCTGCAGGAGTTCCTCAGGGCAGTGTCCTAGGCCCAACCATCTTCAGCTGCTTCATCAATGACCTTCCCTCCATCACAAGGTCAGAAATGGGGATGTTTGCTGATGATTGCACAATATTCAGTTCCATTCGCAACCCCTCAAATAATGAAGCAGTCCGAGCCTGCATGCAGCAAGACCTGGACAACATCCAGGCTTGGGCTGATATCTGGCAAGAATGTTATTTGCCACTTAAGTGCCAGGCAATGACCATCTCCAACAAGAGAGAGTCTAACCACCTCCCCATGACATTCAACGGCATTACCATCACCGAATCCCCCACCATCAACATCCTGGGGGTCACCATTGACCAGAAACTTAACTGGACCAGCCACATAAATACTGTGGCTACGAGAGCAGGTCAGAGGCTGGGTATTCTGCGGCGAATGACTCCCCAAAACCTTTCCACCATCTACGAGGCACAAGTCAGGAGTGTGATGTAATACTCTCCACTTGCTTGGATGAGTGCAGCTCCAACAACACTCAATGCTCTACACCATCCAGGACAAAGCAGCCCGCTTGATTGGCACCCCATCCACCACCCTAAACATTCACTCCCTTCACCACCGGCGCATTGTGGCTGCAGTGTGTACCATCTACAAGATGCACTGCAGCAACTCGCCAAGGCTTCTTCGACAGCACCTCCCAAACCTGCAACCTCTGCCACCTAGAAGGACAAGAGCAGCAGGCATATGGGAACAACACCACCTGCACGTTCCCCTCCAAGTCACACACCATCCCGACTTGGAAATATATCGCCGTTCCTTCGTCGTCGCTGGGTCAAAATCCTGGAACTCCCTACCTAACAGCAGTGTGGGAGAATCTTCACCACACAGACTGCAGCGGTTCAAGAAGGCGGCTCACCACCACCCTCTCAAGGGCAATGAGGGATGGGCAATAAATGCTGGCCTCGCCAGCGACACCCACATCCCATGAACAAATTTTTAAAAAAACATTCATTGCATCTGTCTGGCTGGATTCAAATCTTGGAAGTGAAAAGACAGTGTTCCAAAGCATTGTTTCCCCCAATCCTGTAGTTGCTTTTTAATACTTATTTTCTTCTTCACCCCTCTATTGGTTTCCCCAGACTATAAGAGTGAATATAGTGGAGTTTTACCAGATTGTTAGGTCAGGAACACATTTCAGTGAAATTAAATAATTTGGAAAGAATTAATGACAGTTCAAAATGTGGATGAACCAAATTACTTCTTGTCTTAACGCAAATCAACAGAAAACCTGCAGTGAATCATAGGGTGAAAAAAGATCATGGTAATTGCAGATGAGAAAGGCCATTCAGCCGATTTCATTAATCCATCCAACTTGATCCTACCCCCTCCCCCACAACTGCCCTATTGTAGCATCCAATTGTTTCTTAAATGATTCCAGGGTTTTTGTCTCCACTACTTTATATTGCATGTTGATAGAATTATACATATGATTTTTTTTTAAAAAAGGAGCACTGATGGTGATTCTTATTTGAGCAGTGGTATATGAGATGTGGTATACACGACTCCTGGTACTTTTAGCACAAAAACGTCTATTTGGCATAAAGGTGATTGCTAGTTTTCTAAATGGTTTATAAGAAGAATGATATGCATAAGAAACAGGAGCAGGAGTAGGCCATACGGCCCTTCGAGCCTGCTCCACCATTCAATAAGACCATGGCTGAACTTCGACCTCAACTCCACTTTCCCGCCCGATCCCCATATCCCTTCATTCCCCAGAGTGCAAAAGTCTATCTATCTCAGCCTTGAATATATTCAATGACTCTGCATCCACAGTCTTCTGGGGTAGAGAATTCCAAAGATTCACATGCCTCTGAGCGAAGAAATTTCTCCTCATCTCAGTCTTAAACGGCCGATGCCTTATCTTGAGAATATGCCCCCTAATTCTAGAATCTAACCAGGGGAAACAACCTCTCAGCATCTAGCCTGTCAAGCCCCCTCAGAATCTTTTATGTTTCAATGAAATCACCTCTCATTCTTCTAAACTCCAGAGAGTATAGGCCCATTCTACTCACCTCTCCTCAAAGGACAACCCTCTTATCCCAGAAATCAATTTAGTGAAGCTTTGTTGCACTGCTTCCAAGGCAAGTATATCCTTCCTTAGGTAAGGAGACCAAAACTGTACATAGTACTCCAGATGTGGTCTCACCAAAACCCTGTACAATTGCAATAAAGGCTAACATGCCATTTGCCTTCCCAATTGCTTGCTGTACCTGCATGCTAACTTTTTGTGTTTCTTGTACGAGGACGCCCAAATCTCTCTGACCACCAACATTTAATAGTTTCTCACCATTTTAAAAAATATTCTGTTTTTCTATTCCTACCAAAGTGATTAACCTCACATTTCCCCATATTATACTCCATCTACCACCTTCTTGCCCACTCACTTAATCTGTCTATTTGCCTTTGCAGACTCTTTGTGTCCTCCTCACAGCTTACTTTCCCACCTAGCTTTGTATCATCAGCAAACTTGGATACATTACACTCAGTCCCTTCATCTAAGTCATTAATATAGATTGTAAATAGCTGAGGCCCAAGCACTGATCCTTGCGGCACCCCACTAGTTACAGCCTGCCAACCTGAAAATGACCCGTTTATCCCTGCACTTTTTTCTGTCCGATAACCAATCCTCTATCCATGCTAATATATCAACCCCATGAGCCCTTATCTTGCCCTATCTGCAGTCCTAGTTATTTGATTCACCAGGACACTGGTCCCAGCCTGGTTTAAGTGGAGACCGTTCCAAAGGAACAGCTCCCTCTTTCCCCAGCACTGAAGCCAGTGCCCCATGAATCGAAACCCCTGTCTTCCCACACCACCCTTTGAGCTATGCATTTAACTCTCTGATCTGTTTGACCCTACACCAATTTGTACATGGCTCAGGTAGTAATCCAGAGATTATTACCTTTGAGATTCTGCTTTTTAATTTGGTCCCTAGCTCCTCAAACTCCCTCAGCAGAACCTATGTCGTTGGTTCCTACATGGACCATGACAACTGGATCCTCCCCCTCATGCTCCAAGTTCTCTTCCAGCTGCGAGGAGATATCCTTAACCTTGGCACCGGGCAGGCAACATAGCCTTTGGGATTCCCGATTGCGGCTGCATAGAACAGTATCTATCCCCCTGACTATACTGTCGCACACCACCACATTCCTTTTTACTCCTCCTCTTCCCCCCCCCCCCCCCCCCCAACTTGAATGCAGGTACAGGACACAACTAAATCAAAATTTCAATGTTTAGAGGTTTCATGCCAAGGAGGCTCACTGATCATCTAATCAGTTGCAAGTCTGTGGGAGTTTGTGGATACAGTCTTATTAATACAATAGAAGAAACACTGTTGCTCAGAAGCACAAAGCAGCTGGGTATCAGGATGGAGATGGTCTGATCACAATTTGTGACGGTTCAAAAAATATATTTTCAATATTTTTATTTTTCTGCAGTAAGTTTGTGCATTCAGAAAACAGTAATTCTGGCTATTTAACCCTCCTTCACATGCTTTGTAATCCAATGTTCCTTTTAACTTGTCAACTCAGTCAGGGTTCTCTAAATAGAATGCAGCATATCATCCTGAATATGTAACTGGATGAAATCAAACAAAATAATTTGCCAGGTTTATTTACAACGTAACAGAAAAGCATGCACAAAACACACACATTAAATTATGAACAGGTTCCAGCACGGTCTCAATATTATGGGTTCAGGCAGTGGTCAAAACTTGAACTCAAATGGTCTCTTCTATGAAAGGTTTTGATCTCAAAATCGTGGGTGGCTGATTTACTCTGACAGTCTGTTCCATTGAGCACTTCCACCTCAAATTGTGGGATCCAGCAGCGGTCAAAACCTGAACTGTCTGTTCTGCAGCATACCTTCTTAAACTGTGGCCAAAATCGACTTGCATGGTCTTTTTTTTGGAATACTTGCATCTCAAATTTTGGATCCACAATATTTATTTCTGCACAACTTCCAACTCTACACAGCATATTCAAGCAGTATTTTGGATTTAGACTTATCATTTCCTCATGGCTTATCCATTAAATATTTTCCCTGGTTAACTTTTGGATGACACCTTAAATATGAGAAGTTTTGCTCAGTTGGCCTGTATTTTCTCAATGTTATAAAGGGAAATCTCTGCATGCTTACCAATGCTTTTCAGTCACCCTCGTTACCATGTTGAACTGCCGGTTCAAGGCAGTCTGGGAGTGGTCATGTTATATTTTGGATAGAAGCTTTCGTTATGTAACATCTTGAAGTCTCTCTGTTGATGTAGTGACTCAGAAATGCTTCTATCAGCCCACATTAAGTCAGGAGGGCGAGTTCTATTTTTTAAAAAAAAGTCTGCTCCTAGGCAGCTTCTAAAGTTCTAGAAGTTCCAAAGCATCTAACACCATAATGATAGACAACTGAGAAAAGCTGGTAAGGATATTGATATCTCCCTTATAAGCATTTAGGACTGGGGTGCAGCTCCATGGAATGTACTTCTCATTTACATGTCGAGTAGAGAGTTTTAACAGTCGTATAAAAAAATTACTTTGTAGAAGTTTTCATCCCCATGTATTATCAAGCATATAATTATGACCTCCCTGTGCTCAACAAGTAAAAATGTTTTGTGTATTGGGTAAGGGTTCAACTTGGTTTTAATGGATACACAGGATCAGTGTTTGGAGGTTCTTAATAAACCTGTTTAATAAATGCAACTGGAGTCACACCGAGTCTTTATACACTCCATACAATGAAAGATGATGGGGAAAATCTTCCCAAGCTACTCCTGTGTATATAGCGAAGAATAAGAATTTCAGAGACCTGAGAATGTACACATTCTCGGTAACCGATAGAACATCCTGTGGGGACGCCGAGAGAGAGGAAGGGATGAAAGTAATTAAATACCTTAAGATATATATATATATATATATAGGTTCATATATATCGACTTATGCCTTAATACATACAATCTGTTTAGAAAGTCATGAGTTGTTTAGCAGAATGACAGAGCCCCATTAAAATTAATACAGTTTGGTCCTGAATGGTAATATGCTTAGCCATGTACCCTGCTGTCTGATCTCAGTGTACCTGCAGTTCTCAAAGTAACTTGTGTATAAAGCACCTGTAGCTTTGCTTTTCAATGCCTAACCCTCTTTAGCTGAGTTTTCAACCTGATTGCTTTTTACATTTCAACATTTTGTTGTCACCGTTACATCTATCTCTCCATGGCACAGATAAAAAGGTCATTTTATGCCAGTTCTGAAGCCTTCAGCTATGGTATGGCTGTGTTTTTGAAGTTGTTTTAAATGTTAGTAAAAGGCCATTATCAAGCATCTAATCTTCTTCCCTACGAAGATTGTGTGGGATGAAAGCTCTCATTCCTCCAGCAGATTCACTGATGCTCCACATCCTATTTTCAAACTCAAAGAAAATATTATGTTTGTTTTTTAAATGCTCATGAGTATTTTTGTTACATAAACAATAAGAGCAATCAGTGAAAGTGAACTGCTCAGCACTAAACTGGAGAGGCAACCTGAAGTGACAGCAATTGGGTAGTTTTGTTTATTTAAGTGCACTCTAGTATTGATGAGTGTATCTTTGATCCCTAATGGCAAAGGCCTATCTTCATCTCTATTTCCTGGTGGTATGGTGCTGAATGTGGAATGTGGGAGTCCAACCATGGGAAGTCCAGTGGTGGGAAATATTTATATCTGTATTCCCTGCTGATCCAATTGTGAATGTGCACCTAATCTCAGGCAACCTAGTATGTCCAGGGAAGTGGGGGTGATTCTCTGGTTACCGAATGGTTAAGTGTCATACACCAGGTAAACTAGTGGAAAGGGGTTGCATTGAATATTCCCTGTCACCGGATATGCACTGGTGACCTAGAGGTGCCATCTACATTCATGTGTGATCCTGGAATACCTTTTTTGCTTCAGAGTTCACGAAAACACAAATATGGGACCTTCCAAAACTGAAGCCTGAATAAAATAAACATTGTTTGAGAAATGGGACTTTATTAAATCAATACATCTTCCTCTCCAACCCCCTCTACCCCCCCCCCCCCCCAACCCCCACCAGTTCCATTTCTGCTTTATTTTCCTTGCTTATTTGATCTTTGTAATTGCTAACATTCATTTCTTCTTCTGGACAGTAGGGTGGTCTGGGACATAGGGGCCTAGGCTTTTTGATTGGGGGGGGGTCATCTCCGGCGCAGTGGGATGTATGCCCGCTAACAGAGATGCTCCCCAGATCCTGGCTGCCTTTCTGGCCCCAGGGTGGGTTCTCTAGCATCTATTGCGACGCCTTGCCAGCCTGGGGGGTGGAGACTTGTTGCGATAGGTCTTGGGGACCTGCTAAAATGGGAAGAGGTAGGCATTCGCTGAGCTGCTTGAATAATACAAACATTTTGTTTTTGCTAATTTTTTTTTATGTTGCTGCTGGGGCTTGTGCACAGTCAAACTTTGAGCGCGTTTGCACAGACCCTCCTATAATTAAATCATCAAGATCCCTTCCCCTGTCCTTCGAATGCTGGATGACAGGACGTAACAGGCAGTCTTGGCACCCAGTGTTCAACAGCCTAAATAGTGGGAAATATGGCGGGGGCCATATTTTCCTCATGGTTATGTCTTTTACATGTGCCTGCCCAAGTAGGTAAGTGCGAGGTCATCCATTTTGGAATTTAAAAAATGGATAGATCTGAGTATTTTTTAAATGGTGAAAAGTTAGGAAGAATGGAGGTCCAAAGAGATTTAGGGGTTTGAACTGTGCTGTTTCCAAGGCTCAGGAATTCATACTGGGCAGACTCAAGCAACATAAAAAGTATATCCATGGATTAATTTTTAAAAAAAAAATGCACAGATCAGTCAGCAACAGAAAGCGAAGGATAGCTTAATCTTTCAGGTGGAACGTCACATCAGAACAAGTATACTTAAAAGATTAACCTGTCTTCCTCTTTCAGATGCTGTTGACATTGCTATGTACTTACGGTATTTTCAGTTTTAATCGCATAGACTTCCATTCCTATTGGAAATAATACAGGCAGTTTTGAGACCTTTACATCTAGTGCATCCAGTGAGGCTGCATAACTCCAGGTCTGGGAGAGTTGGGCAGCAAGATTCAGTACAATGCTGCTCGATATCCCTCTAACAATAAGCTCATAATTGAGGCTTGAATCTCACTGGAAGCTGATATGGTTAATACCCTCATAATCGGAGCTTAGTGTTATCACAGATTCTGTCAAATGGCCAACAGTGTTCTCTTAACCAGGACATGTTCATTACTTGGAATCCACTGCAGGTACAAGATGGCAGGGATATGCACTACCCAAAGAAAATTAGAAAAAAGTTAAAGTAATCAGGAGTAAAGATCGGTGTTAGTAAATCTAACTAGTGACATTGAAATTGTTTTATCAGGGTGCATCTATCATCGATAAAGAAAGCTCATGTATCAGGCTTCTACTGAGGGAGATAGTCATTCAATATAGGGTAATATGGATCTGGAACATTAGAAATTATGAATGCTGCACTAGAGCATTAGCAAGAACTGGTTTGCCCAAGAATTCATTATCTTCACACTTCTTTCATTACAAGAGTGTTCCAAAGTTTCATGCTGCTTGCACATTTTTTAAAAATTTTATCGTGCAGAAGAGTTTGCAGGAAAAAAATAGCAGCAGCAGCAAGCTGATTACAGCCTCTTGGAAAAACCTACATAATCAACAAAAATGTGCATTTATATAACACCATTAATGATTAAAAACATACCAAGGCACTTCACAGAGGTGCAAAGAAAAACAAAAAGAAAATTACAATGGGTGACCAAAAGGCTGATCGTACTTGTATGGAGGATTTTAATGAAGAGGGGCAAGGGTTTAGGGAGGGAATTACGGATCATGGGGCTCAGGGGGCTGAAGGCATGGCTCCCAATGGTGGTGTAGAAGGAAGGGGGATGCACAAGAGACCGGAGACAGAGGAACGGAGAATTCTGAGGGGAGGGAGATTGTAGGGCTGAAGGAGGTTCGAGGTAAGAGGGGTGAGGCCATAGAGGGATTTAAACACGGGGTTAAGAATTTTAAATTTGTGGCATTGGAGGCCAGGGAGCCAATGTGGGTCAGCGAAGGCTGAAGTGATGGGTGAGCAGGACTTGGTGCAGCATAGAATATGAGCTGGAGTTTTTGAAGAACTGAAATTTACGAAGGTTGGAGGATGGGAGGCCAGTCATTGAAAGAGCATTAGAGTAATTGAGTCTGATAAAGGCATCAATGAGGTTTTCACCTGCAAATGGGCTGAGCAATGGACAAAGACAGACAAGGTTACAGAAGTGGAAGTAGTTGGTCTTGGTGATGAAGAGAATATCGGGTCAGAAATTCAGCTTGGGATCAAACAGGATGCCAAGGTTTCAAATAGTCTGGTTTAGCCCAAGACAGTGGCCAGGAGTCGGTGACGAGGGTATGGAATACGTGTGAGGGATTCAAGACGATGGCTTCAGAGTTTCCAGTGTTTACCTAGAGATCAGTGATGCAAGGAGCCTGGTTTCTGCTGTTCCCTCTCAAACCCAAAGTAATACTCATTGTTAGATGAAGTTGGACCAAGTCCATCACTTGGATTTCTCAAAGTAAAGCTGCTATTTAATTTATTTTTGGGCCTCCTTTCCCACCTCCCGAAATGTGCAGCATAAATGGAATTATGGTCTTGGGAGCAGTGAGATTCAGGCTCTCAAGATGTCCATTGTACATGGTTAACCATTTTATATCAGTCAGCAGAGGTCCATATTCTGGCATAGCAGAGCTCTGAGCATGAATCCATAAATGCGTATGCAACACTGTCCAGACAGGGACCAGAATGACAGTGAATGGGACCAGGCTCAGCTGTGATTCCCTTCATATTTGAATAGCCTGCCAACACACATTGTCTAGGTTCACAAGTGAAGAATGGGCATTTGGACCCACACCCCAGTAAGAGTTAGTGAAGTTGTTAGTGTTGGTTCTTTATCACATAGAATTACAATGAACGCACGGGGCAGAAACAAGCCATTCGGCCCAACGGGTCCAAGCCAATGTTTATACTCCAACAAGCCTCCTCCCACTCTTCTTCATCTAACCCCATTAACATATCCTTCTGTTCCTTTCTCCCTCATGTATTTATCTAGCTTCCCCTTAAATGCATCTATGTTCGTCGCCTCAACTACTCCTTGTGGTAGTGAGTTCCACATTCTAACCACTCTCTGGGTAAAGAAGTTTCTACTCCATTCCCTATTGGATTTATTAGTGACTGTATTATGTTTATGGCCCCTAGTTCTGGTCTCCCCCACATTAAAATTAACATCAAAAACATAAAAGTGGTCCAGCAGAAAAATTTTGTTTTTTAAATTTTGCAGCACAATAACAATGTTGCACGATCACAAAATTTAAGTATAACTGGCCCATTAGGAAATAACCCAGTAAGAGGAATTTCTTTGCTGTATTCAACCCCCTCCCCCATCCACTCATTGCTGTTTAAACACATGCTGCACTGACAAGATCCTAACTGTACTTTCTCTTTAAAAAACATTTGGCAGTAAGCCTGACCTTCTCTTGGCCTCATCACTGTTAATTCTAAAAATACCTGAAAGTCATCAACTCTCCTCCTCTGCATTGTCCCCTTTGGCATCTTACTGGTAACTATTACCTCCAAGTAAAATTTAATCAAACATTGGGCATTGCACTTACTGCCAAGAGGACTATCTAACTTCAGTGAGACATAATGAAGGACTTGCCATGATAGTTATCAGTTAACATGTCAGTTATCTGCTGACTTTCTTGAAAGGAGAGTTGCTGCAGGAGAGAAAAGGAGAGAATTGGCAGAAAAAAAAATCTACCAGATTTCAGAAAGTTTTCGATCACTTTAGGTTTTGACCCCCCATTCTGTGCCAACTTGGCTGATCTCAGCTGGAGCTCCAGCTGCACGTTACGTTGATCTTGAGGGTGAGGGGGGAAAAAGTCAACCAGAGGTCCCACTCCTCACTGCTATTTAGTGACCCCTTGCTGGACGTGGACATGGGCGAGAACTGAAACCACTCGATTGTGATGCCGTTCAAATTCAAAAAGCCTACCGACACTGTCTAGGCTGAAACATGAAGAATAGTTACTTGGATGAAGTACAAGTGGGTGCCCGACATCTGTGAAACCAAACTCCAGCAAAAGTTATGGCTTCAGAAATGGAGAAAAATTTGGAGGGAAAAATCTCTATACCATGTTTCACATAATAGTTAATTATTTTGTGCTACAATTAGCCTCAATTATTATAGTATCTTTCCTCTGGCCTGATTTTGGTTGAAATTGATAGTGAATCTGGTAGTCAGCTTGTGAATTTACAGACAGCTGGTGTGAATTCTCAGCTGTAGGATATGAAAGAGGAACTTGCTGAAGAACCTGGTTGAAAAAAATTCTGAATACTTGTGATAGACAACAGGAGCTATTTAATTACCACATAATTATGCACAGTTATTAAAATGATTGATTCTACTTTGTCACCATTTAAGCCACTTTATTAAAATATTGACAAAATTTTAATTAAAGGACGAGTTGAAGAATATTGGATATCTGTGGGTTACTATGAATTGGTTACCACTCACAGCTTCTTTATAAAATATCTGACTTTTTTTTGAAGGATTGTTTCCGGAATTTGTAGTTAACAGTTTTTCATTCTCACTTGTAGATAGCTAAGTGAGTGCTGACTTAATGTTTTTGTCATTGCTCACTTGCAGACCTAGTAAATGAACGTTGAGTCTGTGCTCCATCTACCTGTAGAAGAAACTCTTTATGACCAGCATCTGGTCAAGTCTTACTTCTTGAACTCCTAAAACTCGCCATTGGATAGGTGATCTTTCTCCCATCTGCTATTGTTTCTCTGAGCTTTCCTCTCTTTTTCCTCCAAAACTTTTAAATATGGCATCTTTGCATCCTCATTAATGTCTACACATGACTCCAGCCTTACACCATGTGATTGACTCTTAATGCCCTGAGGTAGCCTAGCAAGCTACTAGGAATAAGGAATAAACGCGGCCTTGCTAGCGTCCGCCACACTGCAAGAACAAAAAATATTCAGAGCTTAACTGTTGTTTCAGCAGAAACTTTGAGATTGGAATGTGCTCGTAAGGACCTAGCATTTTAAGATTGTTTGCTGTTGTGGTGGTTAGCCTGAACCCAAGATGAAATGTCTGGGTTTCTTTGTCTTTTTTTTTAAGGTGTGATTGCTGAGATTATTTATGAAGTTATCACGTACAGCCATTGTAGGGGAGGTTACAAAGGAACCCGCCTGATTTTCCTCATTACTCTAAATGGAAGGGAAATTGTGTGGGTTTCTTTGAAGGCATGCACTCCAAGCAGCCCAATTTTCCAATCTTCACTCCATCCAGGTGATCTAGTGCACCTGGTTGTTGACCCAGGAAATCTACCCTCATAACTTAAGTGTTGATAAGTGTTTCGTGTTGGCAGGGGAATTTATTCCAAATGACTGACTTTCTTTCTTATTTTATAAAGACTATTAGAAGAAATTTGCATAATCAGCTGCAAGAAATTAAATTTGCCTATATATATATATATAATGTGTGACAGAATGTGTGATGGACAGGAAATGCACTCACGCAGACTGTTTTTTAATTATAGATGAGTTTTTTTTTAGCAGTTTCAATTCATTCTTTAAACTTACTTTTTTGCTGATTTCGGGTTGCTTCGCATGACTCCACAACATGTGTCTCTCATTATGTCTATGCTGATAAGTCCACCCAAAGTCAGCAAAAAAAATCAAATTAAAAATTTATTTAAGTTCTACTTTTAAAACAAAATCAATGTGAACAGTTTGTGTCAGTAAAACACATGCAGGGAGTGGGTAGGTTAAGAGACATTAAGCACTTATGTTATTGCCACCATAAGTCACGTGATGCTCACAAGTTCAATGGCTTGCACCACTCATTGGTTATTTCTTTTAATCCCCCTCTTCCTGGCGTGTATCCTCCACGTGGAGCCCTGCATCTTTCCTCAGAATATTTTGGTGCCAGTTCACCTTTCTCATTTAATTACTGCAAAACTGGAACCCTGCAATATTAAGAAAAGTTGTATTTTTTTGGATCCTTCTATTTACCCCCAGCCCCTTTCGGTTTTCCTCGGTCATCCACCAACTGCAGCTGAGAACAAGCAAATGTCCTCTGTCCTCCTGAGATGCTGTTCGAAGTCAGCTACAAGGAGATTGATGACAAATATGTGCTGAAAAATTCTCCCTCAGATTTTCTTTCCTCTTCCATGTAGGTGGTGCCTGGCCTTCTCTTGTACCTTCCCCTCAATAGTATGGATACGATTAGAAGCTCAGCAGCCTGGGAGAAATCAAGATACATCTCACTCCAACTTAATGCTGTGCATTGGTGGTCTAACACTGCATTGCTGCAGCAAATTTAATATTTAACCAGAATTATGCCTGAACTAACCAATACCTGTGCATCATTATTTTAAAGATGTAACATTACTAAATTGAGAGCTGCAATATGTTGGGAACTGTTCAAATGAGTGGAGTGTTGTTACATAGATAAGAGTGGAAGAAGAAGCACCTTTACCTCTCCCTTAATACTAAGATCTAAAACAAAGTGTTGACAAACCTGAAGCCATTTATTATGTTAAAGGAATACAGTTTTCATTAAGGAGTTTTTGGCAAACTTCTGTTTTATTTGTACTTAATTTGTTGACAAAAAGTACAAGTTAATAAAAGTTTCCCAATGCTTTTTCACAAAGACAATCCTCCTGTAATTTACAAAATGCCTTTTGATGAGCAACTACCAGTGAAAAACACTTAATCACCAGGCATTTCAAGTAAAGATGGAAGTTGGTACTTTGATTTAAAAAAAAAAGTTTTCACCCTTCTCTCAAAGTATAGTGTCTTTTTAGGGTATGGTTGCATGCACTAAATATATTATTTAGTTAATAATATAATAAATCAAGGCATGGCAGGGCAGCTCAGACCCGTCTAATGCACGGCCTGTGCCATGTGGGAACTCCAGGACGCTTTCCACGTCCAGGACAACCACAGGTGCAGGAAGTGTCGTCAGCTGGAGGAGCTCGAGCTCTGGGTTTCGGAGCTTGAGCAGCAGCTGGCGTCACTGCAGTGTATCCCCAAGGCTGAGAGTTGCATGGATAGCACGTTTCAGGAGGTGGTCACCCCACAGCTTAGGAGAGTGCAGGCAGAGAGGAACTGGGTGACCGCCAGACAGAAAAGGAGGACCAGGCAGGTAGTGCAGGAGTCCCCGGAGGACATCTCGCTCTCTAACCAGTATTCAGTTTTGAATACTGGTGGAGGAGAGGTTCCTCTGGGGAGTGCAGTCAGAGCCAAGTCCACAGCACCATGGGTGGCTCAGCTGTACGGGGGGCGGGGGGGGGGGGGGGGGGAGGGAGGAGAATTGTCAGGAGAGCAACAGTGTTAGGGGATTCTATAGTTAGGGGAACAGACAGGCGTTTCTATGGCCATTGACATGATTCCAGGATGGTATGTTGCCTCCCTGGTACCAGGGTCAAGGATGTTACCAAGCGTTTCATTCTGGAGGGGGAGGGTGAACAGCCAGAGGTCGTGGTCCATATCGGTACCAACAGCATAGGTAGAAAGAGGGATGAGGTCCCGCAGACAGATTTTAAGGAGTTAGGAAAGAGATTAATAAGCAGGACCTCAAAGGTAGTAATCTCCGGTATAAGAATAGGAGGATAGAGCAGATGAATGCGTGGCTGGAGAGATGGCGCAGGAGGGAGGGCTTTAGATTCCTGGGGCATTGGGATCGGTTCTGCGGGAGGTGGGACCTGTACAAGCTGGATGGGTTGCACCTCAACAGGGATGGGACCAATATCCTCGTGGGGAGGTTTGCTAGTGCTGTTGGGGAGGGTTTAAACTAGCTTGGCAGGGGGATGGGAACCTGAACATAGATTCAGAAGGGAGGGAAGCAGAGCTGGAAATGGAAGGCAGAAAATTAGTAAGTGAGTTTGGAAGGCAGAGAAAACAAAGGTTAGAAACTAGACAACCAAGGAGTTTGGCAGTGCTTAATGGTATATCCCTCAATGCAAGGAGTGTAGTGAATAAGGCAGATGAGCTGAGGGCACAGATAGACACGTGGAAGTACGATATCTTAGCTATAACAGAAACATGGCTTAAAAAGGGCAAGGAATGGCAGCTAACGTTCCTGGTTACAGGGTTTTTCAGATGAGATAAAGAGGGGGATAAAAAAGGAGGGGGGGGGTGGCAGTATTGGTTAAAGAAACAATTACGGCTGTGAGGAGGGATGATATGTTAGAAGGATCATCAAATGTGGCCATCTGGGTTGAACTAAAGATCAAAAAAGGGGCAGTCACACTGCTGGGAGTGTATTATAGGCCCCCAAACAGTCAGAGGGAGATAGAAGAGCAAATACGTGGGCAATTTTCTGAGAAGTGCAAAAACAATAGGGCAGTGAGAGTAGGGGATTTCAAGTACCCTAATATTAACTGGGATAGAATCAGTGTAAAAGGTATAAAATTCATAAACTGCATTCAGGAGAGCTTTTTTAGCCAGTACGTAGCAAGCCCAACAAGAGGGGGTCAGTTCTGGATTTAGTTTTAGGGAATGAAGCTGGGCAGGTGGAAGGAGTATCAATGGGAGAGCATTTTGGTGGTAATGATCATAATTCAGTTAGATTTACCATAGTTATGGAAAAGGACAAAGATAGAACAGGAGTTAAAGTTGTAACTGGGGAAAGGCCAATTTTACTAAGTTGAAAATTGATTTAGCAAAAGTGGACGGGAAACAGCAACTTGAAGGTTAATCAGTGTCACAGCAGTGGGAGACATTCAAGGGGGAGATTCAAGGGGTTCAGAGTAAACATGTTCCTGGAAAGAAAAACAGTGGGACTGCCAAATCTAGAGCCCCCTGGATGACGAGGGACAGACTGGATAAGATAATGCCAAAAAGGGGAGCTTATGTCAGACACTATCAGCTCAATGGTGCAGAAAGCCTAGAGGAGTATAGAAAGTGCAGGGGTGAAATTAAAAAGGAAATTAGGAAAGAAAAGAGAGGGCATGAAAAAATACTGGCAAGTAAAATTAAGGAAAACCCAAAAATGTTTTATAAATAAATTTTTTAAAAATTCATTCTTGGGATGTGGGCATCGCTGGCAATGCCAGCATTTATTATCCTTGAGAAGGTGGTGGTGAGCCGCCTCCTTGAACCGCTGCAGGTGAAGGTTGTCTCACAGTGCTGTTAGGTAGGGAGTTCCAGGATTTTGACCCAGCAACGATAAAGAACAGCGATATATTTCCAAGTCGGGATGGTGTGCCTTGTAGATGGTGGAAAGGCTTTGGGGAGTCAGGAGGTGAGTCACTCGCCACAGAATACCTAGGCTCTGACCTGCTCTTGTAGCCACAGTATTTTTGTGGCTGGTCCAGTTAAGTTTCTGGTCAATGGTGACCCCCAGGATGTTGATGGTGGGGGATTCGGTGATGGTAATGCCGTTGAATGTCAAGGGGAGGTGGTTAGACTCTCTCTTGTTGGAGATGGTCATTGCCTGGCACTTGTCTGGCGCGGATGTTACTTGCCACTTATCAGCCCAAGCCGGGATGTTGTCCAGGTCTTGCTGTATGCGGGCACGGACTACTTCATTATCTGAGAGGTTGCGAATGGAACTGAACACTGTGCAATCATCAGCGAACGTCCCCATTTCTGACCTTATGATGGAGGTAAGGTCATTGATGAAGCAGCTGAAGATGGTTGGGCCTAGGGCACTATCCTGAGGAACTCCTGCAGCAATGTCCTGGGGCTGAGATGATTGGCCTCCAACAACCACTACCATCTTCCTTTGTGCTAGGTATAACTCCAGCCACTGGAGAGTTTTCCCCCTGATTCCCAGTTACTTCAATTTTACTCGGGCTCCTTGGAGCCATACTCAGAAAAATGCTGCCTTGATGTCAAGGGCAGACACTCTCACCTCACCTCTGGAATTTAGCTCTTTGTCCATGTTTGGACCAAGGCTGTAATGAGCTCTGGAGCTGAGTGTTCCTAGCAGAACCCAAGCTGAGCATCAGTGAGCAGGTTATTGGTGAGTAAGTGCCGTTTGATAGCACTGTTGACAACACCTTCCATTACTTTGCTGATGATTGAGAGTAGACTGATGGGGCGGTAATTGGCCGGATTGGATTTGTCCTGCTTTTTTTTTTTGTGGACAAGACATATCTGGGCAATTTTCCACATTGTCGAGTAGATGCCAGGGTTCGGAGCTGTACTGGAACAGTTCGGCTAGAGGCGCAGCTAGTTCTGGAGCACAAGTCTTCAGCACTACAGCTGGGATGTTGTCAGGGCCCATAGCCTTTGCTGTATCCAGTGCACTCAGCCGTTTCTTGATATCACGTGGAATGAATCGAATTGGCTGAAGACTGGCTTCTGTGATGGTGGGGATATCGGGAGGAGGCTGAGATGGATCATCCACTCGGCACTTCTGGCTGAAGATGGTTGCAAACGCTTCAGCCTTGTCTTTTGCACTCACGTGCTGGGCTCTGCCATCATTGAGGATGGGGATGTTTGCAGAGCCTCCTCCTCCCATTAGTTGTTTAATTGTCCACCACCATTCACGACTGGATGTGGCAGGACTGCAGAGCTTTGATCTGATCCGTTGGTTGTGGAATTGCTTAGCTCTGTCTATAGCATGTTGCTTCTGCTGTTTAGCATGCATGTAGTCCTGTGTTGTAGCTTCAGCAGGTTGGCACCTCATTTTTAGGTACACCTGGTGCTGCTCCTGGCATGCTCTTCTATACTCCTCATTGAACCAGGGTTGATCCCCTGGCTTGTTCGTAATGGTAGAGAGCATTAAGAGCAAGAGGATAAATAAGGAAAGAGTAGGGCCTATTAGAGACCAAAAAAGTAACCGATGTGTGGAGGCAGAAGATGTGGGTATGGTTCATAATGAATACTTTGCGTCTGTCTTCACAAAAGAGGGGGACAATGCAGAGATTATAGTTAAGGAGGAGCAGTGTGAAATATTGGATGGGATAAACTTAGTGAGAGGGGAAGTATTAAGGGGTTTAGCACCTTTGAAAGTAGATAAATCGCCAGGCTCAGATGAAATGTATCCCAGGCTGCTAAGAGAAGCAAGGGAGGAAATAGCGGAGGCTCTGACCATAATTTTCCAATCCTTTGCTAACAGGCATGGTGCAGGAGGATTGGAGGACTGCTAACGTTGTACAATGTTAGCAATGACTCAGTACCACACTATTGTGCATTTAATCACCAAGTCATTTGAGCAGACTGATACCATTCTTAATGTGATGAAATAAACGTAAAAATATAAAATGTAATAATTGTTAATTACTTGGAATTAGGTCGCTGACGTATATTAACAAACAAGCAATTCACTGCAATCATGATGTAGGTTTGTGTTACATCGAAACAACAGCACAGAAACAGGCCATTCGGCCTAACTGGTCGATGCCGACCTTTATGCTCCACACAAGCCTCCTCCCTTCCTACTTCATCTAACCCTATCAGCATACCCTACTATTTCTTTTTCCCTCCTGCAGTGAGTGACTCACCTCCTGACTCCCCAAAGCCTTTCCACCATCTACAAGGCACAAGTCAGGAGTGTGATGGAATATTCTCCACTTGCCTGGATGAGTGCAGCTCCAACAACACTCAAAAAGCTCAACATCATCCAGGACAAAGCAGCCTGCTTGATTGGCACCCCATCCACCACCCTAAACATTCACTCCCTTCACCACCGGCGCACAGTGGCAGCAGTGTATACCATCCACAGGATGCACTGCAGCAACTCGCCAAGGCTTCTTCGACAGCACCTCCCAAACCCGCGACCTCTACCACCTAGAATGACAAGGGCAGCAGGCACATGGGAACAACACCACCTGCACGTTCCCCTCCAAGTCACATACCATCCCGACTTGGAAATATATCACCGTTCCTTCATCGTCGCTGGGTCAAAATCCTTGTACTCCCTACCTAACAGCACTGTGGGAGAACCTTCACCACATGGAATGCAGCGGTTCAAGAAGGCGGCACATCACCACCTTCTCAAGGACAATAAGGGATGGGCAATAAATGCTGGCCTTGCCAGCAACGCCCACATCCCATGAACGAATTAAAAAAAAAAAAGTTACCCCTTAAATGCATCCATGCTACTTGCCTCAACTACTCCTTGTGGTAGCACGTTCCACATTCTTACCAACCTTTGGGTAAAGGTGTTTCTCCTGAACTCCCTATTGGATTTATTAGCAACTATTTCATATTTGTGACCTCTAGTTTTGGACTCCCCACAAGTGCAAACGTTTTCCCTACGTCAACCCCATCAAACTCTTTCATTATCTTGAAGACCTCAATCGGGTCACCCCTCCGCCGCCTTCTTTCTAGAGAAAAGAGCCCCAGCCTGTTCAGCCTTTCCTAATAAGGATATCCTCTCAGTTCTGGTCTCATCCTTGTGAATCTTTTTTGCACCCTCTCCAATGCCTCTACATCCTTTTTATAATATGGAGACCAGAACTGTGCACAGTACTCCAAGTGTGGTCTAACCAAGGTTAACATAACTTATACAAGTTTAACATAACTTCTTTGCTTTTCAATTCTATCCTTTTAGAAATGAACCCCAGTGCTTGATTTTCCTTATTAACCTGCGTCGCTACTTTTAGTGATTTGTGTATCTGTACCCCTAGATCACTTTGCTTTTCTATCCCATTTAGACTATTATCCAAGCTGTATGTGGGCTCCTTATTCTTCCTACCAAAATGCACTACCTAACACATCTATATTGAAATTCATTTGCAAATTGTACACCCATTCTGCAAGTTTATTAATGTCCTCTTGCATTTTGATGCATTCTTCCTTTGCATTAACTATACCCCCAATTTGGTGTCATCTGTAAATTTTGAAATTGTACTTCCGATTCTCGAATCCAAATCATTAATGTAAATTGTGAACAACAGTGGTAATGAGTTTCTGTTATTGAAACCTACTAATAAGTTGACTATACGAAACAGTACACGAGAGTGCTGAGAATGGGAGTTTAGTAGAATAGTGTACTACTACACTGCCCTTTCACCGCTACAATGTGGGTTCAGATCGAGATTGATGGAGTAAAAGTCGCTTCTGTTTCCTGGCTGTAAGGATCCTATAAAATCAGCTTGGGCAATCTCAGCTAAGTTTTTGGTGGTGCTTACCCACAGCACAGAACTGCCCCTAATTTGGCACTGATTGCATATTTAAATCCTCCCTGAGTGAAATTGCCAATGAGGAGTGGGAAGAATCACAATGGTGCAGAAAGGAATACTTTTATGACAATGAGATGAAGGCCCATTATTGAGGCAAAGTAGGAGGGACCTATGCTAAACCTGACCTGACACTAGTGTAGATGCTGCCAACATCAGACTGGAGTGAGTAAACTAAAGTTACTCCACATGCCACTATGTACAGCCATAGAAGTGTCTGCAAGAGGGCAAGAGTAGTTATCTGCCTTAATTTATTACTGCATCATGTTACATGCTTCAAACAATTTTTTTAAAATCAGAATTTGTCCATATTACAAACTTTTGCACACTTAATATTCTAAACCTCCTAAAACTATTTTTAAGTTCTCATATACATCTATAAAGTATGTTATTTTTGGGTATATATCGAAGAATTTCCATCCAGGCTTTTGTCATGACCATCCATTCCCAAATGTGGAAATAATCATGATTAGATGGAGGCAAGGCAATGTGTCTGAGTGGTGCTCCTATTATTCAGGGCATCTGGGAGAGCAATTTTCCTCAACCTCAAGATGCCTGAGGGATCGCTATGTCTCAAAGCATTTGAAGGAGCAATATCATCACAGAGGATTTGTTTGTTTCCTGGTCTGTTAACCTCCATTTAAAATAATTCATTAAAAAAAATCAAAAGCCTGTTCTAAAGTGTTGTACTGTGTATTGTCATTTTTTAAATCTTCACTTGTCAATCAGACTGGGATTCATTCATATCTCTGATACTTGCAAATTAAACTAACACGGGACGCAACCAACAGAGTACCCTTTGTCGTCCAGTACTTCCCCGGAGCGGAGAAACTACGCCATGTTCTCCGCAGCCTTCAACATGTCATCAATGAGGACAAACACCTCGCTATGGCCATCCCCACACCTCCACTACTCGCCTTTAAACAGCCACCCAACCTCAAACAGACCATCGTTCGCAGCAAACTACCCAGCTTTCAAGAGAACAGCGTCCACGACGCCACACAACCCTGCCACGGTAACCTCTGCAAGACATGCCAGATCATCGACACAGATACCACCATCACACGAGATGACACCACCCACCAGGTGCATGGTTCATACTCCTGTGACTCGGCCAACGTTGTCTACCTCATACGTTGCAGGAAAGGATGCCCCAGAGCATGGTACATTGGCGAGACCATGCAGACGCTGCGACAACGGATGAACGGACACCGCGCAACAATCGCCAAACAGGAGGGTTCCCTCCCAGTCGGGGAACACTTCAGCAGTCATGGACATTCATCCACCGACCTTCGGGTAAGCGTACTCCAAGGCGGCCTTCGAGACACACGACAACGCAAAATCGTCGAGCAGAAATTGATAGCCAAGTTCCGCACCCATGAGGACGGCCTCAACCGGGATCTTGGGTTCATGTCACGCTACACGTTACCCCACCAGCGAACAAATGTTATCTGTTTTTAATATAATGGGTCATTTGCTGGCTCTCTCTGCCTTCCGGATGTTTCTGCCTCTCTCTGTGTTTTTTTTTCTCTGTTTTTTTTCCCTGTTTGTTTTTTTGTTGAATGTGTATTCGGGGGTTCTGCAGATGACACCTCTCTGTCTGAACACGGTGATTGCCTTGGCAACGGGCAGTTGCAGGGGCAGTCTGTAAACACCATGTATTATTCAATATGTATAAATGCGTAGGCTTCAAGGAGATCCTGAACATTTACCTGAGGAAGGAGAGAATCTCCGAAAGCTTGTGAATTTAAAATAAAATTGCTGGACTATAACTTGGTGTTGTAAAATTGTTTACAATTGTCAACCCCAGTCCATCACCGGCATCTCCACATCATGACTACCATCGACACCACAAACTGCCGGCTCACAGTGGAAAGGATATCCAAGAAGATTGCGCATTTAGACACAGACATCAAGTTTTTACAGAGCTGCAAGAAAGCAGACAAGATCCCGAAAGGACTCCAGATCACGAACCCACTCAAGTCCACATACAACTCGGATTACGCTGAGAGACTCTGCCGCCGTACCTCTCGCACACTCCGCAACCATCTCATACACCAACTCTACAGCAGACGCCACAACCTCGAAACCAAGATAGAGTCCATACTCTCAACCTGTACTCAGGACACAGCAGACCAGCTACGTTATACCGCCAAACAGACGAGGCAACGGAACTACGCTGCCTACATGAAAACCAAGAGCAGGAAGCTTGAGAAACTCGGCATCACCACCAGCAACGACCAAGCTTCCCCTGGTACCACGGTTGCAACCACAGGGAAGTCTATTGTCAATTTATCCGACCACACCCTTCAACCAGACGAAATCGAAGTTCTCAGCCGAGGGCTCAATTTCTGCCCCACTACCAAAATGGACCCCACTAGTCTCGCGGCGGACACAGAGGAATTCATCAGGAGAATGAGGCTCCGGGAATTCTACCACAAACCCCAAGATTTCAGCAGCGAACCCAATGAGACAATCGACGATCCGGAACAGCAGACAGAGGGATCCGCGGTACAGCAACCGAAGAGGAAAGAGTCAAACTGGACTCCTCCGGAGGGTCGCTGCCCTCAGCTGGACATGTATGCTCAAGCTGTCAGGAAATGCGTCAATGCCAGATTCATCAGCCGCACTCAGAAGACAGTCCAGAATGTCACCCGAGCACAACGCAACGCCATCAACGCTCTCAAGACCAACCGCAACATCGTCATCAAACCAGCGGACAAAGGAGGAGCCATAGTCATACAGAACAGAACAGACTATTGCAAAGAAGCATACCGACAACTGGACAACCAGGAACACTACAGACGGTTACCCGCAGATCCGACCAAAGAACACACCCACCAGCTCAACAAACTGATCAAGACCTTCGATCCAGACCTTCAAAGCATCCTACGCATTCTCATCCCACGTAATCCCCGCGTGGGAGACTTCTACTTCCTCCCAAAGATACACAAAGCCAACACACCCGGACGTCCCATCGTATCAGGCAACGGAACCCTGTGTGAGAACCTCTCTGGATACATCGAGGGCATCCTGAAACCCATCGTACAGGGAACCCCCAGCTTCTGTCGCGACACTACAGACTTCCTACAAAAACTCAGTACCCACGGACCAGTTGAACCAGGAACACTTCTCACCACGATGGACGTCTCGGCACTATACACCAGTATCCCCCACGATGACGGCATCGCTGCGACAGCATCAATACTCAACACCAACAACAGCCAATCTCCGGAAGCCATCCTACAACTCATCCGCTTCATCCTGGATCACAATGTCTTCACCTTCGATAACCAGTTCTTTACCCAAACACACGGAACAGCCATGGGGACCAAATTCGCACCCCAATACGCCAACATTTTCATGCACAAGTTCGAGCAGGACTTCTTCACTGCACAAGACCTCCAACCAACACTATACACCAGATACATCGACGACATTTTCTTTCTATGGACCCACGGCAAGGAATCACTAAAGAGACTACACGATAACATCAACAAGTTCCATCCCACCATCAAGCTCACCATGGACTACTCCTCAGAATCAGTTTCTTTCTTGGACACACGAATCTCCATCAAAGACGGGCACCTCAGCACCTCACTCTACCGCAAGCCCACGGACAACCTCACGATGCTCCACTTTTCCAGCTTCCACCCTAACCACGTCAAAGAGGCCATCCCCTATGGACAGGCCCTGCGAATACACAGGGTCTGCTCAGACGAGGAGGAACGCGATGGACACCTACAGACGCTGAAAGACGCCCTAGTAAGAACGGGATATGACGCTCGACTCATCGATCGACAGTTCCGACGGGCCACAGCAAAAAATCGCATACACCTCCTCAGGAGACTAACACGGGACGCAACCAACAGAGTACCCTTTGTCGTCCAGTACTTCCCCGGAGCGGAGAAACTACGCCATGTTCTCCGCAGCCTTCAACATGTCATCAATGAGGACAAACACCTCGCTATGGCCATCCCCACACCTCCACTACTCGCCTTTAAACAGCCACCCAACCTCAAACAGACCATCGTTCGCAGCAAACTACCCAGCTTTCAAGAGAACAGCGTCCACGACGCCACACAACCCTGCCACGGTAACCTCTGCAAGACATGCCAGATCATCGACACAGATACCACCATCACACGAGATGACACCACCCACCAGGTGCATGGTTCATACTCCTGTGACTCGGCCAACGTTGTCTACCTCATACGTTGCAGGAAAGGATGCCCCAGAGCATGGTACATTGGCGAGACCATGCAGACGCTGCGACAACGGATGAACGGACACCGCGCAACAATCGCCAAACAGGAGGGTTCCCTCCCAGTCGGGGAACACTTCAGCAGTCATGGACATTCATCCACCGACCTTCGGGTAAGCGTACTCCAAGGCGGCCTTCGAGACACACGACAACGCAAAATCGTCGAGCAGAAATTGATAGCCAAGTTCCGCACCCATGAGGACGGCCTCAACCGGGATCTTGGGTTCATGTCACGCTACACGTTACCCCACCAGCGAACAAATGTTATCTGTTTTTAATATAATGGGTCATTTGCTGGCTCTCTCTGTCTTCCGGATGTTTCTGCCTCTCTCTGTTTTTTTTTCTCTTTTTTTTCCCTGTTTGTTTTTTTGTTGAATGTGTATTCGGGGGTTCTGCAGATGACACCTCTCTGTCTGAACACGGTGATTGCCTTGGCAACGGGCAGTTGCAGGGGCAGTCTGTAAACACCATGTATTATTCAATATGTATAAATGCGTAGGCTTCAAGGAGATCCTGAACATTTACCTGAGGAAGGAGAGAATCTCCGAAAGCTTGTGAATTTAAAATAAAATTGCTGGACTATAACTTGGTGTTGTAAAATTGTTTACAATTGTCAACCCCAGTCCATCACCGGCATCTCCACATGCAAATTAAATGGCATCTTCCCTCCAGTATCCTCTATTACTAACAAATGGATAATGTTGGCACTAGATATTCTATTTATTAAACCCCACCATAAAATCTAGGGATATCTTTAGAGATTACTGACCCAGATTTTAAAAAAAAGATTATTTGGACATCTCAGTACCTTAAAATGAGCTTCTGTGCAGAAACCTACCAAATGGAAGTGTATTGCCCTTTACTAAATCCCTGCACGTTATAACAAGCAATTCTGGGACATCCAGTGTGGGCTATCGTTATAGTGGGATTGAAATACTTGAAAATCAGGGGGTCTTTTAGTGTCTCCAATGAATGACATCCCATTGCAAAGAGCCTACTTGGATCCTACACCATTTTGTCCCTTGATTGGTACTCACACTGAACTCTTAGCACTCATTCTTCAACTAATAAAGTCCATCCACCATTTGAACCCAGATTTCTTAATACCCAGACCACATTTTGGGGTCCATATATACATTTTTACAAAACATTTTAACTTTCCTTCTGTAATGACCTCAACTTCACAATCTTCTTCAAATACTGTTAGACTTTTGTTAACTTTGAAAATTATGTTTGTTTGGCAATGGCTTGGTCACAATTCGACTTCGCAAAAAAACAAGCATCAGTACCAACCATGACGGGGTGAAGTTGTAACTTAACAAACTGTGGATCCTCAGTGGTGAAGGTACATAGCAAATTGCAGATCCATTCTGGGCCATGAGTACAATGGAACAGGCACAGAGCAAACCACACTTCCTACATGGACTATCAGTGCAAGCGACCCGTCGCTGTGCAAGCTGAGAGAGATTATATAAAACAATGGTCCACCAAATAGATTTTACAAAAGTATTTTTTGTTAGAAAAGAAACTACCTACATTTTGTATGAGTTATGCCCAAGAAACCACACATTAATTTTACTGGTTTAATGAGACCGTGCTGAGATGTATACGTCTATTAGGAGTTCACAAAACCAGCACAATTGCTGAATTCATCAGTGTTACATCATTATGGTGAATAGGTGCTTGAGGAAAACTCAGCCTTTTTCATTAGCTCATCAAATTCCAACATGACAGTTCAGGGGTACCATACATTCCATCAATGAACATATACCTACCTGCCTTTGTGTGTTACTGAGGGTGATGAACAATAGTCTGATTATAGAGTTATTACTAGTGCTGTGTCAAACCTCTGCTCCCCTTTCAACGTCTGAAAATGTAAAGATCATTCAAAGTAATTTTCAGCCTTTGGGTATTTGATTGATGGGGTTACGGGCTTGCGGCTTGCACTTATTATCCAGTTGGACTACTCCACCAGATGTGCACAGCTGCACGCGGTAACAGGTAGAGGAACAGTGCATCACAGGAATCACATGTGAAGCATACTGACATTGCATGATGGTATGTGCACAATAACTGAATATTTTAATATATTTTTTTCCATTGGCACACTTAAAAATTACAACAAAAGGTGCATTTGACACAGCACTAGTTGATGAACTTGCTTGAATGCATTGGGTGGCTTTCTTCTGCTAAATAAGAGATGGTTGAAATATATTTCTGTTTTTTTTTCAAAAAGAAAATGACGGTTAACTTCAGCATTTACAAGTTTCTGCTTCAAATGTCACATGCTTGTATTACAGAAGACAACCACGCACCAAAGGTTAGAAATTCTATTGACACAAGATCCAGGGTCGTGTACATCTTTTTAGAGAGGGGATCGAATGTGGGAGAAAATAACAATCTAAAGGTCGGATTCACCATCTGTCTGGAAACATCAATTACACTAGTGTTCCAGCGCACTTCCTGTTCCTGCCTCTAGAGTAATGACACAGCTCACTAGTAGTTGCCAAGGGCAGCAACAGAGCTCTATAAAAGTACAGCGACCTGTGCATTCTGCCTCTCTGAACACAACTGTTTTGACATTGACAAGCTCTGGACCAGTACATTGTGCCCTGGATCTGAAGTGACAAGTTCCCCATCATTGGTAGGGATAAGTTAGGGTTGCAAGTGTGGTCCTCTGCTTACAGACATCATGATTGGTCCAAACAGATCCTGTAATCCAGAACATAAACCGCATTCAATTTACAGTTTTTCCTGCAGAATCCCATATTTCATGTATTTTTTTTTTGCACAAAAAGATGTCAAAAATGTTGCTGTGGGTGAAGTTGGCAAAACTTGATGGAGAATTGAAAGGGATTTCTCACACCTTTCGATTGGGTGCAGTCCAAATAAAAGTGCAAACAGATTTATTATGTGTTGGGGGGGGGGGGGTGGAATTATTATGAAAGAACTCTTTTTTTTTTGAAGGTGGGGGGGAAAAAAAAGGAGAAAGAAGAGAGACTTACAGGAAAGACTTCATATCTAACCCTCGATTACGGAGCTGTCCCATCACGTAATCCCAGCTGCCAGGATTGGAGCGGCTGCGCCCTCCGGCTGTGCGATGGCGTGAGCCCGCCGTGCCGCTCTGCCGGTGTTGGGCCCTGTAGGGAGACCTGCTGCCGGAGGTTGTCTGCTGTTGGAACTGAAGCTGCCCAAGGCTCTGGCTGGTGGTGGGCTGGCTGTGGGCAGGTCTGTGCTGCTGCTGCTGCAGCGGCTGCTGCAGGCTCTGCTGCCTCTGCAGCGTCCGAGGTCGCGGGCATCTCGGCTGCTGGTCGCCTGGCGGCGTGGATATGTGTTCTAACGTGGAGGCTGCTGACAAAGACGGCTCATCCAAGCTAACACAGAGAAAGAAAGAAAGAAAGAAAGAGAGAGAGAGAGAACGGCAGGACAGAAGAAAAGAGCGAAAAAAGAAAGAGTAAAGGGAGAAAACAAAAAAAAAAGCAAAGCAGAGTTAGCGCACAGTCACCTGCAGTGAAGTTCAGCAAACGCGTCTTGAGTTTGTTGGATGCCTGGCTTTGCTTTGCACTCATAGATCATTAATAACACATCATTACTGACAAGTAATTCTCATTTCCTGCAAAGGTCTCATTACCGCACGATTGCAATACAATGTCATCGACTCCGATTCCAATTTAAATTAATCTTACTCTTGCCCTCCTCATCGCGATGAGCCTGTGCCTCGCACTAGTTGAGGATCTGCACTTGGGCATTTATGGATCGCAGGTAAGCTAGAAACAAAAACAGCTTTAGCTACTAAAGGAACATCCTCCTCCCCATCCCATCCCCAACACTGGCAGACAGCAGTAAGCAAAAACCAGCATCAGGACCAAAAATTATTGACAGAGTGTGGGTGAGTTAAAAGCAGTAAGTGCCCAGGAGTGACAAATAGTCAATCCCCAGAAATAACTTGACTTGTTAAAAAAATCACTACACAGAGATGACAATGGAAAGTAATGTCCCCACGAATTTTCTTTTGGCATATTTACACCTTTATTATATTTCTGCATTGCTTTTTGTTCGCATTAAACACCTCCAGAGTATACTTGATGGCAGCTATGTTTTTCAATGTAAGATGTAGGGAGAAAACCCATAGAATCGGGGCTAGATTAAAACTTCGGCAGTGGTAATCTCCTTAGTGTGGCTATACAAAGAAAGCAATGTCAACAGATTATAAATTAGAGAGAGAGAGAAAGAAAGTTAAAGTTGCTGTAGTTTTTTTCCCAGAGGGAATTTGACCTTTGGCCCTCTATTAATGGAAATAGTGTTTATTTATAAAGAAAATCACTGTCAATCCCTTTATTTTTCAATGATCTTTTAAAAACCTGTGGAAGATAGAAGGTTTTAAAACACAGTCAATGTTTGAACTTGCAGTCTCCTTCATTCTAGATACCCAACATCATGACCAACTCAAGTAATTGTTATCAAAGGACTTTCCATGCCCATGGAGAGAGATTTCCCTGCAGGGCACGGTCTTGTTTTAGCATGCTGCCACTGAGCTAGCACTGGATATATTCTCCTCAGCCAGGTTGTCAACACAAATTACCTAGAAGGCATTTCTCTGCCCCTACCCATTATTGCACAGTGTAGGCTAACCCAAATTATCAACTTTATTTTAACACCCCAATTACTGCGGGTGCCCAGGGTGGAGGGGAGAACTATTGCTTTTAAAAACCTGCATAAAACCATATAAAATCCCAGCTCAGTGAGCAAGAGTTAATCTGTTATTTTTAATATAACTGTTGGAATTTTATTGGTGAAGAGGAGAATACCATTCAATTTATTTTGTGCTCACTGAGGTCATGGATGTTAGTGCTGGTAGATGGAGCATTTTCCATTCTAGGCGACCTGTGTCAGCATCATGCACTCCCAGGGCTAGCACAGCTTTATTATATGCATGCTTAAAACTCCCACAACAGAGCCCAATTGTACAAGTGTATCTCTATTGCACCAATTTTTAAAATTTCCCACACCAGCCATTCTGTGACCTCTCTGAGTAAGATTGTCAATTAATGCTAAATTAGGGGCAGTTTTGTACTGTGACTCAATGCCCACTAGGAATTGGATTGTGAGTGCTGGAACTACACATCACAAAAAGCCCTTACAGACAGAACAAAATTCATTCCATCTGTCCGAGCAGGACTCAAACCCAGGTTAGATGTGAAAAGTCAGTGTCTAACATGCCACGCCACCTACCCTGTTTTTGATCCATTTTTGTGCTGGTAGGGGCTTGTCAGTGCAGGCTGGGACCAACAGTGTGCTTCCCATACCTGAAGTGTGAATATGTTAAAATAAAAGAATTAAAGGTCAAAATAAAAAGATCAAACAATCATCACAACATTGCTATAGATTCATCAAGAAACAATTTTCCACTGGACTCAGCAGGAAATGCTGGGTCCAATATATATTATAGATGACGAAATGTCTTCAATTTAATAATAGGACTATCCTAAACATGTGCTTGTTTTTAAATTGCTCCAATATTTATTCAAACATAAAAATAGATTTTGACCTGAGTCAATGGGCAAAGTGGGCATATGAATTGGTGAAGAATGCTTTCTTTCCTTCCCCCCCCCCCAATTCTAAATAAAAGCAGAAGATATTCAATACGTTTGCATTGCCACGTACTGGCACCTTTAATATCACTTTTCAAAAAGATCAGCAGTAAGCAGAGTCTATGAAGCTGCAGCGTGCAACAGAGTCTATATGCTCGACAAGTGGTATGGGTTAGGTAAGCACATGACAGTCATCCAGTTGAGTCCTGAAGGTGGGGGCCACTTAATTTCAAATACATGGGTATAGGATGGGGAGAAATGTAAAGCCATATTTCAGCTATAGCTGCAACTTGACACTTTTATTTTCTGAGGGGTCAAATGTTGATTTGCAAATTTAAATAGTGCAGTCCTGGAGATCCTTATGATCCCTGAAGTTTAACGTTATTTAAATTCCCACCTCCCCCAAAGAATGCACACATTTCAAAAGTCAGTTGTGAAATTGTGAGACTCCTCTCAGGCCACTGTTAACATGCTGTCAGTTGCCAGTACTGCTTAAAACAGCACATATACGAGGCAGCTGGTAACAAAGAACAGAGCACAAAGCAGAACCAACACTGATCAAGGGGATAAATATGGCACTAAGTGGCAATTATGCACTTACCTTAGATTAGCTAGCATGTAGCACATTTATATCAAACAGGGAACACATGCACACACATATGCATTTCAGAGTCTCTGTGTAGGCACAGCAATAAATGTCCGAAAGAGGTAACACAGGTATAGGAGCATTTACAGCATTACGGTTCTTTTTCAGGTCCACACACTCTCACTCATCCATTTGAGATTGAATTCTGGAGTGAATTACCAGCACAATTCACCACGCTGAAATGCTGTTCTTCTTGGTTTAGTGCTGTTTGCAATGGTATGTCCAGGTGTAAAAAACAATCATTGAGATTCCAACACAATCATAAATTACCTTTCTCAATAATGTAAATCATTTTTTAAAAATAAAAAAATTAACAAAGGAGATGCAAGCTTGAGACCATGAATTTTCAGATTAATTTATGTCCAGAAATTAATATTCTAACTTGGCTATAAGTTCCAGGACAGTGTATAATTCAGTAATAAATATTCTAACAAGACCAAGGGTCTCCACTCGATGTACCCTCTTGCACAACTACTTATGTTCCTAAGGCACTCCTTTCCTAAAGAAAGGCATCTCAGTGTGCTCTGATACCAGCTCAATTCTATATCAATTACTATGTTTAGTGAGCTTCGTTCAGCAATCAGTCTTACATGCCAGTTCAGCCATCGAGATCATGCTTTATTCTTCAAGCAAAACAACCATAATATAAACCCACCCATGCATAAGCACAACACTCAAATTTTATTTTCAGTCGACTTGTGCAGTCACTTATGTTTTGGTGTAATAAACAACTTGAATTTATATAGTGCCGTTAATGTATTAAAATATCACAAGGTGCTTCACAGAAGAGAAACAAATGCTGAGCAGCAATTGAAGAATTAGGAGAGATGACTGAAAGCACGATTGAAGAGATATGCTTTGAAAGGAGGGATGAGAAATAGCAAGACCGAGAGGATCAGGGAGGAACTTCCAGGGAGTAGGATCAAGATGGCCAAAGACCGTGGCATCATCATACACCAGAGGGCCAGAAGATGCGTAGTCAACCAGAATTGGAGGACTGACGAACACAGGCTGGAATATAGGGCTGGAGGAGGTTGAAGAGATATGCTGTAGAAGGATTTGCAAATGAGGATAAGGATTTTGAATTCAATGGGTTGGGAGATGGAAAGTGAATGGGGCTTACAAGAACAGGGACAATGGATGAGCAGCACTTTAGAGTACAGGATACTGGCCTAGGAGTATGAGAGAGATTTCAGAAGTTTTATGCAGGGTGGAGCTTGGGAGGCTGGCAAGGTGGGTGTCAGAGAAGTTAAGGTAACAAAGATAGGGTCGAGTCAAGGATGGAGGTGGATGAAGTTGCAGAATTGGAAGCATGCATCCTTGATGACAAATAGGATATAGGACTTGAAGCTCAGCTCATGGTTGAACAGTTCACCAAAGTTGTACACTGTTGAGCTCAGCAGAGGTGGATGGAGTTGTGGACAAGGCTACAGTGTTTTTGGTGGGGGCCAAACAGGATGGTTTTGTTCCTGCCAATGTTTGGTTGAAGAAAGTTCTGGTTCATCTATGACTTCACTTGATTGCAGATAAGCAATCTGACAGTACAGTGGTGGTCATGGAGAGCTGCATATCAACATAGATATGGAAGTTGGCCCCATGTTTATGGATAATGTCGTAGAAGGACAATAGCTAAATGAGGAAATGGGGACAAGAATGGAATTTTAGGATATTCCTGACGTTGTGTGTGTGTGTGTGTGTGTGTGTACTTGCCTTGCGCAAACATTTCAAGAGAAAACATTGCACCAAATGTCAAATATAGACAACAGATAGATTCACAAAAGCAAAGGGGGACATCTCCCATTAGCATAAGCAACATAGCTGCTGGTAAAGTGAATTCTCAATGATAAGGAGCAGCTATTTGGAGACATTTTATAAATAGCACAAAACCAAATAACTAACCAGATGAACAAATTAAATAAAGACATCAAAATGTTTGGACGTGTTGCCTGATTCTTCCTGAATTATTTTGTCTTAACAATTTTTATAGTTGATTAAAGCATTTGTTTACTCTTTTAATTCTTCTGTCCTCCCAGACCTTGTTAGAGGTCTGCTCTCCCATACCATGTTTAAGCTCTTTTCCCCTCCTATGCCATGAATAAATTCTTACCCCATCCATGCTATGTGCAGGATCGAAATCTGCACCCAGGTATTTGCCAATAATGTTTTTTAGCTGGCTGTTAGAAAGTGGCCATGAGCTGTTTCGAGTGACTTGCCTTCCCATTTTCTTTCTGCCCATTTGTTCTGGGGAAACTCCTTGATGTCCTAATCAGGAACAGGAATTTGACATACTGGGATTCATTAGTGTAAAACCAACTACAGCTCTGTGATATTGTAAATGCAAATCAGGTAAGTAACTTGTACACAATCGCATGCACCAGGGTTTGTTGGTATAGATTGATCATGACATGTTAATTTGGATGTGCAGCAATGCAAACAAAACATGCTTGTGTTAACCTTTTTTGGTAGAAATAATATGTTATCCTCCCTCATCACTTTCCATGTCAGTGACTTCTGTGAATTCATCCTTTTACTGCTTTATCAGCCAGTATTTGGTTTTAAACTTAATGCCTACTCCTATAAAACCTCTATCTAATACATAATTATTTTTGCCATTTTCCAGGCATATGCTAACCTTATACTCCTTTAAAATGTACTTAGTCAGGCTGTGGTTGTCAATGGAATCACAGTATCCTCTTTAGACTCTGAAATAGAACTCAATGAGTCTTTGGTTTCAACGAAAATAAAACTGTGAACTGTTATAACAGGTACAATGTTGCACAATAAAAGGCAATGGCAATGTGTCTGGATTATGGCATGAGATGTAAACTTAGCTGAAATGCTAAATTCAACACAACTCAAACAGCACAAATGCAAAATAATGTTATAGGTACCTGTGAGGAATACTCACTGTAGAACTAACAAGACATAATTTAAAAACACTCAATAGGTTTGAGCTATCCCGTGATGCTAAATATACCCAGGAACATTCTGAAAGTGATGTTTCAACCAGTTGTTGTAGGCTGTTTTGCCCTAAGCAGCTTTTCTAGTTGTAGTATGTCTTCCGATGCCTAATACCTGAATTTACTATTTAAAAAAATAAAGATAGTTTCAATATAATGAACACGTACAAAATGATTGCAGTGTGTTCATCAGCAACAAAATGATCGTTTGAACCAAAGCCCAGTGCTTCCATTGACCATGTACAATCTGCTCGATCATAGATCCTGAGGGAAAGTTAAGTTCCGCAAAATTCTCCCTGATAAGTTCCTACCCAAAGGTAATCAAGCAAAATTCTTACATCAGTATTTAATGACATTTTGAGTGATTTTATAAAAAGTGTCAAATTAAATTCCCAATTCGATTGTAAGAGGTGAAAGCAATTGATTACTGTGCAAAACTATCAGTATCACTTCTGTGACACAGCTGTATGACTTGGAAGTTGCTGCAAACTCTTCCCAACCATGGTTTGTTTCTCTAATATAAGAAAAGATGGAGGAAGAGGAGATAATTTGACCTCATCAAGCCCACCCTTTACACAGATCATGTATAATCTAATCTATCACGGACTCAACATCACTCATTCAATCTTCTTTGGAAAGTTCTGCATAAATACTCCCTGATCTGCAAAGTTGATAGCAAAACTTAAGAATATGTATTTATCCTGACATTTTCACAAATCAACTGAGGAAAACTGCCCTCTGCAGATGATAACCCATCTTTCTCAGCTCCAGCAGAACAGGAACCACTGTACCCCATGCAATACTTGATGAACTCAATCTATTATTATCCCAAAGCTCTCTAACCCTGTTTCTAACCAGAACCAATTGTTTAATTTTAACATTTATGTTATTATAGTCATATGTTCTTGCTGGTTGTCCTGATTCTAACTCTGCCTGCGTGCATTAGAAATATCACTTATCTGAATCACCAAGTATGCAACATTGTATGTACAATGAATAACAGCCAGAAACTCACTGTGGTCTAATAGTCTAGTCTAGGTCAACTACTTCATATGTACAAGATACAGCAGGTAAGTAACTAATTAATGTCTTGCGCTGCATGTCTTGGTCTCATCACCTGTAATGCACAGGGGACATGGTAAGCTTGGTAAACTCCTTACAAAATGCAGCACCTGAATCCCAATCTGGAAGCAAACTGTCAATAATGAAAGAGTTGATATTTATTTGTCTACTTCTTGGATGAGAATTACAGCCTTACAAATGGAATGTCTCTTGTATAACGAAACAAATGTGTGTGATGTATGCACTTGATTTAACTTTTATGTGGTCATAAACTGCACACTAATACTAAACAATGTCCCTTAGGGATCCTGGTTAAAGTCCAACCCAAGCGATAAAATAATATTCAAAGGAATCATAATGAAGTGAAGTACAAGTGAGGAACTGGCGAGCACCACACGAAGAGGCTGAACATCCTTCCATAATCCCATTATATATTCCTGTTTATAATGTGATGGAGCAGCAACTGACAATAAACTTATTAAAAAGTTACTTTTGGTTTAATGTGTGCAAGAGTAAATGAAGCTTATTTATGATCTCATAAGGAATTGGTTGTATTGTGTAGTTATTAGACAATGGTGTTCTAAATCTGCAGGCCATGCAGTGCACTTCTGGTGCTAATTATCTGGGAGTGCAGCAGAGGAGGCGGGGAAATTGGCTGGGACCTGGATACAATTGATCCTGGTCCAGGCTGCCATTCTGTGCAGGGACTAGGGTTGCCAACTCTGGTTGAACGTATTCTGGGAGGTTTCATCATGTAATGACATTGTAGGACTTTTTCTAGGTGATTCACGCAGTGCGGAGTGCTGCAGATTCGATTTGTGTGGTGTTGGCTCGTGCAGAGTGGTGTGCCATGGACTTGTTTTATGTGGTGCGGGGGGGAGATTATTAGGCTGCCTGTCGGGCAGAAACAGGGTGCCTCGAAAATGGCAGGCTGTGACTTCCCAACCCGTTCCCGCTGATGGTGTGGCTGCCACTACCTTCCCAAGGAGCACCTTCGAGAGCCAATATGCAAATTGAGGTCCTATGCTTTACATAGGATCCCCATTTTAGGACTAACTGGGTGGAGGGGTGTCGTGCATTCTGGTTTCAGCTGGTGGTCCAAAGTGGACCACCTCCAGGCTCTAAAAAAACAACCTGGGTCTCTGCTACATGAGTCCCCTCCCCTTCTAAGAACAGACTCCCCCCCCACCCCCCCACCCTCCCCCGACGTACCATTTTCCAGGCCTGGTGGCTGGCCGGGCTGCCTGAAATACAGCAAAGCGAGCGCCGGTGACCTCAGTTGTTCACCCCGCTGAAGCATCGACGGGGTCAGGGGGAGATCACCATAGTAACATGGGTTTGGCAGGCACTATTGCCTCATTTTGTGTACCTGTGTCCATGCTTTTTCAGGCCCTTGCTCTCTTACATGTAGAGTAACTAACAAAAAAAATCATTGCTAGGACTCTGAGAAACAACATGTGCAGTATAAAGATTAATAATTAACAGGCAGAGAATATTTTGCCTCCTTAGCAGGAAGCTAGTCTTTGAGGGATTTCATTGGCACAAAGATTCAGATGTGTGCAAAGATGAAAAACAACTTAAAAACCTAGGCTGGTACATAATTCTCCCCGGAGTTTCCCTAAAGCTCCAGGAAGCACAACTGCATTTCTCCTTTCCCATGGAAAAGATTGTCAGAGAACACAAGTGCAAGATCACCAGGACACCTATTGCCAATAGAGGGTCAGGAAAAATGCATACATACTCACCCCATCGGACCACCAGGGAAGCCAGGCATATAACGGCCAGGACACCACAAGCAAATATAGTCAAATACCCACCGTTACAGTGAGGGTTTTTAAAAAACACAGATGCCACTAGCCTTTACTATACTAGATTCAGCCACAGGCTCCAGCCAACATTGAGGAGTAACATTTAGGAAGACGTTGAGGATATTTTGTCTCACTAAAATCCTGTGGCCTTTTGCAAGGACCAGGTCCATGTGCAAAAGGATACATTTCCCTCTAAATGTATAAACCTACTTTTATTTTAACAGATAGAAGCATCTGACCCCATAGCCAGCCAATATTGTTCCATTTCACATTTTCATGTTTGGTTCAGCACTTGTTTCTGGTACAAGATTTGCTGCAAATTAAAGATACACCAAATAGCATTTAATTTTGCTGCTGAGTACATAACTGAAAATGGATCTTGCTGCTTCAAAACTTTCCATGACCTAAACTTGGTTTGGTCGTGTTCTCTATTGTATTACTTATACAGGCGGTCTTACAAAACCAAAGACATCATTTGAATGACTTGAGGTGAATGTGGGAATAGACTTTCTAGTTAAAAACAAATCAACAGTCCTGTTTAAAGCATTCATTTCATTGATTATAAATGAGCCATTGATTCTATGGATAGTATAGTCAGTGAGAGAATAGTACCAGAAAAGGAACAATGCCAAGTCCCACCAGCTGGAAGTTGGACTTCATTTCTGTCAATTTATTACAATCTAGTCAGAAGACTGGACAAACCTTTTGGCCTGCCCATTCTCAGTGCATCACTTTTGGGCCAAGAGCATTTGTCTCCCACAGAGCGACTCCAGTTAGTTACAGGGAGGGAGCAGATGCTGAAATCAGCAATGAACGCCCAGCATTTATTAGTTCCACAGCAAGCTAAATAAAATGTTAGTGAGACATTTCGATGCTATTGTGAGAGTGATAAGGTGAATGAATTGTGATGGTGAGTGAATAGATAAAACACACTTCACAAAATATGAATGTTCTTTAAACCCATACATGTAGAAGTGTGATGGACAAATTATGTGATCCAGAGCTGCAGAGGTGCCGTGAAGTGAAGACACATTATAAATTTCCTGCAAAAATCATTTTAAAATCAAAAGACTGATTTCTTCAGCCGGCATAGTCTCAGTAAGTAAGTAACTACCCATTTAAACTCACTTAGCTTGGTTGAGCTTGCCCGATGCTAGGAGAGTCTGGACTGTGTGCCAGCGCCCACCTTTCCCAACCTTGCCATTGACAGCTTCACCCCGATTACTGGTGGAAGATCCGCTGCTCTTCATGCTGTTGCTGCGGGTTTGCTTCTCGGCTGTGCGTGTTTCTTTTTCAGCTACTGGAGCTTTGTTACCCGACATGAGAGAGCCACTGGTACGGACAGGAAGCAGAGTGGACAGAGAGTGAGTCAGCCCTGATCGAAGATTGGAGTAAAGCAGTTCTGCTGCTAAAGCGCGACAGTGCACACCTACAAAACCCTTTCTTCCAAAGCTCAAAAAAAGAAACAGCAAAAGGGGATTAAACAGTCAGAGAAATTCTGTCAACACCCATATTATTGATCAGACAACCATTTTCATATGCAGCCTTTTTTAAAAAAAAGTTAGTTCTACTACACAGTGTAATGGAGGGAACACTTGTACAGGCCTCAACGAGCAACCCTCTGCTATTCCACACTTAGGAGAAGGATCAGATGAGGAAGGACTTTCAGCTGTGAACATCAAGCAAGGTACATGATCAGGAGGGTTGTTCGTCTCCATGGGGTCAAGTTGTCCATGGGGTTGTAGAGGGATGGGGAGAGGGAATGAGTGGATGATTGGTTGGATGGGTGGGAGACAGAGGAGGGAAGCGTTACATACTATAGACAACCAAACCATTGAAAGAAACTCACTTGAGTGAAAGTCGTGGGTCACCATAAGGTGCATAAGGCGAAATGTTTAGAATGAACTCCTTTGGAGGGTAGGAACTCCATTTCTTTTGTACTGTGCTGTCATTGTTATTCCAAAAGTCTTTGTCAAGATCACTAGAGCAACAGAGAGAGAAGAAGAGGGAAAACACAACAGAAGCTGAAATATGAAAAAATGACTTGTTAAATTTTGGAATTTGTCTTTCTCATCACTGTAGGTGAATAGCAGGTCAGGTGGTGGTAGAATTCCCTGTCAGAAGAAACACCATTAAATAACTGGGTTCAACAGGGATCGACAGTATAACAGTGTTAATTCTCAAATATTTGGGAAACTTAAAATCATAATATTTCTCTAACGTTTGGCTTAAAGAGAAAACAAGTGTGTTAGTCAAGGGACTTAAGGACATGAGACATACTGCAGGTAGAAAAAAGGCTAGAGTTTGTTAGTTAGGAGCAAGTCAAGTTAGGTTCAATAGAAAAAAAGCTTCCTCCGATGACTTTCACAAAGCTCACAGTATTTGAACTACAATTAATACTGATTGGAGGCATGATGGGTCTGCAGTACTTTGAATAAATTATGTACAAATGCCCCTAAGTCCCCACTGCATGATGGGGCTCTGCTTCCTTGGGACATAGCTAAAGTATGGAGGAAGTATTTGCCCAAATGCATTTAACGTAATGCATGATGCCACTTAGCTTGTTTGGCAGATTATGAGACCCTCCTGCCGCTGTGCTTATAAACACCACTTCTGCTGATCTTTCTTTCACAGAATCTGATTTATATTTTAAATGCAGCATTTGATTGGTAAGTCAAGCAGTGCAGTGACACATGTTAACTTATAGCAAATCTCAAAGACCATCTCTATACCTTGAACTGTTTAATTAATTGCAACCTATTATCACACATACTATGAAATGACTAGATCAAAAAAAGTAATTCATGTACTTCAATAAGGGAAGAGAGAGAGCATCAAACATGTATGGTTAGATAGTGGTGCTTCACCACACCTCTAACATGATCAGTGAGCTCTGACAGACATCATTGTAAGCTAAATAAAGGTAGTCTCAGCAATCATGGAATGAGTGATTAGTCGAGTGTCATCATAATATTCTTAATAAATGATCCCAAGGTACTATATATGAATTGAGTCTTGCAACAAAACAAATAATATGTTTCTGAAATGTACCAACTAGCCTTAACCCTTCTCAGGACTAGAGAAGTAATTATTTACCATGTTCCAAAAATTATCTAGAATTAGGATTTGCCAATGTTTCTCCAAGACTTGTATCATATGACTGTCCTTCCACTTTGACCTATGCCACGTTTTAAGAACACTGAGGATGACATAACCATTGGACTCCAAGACACTAACAGCGGTTGAGTAAAGATGCATCAATTCCTAGAGAATAATTTCCACTGTTGTTTACTAAGGGCAGCGAATAATAACAGACATCACAAAATACAGGCTACATCCTTCCACAATGAATGAAAATATTTACCTTTAAAAAATTATTTTGTACTTTCTGCAGTGAATTTTTGCGTTTACTATAGCGAGGGGTGTCAGTGCTGGGAACGGATTTTTTTCTGCCACTTTTAGCATTAAACACTCCCAGGTCATCTATAAAAGGTTAGGTGCAGAAGAAATACGAACATATGAATTAAGAACAAGAGTCAGCCATTTGGCCCCTCGAGGATGCTCTGTCATTTGATAAGATCATTGCTGATCTGATTGTGACCTTAAACCCACTTTCCCGTCTACCTACTATAACCTTTGACTCCCTTGTTAATCAGGAATCTATCTAACTCAGCCTTAAAAATATTCAATGACCCTACCTCCACCGCTCTCTGGGGAAGGGAGTTCCACAGATTCATGAGCCTCTGAGAGAAAAAAATTCTCCTCATCTCCGTCTTAAATGGGAGACCCCTTATTTTTAAACTGTGGCCCCTCGTTTTAGTCTCTCCCACAAAGGGAAACATCCTCTCAGCATCTACCCCTTCAAGTCCCCTCAGGATCTTATATGTTTCAATAAGATCATCTCTCATTCTTCTAAACTCCAACGTATACAGGCCCAACTTGTCCAACCTTTTCTCATAAGATAACCCCCTCATCCTAGGAATCAGTTGAGTGAACTTTCTCTGAATCTCCCTCTATACTATCTTATCAAGCACTCCCAGGTCAGGTATGGAACATGTTAGAAGCAGCATACTGTGTCCATAGCACTGCCTATGAAGTCCACCTAGTTATGGTACAGCAGGGTTATTTGCAGAGTAAAGCTCCTTCTACGGTGTGCTATCAAGCACTACCATAACAAGCAAGTATAATATACATGCAAAGTAAATCTCTGTTGGTACTGTCCTATCAAACAATCCCAGGTCTGGCAAAGTATTGGTTAAAAACAGTGTAAACATCAATGCATGGCTTAACAGATAATCTCGAAAGGTTTCAAATTTCTAGGGTATTGGAAGAAGTTCTGCAGATGGGATGGTTTTACCTAAACCAAATCAGTACCAGTGTCCTTGCATAGAGAGTGAATAGAGCAAGGAAAATTTAAACTAGCAAGGTCGAGGGAGGAACAATTCTTAAATTATAGTGAGGAGGATCTAAGAATAAGAATAGTGAAGGGGAAAAGCATTCTGAAATAGTAAGCTCAAGGGGAGATATTAAGACATATTTTATAGTAGATAAGAGAGAAGTTAAGGAGAATAGTGAAGGAAAAAAAAAGAAAAAAATTAAAAGGGAAAACGGTATTGAGAATAAAAGGGTCAGGGTGTAGTCTTTATATGTGAATGTGCAAAGAAATAAAATGTGGAACTTGAGGCACTCGTTTGAATAGAGGGACATAATATTGTATTCTTGATGAAAACTTGCCTATAGCCAGGGCGTGACTGGGAACTAAATATTCCCAAGTATAAAATTTTCAGGAGCAACAAAAAAGAAAAAAAGGATGGAGGGATGTCGTTATTAATTAAGGAGACAATTACAGCCAAAGAGAGGAAAGTTTTTATTGATGGTGGTGCTCAGATGGGGTTGGTCTGGGTTGAGTTAAAAAAAAATCTGACTATATATAAAGCACAATGTAGACCACCAAATAGTTGAAAAGAAATTGGTCAGACTTGTAGGCGAGTTAGAGAGGCTTCCAGTAGTAACAAAAGTTGTAGTAATTGCTGGGACATACTATGCTAAGGTAGACTGTGTGTTTAAAATTGGAACTAGTTTTCAGAATACAATCAGCATTGTTTCCTTAATCAGTATGTTGCATATCTAACAAGAAAGAATGTGATTCTAGATCTGATTCTAAATAACGAAGCAGGACACGTAAGCAATCTAAAGGTGGAAGAACACTTGGGAAATAGAGAGCATAACATAATTATATTCAAATTGAAAACAGATTTTAAGAAAAGAGCTTTTGGCTTGAAAATTTACTAACTTCAGTAGAATGAGAGGGGACCTAGCTCAGATTAATTTGTTGGAAAAATGACAGACCAAACAGCCGGTCAGCAGTGGAAGATATTTAAATATATGAGATGAATAAGTTTCTGATCAAATGTATGATGACCAAACGTGGGTGCTTCAATGGCTGAGGTTCAATGAATAAATAGATTAGAGCAAATATGTGATGTAAAAAGAAACTTATGATAAATGCATGGAAGATAATACAGAATTAAAGTACAAGCAATATAAAAGTACAGAAAGGAAACAAAAGGGGATATTGGGAAGGCTAAGAGGAAGTATGAAAGATGACAAACGGTCACATAAAGGGAACAATCAAAAGCTTTTAGAAGCACATAAGCAAAAGAATAGTTAAAGAAGAAACAAGAACATAAGAAATTGGAGGAGTAGGCCATACTGCCCTTCAAGCCTGGTCCAGCATTCAATAAGATCATGGCTGATCTTCAAACCCAACTCCGCTTTCCCGCCTGATCCCCATAGAGTCCAAAAATCTATCTATCTCAGGCTTGAAAATACTCAACGACTGAGCATCCACAGTCCTCTGGGGTAGAGAATTCCAAAGATTCACAACCATCTGAGTGAATAAATTCCTCCTCATCTCAGTCTTAAATGGCCAACCCTTCGTGCTGAGACCATGCCCCCTACTTCTAGACTCTCCAGCCAGGGGAAACAACTTCTCAGCATCTACCCTGTCAAGCCCCCTCATAATCTTATATGTTTCAATGAGATCACCTCTCATTCTTCTAAACTCCAGACAGTATAGGTCCATTCCACTCAACCTCTCCTCACGGGACAACCCTCTCATCCCAGGAATTAATCTAGTGAACCTTCGTTGCACCGCCTCTAAGGCAAGTATATCCTTCCTTAGATAAGACGACCAAAACTGTACGCAGTACTCCAGGTGTGGTCTCACCAATGCCCTGTACAATTAGAGCAAGACTTCCTTACTCTTGTACTCCAACCCCCTTGCAATAAAGACCAACATGCCATTTGCCTTTTTAATTGCTTGCTGTACCTGCATGCTAACTTTCTTGTTTTTTGTACGAGGACACCCTAATCCCTCTGAACACCAACATTTAATAGTTTCTCACCATTTAAAAAATATTCTGTTTTTCTATTCTTCCTACCAAAGTGAATAACCTCATATTTCCCCTCATTATACTCCACCTGCCCACTCACTTAACCTGTCTATATCCCTTTGCAGACTCTGTGTCCTCCTCACAGCTTACTTTCCCACCTAGCTTTGTAAACAGCTCCCAAGCACTGATCCTTGCGGCTCCCCACTAGTTACAGCCTGCCAGCCTGAAACTGACCCATTTATCCCTACACTCTGTTTCCTGTCCGTTAACCAATCCTCTATCCATGTTAATATATTACCCCCAATCCCATTTGCCCTAATCTTGTGTAACAACCTTTTATGTGGCACCTTATTGAATGCCTTTTGAAAATCCAAATATACTACATCCACTGGTTCCCCTTTATCTACCCTGCTAATTACATCCTCAAAAAACTCCAGTAGATTTGTTAAACACGATTTCCCTTTCGTAAAACCATGTTGTCTCTGCCTAATCATATTATGATTTTCTAAGTGCCCTGTTACCACTTCCTTAATAATGGATTCCAGCATTTTCCCAACGAGTGGTGTCAGGCTAACTGGCCTGTAGTTCCCTGTTTTCTCTCTCCCTCCTTTCTTGAATAGCGGTGTTACATTTTCTACCTTCCAATCCACTGGGACCATTCTAGAATCTAGGGAATTCTGGAAATCATAACCACTGTATCCACTATCTCTGCAGCCACCTCTTTTAGAACCCTATGATGTAGGCCATTAGGTCCAGGGGATTTATTGGATTTTAGTCCCATTAGTTACTCTAGTACTTTTTCTCTACTGATATTAATTACTTTAAGTTCCTCACTCTCATTAGATCCTTGGTTCCCCACTATTTTTGGTATGCTTTTTGTATCTTCTACTGGGAAGACAGACACAAAATATTTGTTTAACATCTCTGCCATTTCCTTATTCCCCATTATAATTTCTCCTGTCTCAACCTCTAAGGGACCAACGTTAAGGAGGAGGAGTGTGAAATATTGGATGGGATAAACATAGTGAGTGAGGAAGTACTGAAGGGTTTAGCATCTTTGAAAGTAGATAAATCACCAGGCCTGGATTAAATGTATCCCAGGCTGTTAAGAGAAGCAAGGGAGGAAATAGCAGAGGCTCTGACAATCATTTTCCAATCCTCACTGGATACAGACGTGGTGCCAGAGGACTGGAGGACTGCTAATATTGTACCGTTGTTTAAAAAGGGAGGAAAGGATAGACCGAGTAATTATAGGCCAGTCGGTCTAACCTTGGTGGTGGGCAAATTATTGGAATCAATTCTAAGGGGCAGCAAAAATCGTCATTTAGAAAGGCACGGGTTAATCAAGGACAGTCAGCATGGATTTGTTAAGGGAAGGTTGTGTCTGGCTAACTTGATTGAATTTTTTGTGGAGGTAACAGAAGGATCAATGAGGGTAATGCGTTTGATGTAGTGTACATGTATTTTAGCAAGGCTTTTGACAAGGTCCCACATGGCAGACTGGTCAAAATAGTAAAAGCCCATGGGATCCAAGGGAAAGTGACTAGTTGGATCCAAAATTGGCTCAGTGGCAGGAAGCAAAGGGTAATGGTTATGGGTGTTTTTGCGACTGGAAAGCTGTTTCCAGTGGGGTCCCGTATGGCTCAGTACTAGGTTCCTTGTATTTTGTGATATATATTAATGATTTGGACGTAAATGTCGGGGGCATGATTAAGAAGTTTGCAGATGATACAAAAATTGACCGTGTGGTTGATAGTGAGGAGGAAAACTGTAGACTGCAGAAAGATATCAATGGACTGGTCAGGTGGGCAGAAAAGTGGCAAATGGAATTCAATCCAGAGAAGTGTGAGATAATACATTTGGGGAGGGTAAACAAGGCAAGGGAATACACAATAAATGGGAGAATACTGAGAGGTGTAGAGGAACAAAGGGACCTTGGAATGCATGTCCACAGATCCCTGAGGTAGCAGGATAGGTAGATAAGTTGGTTAAAAAGGCATATGGGATACTTTCCTTTTATTAGCTGAGGCATAGAACAGAAGAGCAGGGAGGTTATACTAGAACAGTATAAAACACTAGTGAGGCAACAGCTTGAGTACTGCGTCCAGTTCTGGTCACCACATTACAGGAAAGATGTGACTGCACTAGAGAGGGTACAGAGGAGATTTATGAGGATGTTGCCAGGGCTGGAGAATTTTAGCTCTGTGAAAAGATTGGATAGGCTGGGGTTGTTTTCTTTGGAACAAAGGAGGCTGAGGGGAGATTTAATTGAGGTGTATAAAATTATGATAGGGCTAGATAGAGTGGATAGGGAGGACCTATTTCCCTTAGCAGGGACATAGATTCAAAGTAATTGGTAGAAGGATTAGAGGGGAGCTGAGGAGAATTTTTTTCACACAGAGGGTGATGGGGGTCTGGAACTCACTGTATGAAAGGGTGGTAGAGGCAGAAACCCTCAACTCATTTAAAAAGTACTTGGATATGTACTTGAAGTGCCATAACCTACAGGGTTATGTGCTGGAAAGTGGGATTAGCTGGATAGCTCTTTTTCAGCCAGCACACAGGACGGGCCGAATGGCCTCCTTCAGTGCCGTAATTTTCTATGATTCTATGATGATTTTACTTTTGCTGCTCTCTTCCTTTTTACATACTTGTGGAAGCTCTTACAATCTGTTTTTTGTATTTCTTGCTTGTTTACTTTAATATTCTATTTTCTCCCTTTTTATCAATTTTTTGGGATCACTTAGAAATGAAGGAGGCCATCTTATATTCGAGAGTGAGGGAATGGTGGAGATGCTTATTATTTCACCTCCAATTTTTACACATGAAGGTGAAAGTGAGACTCCAGAAATACCTGAGGAGGTTGTGGAAGAGCAGGAGATAAATACTGGAAGGAAACTGTATTAAAAAAGTTAATGAGACGAAAGGTGCAGAGGTCACCAGATGGTATGAATCACAGAACACCTGAGGCAGGGGACGAGATACCAGAGGCACCAACCATAATTTTCTAAAAAATCTGTGGAAGTAGTAATTGTACCAAAGGTCTAAAGGTTGTTAAATGTTACACCCTTGTTCAAGAAAGAAGAAAGGGATAAGTCAGGATGTTATAGGCCAGTCATCTTGCCTCAGTTATGGACAAACTTCGAAATCTAAATTTTCTGAGTACACCCCAGTGGTGAGGTACCTCGCCGGCTGCTAGCACATATTGAAAAGTTGTGGGCAATGCACAAGAGATTTTTGAATTTGTACTGGCAGTGGGTGATGAACCTTGCCATTGGCATATAATTGGAGAATTTACCCCCTAGAGTCTATAATAAAGAACTTGCATTTATATAGCACCTTTCATGCCCTCAGGATGTCCCAAAGCCCTTCACAGCCAATGAAGTACTTTTGAAGCATAGTCACTGTTGTTATGTAGGCAAACAGCTGTTGATTTGTACACAGCATGATCATACAAGTAGAAATGAGAACAACCACCAAATAATGAGTTTTGGTTATGTTGATTGAGGGATAAATGTTCGGCAGGAACCAGGAGAACTCCCCTGCTCTTCTTTGAATAGTGCCATGCAATCTTTTATGTCCACCTGAGAGTACAGACGGGGCCTCAGTTTATCATCTCATCCAGAAGATGGCACTTCTGGCACTGCAGCACACCCTCAATGCTGCACTGAGATGTCAGCCTAGATTATGTACTCAAATCCTGGAGTGGGATTTGAGCCCACGACCTTCTGACTCAGAGCGCGAGTGTTACCACTGAGCCAAAGCTGACACTAATATAAAAAATAATAAAGTTGAAATTATTGAACACAGAAAGGCACGGGCTGATCAAAGCAGTCAGCATGGATCTGTCTAGGGCAGATTGTGCTTGACCGATTTAATTGCATTTTTTGAGAAAATTACAGAATGTAGAGATAAAGGGAAATTAGTGGGCCTTGGTTTAATGTTTCATGTTTGAATGAATTTTCAGATATTGTTTGATAAGGTGCCACATAAGACGCTTGTTATGAAAATTAAGGCACATAGAGAAATGGCTAGGGCATAGAAAGCAAAGAGTATGGATAAATAGATGTTTTTTGGATTAGCAGGATGTGAGTTGTGGTATGTCTAGGGATCTGTTTCTATTTCTACAAATGACTTGGACATGAGCACAAGAGGAATAATATTAAAGTTTGCTGACAGTCCCAAATTAGAAAACATAGCAAACTGAGGAAGAATGCAGGAGATTGTCAGACAGAGGCAGGTTAGTAGAGTGGGCAGATAGGTGGTAGATGCAATTCAGTGGGGGTTGCCCTTGAGTAAGCAGTTTAGTAGTATGGAACATATGGAACAGGAATGAGATTTCCGTAGCTCGTTTAATTTCAATTAAGGCCCCGACATATATCAGCAATAGACCTTCATCTCAGCTGGGGACGTTATTTTTTTCAAGTTTTACAAATTTTGCTTGAAATTCTAACAGAAAATGATGGTTTATGCCCACAAGAAGAGCACCCCTTGTTGCATCAACATGGCAATCCCAGTTCTCATACCAACCACGCAGATGACCTCTCAAAAATCAGATTGCAAATTTAGTGCCAGCTTCTGCTATGTTTTGGGGAAATTTTTGTGCTGTACATCTGAATTCACTGGCAACCAGGCTGAGACATACCATTTAGAATCTTCACGGCCTGCAGAGAGGGGATTTTGATCCTAGTCTGGTCTGGTTTGTACCCGCTACCCAGATCCCGGGGAAACGACACCACTTTTCCTTTGACGTGAGTCGAAATTGTTGAAAAAGCAAGAAGTAGAGCTTTGGAATAATCCCCACTCTAGAAATATTTGCTTTCAGTTGTTCTAATTAAATCTGTAACACACTCCAAATATACCAGCTAAGAACTCAGCGAAAGGTCAAGCACTTGCTGGTAGCAAGTACCCTTTTCCTAGAGAAGAAATCTCACAGCTGATCAATAGGTCTGTGTGCAGTATAAATATCATCTGCACAGGAATCAACTGTACCATTGTACATTGTGCTAGATTGATTGGTAAGATTCATTGCGTTCACAGCTATGCCTGAAGAGCTTCCTCAGGGAATATGTCATACAGTGCTCCAAATCTCTGGTAATACACTTTTAAAGAGGAACTGTTAGCTCTGTTACATACAATAAGTATTACCTATCTATTCTGCTCTCTTTGGGAGCTATATATAATTTCTTAAAATTGTGACAGTGGGGGTTTGAAAGAGAGGGAACAAATTCTCTCTGACTACAGTAAATGGATGTAACCTTGGTGGAAAGAATGTTCCACCCATTCTGCTTCATTGCCTTCTTCCCCCATCTGCATAGAATCACAGAATTTTACTGCACACAAGACGACGATTTGAACCATTGTGCCTGCGGCGACTCTCTGAAAGAGCTAACAGCTTAGTCCCATTTCCCAAATGCTCAACATTTTTCATTTCAAATATTTATCTACTTTTTTTTTAAATTACAGATTCTGCTTCTATTAAATACTTCTGGTAGGCTATTCCATGTCCTAACAACTCCTTGCATTCTCCTAACCATTCCCTTCATTCTTTTGATGAACTTAAATTTACCGACTCATCATCCAGTGGAAACATTTGTTTCCGATTTACCTTATCAACAGCCCTCATAAGTTTGAACACCCTTTTTTTTTTATTCGTTCATGGTATGTGGGCAACTGTTCTATGGAAAAGTGCCCCAGTTTCTCTCATCCCTCCTCAGAACTAAAGCCTCTCATCTCTGGTATCATAATAAATAGTTTCTATATCCTCTTCATGATCTTGACATTTGTCTTGAAGTAGGGCATCGAAAACTGGACCAATCAATGATTTCTGAAGCCTCAGCATTACCTCTGTCTTTGTAATCTATGCCCCTTTTTATAAAACCAAGAACCCCATGTGCTTTTCTTACAGCTGTATCAACTTGTCCTTCCACTTTTGAAGATTTGTGTATCTGAACCACTAAGACTTTGCTCCATTCCTTTTAAAGTTTTACCATTTAGTGTATCACCTCACATTTCTCTGCATTAAATTTCATCCCACGCCCGCCCAATTTACCAACCTGTTTATGTCTTCCTAAGTCGCTTACAATCCTATTCAGTTAACCACGCCTCCTATTTTTGTGTTGTTTGTAAAATTTGATATAGTGCCCGATACCCAAGTATAGTTCTAACACCCAACATCCAAACACACAAATATTTTCAGCATAGTAATCAATAGAGGGAATTCTGCATGATTATTTTCCTTGATAGCCTAGGGTTTTTGTGAGGCTAATTGTTGCACTCCTACCACTGTTCTGACTTAGATCAGTTAAATTAACACAGACTGGAAAATGAATCTGGAACCTTCTAGTCTGTGTAGCTCAGTTACAGGCTGGATTTATCAACTGATTAGTGACTGCTTTGTGGAGGGAAGCATTGCACGTCAGTGGTGTATTCATGCAGTGTGCCAAAGGTTCCCTCACACCTGGTATTATATGGATTAAGTATGGTACAGACCAGGCAAAAATCAGTATTTCAATGACGTAAATCAGTGATATATAGCTCATGTATGCCCTTCATATTAGTTTCTGCATACTTTTTCTAAAGTAGGTCAATTTTATACCTACCATGGTGGGGTGTTGTGGAAACAGGCCAAATAATCTTACATAACATAACATAAGAAATAGGAGCAGGAGTAGGCCAATCGGCCCCTCGAGCCTGCTCCGCCATTCAATAAGATCATGGCTGATCTGATCCTAACCTCAAATCTAAATTCATGTCCAATTTTCTGCCCGCTCCCTGTAACCCCTAATTCCCTTTACTTCTAGGAAACTGTCTATTTCTGTTTTAAATTTATTTAATGACGTAGCTTCCACAGCTTCCTGGGGCATCAAATTCCACAGACCTACCACCCTCTGAGTGAAGAAGTTTCTCCTCATCTCAGTTTTGAAGGAGCAGCCCCTTATTCTAAGATTATGCCCCCTAGTTCTAGTTTCACCCATCCTTGGGAACATCCTTACCGCATCCACCCGATCAAGCCCCTTCACAATCTTATATGTTTCAATAAGATCGCCTCTCATTCTTCTGAACTCCAATGAGTAGAGTCCCAATCTACTCAACCTCTCCTCATATGTCCGCCCCCTCATCCCCGGGATTAACCGAGTGAACCTTCTTTGTACTGCCTTGAGAGCAAGTATGTCTTTTCTTAAGTATGGACACCAAAACTGTATGCAGTATTCCAGGTGCGGTCTCACCAATGCCTTATATAACTGCAGCAATACCTCCCTGTTTTTATATTCTATCCCCCTAGCAATAAAAGCCAACATTCCGTTGGCCTTCTTGATCACCTGCTGCACCTGCATACTAACTTTTTGATTTTCTTGCACTAGGACCCCCAGATCCCTTTGTACTGCAGTATATCTTGCTAATAGTAGGGTTGGTGTTTTCTCATATGTTATCTTAGATCGATAGAACACAGCTGCAAAGTAAGTTCTATGGATCCCCTGGCTGGGAGATGATTTGCTAGAGTGGCATGGATTTCTGGCTGAGAGATGAAAGGTATAGATGCCTTTACTGGAGGGATCTCAGGAGCAGTATGAACTCTTATTTTGGGATTTAGGTTGTAAAATGATAGCTTTCCATCAATCTTCATTCCTGTAGACTGTGATCAGTTACCATTAATGGAATGTGTAGTTGGCATTAATGCTAAGTTGTAAATGCTTAAGTGGAAGCAGATGTGATCCTGGAAAATAAGGCGTCTCAAATCAGATCGAGTTGCTGGTCCAGCTGCCATTTACCCAAGGTTGCTCAAATATATAGGAGCTGTGCTAAATCAGCCCCTTGCTCATATACTTTATAACTCGCTGGAGTCTGGGGTCCTGTGGACTGAAGGGAGGCTTCAGATGTAGCAAAATTCAAAAAGGGCAACAAATCTGAACTGGGAAATGATAGGTCCACTACATTTTGATGTCATTTATGGAAAAGGGATCATTAAGCATACTCTGTATGACCACCATGAAAGGAGGGGCTATTAGAGACTCGCAACATAGCTTCTACGAAAGAAGGTCACGTCTAACGAACGTGGTTGAATTCTAGAAGGAGGTTACAAGGTTGATGGATGAAGGTGGCTCTGTAGACACTGTATATTTTAATTTTTAAAACTCTTTTGGTAGGTGCCACACAATAGGTTACTATGTAAGATAGAGTTCTGTGGGTTTGGAGAGCGAATCCTGCGTTGGATAGGGAGCTGGTTGCATTCTTGCAGACAGAGGGTTGTCATTAATTATAGTGGCTCTGCATGGAGACCCGCAAAGATTGGTGTTAGGTCCGTTACTCTTCTCATCTACATCAATGATCTGGATGAAGGCATTGGGGGTACGGTCTGCAAGTTTGTGGATGACATGAAGATTTGTGCCAATGTCAGAAATTGAGAGAAGAAAAAAAAATTACAATTGGATTTAGATGGGATGAGGAAATGGGCCCATGTCTGGCAGAGGGCATTTAATGTAGATGAATGTAGTGTTACATACTTGGGTAGCTTGTGTTTACTGTGTTGGATTCTGAATTAAAGTCTGTTGGATTCTGAATTAAAGTCTGTTGAGTGGGAAAGGGACTAAGGTGTAGTAGTGCATGAACCTCTAAAGGTTCACGACTCTGCCAAGAGGCTATAGTGAAAACAAAGAGAGTACAAGAATGTACAGCTAGGACAATCCAATATAAAACAAAAAGCACCACAGTGTCCTAGTACAAGATCTTGGTTAGGCCCCAACGAGAATACTGTATCCAGTTCTGGACCTCTGACATGGTGGGAGATATAGAGGTCCTGGAAAAGGTTCAGAGAAGGAGCTCTAGATTATTAACTAGTTTAAAACACCTTAGTTATAATGATAGACTGGGAGAGCTGGGTCTTTTTACTCTAGAAAAGCTTAGCGAGTTAATTTAAATATTTAAAATGATGAAGGGACAAGACTGTGTCCATATGGATAGGCTATTTGAGTTGGATAAGTCAGGGAGAACAAGGGGACATGCATATTAGTTATATAAGAACAGAACTAGTTTAGATGTCAGGAGGTTTTTCCTTTCTTTGAGGGTCATAGACCTTAGGAATAAGTTTCCAGCTTGTGCAGTCAGTGTGGATTTGTTGCAAACATTCAAAAAATAACTAGATGAGTTTCTGGAGGAGGCCGATATCACTCCGTACAAAAGGTAGGTGGGATATTGGGTGATGTACCTCATGGTTACTGTTATCTCCTGGATATCATTTATGATGGCCTTGGGGCATCGGAGAGGAATTTCCCAGAATTCTTCTCCCCGGCCTAGAGTTTTTAAAAATCTTTTTTTTTGCCTTTCCCAGGAGATTACGTGGCGGCTAGGGGTGGGGAGCACTGAGGGTCATGTTGCTCAGTTGCAACATGACTGAATGGGACAGAATCAATGGATTCCATGGTCTTTTTCTGTCTGTCCTTTTGACTTGTCCGTATAGGTGCCATGGACTCCATGGCTGTGACATAAGTTGCAGAAGTGGCAGACAGCGGGATCTCATTAAATAGGGTCCTCCAAACATTTCTGCAGCAAAACCTTGTTTTTTCCTGAATATGTAGCTGAGTTCATTATATTTTTGAATTTTATACTAATTATAAGCACTTGTTATTTGATTAAGAAATGTAAAACGAGCGTTATAAATTATGATTAAATTTTTTTGTCATTCTTATTATTGAATGCATGTTGTACATAGTAAAATAGCATGGATTATTTTGAATGCCAGCAACAAACATGACCAAAAAAAGGATCACTAATTCTTTGAGAAAAATATTCCCATAAGTTTTTTTTAAAATGTTTCACATGTTCCATATGATATAACCCATGGTATACCATGGGGTGAAATTCTTCCTTTAGCGAAAAATGGGAGAATGTTCAATTTTCCATAATTAATGACCCACTAACAAAATTATGGGAATGCACAGCTATCAAACGTGTGATTTCTGAGAAACAATTTGGTTAGTAAGTCATTATTTGCAGAAAAATCAAACGTCTGTTTTTTCCTGTGATATCTGTTCAACAGTTTACTGTCAAGATAGTAGCAGCTAATGTGATTCTAGAAAGCAGTCTTCTTTAAAGGAATAATCCCTTGAGGGTAATTATTTATAGACAACTATTCCTTTTCAAGCCTCCAGTTGCAGGTATGCACATTACATCTATTATACTAAATTGTTGTCCATCTGTTGAAGCTTAGAAGATATCATCAATCTGTGTCAATGGGTACTTGGTATACTTGTCGCGTTGGGTTGATAGTTAATTCAAAGACCTGATAAATTAATCATTTTAAATAGCAGAATGATGTGGTTACCCAGTTGCTCCACTCCACTTTAGAAAGGAGGAGACATAATTCAGGCCGTTAGAATACTGACGGAAACAGATAACAGGGAATAAATATGCTATTCAACTTGCACAGTTAATGTACTTATAACATTCACAATGTTTGAGCAAGGTTAGAGATTACTTCCCCCCACCCCCCTTCCAGGATAGTGGACCAGAAAACATAATAAAATTCTGGATCATTTGTTGGCTTGAAAAGGAACTGGATTAACATCTGTCAAGGAATGGGGTTACAGGAATTGAGATATTAATAGACCTGTTTGATTCACATAGAGTCTAGAAAGAGAGGACAGAGATGTTGGGTGGGGGTGAGGGATAATCCATTATTAAGATATGTTCTGTGAAAGGAGTCATTTTGGTAGGCCAACTGACCTTTTCTCCTTCAAAGCTTTCTTATCTTCTTATGATTTTAGAAAGAATCCTAATCTTCAACAGTTCCACTCCTACCTTAGGCCGTAGTAAGTCAGTATTAATCTTGCCTCAAAGAATTTTGGTAAGCAATTTACTTATGTACAACCATAACTTTGCAGTTTTTGAACAATGCCTATATCATCTTTAATGTTATTTCCAAAGTAGATTCAACTTTGTGGTGTTATCTGTAGATACAGGCTGTGATGCTTGGATTTATTTAATGCATTACCAATTCAATTGGATATCACACAGCCAGTGGCTTCCCTTCATTTTGTTATGTATAGGCTCATTATTAGGACACAAGATTTGCCTTGGCAAAAAAGTGCCAAAAATTGTGGGGCAGTTGTAATGTCTTTCAGCCTGTCTTGGTCTGGAGCTGCTTTGGTGGTGTATCACTTCTGCTTGTGGCATTTGTGTTATTCCCACATTTCCCATTCCAACCTTCCTTTCCTGCTGCCACTCAACTCCTCAGTCTGTGTGCTGACGTTGAATTCACTTCTCTTTTCCACATGTCAAGTTGCAATCATAACTCAGCAAAAATTCTTCATCTTCACTTGACCAGATGTCAAAGTAAATTAAAAATCTCCATTATTACATCTCTGTGGGACATTTTGTATAAAATCATATTAGTTGGGCAATAGAATACTGCTACACACCTCAAGTGCAGAAAGCTGCAGGAATTTTATGCAGAATGGCACACTGTGACAGATCACTTGCCCTATCCATTATTTTTAATTTATGGCAGGTCTCTTGGGTTAAATTTCTCTCCTGATTGAGTCTGGAGAAATGTGAACTACAATTTAACATGTTGAAAGAGTCCATCAATGTTCAGCCTCAATTTTAACAGTCTTGCTTCGACCATGCATTTTATCCAAACCATTCCTGGTGCTGGACTTTGATATTATTCATCTTCAAGCCCAGTACTGTATTATTATTTGCACCGCTCTCAATGTTTTCTGCTATTTGTGTACTTTTCCCTTATTTTCAGCATCATTGCTGATTCCATTTTGAATCCACTCTTGAATGACAGGCCCTCTGAATATATCCCTTTTTTCTGAAATTTAGTTATGCCTCATTCTTAAAATTTTCATGCTTGGATTTATGGCTATATCACATCAACACTTTTTCACTGCACAAAGATGCTTCGTGATATTTTGCTCCTGCATGTTTGGTTCAGCTATGTTCCAATATGGGAGCTCTATGCCATCCTTCACTGCATTGCAATCTAAAACTTTAGCTTAAGTGAGTTCAGGTTCTGAAAGGAATAACTTCTGAAAGCATTGCCTCAACAGTGCATAAGCTAATCTGTCCCTTAGGCAATCACTCAATTTTTTCCCCCCAAATTTAGTGTTCTGATAACTTCCTCATGTTAGCTACGTTCTCTATCATGGTGATATTTGCTTGTCAAATCCACATCTGCTTGCTGTTACAGAGATTTGGGTCATAATGAAATAGCCACAATGTCACTGAAGGATTTTTGTTCTGGCTTCTCTGCTACCATCATATCACAGAATGCGTATGTGTTGCCTCATTTAAGCTCAGTAAGATCACTGCTTTCTTTCTTTCAGACACATGATTAGCAATAAAGTATTGCTTCAATTGCTCTAGTTACCAGCTTTCTAACAAAACTTCTATTTTTTTAAAATGTAAAAAATTGCCATTTCCTTTTTAATTCTCACAATCTCTGCCTCTCTCCATTGTTTCTCTTAGATTCCTGCCACTGGTACCTTGCTCTACTCACAATGTAACACGCTACCATGGAAATAACTACACTGAAAACACCAATAAACTTTACAATTATGGTTTCTTTAACGTTTATTTTGAAGGAATAATGGAATAGCAGCAGTGTAGATCCTGAATGTTAGTGTATTCACACTGTGGCTATGAAAGTGCAGTATGTGGCTTTTTGAATGTATTTCAGTATACTAAATGACAGTGTGATTTCACTCTCATAACAAATTGGACCCAACTTTATTCAGTCATTCTGGCAGCCTCTTACTGTTATGCCGGCAGAATAGCTGGAAGCTATGCTGCGTCTTGGCCTTACACAGGAGCTTCCAGTAGCTTTGTTTAGGGACAGATCTTCTGCCTGCCCCAAGACAACTGACACGGAGGGGGTGGGACACTGGGAGTTCCCGCTCCCTCGGACTTAATGGGATTTGGCATATATTTGGAGGCCGGTACACCAAGTGGCATCCAGAAGGGCCCCATCTGGGGTGGGAGGGGTTTCTGGGTATCAAGGTGCAGGGCCTGGACTCTTGAAGATAGCTGGAATTTTTTATTTTTATTTACATTTCTGAAGTAGCCCCTTGACACCAACCTCTGGCTGGCCACTGGCAATGGCATTTCTGTCATCTTTGATAGATGTCTCCCCATACTGCCCAAGGGCCACTCCAGCCTTTGACCCTGTGAACTTTGGTAGGGTCTGCAGCAGAGTTCCACAGGGGATGCAATATAATGATTGACTCTGCACCCAGTCCATCCTGTACTTGATTGGATTGAGCTTGATGATAATATATAAAGGTTGCTTTACATCTAACGTACACTTTATATGATCTGGGAATGATTGATAGCACAGTACAAAAGAAGCTTTCACCTGCATTTAACCTATGCTTATATGACCTGGGAGTGATTGATGGGAGTGCGCACAGGGATCTTTACTCTGCATCTAAACCATACTGACAGTGCAAAGGGAGCTTTACCCTTTATTTAACCTTTATTGTAATGATCCTGTGAGGGCTGGTTATTGCCACAGTGTGCAAAAAGTAACAAATTTTCCATTCTCTAGCACTGACCTTTGTTTTAAAATATTTGATCGATTTCATGGCATACCAAATAAATACATTTACACAAAAAAACACTCAGTAAAGAAGAGCTATTTGGAACCCAGTTTAATTCTAAATATAATTTCTCTATTGTGGCCTCGAAATAATTCTATCAACCTCATGTTTTTGGAAATACCGCCTACGTTTTGGATTGGCAGTAAGAGTGTCTTTAACTCGATTGTTTTGTGCAAGAGGTGAATTATAAAACATATCCTATTTAAAATTTGAAATCTAAGTTCTTGTGAATAAAAATATTTGCTGACTAATCATTTCTATGCTAAAATAATAATAAAAAACAAAACTGGATTGAAACTGCTGATACCTACCGAATCTACAGGCAAGAGCAGGAGGAAGGCATTTGACAACCTCTTGCCATTGTTCTGACTTCAAACAGGACAGACAGATTTAGAACAGGTGGATAAACTCACCAAATTGCATAACATGTCTTTGTTATTGTGATCTTTGGTTAATTAACAGTTAACTAACACATGTTCCTGTAAGGGGTCTTCAACGGGTTAATGTTTACTCCTTAAAATGACCTTGAGGTGCTGTTCCAGTTGGTGTATGAGTTACTGACATGAATGTCTTTAAGTACTTTCTGTATGAATCTGGCAACCTCAATCCAGTTTCCTAATGGTCATGGACCCACAGAACTGACCCTAATAGGCATTAAATTGAATATCTCAGTGAGGCCACAGGATGCCTGGTGTAGGAAATGGAAAATGGAAAATGTCAGAGTGATGCAATAGGAGGTGTTCTTCTGAGGTTGGGGCTGAGGCACCTTGTTGGGAAGCTTTACTCTGCATCTAACCATGTTATACCTGACCTGTGTGTCTGAAATAAAAAGTGCTCTGTTTCCTAGCACAAACATCCATCAGCTTGATAAGCACAAAAAAATTCACAAACAAAAATCATAAAATTGGGAGGTGCAACTAGAGAGAAAAATAATTTATAAGTGATTTTACTGAAAAGGCTAACTTAAAGTAACAGTGCAATTTATAGATTGTTGTTTTACACCTTGACCATGAGTTATTACAGGCCAGATTATGAATTACAATTTTAATCTGATTGAGGAAAAGTTGGGGGGGGGAACCAAAAATGTACCTTGATTTTAAATCAAGGAAATCAAGCAAATCACAAAGTGAGATGAGAGCACTTTGAATTGCCTTGACAGGTATTCAGAACATTTTTGTTGATGTGGTAACTCGTTTAAGCTGCTGTGACATCATTGTAGCAGTTCCACCCAGATACAATTCGGTGATGCCCAAAATTTTGGAGTACTGGGAGCCAACATCAAGGCTGCAACTCAATTGAGAGCTACGGACAACACAGTAAGCCACATGAACGAACCTCAAGTGTACATCAACTAGACCCCAAGATTGGATTACAAACTATGACTCTCCACCTTGAGAATTCTTTTTAAAATACATATTTCATCTTAATTAAATAAAACAAACATTAATGGCAATTAAATATAGCACTGAAATTATATTGTTTGAAGACTGAAAATCTAATTTGATATTATTGCAGAATAATATTGCACAAATCAAAGAATGATGGGAGGATTTTTTTCTTTAACAGCCTAGTATATATTTCACTTTTTATTTCAAAAACGGAATAAAAATGAGTGTGCTACAATATCATTAATGATGCTGAGCGAGAAACAGACAAGCTCTTTCGGAGTGCACCTGTTGTTTGAGGATACAGGAGGTCCGTTGTGTCCATGTAAAGTACTATGTTGCAAACTATAACTCTCTCATCCAGGCTTCTGCTCTGCAAAATAGTATCCCATTGTACACAGATAATGGAATGAAACAGCTAATGGAATGCAAAGTTTAAGTAATTCTTTATCTGCTCTTGTCTTAATGTTCTGCTGAACTTCTGAAGGTAGAATTCCTCACGTCATAGTTCAGAAAGTGTGATTACTTCCTGCATTTTAGCAACTTTAATTAAAGGTCAGGGGGAAGGAAAGCATGTTCTGTTGATCAACACCATGTGTGTTTAATGATTGAGCCTAGAGCAAAGTTAAGATACAGAATAAGCACCATATATTTTGGTCTCTGAAATCCTCATAACATAAGCAATGGGCTTTTATCATTACTGGACCATTTCCGGTACTCATGCTGCAGACATTGAATGAAGACCAGAATATGTGGACCACAGGTATAGGGCCCAGTGTAGAACTTCTACAGTGCTCACCCAGAGAGAGACCACCCTGTGTAAACTGTTCCATAGTATTTCCAAGTTAAATCTGAAACAACACAATGTGTACTGAATACAACCTCTACTATAGCGGACCATAATAGTCCAATCTGTCTCTAGGTCCTGTACCAGTGGTGGGTACTACATAAGACCTATATTGGAGGTGATTGGACTGGTAATTTTGGTACTCAAACTTTGAGATAACAAAATATGAATGATAATTGGATCATTGTGTTTAACTGGAAGAAAAAGCAAAAGTGAAAATCAGATTTAACAAGTTAAAATAACTTAATTTACAATCCACCCGACCTAATTCATTGTTAAACTTTCACACAGACTTTGTCCTATAAGCTAAGATCAACAAAACAGTTCAATATGATATAAAGATAGACAACAGGAAGACAACAAGGAAAGGAATGGGGTTTGGTTCATTTTCTAACTTCAGATAGAGATATATTTTCATGTGACATATGTGACAAACACAATGTTTGAAACAGCAGTTTTCGAGCAAGTCTCAGTGGACAGAGTAATCTTTATCACTTCATCAGAACTGCCGGCAACACCTCTCGGGTTTCAATGCTTAAAAAAGGGAAAAAATATCAAACAAGGTATATCATTATAATCTAACAGCTGTAGTGAACAGCATTGCAGCTAAAAGAACAAAATTGTAATTTCACCCCGACATCAATCTCAGGAATAGTCCAGAGAATTCCTGCTGCCTCTTATGTTCAACTGCACTCTCTTGCATGCTATAAGGAAGACAATCCATAAAGTTAAATTCTCATACATCTTCCCCTCTTCCATTTTCTACAATTTCCTTTTTTTTTGTACAAGCTGCAGGAGAAATAGTCACCATGATTACTGAAGGGGAGCAGTGCCTCTCATACTTTCAATGGAGAATTTTGTTCCCCGCCCCAAAGAGAACCATACACTTAGGTCATAAAAGGACAGAGTCAAACACATGACTTTGTGCCTTCTGAGAAGCTGCAAAGATTGTACACCAGATCTCCCTACATATCTGTGGCTACACGGGGAATGGAAACCTTTGTGAAGATAATTTTGCTGCTCTTCCAAAAAAGTTTGTACCACCAAAATGGACTTTAAAATCGACACACACACGTCTTTATGAAATATTTATACTCGAGTTAGGAGCAACGTTCAATGCAACAACCTTACTTAGAGAAAAGATCAGTGGTTGCTAGTCTTAACCTCGCCAACCCTTCCCTGATTTTCTGCCCATGGCACCTACTTGATGGCTTTCTTCTCATTGCGGCCTCGGTTGGAGTCTGGTGTGTTGACTGCTTCCAATGAACTCTTGTGTCTTTTACCCTTTAAAAAATAGTGGGGAAAAAAAGAGAAATAATTTAATGACACAGAAACGCATTACCTGTTGTACAATTATGATGATATTGTGACAAAGTGTGTTTTTTGGTGATATTTATTTCACTGGGGAAAATACTAAACCTTGTTTTGGTTAAAGTATGGTTGTTCATTTCTTTTAATTATAGAATCTGCAGATTGATTATGGCCCCAGTCCAGGAACTTAAATCAAGGGCTCATGGATGTAACTGTTTTACTCACGTGATATTCACATTGGTATGTGTGACTAGATGCTGGATTTTGGCCACCTTTATGCCCAAGCACAAGATAATCTATTTTTCAATGCCTGCATGATTGGCTAAATATGAGAATGTTGCACATCTTCAAATGTTCAAACTATCCATCACAAGTCCCAAATATTTAATAAGCACAATTAAGGCTCATTTAAAAGTTTGTGTATATATCTTCCAATGCATTACGGCAAAGGTACTATTTTACTATAAAACTGATTCAAAGATATACTACTTTGAAAATGTTCAAGGAAATAGCATGAATCCTCTGTATTGTAACTCTGGCCAACTTAGAAGAAGAGTTGAATACTCCCTGTTGTTAACTGTATCCATATGATTTATATTAATTAGTGTTAATTGTATTCAGGTGGTGTGTATCAATTGGGGCTCTCTTGTATCCATATATAAGAGAACTTATCTAGGGTGTGGTGTGGGTAATGTGGAGCTCTGTGAATAAAGGCTTGGAAGCAACTGAAGACCTGGCTCTAGTATTCTATCACTCACCACCGCATTATCCAGCTTATAACACCTATGTCAGATTTTCTGAGAACCAAAATGATATTTTGGTGGGGGAAGGGAGGACATCGCAATCAACTTCTCTTTTTGCCTTTCTTAAATAGAAATAAATACACTATATAAAAAGTCATACATTATATTCACTGTTAGAACTAATGTACTGAGATTAACCATATTACCCAGTCTCAACCATTTATATAGCCCCTTTCATGTAAAGCTACAGATGGAGCCATCAACACAGAGTAGGAAGTGAGAGAGAAGTTAGGGGAGATGATAAATCTCAAATTTTCAGGTTTTTGAAAATATCCCCCTTAAATCAGGGGCTCCCATGAAAAAGCAGATAAATAATAAATCTCCCCCAAGGATACACCATGTTTGGGATAATGTACAGATCATAATTATATACTTAGGCGCCTGACTTTTTCAGTGGGAAAGTCATGCAAATAAGGACTTGGAAAAATAAACATGGCATTTTTTGGGTGAAAATCATATTGATATTTAAACTTACATTCTTTGCATACTTATTCATTTCCAGCTGGCTCTTTTACTGGTTATACATTTAAAAAATACATTTCCAGTTTCATTTAGGTGATTATTTTATATGTAGTTTTTGACACTGTATAGGAGAGGATGAGAGAAAATACTACAAACATCCCAAATGCTATCTTTCCTGCTTAGCTGAAAGGAAGAAACAAATCTAGCTTCAAGAAACTGATAACGATATGCACAAATTATTGCACTGGTATGATAAAGTAAGGGTACATTGCCATCTGCCTATGGGAGATTGCCTTCAGAAGGACTAAACATAATAGGTTTGACTTGATTAGCATTACTTCTGTGGATAATCAGAGGTAACATTTGCCATTAATGAATATTGACTTCCCTCTTTCAGGATTGCACATTACTGAGTTTCAAGTAAATGTTGCAGGCTACACAGTTAGGAACATAGGAACAGGAGTAGGCCATTCAGCCCCTGGTGCCTGCTCCGCCATTTGATAAGATCATGGCTGATCTGTGATCTAACTCCATATACCCGCCTTAGGCCCAAATCCCTTAATACCTTTGGTTGACAAAAAGCTCTCTATCTCAGATTTAAATTTAGCAATTGAGCTAGTATCAATTGCCGTTTGCGGAAGAGAGTTCCAAACTTCTACAACCCTTTGTGTGTAGAAATGTTTTCTAATCTCGCTCCTGAAAGGTCTGGCTCTAATTTTTAGACTGTGCACCCTACTCCTAAAATCAACAACCAGCGGAAATAGTTACTCTCTATCCACCCTATCTGTTCCCCTTAATATATTATAAACTTCGATCAGATCACCCCTTAACCTTCGAAACTCTAGAGAATACAACCCCAATTTGTGTAATCTCTCCTCGTAACTTAACCCTTGAAGTTCCTTAAAGTATCAAACTAACAATGGCATCTGTGATCACTTCCCAGCAAAAGTTAGTTCTTCCATAAGTGGAGGGGAGAAAATAGACAGCAGAAGATTGGAATTGGGAATGGCATCATCACAGGTTTTGTAGTGGAGTTTTTTTGTATATTTGTTCTTGGGACGTAAGCGATGCTGACAAGGTGCATTTATTGCCTAGCTACCCTAAGAGGGTGATGGTGGGCCTTCTCTTTGCATCACTTGGGAGGTGCTGGCGAAGAAGCCTTGGCGAGTTGCTGCAGTGCATCTTGTGGATAGTACACACTGCAGCCATAGTGCGCCGGTGGTGAAGGGAGTGAATGTTAAGGGTGGTGGATGGGGTGCCAATCAAGCGGGCTGCTTTATCTTGGATGGTGTCGAGCTTCTTGAGTGTTGGTGGAGCTGCACTCATCCAAGCAAGTGGAGAGTATTCCATCACACTCCTGACTTGTGCCTTGTAGATGGTGGAAAGGCTTTGGGGAATCAGGAGGTGAGTCACTCGCCGTAGAATACCCAGCCTCTGACCTGCTCTCGTAGCCACAGTATTTACATGGCTGGTCCAGTTAAGTTTCTGGTCAATGGTGACCACCAGGATGTTGATGGTGGGGGATTCGGCGATGGTAATGCCGTTGAATGTCAAGGGGAGGTGCTTAGACTCTCTCTTGTTGGAGATGGTCATTGCCTGGCACTTATCTGGCGCGAATGTTACTTGCCACTTATGAGCCCGAGCCTGGATGTTGTCCAGGTCTTGCTGCATGCGGGCTCGGACTGCTTCATTATTTGAGAGGTTGCGAATGGAACTGAACACTGTGCAATCATCAGCGAACAACCCCATTTCTGACCTTATGATGGAGGGAAGATCATTGATGAAGCAGCTGAAGATGGTTGGGCCTAGGACACTGCCTTGAGGAACTCCTGCAGCAATGTCCTGGGGCTGAGATGATTGGCCTCCAACAACCACTACCATCTTCCTTTGCGCTAGGTATGACTCCAGCCACTGGAGAGTTTTCCCCCTGATTCCCATGGACTTCAATTTTACGAGGGCTCCTTGGTGCCACACTCGGTCAAATGCTGCCTTGATGTCAAGGGCAGTCACTCTCACCTCACCTCTGGAATTCAGCTCTTTTGTCCATGTTTGGACCAAGGCTGTAATGAGGTCTGGAGCCGAGTGGTCCTGGCGGAACCCAAACTGAGCATCGGTGAGCAGGTTATTGGTGAGCAAGTGCCGCTTGATAGCACTGTCGACGACACCTTCCATCACTTTGCTGATGATTGAGAGTAGACTGATGGGGCGGTAATTGGCCGGATTGGATTTGTCCTGCTTTTTGTGGACAGGACATACCTGGGCAAATTTCCACATTGTTGGGTAGATGCCAGTGTTGTAGCTGTACTGGAACAGCTTGGCTAGAGGTGCAGCTAGTTCTGGAGCACAAGTCTTCAGCACTACAGCTGGGATGTTTTCGGGGCCCATAGCCGTTGCTGTATCCAGTGCACTCAGCCGTTTCTTGATATCACGTAGAGTGAATCGAATTGGCTGAAGACTGGCTTCTGTGATGGTGGGGATATCGGGCGGAGGCCGAGATGGATCATCCACTTGGCACTTCTGGCTGAAGATGGTTGCAAACGCTTCAGCCTTGTCTTTTGCACTCACGTGCTGGACTCTGCCATCATTGAGGATGGGGATGTTTGCAGAGCCTCCTCCTCCTCCCGTTAGTTGTTTAATTGTCCACCACCATTATTGGAAGTGACCAGTACTGGTGAACCCAAGTGGGTATCTTAGGCAGACCTGAAATTTGTTGCAAAGACACTGAGGCTGTTAACAATCAAGTTTAGCTGGAGACAATGGCCAGGGATGGGGTTGGAGTCAGTGGTGAGTTTGTGTTTTGGGCTGAAGACGATGGCTTTGGTTTTGCCCTTGTTTAGCTGGAGGGGATTACAGCTCATCTAAGATTGAATGCACAGAGCAGGTGATGGACAGGTACAGCTGGGTGTCATCAGCGTACATGTGGAAGCTGACCCAATGCCTGCAGATTATGTCACCAAGGGGCAGCATGTAGATGAGGAAGAGGAGGGCGCCATGGATGGATCTTTGGGAGACTCCCAAAGTGAAATTTTTTGACCAAAACAAATAGGAGAAAAAAAAATAATTCCAAAATATTAAATTATTGTATATATATATCAATAATTATATCAAGGGATGTCTTTTAAAAAGCTTGTTTGGAATCACTGTGTTAAGGAGCTTTTGGATTGCTGTATTGACCTACCAGTCCCACTGTTCCCATGTGGTTCTGTCCATTATCAAACACTGGCCAAAAGTGAAGCCAGCAGCAGTCCACAAGACCTACAAAAAGTGGTCTCTGCTGCCACTGGAATAAAGTGGTTTTACATATCCAAGTACAGGCGATAGGAGGAGAATTGTGTCTTTGCTCTTAGCTGCACTTTAATAACATAAAAGCACCTTTGGAGGCACGCAGAATCATCACAAAGTCAGACTATGCACATCACATCAATCATTTACTGTAATGTTCAGCTAACTGCACTGGGAAAAAAAAATCAAATCAAGAGCTGCAGTCAACATTTTTTCCCTATTTACTGGAGAGAATGACGGGTGGAAAGGAGATAAAAATATTTTATTTATGTAATGCCTTATTACATGTCTCAGAAATGTCTCAGTACAATGAATTACTTTGAAGTGCAGTGATTTGTGTAAACAAATAGCATTATATCAAGAAAAGTCCATACGTGCGTCGGACCAAGTGTACAAATATTCCCCAATGCCATAAAACATCCAGCATGGATCTGATATGTAGTTTTAATAAGAAAAAATAAAAATTTGCATTTACTGCTTTTTCACAACCTCAGGATGTCCCAAAGTGCTTTACAGCCAATGAAGTACCTTTGAAGTGTAGCCACTGTTGTAATGCAGAGGGCAGATGTTTAAAGTCTCATCCGAAAGGCGGCACCTCCCATAGTGCAATGCTCCCGCATACTACACAGAAGTGTCAGCCGAGATGATGTGTTCAGTCTCTGAAGTGGGGCTTGAACCCACAGCCTTCTGACAGAGAGGTGAGAATTCTATCATTGGGCCAAGGCTAACACCTTTAATATCTGCAAGTATTCATTAACCAGACTAAAATTTCCCTTTCCAATCTGCTTGAACCATTAGTTAATTTAAATCTTGTTCCAGCATTGGAGATAAACTTTGTGTAAATCCATGTTGAAAAATACAGGAAAGTAGTACCAGTTTGTCAGAAATCAACGAGAGCTTGACTCAGTGATTTCCATGAAATGATTGCAGATATTTATGGTTGTAAATTGGTTCCAAGTATTCATTATCAAACTGGCATCTCAATGGCATGTGCTTTCTGTTCGTATCAAAATATCAGTAACTCAACATTCTGTAACTCCTTTGCTGAGTAAATGAAACGAAACTGGCGATGAATGCAACATATTATAAGGGAGAAGGAGAACAGAAGATGAAAAGCTGTTAGTTCCAACAAGCCTTTTTGATGATCTCCTCTCCACTTAGCTGGCTTCCAGTCATATCCCTCAATCCTTCCTTTGAACAGAAACATATCTAATCATCGCTTTTAAAACCATCAATACTGCTTGACTCATTGGCCTTCTTTTTTTTTATTCGTTCACGGGATGTGGGCGTCGCTGGCAAGGCCGGCATTTATTGCCCATCCCTAATTGCCCTCGAGAAGGTGGTGGTGAGCCGCCTTCTTGAACCACTGCAGTCCGTGTGGTGACGGTTCTCCCACAGTGCTGTTAGGAAGGGAGTTCCAGGATTTTGACCCAGCGACAATGAAGGAACGGCGATATATTTCCAAGTCGGGATGGTGTGTGACTTGGAGGGGAACGTGCAGGTGGTGTTGTTCCCATGCGCCTGCTGCCCTTGTCCTTCTAGGTGGTAGAGGTCGCGGGTTTGGGAGGTGCTGTCGAAGAAGCCTTGGCGAGTTGCTGCAGTGCATCCTGTGGATGGTACACACTGCAGCCACAGTGCGCCGGTGGTGAAGGGAGTGAATGTTTAGGGTGGTGGATGGGGTGCCAATCAAGCGGGCTGCTTTATCTTGGATGGTGTCGAGCTTCTTGAGTGTTGGTGGAGCTGCACTCATCCAGGCAAGTGGAGAGTATTCCATCACACTCCTGACTTGTGCCTTGTAGATGGTGGAAAGGCTTTGGGGAGTCAGGAGGTGAGTCACTCGCCGCAGAATACCCAGCCTCTGACCTGCTCTCGTAGCCACAGTATTTATATGGCTGGTCCAGTTAAGTTTCTGGTCAATGGTGACCCCCAGGATGTTGATGGTGGGGGATTCGGCGATGGTAATGCCGTTGAATGTCAAGGGGAGGTGCTTAGACTCTCTCTTGTTGGAGATGGTCATTGCCTGGCACTTATCTGGCGCGAATGTTACTTGCCACTTATCAGCCCAGGCCTGGATGTTGTCCAGGTCTTGCTGCATGCAGGCTCGGACTGCTTCATTATCTGAGGGGTTGCGAATGGAACTGAACACTGTGCAGTCATCAGCGAACATCCCCATTTCTGACCTTATGATGGAGGGAAGGTCATTGATGAAGCAGCTGAAGATGGTTGGGCCTAGGACACTGCCCTGAGGAACTCCTGCAGCAATGCCATCTTCCTTTGTGCTAGGTATGACTCCAGCCACTGGAGAGTTTTCCCCCTGATTCCCATTGACTTCAATTTTACTAGGGCTCCTTGGTGCCACACTCGGTCAAATGCTGCCTTGATGTCAAGGGCAGACACTCTCACCTCACCTCTGGAATTCAGCTCTTTTGTCCATGTTTGGACCAAGGCTGTAATGAGGTCTGGAGCCGAGTGGTCCTGGCGGAACCCAAACTGAGCATCGGTGAGCAGGTTATTGGTGAGTAAGTGCCGCTTGATAGCACTGTCGACGACACCTTCCATCACTTTGCTGATGATTGAGAGTAGACTGATGGGGCGGTAATTGGCCGGATTGGATTTGTCCTGCTTTTTGTGGACAGGACATACCTGGGCAATTTTCCACATTGTCGGGTGGATGCCAGTGTTGTAGCTGTACTGGAACAGCTTGGCTAGAGGCGCAGCTAGTTCTGGAGCACAAGTCTTCAGCACTACAGCTGGGATGTTGTCAGGGCCCATAGCCTTTGCTGTATCCAGTGCACTCAGCCGTTTCTTGATATCACGTGGAGTGAATCGAATTGGCTGAAGACTGGCTTCTGTGATGGTGGGGATATCGGGAGGAGGCTGAGATGGATTATCCACTCGGCACTTCTGGCTGAAGATGGTTGCAAACGCTTCAGCCTTGTCTTTTGCACTCACGTGCTGGACTCCGCCATCATTGAGAATGGGGATGTTTGCAGAGCCTCCTCCTCCCGTTAGTTGTTTAATTGTCCACCACCATTCACGACTGGATGTGGCAGGACTGCAGAGCTTTGATCTGATCCGTTGGTTGTGGAATCGCTTAGCTCTGTCTATAGCATGTTGCTTCCGCTGTTTAGCATGCATGTAGTCCTGAGTTGTAGCTTCACCAGGTTGGCACCTCATTTTTCGGTACGCCTGGTGCTGCTCCTGGCATGCTCTTCTACACTCCTCATTGAACCAGGGTTGATCCCCTGGCTTGTTGGTAATGGTAGAGTGAGGAATATGCCGGGCCATGAGGTTACAGATTGTGCTGGAATACAATTCTGCTGCTGCTGATGGCCCACAGCGCCTCATGGATGCCCAGTTTTGAGCTGCTAGATCTGTTCTGAATCTATCCCATTTAGCACGGTGGTAGTGCCACACAACACGTTGGATGGTGTCCTCAGTGCGAAGACGGGATTTCATCTCCACGAGGACTGTGCAGTGGTCACTCCTACCAATACTGTCATGGACAGATGCATTTGCAACAGGTAGATTGGTGAGGACGAGGTCAAGTAAGTTTTTCCCTCGTGTTGGTTCGCTCACCACCTGCCGCAGGCCCAGTCTAGCAGCTATGTCCTTCAGGACTCGGCCAGCTCGGTCAGTAGTGGTGCTACTGAGCCACTCTTGGTGATGGATATTGAAGTCCCCCACCCAGAGTACATTTTGTGCCCTTGCTACCCTCAGTGCTTCCTCCAAGTGGTGTTCAACATGGAGGAGGACTGATTCATCAGCTGAGGGAGGACGGTAGGTGGTAATCAGCAGGAGGTTTCCTTGCCCATGTTTGACCTGATGCCATGAGATTTCATGGGGTCCAGAGTCAATGTTGAGGACTCCCAGGGCCACTCCCTCCTGACTGTATATCACTGTACCGCCACCTCTGGTGGGTCTGTCCTGCCGGTGGGACAGGACATACCCAGGGATGGTGATGGAAGAGTCTGGGACGTTGGCTGAAAGATATGATTCTGTGAGTATGGCTATGTCAGGCTGTTGCTTGACTAGTCTGTGGGACAGCTCTCCCAATTTTGGCACAAGTCCCCAGATGTTAGTAAGGAGGACCTTGCAGGGTCGACTGGGCTTGGTGTTTTTTTGCCGTTGTCGTGTCCGGTGTCTAGTGGTCCGATGCCGGGTGGTCTGTCCGGTTTTATTCTTATTATGACTTTTCGTAGCGAGATTTTACAACTGAGTGGCTTGCTAGGCCATTTCAGAGGGCAATTAAGAATCAACCACATTGCTGTGGGTCTGGAGTCACATATAGGCCAGACCGGGTAAGGGCGGCAGGCTTCCTTCCCTAAAGGACATTAGTGAACCAGATGGGTTTTTACGACAATCCGGTAGTTTCATGGCCATCATTACTGATACTAGTATTTTAATTCTCAGGTAACTTATTCTTTTTGGCTCAATTTCCTTCTTATTCCTAATTTTTCATGTGCATCTTCTCGTCCTTTTAAAAAAAAATCCTTATTATAATGAATAATTTGCCTGAATCAACTCTGTCAATTCCCTTCTGAAAGGTCAACTCTTTTGAGAGTTTTGGACTGCTTCAAGGTACGCACATTAATTCAAGGAGTTCTTTGGGAACACACCTTCAGCATTTGATACCCTGGAACATTAAGTGAGCAACTCCTTTGGGATCATTTTAACACGTTAATGTTATTGTCTGATATCCTGGAACATAAAGACCGGCAGGAGATTTGTGAAACTCTAATCTGATTGGATAAAAAATTACAATTTTCTGATTGGATATTTTGAACCTACAACAAAAGTTCCCATCATCAGGATAAATTAACACAAGACATATGCAATTTACAAGACCCATTGGAGTCTTTTCAAAGGTCCCTACTTCACAATCAGGCTAAAATTCCCCCCATTTTAAAATGTAAAAGATAGATATAAAAAAAAATGCACCAACTTAATTTCACAGGAGAAAGAGCTGAGTTGCAAAAATATAGTTTCTACTCTTAATGGACTCTTAAGATCACTACATTTTCTCTCTCTCCTTTTTAATGCTTGCCAATCTCCTGACGTGGCAGATGCAGTATAAGTCACAACCTAGTGGACTCAGCAGAGCTTGGGAGATAACAGTCGAAGTGGGCAATATTGGGCCAGAGGCAGCAGTCCTTGATGATGGGGGTTTGGGGGGGTGGGGGGCGGTGGAGGGAGAGCGAGCAGACAGAGCTGGCAGGGGGTAGGAAGCTGGTCGGTAAGAACAGCCCTAAATTGCACTACAGACCAGCAAGCTGTGGAGAGATTTCTTCTTTTTGCAGGAGGGAGCAGAGTGCTAGCCGAAGATTCATTTTGCAGGTTCAGAACATAAATTGCTCTGCAGACCAGACCTTGCAACTACATGCAGACTGAAAGCACTTTCTTAACATATTCTCTCACTATAAAAAGCAGCTGTTGTGAGGGAGGCAGCTGTGATAGGGAAGTGTTACACCCTCAACACTGAAAATATCTATCTATGCCAACCACCAGTGTAACAGGTACTGCAGGTAATATTAAATATGCCCCAAGTAGCATATCAAAGCCAATTACGTAGGTATGAGGGGCGAGTTGGCTATGGTAGATTGGGAAATTAGATTAAAAGATATGACGGTAAATAAGCAATGGCGAAGAAATAATTCATAATTCTCAATGAATATACATTCCCTTGAGGAATAAAAACTCCACAGGAAATTGATCCAACCATGGCTAACTAGAGAAGTTAAGGATAGTATTGAATTAAAAGAAGATGTTTACAATGTTGCCAAAAAGAGTAGTAAGCCTGAGGATTGGGAGGGTTCTAGAAATGAACAAAGGATGACCAAGAAATTGATAGAGGGAGAAAATAGAATACGAGAGTTAGCTAGCAATAAATATAAAAACAGATTGTGAGAGCTTCTACAAGTATGTAAAAAGGAAGAGATTAGCGAAAGTAAAAGTGGGACCCTTAGATGCAGAGACAGGAGAAATCATAATGGGGAATAAGGAAATGGTACAGATGTTAAACAAATATTTTGAATCTGTCTTCACAGTAGAAGATACAAAAACATACCGGAAAGGATCAAATACCAAGGATGTAATGAGAGTGAGGAACTTAAAGTAATTAAGATTAGTAAAGAAAAAGTACTGGAGAAATTAATGGGACTAAAAGCCGACAAATCCGCTGGACCTGATGGGCTACATCCTAGGGTCTTAAAAGAGGTGGCTGCAGAGATAGTGGATGCGTTGGTTTAGATCTTGCACAATTCCCTAGATTCTAGAACGGTCCCTGTGGATTGGAAGGTAGCAAATGTAATCCCGCTATTCAAGAAAGGAGGGAGAGAGAAAACAAGTAACTATAGACTTAGAAAATCATAATATGATTAGGCAGAGTCAACATGGTTTTATGAAAGGGAAATCGTGTTTGACAAATCCACTGGAGTTTTTTGAGGATGTAACTAGTAGGGTAGATAAGGGGGAACCAGTGGATGTAGTATATTTGGATTTTCAAAAGGCATTTGATAAGGTGCCACGCAAGAGGCTGTTACACAAGATTAGGACTCATGGGATTGGGGGTAATATATTAGCATGGATTGAGGATTGGTTAACGGACAGAAAACAGAACAGGAATAAATGGGTCATTTTTGGGTTGGCAGGTTGTAACTAGTGGGGTACTGCAAGGATCAGTGCTTGGGCCTCAGCTGTTTACAATATATATCAATGACTTAGATGAGGGGCCGAGTGGAATGTATCCAAGTTTGCTGATGATACAAAGCTAGGTGGGAAAGTAAGCTGTGAGGAGGACGCAAAGAGGCTGCAAAGAGATATAGACAGGTTAAGTGAGCGGGCAAGAAGGTAGCAGATGGAGTATAATATGGGGAAATGTGAAATTATCCACTTTGGTCGGAAGAATAGAAAAGCAGAATATTTTTTAAAAGGTGAGAAGTAATTTTGGTATTCAGAGGGATTTGGGTGTCCTTGTACATGAATCACAGAAAGTTAACACATAAGTGTGCAGTTTTGGTCTCCTTATTTAAGAAAGGACATAATTGCTTTGGAGGCTGTTCAGAGAAAGTTCACTCGACTGATTCCTGGGATGAGGGGGTTATCTTATGAGAAAAGGTTGGATAAGATGGGCCTGTATACACTGGAGTTTAGAAGAATGAGAGGTGATCTTATTGAAACATATAAGATCCTGAGGGGACTAGAAGGGGTAGATGCTGAGAGTATGTTTCCCCTTGTGGGACAGAGAAGTAGGGGCCACAGTTTAAAAATAAGGGGTCTCCCATTTAAGACGGAGGAGAATTTTTTCTCTCAGAGGGTCGTGAGGCTGTGGAACTCCCTTCCCCAGAAAGCGGTGGAGGTAGGGTCATTGAATATTTTTAAGGCTGAGTTAGATAGATTCCTGATTAACAAGGGAGTCAAAGGTTATAGCAGGTAGATGGGAAAGTAGGGTTGAGGTCACAATCAGATCAGCCATGATCTTATCAAAAGGCAGAGCAGGCTCAAGGGGCCGAATGGCCTACTCCTGCTCTTAATTCATATGTTCATATGTAGGTACAGCAAGAAATTAGGAAGGCAAATGGTATGTTAGCCTTTATTGCAAGGGGGTTGGAGTATAAGTGTAAGGAGGTCTTGCTGCAATTATATAGTGCTCTGATGAGACCACACCTGGAGTACTGTGTACAGTTTTGGTCTCCTTACCTAAGGATAGATATACTTGCCTTAGAGGTGGTACAACAAAGGTTCACTAGATTGATTCCTGGGATGAGAGATTGTCCTATGAGGAGAGATTGAGTAAAATGGGCCTATATTCTCGGGAGTTTAGAAGAATGAGAGGTGATCTCATGGAAACGTATAAAATTCTTAGAAGGCTTGATAGGGCAGATGTTGAGATGCTGTTTTCCCTGGCTGCACAGTCTAGATCTAGGGGTCATAGTCTCAAGATAAGAGGTCAACCATTTAGGACGGAAATGAGAAAAAATTTCTTCACTCAGAGGGTTGTGAATCTTTGGAATTCTCTACCTCAGAGGCTGTGGATGCTCAGTTGTTGAGTATATTCAAGATTGAGATCGATAGATTTTTGGACTGTAAGGGAATCAAGGAAATGGGGATAGGGCAGGTAAGTAGAGTTGAGGTAGAAGGTCAGCCATGATTTTAATGAATGGCGCAGCAGGCTCGAGGGGCTGTACGGCCTAATCCTGCTCCTATTTCTTATGTTCTTGTGTTCTCATATTTAATATATTACCATGTACTTGTTGTATGGTATTAGTTGTGTTATAATAGATATTATTTAAATAAAGTAGTGCTCGTTAATGCATCTCTGTCCCCAACTTTATCTGTGACCCCTGACAAGTAGGAGTATAGCACTCAATGTTGTACTGCATTTCGGTTGTGACTGGTTTGGCCGTATGTAACTATTAATATAATTTGGACTGGATAATGCAAGATGGTTCAAAGGCAATCTAATTTGGCATCTTAAAAGCTTAGAAATGAATGGTAAATCTCTAACTCAAACCTCTGCTGTGAAAGTGTAAGGATAAAAGATTTGACTTATACCCTTCGATTAATATTTCTTACATACTTCACAGATTTATCGTTATTTAATCTTGCTTAGGGATTGCCAATTTGGTGCTGAAATGAATGAAGTGTAATGAATGGGACAGAGCTGCGTCATTGTGCAGTGTTTAAACTGTCAGTTTTGTCTCAATTGTCCTAAAGAAATAACAGTCAGCAGAAATTAATTAATGTAATAAATCAGCAGAATCATATACTCTGGGTAACTGTATTAGTTTTGTTGCTGGAGACATATGCCCAGTAGGAACTAGAATGAGACTGCTCAAACTCATTACACCATCCTGTGCACTTTCAGCTTAGTTGTTCCTTTCACAATGTCATTCAACTATAATACTACCAATAAACAGCACATGGGAAAATATACTTGTCAATTTTCAATCTGTAGCAATTTTGTAATAGTCTTTTTAAGTAATTTTGAATTGATAAGCATAAGTATCTACTTTTTCCATTACCAGGGCATTGTAGCTGCAGAATATACTAACTCCAGGATGCATTACATCAAATCACTGAGGTTACTTCAACAGCACCCGCCCTCCCCTCACTGAGACCTGTAACACCAAGGACAAGAGCAGCAATGTTGTGGGAACACCATTACAACCAAGTTCCTCTCAGTTACACACCATCCCAACTTGGATACTGTCACTGTTCCTTTATCATTGATGGGCCAATATCCTGGAATTCCCTACTTAACACCATAGTAGGAGCACCATCAGCATAAGGACTGTAGTGGTTCAAGAAGAAGGCCCACACCATCTTCTCAGGGCAACTAGGGATGGCTAATAAATGTGACCTTGCCAGAGTCACGCACAAATTTTTTAAAAAGATGCTCACTTCACACGATCCAAAGTCTCACAAGTTTCATTGCTATAACCCATAAATATTTCCCTGCCCACACAGCCAGGTGTTAGGGATTTAGACAGCGACAGCCTCTGTTGTTGTGTTCTAATAGAGTTTATAATTACTGCCTTAAATCTAGCACATGCAAGGACCTCCACTTGTGTTTCACGATAGCTTATTGCCTGAAATCCAGCCCAGGTTTTAGCCTCCACTTTATAAGATAGCTCTTTCATCTTAAATCTAATCCAACCCTTAGCCTCTGCTGTTATGTGCTTTACATACACCATTTTGTCTTGCACGCAGCTCCAATGTGACTTCTGCTGTTATATTCTAGAAGAGTTATGTAAACAAGCCCACCATCCCAAATCTATTTTATAATGCGTACACAAATGCATCAAGAAAGGTCTCAGGATCATTCTGAACCAATAGTTCAACAAATATGGTTGCTATTTTTATACATATCAAACACAAAACCCAGTGTTGCTGACAAAGCTGCCTTGTATCACTTTCCAGCCAAGTGCTTAATAAAACCATTTGAAAAGGGATTTAGATTCAAATTCCACTCTCCAAGACACAGTATGTTTAGCAATCCCCAGCTAATTCAGCTACCCGGAGTGTACGATTCTGCTGAATTATTAAATTTGCTTTCATCTTGTCTTGTTCTTAGAGACCTCTTTGTAAATTTATGTCTGCTGAGCTGCTGTTTCTTTAGCACAAAACTAGATCAGGTTAACCTCTGCATAATGAGGCGGCAATATCTAATTCATTGTACTTGATTCATACATGAATTTCAAAATAGGGAACTCTATTTAATCCAAGGGAAATGGATGCCTCAATGGGTTAAAAATATAAGGACATCATAATTTTAGAAACAGGAAAACAATGTTAGGTCCAAACAAGCCTGTCGCTTTCTTTGTAGATCAACCCCACCTACTTGATAAGTCACAAGCCCACTTGTGACATCTGAGATTTTGGAAAGTGGTAGAATGAACACTCAGATTATGATTTCGGCTATAACCTATAGAACAGAACAACATTATTAAAAACAACAGATGAACAACAGCAAAGATGATATCGGAGTTTGCACTATTTTCACAGAACTATCTGTGCTTCCTTGAATAAAGTAATCACCAGACATAACTCTTTACTAATACTCTCACGTGGTAAACCTCCTCTGTATCCTGTCCAAGGCCTTAACATCCTTCCTAAAGTGAGGTGCCCAGAATTATTCACAAAACTCCAGCTGAGGCTTAACTTATAATTTGTAAAGGTTTAGCATGACTTCCTTATTTTTGTATTCAATGCCCCATGTACAAAACCAAGTATCCCATACACTTTCTTAATTGCCTTATCAAGTTGCCCTGCCATCTTCAAAGATTTGTGAATATGCACCCCCAGGTCCCTCTGCTCTTGCACCCCTCTCAAAATAGTACCACTTAGATTATACTGCCTCTCCATGTTGTTCCTCCCAAGGTGCATCACTTCACACTTATCTGCATTAAATTGCATCTGCCATGTGTCTGCCCATGTCCTCCTGAAGTCTGCTACTATCCTCCTCACTATTTACTACATTGCCAAGTTTCATATCATCCACAAACTTCAAAATTGTACTCCCTATACCCAAGTCCAGATCATTTATATATAACAAGAAAAACAACGATCCTAATACCAATACCCCCTCAGAAAAACATTCGTTCGACACTACTCTCTGCCTTCTATCCCTTAGCCAATTACGTACCCAAGTTACCACCATCCCTTTAATCCCATGTGCTTCTATTTTCCGAATAAATTTGTTACGTGGTACTTTATCAAATGCCTTTTGAAAGTCCACATACAAAACATCTATTGCTCTACCTTCATCAACCCTCTATGTCAAACTTAAGGGGGTAATCAGGAAATACTTCTGGGAGCATTAGTTCTTTGATGAAGTATCAAAGAGCAAATTATTCAAAAATGCTTCTGGAAGACCTGAGGCGGAAGAGGATGACATGGTCGATCATGCCAAACACTGCAGAGCGGTGAGGAGATTAAGGCGGAATAATGCGTCATGGTTACAGTCACATAGGATGTTGTCTGTGACTTTGGAAAGGGTTGTCTCAGTGCTGAGACGTGTAGAAGCTGGCCGGGAAGGATTCAAACATGGAAGCTTTGGGAGAGAAGGGCATGGAACTGAGAGACAACAGATCTTAGGAAAGTAAGATGAGAGATAGGGCAAAAGTTAGAGAAGTTAAATGGGTTGTGGGTGTTTTTTGTGAGGAGCTGGGTAATGGTGGCAGGCTTTGACTTGGAAAGGAAAAATAAACAGTCAGGGTAGGAAAGAATATGTGTGTTACATTGGGTGAGGATAGGACCAGACGTGGCTGTAATACCCTCCACAGTCAAATAGCCTGCCAATACTTATTGTTCGCACTCACACACAAAGAACGTGCACTTAGGTGAGGTACCTGAGAGCTGTAAGGACCTCTGGAACTGTATTCCGGCAAGATTCACTGCCTTCAGAAGAGAAGAGGGAAACACATAACAGAAAGCCAAGAAACTGATATTCCAGTCTCTCAGCCTCATTCACTGTACCCCATCATTGTGTAACATGACCTCTCCCATTTTACTGGAGCCTCTTAGTATGCAACTCAGGTTGTGCAATTTACAAAAAGTCAGTTCAAATGTTAAAATGCTATCTGTGTATATTAGAAATAAAAGTATAAAGTTTATGCATTTGCAAATGTCACTCTACTTTAGTGTAGAATCTTGTGTAAGCACCTTCACCATGTCCAGATTTACAGACAATGCACGATGCATAGCTTGTAGTGTTTAAGTGCAAAACTGAAAAAGTGTAAAACTGTTTCCTGAAGGTGGTTTCATACCTCTTGCCTAAATTTGCTTCAGGTGACTTCACTGTAGTATAGCAGGTCTATTAAATACTGGAATGCTTGGATTTTAAGTTCATTTTAATACTCAGAGAAGTGTTGCTTTTCAAGCTGCATTTCACCTGTTTTGTCACCGTGCAAAAGGAAGTAGGAACCTGTAAACTTTTGTACTTAGAATATGGCAGAGTTCACATGTAAGTGGACACGAAAAAGTGAAATGGGAGAAAATAATTTTTTTAAAACTTTAGTGTTCTGGGGGAAAAAAACTGAATCGCACAGCGCACACTGTTGGCAATTGTATGTGCACACATGCCTTACAGACCTGAAGTTATCCAAATCATATTTGGGCATAGCAACATAGGAGAAGGAATAGGCCATTCAGCCCCTCGAGCCTGTTCCGCTATTCAGTTAGAACATGGCTTATCTGTACCTCAACTCGATTTACCTGCCTTTGCTCCATATCCCTTGATATCCTTTACCTAACAAAAATCTATTGACCTCAGTCTTGAAAATTTCAATTGTCCCAGCATCCACAGTCTCGTGGGGAGAGAGTTCCATATTTCTACTACCCTGTGTGTGAAGAAGTGCTTCCTGATTTCACTCCTGAACGGCCTGGCTCTAATTTTAAAATTATGCCCCCTTGTTCTGGATTCCTCCACCAGAGGAAATAGTTTCTCTTTATCTACCCTTTCGAATCCTTTTATCATTTTAAATACTTCAATTAGATCACCCCTCAAATCTTATATGCTCAAGGAAATACAATGCAAGTTGCAACCTTCTTTTCCTTACTCTTGTGTTGTGCATGAGTTGTAGCAGTTGGAGAGAGCTCCGGTTGTTCATTTTTTTTGGGATACTTCTGTCAGTACTTTCATACATGATTTTTGGTTGCAGCTGTCATTGAAATAGTATCACATAAAGTGAGGAGTCTTAAAACACCAGGTTATAGTCCAACAGCTTTATTTGAAATCACAAGCTTTCGGAGCTTTCCTCCTTCGTCCATCACCGGCATCTCCACATCACATAAAGTGAGGACAGGAAATCCTTTAGGGGTGCGGGGACTCCAGCAGTACTGCACGGTTTGGGCTGAGGAAGACAAATTCATGAGGGGTCAAGAAATGTAGCTGCAGTGACACCTGAGGTATGTTGTTTCCACCAGTCAGTACTCCATGTTCACAGACCTGCCACACTAAACTGGACAGATCAGGAAAAAAAAAGGGTCTTCGCCACCTCCATTTCACGAGAGTGGCTGTCACAGAGCTGTACCATCTGCTGCAGGCTGACCTGCAGATAACGCCTGGAACATGGACGACTCTTCCCATAGAAGTGAAGGTCACCACAGAATTAAGCTTTCATGCTGGCAATGCTTTCCAAGGGGACATCTGCAAAGGTCAGCCAGTCTGCAGTGCACACATTTATGAGGCAAGTGACAAGCACATTGTTTGCAAGGGGCAGCACCTTCATCAATTTACCTGTGGAAAGGAGGCATCAGCTCAACAACACTTTCACTGAATGGCATGATTGCCTAGAGACAGGGCATAACACATGACACTCATGTGGGCATCAGGGCTCCTCACATCAACTCTGGGCTTCATGACCCAAAAGGGCTTCCATTATTTTTTTTGTGTTGTTTTGATCACAGAAACATCATTATGCAATGTAAATGATTGCTATCCAGTAGGCAGTCACCACGCCTTCCTTATGTGATAGCTGCATAAGAATCACAAATGCTGCACAGTGGCAGCACAATTCCAAACTCTGCCTTTCGCATTTCTGCCACCGGCTCTGTGCCAAACCTGCATGACATTGCTGGTGGCAATGTTGGTTCTCGGCACACTTGTCAACATTTCAACAACAACTTGCATTTATACAGCATCTTTAGTTAATTGTATCCATGTGATTTATATTAATTAGTGTTAATTATATTCAGGTGGTGTGTATCAATTGGGGCTCTCATATCCATATATGAGAGCTTATCTAGGGTGTGGTGTGGGTAATGTGGAGCTCTGTGAATAAAGGCTTGGAAGCAACTGAAGACCTGGCTCTAGTATTCTATCACTCACCACCGGGCTATCCAGTTTAGAACACCTTTAACATAGTAAAAACGTCCCAAGGTGTTTCACAGGAGCATTATTAGACAAAACTTGACACCAAGCCACATAGAGAGATATTAGAACAGGTGACCATAAGCTTGGTAAAAGACGTAGCTTTTAAGGAGTGACTTAAAGGAGGAGAGTGTGGTAGAGAGGCAGAGAGGTTTAGGGAGGGAATTCCAGAGCTTGGGGCCTAGGCAGCTGAAGACATGGCCGCCAATGGTGGAGCAAAGAAAATCAGGGATGCGCAAGAGGCCAAAATTGGAGGAGCACAGAGATCGGAGGGTTGTAGGGCTGGAGGAGGTTACAGAGGTAGGGAGGGGCGAAGCCATGGAGGGATTTGAAAACAAGGATGAGAATTTTAAAATCGAGCCATTGCTGGACCGGGAGTCAATATAGGTCAGTGAGCACAGGAGTGATGGGTGAACGGGTGTTGGTGGGAGTAAGGATAAAGGCAGCAGAGTTTTGGATGAGCTGAAGTTTACAGAGGGTGGAAGGTAGGAGGCTGGCCAGGAGAGCATTGGAATAGTACAATCACAATTGGAGTTGAAATTGTGATATTTCTGTATCACAGTACAAGCTATTTATGTACCTCACAAAGTAGGCCCTATAGCTTTTGTGGAATAAAAGTGTGAAAGAAAAGGGTAAAGTTGTCTTCGTGCTTTGCATGTTGCTTCCCATACTGTGGTTTCTCTTCAGATCGTATAAATCTTTCACCTTTTACTAAAGATTTCCTGGCAGGGGAGAGACCTTGATCATGAAGGAGGTTCTCCCAGAACGAGCAGAAACAGCTATAACCTGTTTGTAGCTTTACTGACGTAGTGTTGGATGTCAATGCTGGCTGGGGACCAGTCTAACGCCTTTTTCCAGTAAGGTGAAGACGGTTTCTTTTTCGCAGCGGACATAGCGACCAGAGGTTCCAGAGCACCGGGGCATGGGGTGCGCAACACCGTCAGGCTGACTACAAAGACGGGTGAAGGACCCACGCCTTGGCAACGGGATGTCTTTTGTGAGGAAGGTTCTGTTGGGAACCTGTTGATTCGTGCCAGCGGACTTCTTCTGCCTGCAGGACTTCCCGAGGAGCGGCTATTTCAACGTGACCTTCAAGAACATTGAAGGATGCCTGAAGATGTTCCAGGCTTTCAAGGACAAGCGGAAGGAAGCGCCGTTATCGCTCCTCAATGCGGAACCGCTCTTCGCACTCCCGCAGGAGAAGGAATGAATGCTAATGGTCCACATGTTCAACCCGCACATGCCCGTTGATGTTCCTCAAGCAATACGTGGTCGGAGCGGAGCGGAGTATCGACGTCGCGGACATGCATGGGATCTGGACCAGCAAGAGGAACATCCAGGCGAAGCCGAGGGCGGACACCGATGGAAACATCATCCACCTACCATCAAGCTTCGTGATTGGGATGAGTCGAGGGTACATGGTGTACCCAGGGCAGCCCAGAGCATGCCGATCCTGCGGTAAACCCAGGCATGAAGCGGCCTCCTGCAAGGCGGTGACCTGCAAGAAGGAGTGCCACCAGACATTGGACTGTCAGGAGGCCAGATGCTGCAACCTGTGCAGAGTGGCTGGACACTTGTACAAGATCTGTCCAAACCGCAGACTAAGCTATGCACGGGCAGCGAGAGGCGAGGTGATACAGGAGAGGAGAGCAGCATTCACAGCTGCCCTAAAGGAGGCCAGACCCCTCCTCCCCGCTGTGGTTCCATGTAAAAGGGCCAACGACCAGGAGGAGGACAAAGAGCAGGAAGGGAGTGTCGTGGAAACCAACCAAACCCTGACACGTAGCCCCGAAACTGCCCCTGAGAATGCAGAATCAATGGAAGGCAAACCAGGGACGGATGAAGGATGGATGATACAAGCAAAGAAAAAGAGGAAGTCCTGCAGGACCAGAGGCACGAATGACAAGGGTGTTGGCAGCAGCAAGAGCAGCTTAGAGTCCCCAACAGACAACAGCGACCACTCCTCGGACGATGACCAAGGAAAGGTGGGGGATCCCCACCTTCATCAAAGGAAGAGGCAAAATGCGACTGTGACCAGCAACACTGACAATGTGCTCCAATTCCAGGAACCTGGGAGCAGCAACACTCAGCTCCAGGGCACCTGGAGCAGCGACGTGCCCAGCGCACCCCAACTCCGGGATGCCGGGAGCAGCAACGCAGTGAGCGAGGTCCCCCAACTCCGGGCAACCGGGAGTAGCAACGCGGAGAGCGCACCACTGGCGACGGACGAGGAGCCGGACCTGGTTGTGGATCTCACAGACCCACCAGCCCATGAGACCCCGCTGTCGACCCCCGAGCGAGGATCTTCCTCCAACAGAGGACAGGCCTCCTTCTTCAGCCCAAGGACCATCCAGAAGTTCCTGCACACCACACAAATGCAGAATTTAGACCCAGGGTCCCAAATGGACGGTAACACAGACCCTGGACTGATGCAATAGTAAGACCTGAATGTTTTGTTTCCTTTGTATTTTAAAATGGATTTAAAAACGTGCAAAGTATCAAATCGACCACGCGATGTGCAGCGACCCTGGGTGAAGAGGGACCTGCTGTTCTAGCAGGAGTGCGGGATCCCGCACCTCAGCAACCACCAGCAGTGGTCATGCATGTGGACCCATGGGCGGTTGATCTGGTCGAGAGGCAACGATGGTCGTTCCTCAGGCCTGAGGATTCTGCTGCGAGGAGGTCAATTCACCATCACCGAGGTTAAGGGGGTAGTGGGGGGGGGGCGCCTGCTCTTAGCATTCGTTCTGTACAAGAATGCACCACTCTGACTGATCAATGTACGCCGTGACCCTCTGAAGCGCGCGGATGAAGGTCTTTCAGCATCTCCCAATACTGCTGGCAGCCTCCAGAACGATCATTCTCGCCGGAGACTTCAACTGCATCAACGCTGCAGCTGGACGATCCAGCAGGGGCGGTAGTATACTGAACACCGTGTCCAAACTCCTGATGTAGGCAGTGAAAGACGCAAAGCTTCACGACATCCTCAGCAACCCTGCAGATGGAGCGCCGCAGAAATACACCTGGTCCAGGTCAGACGGGTCCGTCCGTTCCAGGATAGACTTCCTTTTTGTATCCCCAATGATCAAGGTCAGAACCACCGACGTCCAGCCGATGTTCTTCTCTAACCACTGCCTCCTACTGGTCGACTGTCAATCCGCAGGAGGACCAGAGGGTGGGCAGGGAGATATAGAAGCTGAATGTGAGACTGTTGATCCCGGAGAACATCGAGGAACTAAAGAGGGATTATACAGGTTGGAGAACCGTGAAACCCTTCTTCGACTCCACGGTGGGAAGCGATCAGGGCCAACATCAAGAGGTTCTTCATCCTCAAAGGTGTTTAGAAGGCGAGAGAGAGAGACAGAGGGAAGTATCATAACTTCAGAAAAGCATGCAGGATCTGCTCTAGCTGCAGTCGATGAGGGTCGATGTCGGGGAGGAACACCGGGAGGTGAACATAAGAACATAAGAACATAAGAAATAGGAGCAGGAGTAGGCCAATCGTCCCCTCGAGCCTGCTCCGCCATTCAATAAGATCATGGCTGATCTGGTCCTAACCTCAAATCTAAATTCATGTCCAATTTCCTGCCCGCTCCCCGTAACTCCTAATTCCCTTTACTTCGAGGAAACTGTCTATTTCTGTTTTAAATTTATTTAATGATGTAGCTTCCACAGCTTCCTGGGGCAGCAAATTCCACAGACCTACCACCCTCTGAGTGAAGAAGTTTCTCCTCATCTCAGTTTTGAAAGAGCAGCCCCTTATTCTAAGATTACGCCCCCTAGTTCTAGTTTCACCCATCCTTGGGAACATCCTTACCGCATCCACCCGATCAAGCCCCTTCACAATCTTATATGTTTCAATAAGATCGCCTCTCATTCTTCTGAACTCCAATGAGTAGAGTCCCAATCTACTCAACCTCTCCTCATATGTCCGCCCCCTCATCCCCGGGATTAACCGAGTGAACCTTCTTTGTACTGCCTCGAGAGCAAGTACGTCTTTTCTTAAGTATGGAGACCAAAACTGTATGCAGTGAAAGGCCAGCAAGCTTCGCTCTTCACCTCCGGAGCCTCAAAGATCATCTTCCAGTCCAGAGTCTGCACCGTGGAGCAGGGCGAGAAGTGCTCGTGCTTCTTCTTCCAGAAGCTGCACAGAGAGACCTCTGTGATCAGCAGCCTGAAAGAGGAAGACGGCTCGCTGACATCCTCGCAGGCCGACATACTGAGGATCAGCAAATCCTTTTATGCCGGGCTGTATGACGCGAAGCCCACAGACAGCACGGCCTTCCAGTCCTTCCTGTCCTCTGTATTGGAAGTCTTAAAGGACAGCAAGTGGGAGAGCATCGACCACGGACCTTGGACTAGCTGACAAAGGCCGTCCAATCCTTCGAGAAGAGTAGAACTCCCGGAAGCGACGGAGTTGTACTCTGCTCTGTGGGACTGGATAGGCCCAGACTTACTGGAAGTGTACTGGGGTATGCTTCTGGCAGGTAGCGTGTCAGAGTCCATGGGGAAAGGCATCATCCACAAGCGGAAGGGGGAGAGGGAAGAAATCACAAATTGGCTATCAATTTTGTTGCTAAATGTCGACTACAAGATCTTGTCTAAGGTCATCGCCAACAGGCTCAAGTCTGCTCTGGAACGGGTGATCCACCCATATCAGACCTGTACTATACCCGGCAGGAAGATCTCTGAAAGTCTTGTGCTGCTCAGGGATATGATCGCCCACGTGCAGGACAGGGGTTGAATATGTGTCTCATCAGCCTGGACCAGAAGAAGGCATTTGACAGAATATCTCACAAGTACATGATGGACCTGCTCTCCAAAATGGGTTTTGGGGAGGTAATCCGCGATTGGATCCAACTGCTGTACGTGGACATCCGTAGCGCAGTCCTAATCAATGGGTGGGAGTCAGAGAGCCTTCCGATCAGATCTGGAGTCAGGCAGGGCTGTCCTCTCTTCGTGGTCTTGTTCGTATGTTGTATTGAGCCGTTTGCCATTTCCATTAGGAAGGACGCAGGTATCAGGGGGGTGACAATCCCAGGCAGCGGAGGCTCTCAGGTTAAAGCCTCCCTGTACATGGATGACGTCACCATCTTCTGCTCTGATCAGCAGTCGGTCCACACATTGATGGGCATCTGCTACCACTTCGAGCTGGCCTCGTGGGCCAGAGTGAACCGAAATAAAAGCGAGGCCAGGTTCTTTGGTAGGTGGGAGGCCCGGTCCCTTGTCCCCTTCGCCATCAGGTCCGACTACCTGAAGGTGCTGGGGATCTGGTTCGGGGGGCCCCTGGCCTGCACAAAGAACTGGGAGGAGCGGATCACCAAGGCCAAACAAAAGCTTGGTATGTGGGTGGGGTGATCCCGCTCGATAACCGGCAGGAACCTGGTGATAAGGTGTGAGGTACTCGCGGTGTTGCTCTACGTGGCCAGAGTTTGGCTCGTTCCCCACAACTCTGCCGTCACAGTCACCCGAGATATCTTCCATCTTTGTCTGGAGGTCCAAGGTAGAACGCGTCCGCAGGGCCACCAAGTACAAGACCCCAGACAAAGGGAGGGGAGGGCATCCGAATGCCACTCTGATGCTGATGGCCACCTTTGTGTGTGACTGCCTCAGGATATGTGTCGAGCTCCAGTACGCAAACACCAAATGTTACTACGTGCTGGGTTTCTACCTGTCCAACATACTGAGAAGGCTGGGTCTGGCCACGCTGGCCGAGCAGGCGCAGGACATCCCATCCAGCTGGACCATCCCCCCACCCACCTCTCCCAGGTGGAGAAGTTCCTGAGGAAGAACCCCTTCGACCACAAGGCCGCCAGACAGTGGTCGACACAAAACATTCTAAGAGTCCTGTAAGGAATGGGGAGGGTGGACGCGATTGGTTTCTTGACAGTCAATGCCATTTGGTAGAACGTCTCGCCGGCGGTGCTGACCAACAGGCACCAGGATTGTAGCCTAGATGGTGGTGAGAAAGGCCCTCCCAGTGCAGTCCTTCCAACACGCATGGAACCTCAGCGCCACCGCGAGCTGCCCTCGAGGCTGCGGCGGGGAGGATACTGTTGTCCACCTCCCGATGGGCTGCCCCTTTGCTCAGAGGGTGTGGAGAGAGATGCGTTGGTATCTGTCCTGGTTCATCCCAAACAGTTCAGTAACACAGGACGCTGTGCTCTATGAACTGTTCCTTGGGACGCACAATGAGACCAATATCACCTGCGGCTGGAAGACCATCAATTTGGTGAAGGAGGTCCTTTGGTCCGCCCGAATCATGCTGGTCTTCCAACTGTAGGAGCTGTCCACAACCGAGTGTTGCCGACTGGCACACTCCAAGGTCCAGGAGTACGTGCTGTTGGGATGCACTGAGGCGAGGTGCGACCTACGCAAAGGCTCTATAGGGAAAGACCACCCCACCTAGCATTACACATCTTGAATCATAAGAAATACTGTGTTTGCATTGTAATAATGAGATCGCTTTGTGTACGATCTGTAGTGTTTTGGTTTGAATTGTACTGGTTTGGAATTGTGATATTTACATTGAACTGTGTGTACCTTTTGAATTCTATGAAATAAAGTATATTTTGAAAATTTTTTTTTAAAATGTTGCTTCCCACAGGATGCTGTATCTCAAATGTTACTTTGCCATGTGAACTATGCTCTTGTATTAATAGTGTATGCAAAGGTGGGTACACTTACCTTGGCACTCCACTTGATACCAGAAAACCTTCCCCATTTACTCCCAGATCTGATGGATATGTGAAATTACATCCACTCTATAGGCCATCTCCACACAAGCAGCTTGAACTTCTGCTTTCACAGGAGGGGCCCAGTCCTCACTGTCTGGACAGGTGTATCTGCACCACAGGTGAGCACATCCCTAATTTTGCTGGGCATGCAATTAAAAAAAAAACGTTTTTGCCTTGTTTACAATGCACGAGGATAGAAACAAAGAGTGAATGAATTTTTTTATATTTTTACATAGAACAAAATGCTGGAAGGACTGCAGACAGTATTCAGTTAACAGCCTTCATACTGAGACAGTATTTAAAAATATATAATGTGGTTTTAGTTTTGCATTGACAAAACCTTTGCACAGCATCAATTCTGTTAGCTGACCAACTGAATGAATATATAAACATGGAATCATTCATTATTTACTAGCTACCTGTACATTAACAATCCGATAGAACTTCAATCCTCGTATCATTCATGTTGGACTAATGATGCAGTTCATAAAGCAGTGTCCCTGCTTGAAAAGGCTTCATTAACTGTCGGCGATTAGGAGGAGACAGTGTCAGTGCTGAATGCCTGATAATGAACAGAATGAAGTTTATTAACTGCATATGTGTTGAACTGTAACATAGGCTCAATACAGTTGCGGAATTCATCTTGATTGAGCATAACCTGCCCCTAATTTAAAAATAAAGGCTCCTCCCCTCCATTATTTACCCCTTTGTCTTATGGCTTGCTCATTATTTCTAACCAATAATTTTAATGGAAACAGTTCTGTGTCAGAGATCAGCAAAATAGTGAAGTAAAAGGCAAAAGAAGCAAAAAAAAGTCTTGAAAGTCAAGCCAAAAGCATAAGCTCAGAATTCCAGGGACAAAAAGAAAAATACAACACCTGCCATTAACACAGAACCACATCGAAGACTTTTCTCTACAACATAACTCTCAACATCACTGAGAATTAGTGAAATTTACAGCTCTACAGAATGTTTGGTCTTCTCTGAACAGACTAACCTTACATATTCTTGTGTTTTGCATTGTACTTTAATATTTCCAAAGACAACTTGCATTAATACAGCACCTTTAACATACTAAAACGTCCCAAGGCGCTTAACAGGAGTGTTTTCAAACAAAATTTGACACTGAGCCACATGAGGAGATATTAGGACAGGTGGCCAAAGAGGTAGGTTTTAAGGAGTGTTTTAAAGGAGGAGAGAGGTTTAGGGAAGGAATTCCAGAGCTTAGGGCCTAGGCAGCTGAAGGCACGGCCGCCAATGGTGGAGCAATTAAAAATCGGGGATGCGCAAGAGGCCAGAATTAGAGGAACACAGAGATCTTGGAGGGTTGTAGGGCTGGAGGAGGTTGCAGAGATAGGGAGGGGCGAGGCCATGGAAGCATTTGTAAACAAGGATGAGAATTTTAAAATTGAGGCATTGCTGGACTGAGAGCCAATGTAGGTTAGCGAGCACAGGGGTGATGAGTGAAGTGCACGTGGTGCGAGTTAGGATATGGGCAGCTGAGTTTTGGATGAGCTCAAGTTTATGGAGAGTGGAAGATGGGAGGCTGGCCAGGAAAGCAATGGAATAGTCAATTCTAGAGATAACAAAGGCATGGATGAGGATTTCAGCAGCAATGAGCTGAGGCGGGGCGGAGACGGACGTTGTTACGAAGGTGGAAGTAGGCGTTCTCAGTGGTCGGAAGCTCATCTCAGGGTCAAATAGGACACCAAGGTTGCGAATTGTCTGGTTCAGCCTCAGACAATGGCCAGGGAGAGGGTAGAGTCAGTAGCCATGGAACGGAGTTTGTGGTGGGGACCAAAGACAATGGCTTTGGTCTTTCCAATATTTAGTTTGAGGACATTTCTGCTCATGTCGGACAAACCGTGTGACAAATCAGATTAAACTAATGTACTGATGGGCAACTGTTCAAAATTATCTAGATCCTGATGCCATAGTGAGTTTATCCAGGTTCGATCCTGCTGAGTTAGCTGATGTCAACGGAGACTGTGGGAAAATAATTGACCTCAATATCCCTGGGTAAAGGAGGGGAAAATCAGCCAAATTCCTGATTGCTATCCATTAACATCTACAGGTATAGGAGAGAATATTGGTAAGAAAAATAGAAACACCTGGATCCAAATGGAGAATGTGTTATAGGAGGACCCTTCCAGGGCAGCATGGTGGTGATGAGTGCTGTAGTACTCTCCTCAATGCAATGTAGTGGGAAGGTAATGGTTTGATTTCTCTTAATGCTGCTCATTTCTCAACCTGAGCTGTGTCAAGCAGAGAGGTACTGGGAAAAAGAGTGTAGCATTCCATTCAGGGGGAGGGAACACTGAGCAGGCATATTGTGCCTGGGCCTATGACAGCAGCAATAGGAAATGAGCAGAGAAAGATGGTCAGCTGTGACAGTGAGCTAGTTTTGCTCTGTGCATGTAGAATGCACTGCTGCTTAAGAAAGGAAAAAAGAAAGATTTCCATTTATATAACGCCTTTCACGACCCTCAAGACATCCCAAAGCGCTTTTAAAGCCAATGAAATACTTTTTTGCAGTGTAGTCAGTTGTAATGTAGGAAACACGGCACAGCAAGGTCCCACAAACAGCAATGTAATAATGACCAGATAACATGTTCTAGAGGAAAAACTATTGGCCTGGACACCAGGCAGAACTCCCCTGCTCTTCTTCGAAATAGTGCCATGGGATCTTTTACCTAAGAGGGCAGATGGGGCCATGGTTTAACATCTCATCGGAAAGACGGCACCTCTGACATTGCAGCACTCCCTCAGTACTGCACTGGGAGTGTCAGCCTAGATTTTGCACTCAAGTCTCTGGAGTGGGACTTGAACCCACGACCTTCTGACTCAGAGATGAGAGTGCTACCACTGAGCCATGGCTGACACCATAGGATTATTATAGGTGTACAGTAAAATATTTCAATTCACAAATGAAAACGGGGTCAGATTACAGAATGGGCAGATAGATGCCAGTTGCAATTTAAGATGAATAAGTGAGAATTAATACATTTTGGGAGGAAAAACAAGAAATGGGAGTATAATGGAAAGATGCTGATGGTGTGGATGAACAGAGACACCTAGGGGTTCAAATACATAATTCCCTGAATGTGCAAGTACAGGTAGATAAAAAAGGCCAACAACATTTTGGGTTTTATAAATAGGGGCATAAAGTATAAGTGTAAAGAATTAATCCCAGGAATTGGACACTATAATTATGAGGACAGACTCTGAGATAGTTGAACTATTTCTACTGGAGCAGGGAAGATCAAGAGGAGATTTAATAGAGGGTTTTAAAATTATAAAGGGCTTTAATAGAATGAATAGGGGAAGACTATTTCCTCTGGTTGGGGAGTCAGTGATAAGGGGTTCATCAATTTAAAATGGTCACTAAGAGTGAGGACAAAGGTTAGGAGAAATTTCTTTACACAGATGATTGTTGGAGCATGAAATGCTTTGCCAAAATGAATGGTTGAGGCAGAGATTATTCCATCTTATAAGGGGAAATTGAAAATTCAAAGCAGAGAAAGATATAAGACTATGGGAATGGGGCAGTGGAATTATTTTTGGATTGTTCGAGCAAAGAGCCAGCACAGATACAATGGACCAAAGGGCCTCCCTCTGTGCTATAAACTTCTCTGGTTGCAAAGCTCTATTGAAGTCTTGATAACTACATTTATTTTTATATTTAAAATATCTGTAACCCTTCCAGGAGAAATTTTTTTTTTTTAGCTTGGAAGAAAGAATTACATGAGGCTCCAAAATGTTAGAAAACATCAAATAAAATGCAAAATCAAAATTTTCTGAGGCTACTTCAAGGTCCCCCTAGAAAATGAATCTTGTGCTTTTAATATTCACATTTCCCTTCAATAAGCTGTAAATTCATCACTGCCGAAAAATATACTTTAGTGTACTTTTTTTTCCCTGCAATAAAGTGATGGAATGTTGGGTATGCCTGCAGCTTAAATTATGACAGGCCTGTGTCCCACTGTACTTTCAGTTTAATTCCTTGTCTTCACATGTCATAAGGCCTATATTTAAGGCTGTTATTGTTCTATCAGCTGTGTCTGGTTTTTGAAGCTATTGGTCAGTTTTTGGCAGTTTTTCTGGTCACTATGCATGCAGCCAGGGTTCTCACTCCTGATCAGCATCAACCTTTGTGGAAACAAAAGAGCTTGCATTTAAATGGCACCTTTCACATCCTCAGGACATTCCAAAGTGCTTCACGACAAATGAATTGCTTTTGCAGTTTAGTCACTGTTGTTACGTAGTCAAATGCAGCAGCCAATTTGTGCACGGCAAGATCCCACAAACAGCAATGAGACAAAATGAACAGTTATTCTGTTTTGGGGATGTTGGTTGAGGGACAAATTTTGGCCAGGACATCAGGAGAACTCCCCTGTTCTTCTTCAAACAGTGCCACAGCATCTTTTAAGTCTCCCTGAACAGGTAGATGGGGTTTTGGCGTAATGTATCATCTGAAAGACGGCACTTCCGACAGTGTAGCACTCCTTCACTATTGCACAGATGCATCAGCTTAAATTATGTGCTTAATTCCTGGAATGAGGTTTGCATCCACAACCTTATGACACACTGCCATTAGGAGAAAATTGGAAAACAAAATTGGGTTAAATTACATTAAAAATGGATCACTGAATTCAGCCCATTTTGTTTCTTTTCCACAAAAAAAATCTATGTGACACAAATGTGCTTTATAACCACAAAAAGAGATGGGGATATTTGTGTTACACTACATGTGAAATATGATTAAATGGCAGTTATTGAAGTGCACGAACCACTGCTTGCAGTGGCAGAGAGAACATACGGATGCTAAGCACAGTATTTATGATGAGTTATTGATGTGCGTGTGTGTGTGCGCACCGAAAAGACTGCCGCAAGGTCACAGCTAGGTTGGAGACTGTGACGAGAACACTTTTAGCATCGTCGATGACCCACAAGCATTCCTGTTGCATTTCTAAAAAAAGATAATCGCCTGCTGGACTTTCACTACCGGATTTCCTCTGACGTGACTGAAGATATTAAGTGACCAAAATGCAAGTGATCCTGTGAACTGAAATCATTCATTGTATGTGTCTGGCACTGTTTTCAAGTAGTGCTGTTCAGTATTAGGCAGTAAAGAACGTTCTTATAAAAGGGAAACAAATTGGACACAAGCGATTTCTGACTGATGTTCGCCCAACGTGGGTGCCTGGGAATACACGACTCTGTCTCATTGATTTACCTGTGACTGTTATTCTGGCTTGTGCATACACCTTTGATTGCATGATTTCTTACACAATAGGAATCTATAACTAGGAGTGAGTTAGAGAGATAGGAATAGGCACCTGGGAGTAAGTTACATAGAAAGTAACAGCCTACCCTGGAATGAGTTACACAATTGTAGCAGGTACCTGGGAGAGAGTTACAGAGAGTAATGGGTAGTCAATTTGGAAAGCATGTATTTGTATCAACCTGTACTTAATAGGAGCAAGGAGGCTTTTTTGACTGTAATTTATCTCTGTGTAGGATAAATTCATTGGTCCTGTGCTTCCAGGGAGAGAGCCATGCTAAAGGATGAACAGATTTGGTGCTCTAACCCTACTTGCGACTCACACACAATGTAGCTAGAAGATCATATGTAAATTATACATTTGTGTAGCATTGATTGGGCAGCTAGCCAGCAACCTAAACAGGTAAGTGTATGGGCAAATTCACCAATCTGGAGCTACATATAAATGCAGTGAGCGTCGGAGATAGGGCTACGACACGATAGCACGGATTCTCCAAAACCATGTTCCCTGGAGCACGGATTCTCCAAAACCATATTCCCTGGAGCACGGATTCTCCAAAACCATATTCCCTGGAGCACGGATTCTCCAAAACCATATTCCCTGGACCACAGCTTCCCACTGAATCCATTAGACCACTGAATTTGTGCTACACTGAGATGAATTAATGGCTGAAATGTCTCTTTTCTCCTATCTAGTGCTTCCTGTTTATTAAAAGAGCTTATCATTCATTTTGTTCTAAGAATTTTCAATGAGGTAGGTGTTGGAATATTCATGAAACAAAATACATGACTTGAATTTCAGGATCAAGCAGAGTACTGGAAGTGAAACCAATTTAATCATTTTAACAAAACCTATAATTAGTAAACAGCCTTACTAAAAACAACAGTTATCTGGTGATGAGTGGTGTGTAATATCATATTACACAGCATTTGTTCAAATATTATTAGCCTATTTAGATTGGTATGATTCAGGATATTGACATGTTTAACTGCATTGGATTAATTATATTGGGGAAAGGATTTCTCTGTGTGTAGCAAAATTCTTCTGGAATTAATTTACAATGTGCAATGTTTTTACACAGTGAGCAGAGCAATTTGATCCTCATTATCTATATATTACAGCAGCATGATGGAAGGCATTATTCTGTAATATACATAGGAATATTATACCTCAGTATAAGGCAGCACTTAATATTTTTGAGAAGGGTTATTACCCAACAAAACAGAGCATTATTTTTAAATTCTTCCTCTCCATTCTGCTGTTATGACCCTAATTATATAATTCACAATACAGCAAAATATATTCACCCCATATTTCCATTTTCTTGTCTCTCACAAATTCTCTTTCCTCATGTCCTTAGGCTCCTTGTTAGGAGGCATGGTTTCAGTGTGCCTGGCTCTCCACAGTACCTTTCCAAAAGAAGTTTTCAAATCGTGTTTGAAAATTTATAGTGAGTGTTAGCAGGCTGTACAACCACAATGAGGGGAGAGGGCACCATAGCTGAGCCAGGTAACATCCTCATCTGATTTTTACACATGCACTTCTGTCAGGAGTCACTGGATAATGAGGAGAGGGAACCCTGTCCACCTTTCCCATCTTTAACCCAGAGATGTTGAGGCATTTTACTGCTGCCCAAAGCTGAGGCTGACTAACTCAATACAGTTTGAGAATTGAACCTGGGACCTTCTTGGTCTGTAAAGCTCAGCCATTGACTGGATAACCTCACTGGGACATCGAGGGAACTACTTCACTCAGGCTGAATGAAGGGTCGTGTGAAGGTTTCACCAAGGCTTCCTCGACAGCACCTCCCAAACCCGTGACCTCTCCTACCTAGAAGGAAAAGAGCAGCAGGCGGAAGGGAACACCACCATCTGCACATTCCCCTCCAAGTCATTCATCATCCCGACTTGGAAATATATTGCCATTCCTTCATCATCGGTGGGTCAAAATCCTGGAACTCCCTACTTAACAGCACTGTGGGAGAGCCTTCACCACATGGACTGCAGCGGTTCAAGAAGGCAGCTCACCACCACCTTCTCAAGGGCAATTAGGGATGGGCAATAAATGCCCACATGCCATGAATGAATAAAAAAAAAGTTCTCAGTATGGTGGGTTCCCTAATCCCATGATTATGGTGATGATGTTAGCTTGAGTTTGGTAAAAATTATGCGCCTGTTACAGATCCCTTGAACCTATGTAACTGATTGGCTGAGTAGACATCTACCATATTTATTTCTATCTTTAATATACTGAGAAATGGTATATCTAGCATGCATTTCCTGTCTATCACACTTCCTTTTGTCCATCACACCTCAAGTGGCACATTATCTGTTTCACACTTTTACCTGATTCATTACCAGCAAGAAATCAGAACTCAGTAACTGAGAAGTCATGAAAATATTCTAATTCAAAGATAAACAGAAAATGTCAAAATATTTTTTTTTAAAAAATCTTTCATCTGCCCTATTCCATTCCCACAAACACAAATATCCAAGGCTTAAACTATTTTTTTAACCTAACACAAACAATTAAAGTGACATGTTATGAATTTCTCCAATCGTGTTTCTGCCCCATGTCACAGCACCGACGTGGCCCTAACTAAAGTCACCAATGACATCCTCTGTGAATATGACCATGGTGCATTATCTATCTTCATCCTCTCTGCAGCCTTTGACAACAATACCATCTTCTTCCAATGCCTTTTCCTCATTATCCAGTTCAGTCGGACTACTTCTACTCTTACCTATCTGATTGTAGCCAGAGTATCTCCAGCAATAGCTTCCTGCTCCCACAATGTTACCTCCAGAGTTCCCAAGGATCAGTCTTTGGCCTCCTCCTATTGTCATCTACATGTTGCCCTTTGGCGACCTCACCAGCCGACATGGGGTCAGTTGGTCATGCTGCTAGGCATGCTGACGATATTCGGCTCTATCTCTCTGCTTCCACGGTGTCAGACTGCTCGTCCAACTTCCAGTCTTGGATGAGCTGAATTTTTCTCCAGCTAAACAATGGGAAGACTGAAGCCATCATATTCACCTCCCGCCACAAACTGCCTACTCTTGTCACCATTTTGAGCTACTGTTTCAGGCTTAACCAGACTGTTTGCAACCTCAGCATCCTATTCAACCCTGATATGAGCTTCCGACCCCATATCCTCTCCATCACAAAAACTGCCTACTTCTCTAATACTGCCTGCTTTCGTTCATGCCTCAGACCATCTGCTGCTGAAACCCCCAGCCATGCCTTTGTCACCACCCGACTTGACTGTTCCAATGCTATCCTGGCCAGCCTCACATCCTCCTTCATCAAACATCAACTCTGCTGCCCACATCCTATTGCACCAACACTCATTCACCCATCAGCCCTGAACTTGCTGATCTACATTGGCTCCCAGCCCCCCATTGCCTCAAATTTAAAATTCTCATTGTTGTGTTTAAATTCCTTCATGACCTTGCCCCTCCCCATCTCTTTAACCTCTTCCAGCCCAAAACCTTTTCCTCCCTGAACTCTCTGATCCCCTAACTCTGACCTCTTATGCATCCCCATTCCCTTCGCACCACCATTGGTAGCTATGTCTTCAGTTGCCTCAGCTCTATATTTTGGAATTCTCTCCCGAAACCCCTCTGCATCTCCAGCTCGCCTCCCTCAACCCTCCTTAAAACCCACCGCTTTAGCCAAGTATTTGGTCACTCCTAACATCTTCTTTGGCTGGGCATTCATTTTTTTCTTTACACCTCTATGAAGTGCCATGGCATTTTTTTTCTACATTAAAGGTGCTATATAAATGCAAGTTTTTGTTGTTGTTGTATCAACCCCATTCACACACATAAAATGGAAATATCTGCTCCACTCTTCTGTCCTCCCCTTTACCTTCCTTCCCTGTCCCATCCCTCAACTTCCTCTCTTCCCTTCCTTTCCACCCTCTCCCGTTATCTTTCTCTCTCCCCCTTCCTCATTGTTTCTCCCACTCTTCATCTCCCTCCCCGCAATCCTTCCTCATCCCTGCCCCCTCTCTCCCACTCCTCTCCTACCAACTTTTCCTCTTTTCCCCCCCCTTACTCTTTCCTCCCTTTCTCCTGCTCCTCCCCTCTCCCAACTTCCTCTCTTTTCCTATTCCCTAATCTTTTGTCTACTTTTCCCCCTCCAATCTTAATTCATTTATCTCCCCACCCCTAACCCTGCTTGACCTGAACCCTTGGTCTTGATTCCCTGTGGGCAATGCCACAGGGGCCGACTAGTGGGAACTGAATTATGTCTGCATGCCCTGGACCAATTGTATCCCATTTATAAAACGCTGCTTCACCTATTAAAGATACTTTGTCTCAACTCCCGGTGTGCAGTTATGTGAGATCAACGAGTGACACCTAAAATTCTAGTGACAACTTATGCTACATGTTAGTGTGATTGTAATTCAGTGTGGACAGAAGGATCGCGGTCTCACCTTCTCTAAGATGACTCAGGCTGTCACATTGTTTTTTCTATCACGTGACACCCTGATCCCAGGACTGACAGGAGATATGTTTAAATAAATATTTTCACACTGAGAAAATTTGTATATGTTATTTACAGTGACTGCTGACTTGGATTGCTTCCTACAAGGCAGTAATTCCATTTCTTTACAAATTGCTGGTGTTTTGATCTTGTGATTTATGCTCTGAGCCCTTACTATACTTGTAACATACTAAGAGCTAAGAATTAAATTTGTTCTTAAAAGAAAAGAAGCTGGTTTGGACAGAAATATGTAGCAAGAGTGCCATTCTTTTTAACAGGAGGTACTTAAAAGGTTGTCAGTACTCAAAATAGAAAAGTCACCCTGTCCAGACGAGACGCATCCTCGGTTACTGAGGGAAGTAAGGGTGGAAATTGTGGAGGCTCTGGCCACAATCTTCCAATCCTCCTGAGATATGGGGTTGGTGCCGGAGGACTGAGGATTGAAAATGTTACACCCCTGTTCAAAAAAGGGGAGAGCGATAAACCTAGCAATTACAGGCCAGTCAGCCCAACATCGGTGGGGAAACTTTTAGAGACAATAATCTGGAGCAAAATTAATTGCACTCTGAAAAGTATGGGCTAATGAAAAAAGTCAGCATGGATTTATTGAAGGAAAATCATGTTTGACTAACTTGATTGAGTTCTTTGATGATGTAATGCAAAGGGTTGATGAGGATAGTGCAGTTGATGTGTATATGAACTTTCAAAAGGCATTTGATAAAGTACCAAGTAATAGACTTGTAAGCAAAATTAAAGCCCATGGGATTAAAGGGACAGTGGCAGCATGGATACAAAATTGGCTAACGGACAGAAAGCAGAGAATAGTGATGAACAGTTGTTTTTCAGACTGGAGGGAAGTATTCAGTGGTGTTCCCTAGGGTTCGGTATTAGGACCATTGCTCTTTTTAATGACCTGGACTTGGGTATAGAGGGTATAATTTCAAAGTTTGCAGATGACATGAAATTCAGAGATGTAGTGAGCAATGTGGAGGATTGTAACAGACTTCAGGAGGACATAGACAGACTGGTGAAATGGGCAGACACATGGCAGATCAAATTTAATGCAGAGAAGTGTGAATTGATACATTTTGGTAGGAAGAATGAGGAGAGGAAATATAAACCAAATGGTACAATTTTAAAGGAGGGACAGGAACAGAGACACCTGGGGGTGTATGTACACAAATCTTTGAAGGTGGCAGGACAAGTTGAGAAGACTGTTAAAAAAGATTATGGGTACCTGGGCTTTATAAATTGAGGCATAGAGTATAAAAGCAAAGAAGTTATGCTAAACCTTTATAAAACACTGGTTAGGCCTCAGCTGAAGTATTGTGTTCAGTTCAGGGCACCACATTTCGGGAAGGATGTCAAGAGAGGGTGCAGAAGAAATTTATTACAATGAGGGACTTGTTATGTGCAGAGACTGGAGAAGCTGGGGTTGTTCTCCTTAGAACAGAGGAGGTTAAGGGGAGATTTGATAGAGGTTTTTAAAATCATGAACGGTTTTAATAGGGTAAATAATGAGAAACTGTTTCCAGTGGCAGAAGGGTCGGTAACCAAAGGACACAGATTTAAGGTGATTGGCAAGAGAACCAGAGGCGACATGAGGAAGCATTTTGTTACGCAGCGAGCTGTTATGATCTGGAATGCGCTGCCTGAAAGCGTGTTGGAAGCAGATTCAATAATAACTTTCAAAAGGGAATTGGATAAATACTTGAAGGGAAATAATGGGGAAAGAGCGGGGGAGTCGGACAATTGGACAAGCTCTTTCAAAGAGCCGGCACAGGCACAATGGGCCAAATGGCCTCCTTCTGTGCTGTAACATACTATGATACTACAATAAATAAATTAAGCTCTACTGAGGCAAAAGGACCAAATGTCCCACAATGCTTACTCACATTCCTGGATAGACAAAGGAAATAGCTTGTCATCTGATATTGGGCCCTTGTCTCAACTCCAGCCTCCAAATTTTTTCCTTCATTTCAACCTCCCTTGTGTCTTCCTATTTTAATAATGATGCTGTCAGGTTCCTTTTGAACATTCCACTTTTATTTCACAAATACATGCCAATTTAGAAAACTAGCAAAGTTGACTTACAGCTTCAAAAAAGCTGACAAAACTCCAAAAAAGCTGGCAACTGAAAAACAGCCCTGAATATTGGCCTTATTACATATGAAGATAAGGAGTTAGTCCAGCAGGCCATGGCTTAAAGTCATAACGTGTGTCAGCCTTGGCTCAGTGGTAGCCCTCTCACCTCTGAATCAGAAGGTCACAGGTTCAAGCCCCATTCCATAAATCTGAGCACATAATCTAGGCTGATACATCTAGTGCAGTACTGAGGGAGGACTGCTCCGTCATAGGTGCCATCTCTCAGATAAGACGTTAAACTGAGACCCCGTCTACCTTCTCAGGTGGATGTAAAAGATCCCCATGCGCTATTTGATGAAGAGCAGGGGAGCTTTCCTGGTATCCTGGCCAATATTTATCCCTCAACACAGATTTCTGGTTATTTATCTCATTGCTGTTTCTGGGATCTTGCTGCATTTTGGCTACATTATAACAGTGACTGCACTTCAAAAGCATTTCTTTGGCTGTGATGTGTTTTGGGATGTCCTAAGGTCATGAAAGGCACCAAATGAATGCAAGTTATTTCTTGTTTAAACTGTAGATACATCCAATATTTGATCACTCTGATAGTGGGAGAAAAATTTAAGGTACATAAAAGCACTGTTTGTAGAATTGGTGGAGAAATTGCTGAAGAGGCATTTTCGTGCTGAGGTTGCAAGTTTTTTTTTCTAGTATTTTTTTTTTGACTTTTGACACTTTATTTGGTGGATTTTGAAGCCTAATTCAAGGCAAAAAAGAATTTCTCCTGGCGATTTTCAATATCAGGGGACAATCAGTAGCAGACTGGATAGCAAGCTGGCTACAAAACAGAAAACAGAGAGTAGGGGTTAAAGGTAGTTACTCAGACTGGCAATAGGTGGGAAGTGTGCTCCACAAGGATCGGTGCTGGGATCGTCGTTGTTCACCATTTACATAAACAATTTGAACTCGGGAATCAGAAGTACAATTTCAAAATTTGCGGACAACACCAAATTGGGGGGTATAGTTAATACTGAGGAGGACTGCGACAAAATACAGGAAGACATGAATAAACTTGCAGAATAGGCGTGTAATTGGCAAATGAATTTCAATATAGATAAGTGTGAGGTGGTGCATTTTGGTAGAAATAAGGGGGCCATGTACTGCTCAGATAATAAGAGTCTAAATAGGGTGAAGGAGCAGAGGGATCGGGGGTACAGACACACAAATCACTAAAAGTAGCGGTGCAGATTAATAAGGCCATTAAAAAAGCAAGCACTGGTGTTCATTTCTAGAGGGATAGAATTGAAAAGCAAAGAAGTTATGTTAAACTTGTATAGAATCTTGGTTAGACCACACTTGGAGTTCTGTGAACAGTTCTGGACGCCATATTATAAAAAGCATATAGGGGCACTTGAGAAGGTGCAAAAAAGATTTACTGATGATACCAGAACTGAGAGGTTATACCTATCAAGAAAGACTGAGCAGGCTGGAGCTTTTTTCCTCTCGAAAAAAGACTGAGGGGTGACCTGATAAAGGTCTTTATGTGTATGAAAGGATTTGATAGGGTAGATGTAGAGAAGATGTTTCCACTTGCAGGGGAAACCAGAACTAGAGGCCATAAATACAAGATAGTCACTAATAAATCCAATAGGGAATTCAGGAGGAGCCTCTTTACCCAGAGAATGGAACTCGCCATCACAAGGAGTAGTTGAGGTGACTAGCATAGATGCATTTAAGGGGAAGCTAGAGAAATACAGGAGGGAGAAAGGAATAGAAGGATCAGTGCCTGGACCTAAGCTATTTACAATCTATATTAATGAATTAAATGAAAGGACCGAGTGTTATGTATACAAGTTTGCTGACGATACAAAGCTATGTGGGAAAGTAAGCTGTGAGGAGGACACAAAGAGTCTGCAAAGGGATATCGACAGGTTAAGTGACAGGCAAGAAGGAGCATAATATGGCGAAATGTGAGGTTATTCACTTTGATAGGAAGAGTAGAAAAACAGAATATTTTTTAAATGGTGAGAAACAATTAAATGTTGGTGTTCAGAGAGATTTGGGTGTCCTTGTACACTAAGCACAGAAAATTAACATGCAGGTACAGCAAGCAATTAGGAAGGCAAATGGTATGTTGGCCTATATTGCAAGGCAGTTGGAGTACAAGAGTAAGGAAGTATTGCTGCAATTGTACAGGGCTTTGGTGAGACCTCACCTGGAGTATTGTGTACAGTTTTGGTCTCCTTATCTATGGAAGGATATACTTGCGTTAGAGGCGGTGCAACAAAGGTTCACTAGATTGATTCCTGGGATGAGAGGGTTGTCCTATGAGGAGAGATTGAATAGAATGGGCCTATATTCTCTCGAGTTTAGAAGGATGAGAGGTGATCTCGTTGAAACAGATAAGATTCTGAGAGGGCTTGACAGGGTAGATGCTGAGAGGTTGTTTCCGCTGGCTGGAGAATCCAGAACTAGGGGCATAGTCTCAGAATAAGGGGTCAGCCATTTAGGACTGAGATGAGGAGGAATTTCTTCACCCAGAGGGTTGTGAATCTTAGGAATTCTCTACTCCAGAGGGTTGTGGGTGCTCAGTTGTTGAGTATATTCAAGGCTGAGATAAATAGATTTTTGGACACTAAGGGAATCAAGGGATATGGGGATTGGGCGGGAAAGTGGAGTTGAGGTCGAAGATCAGCCATGATCTTACTGAAAGGCAGAGCAGGCTCGAGGGGCCGTATGGCCGACTCCTGCTCCTATTTCTTATGTTCATATGATATGCTGATAGGGTTAGGTGAAGTAGGGAGGAAGGAGGCTCATGTGGAGCATAAACACCGGCGGGGACCTGTTGGGCCGAATGGCCTATTTCCGTGCTGTACATTCTATGTAATTCTATGTAATATGAAAATAAAAATAGTTGTAGGGACTACCTTAGATTGAGAATCCAACCTCAGATACATGGGCCCGATATTAGCGGGGAGGCAGGATGGCAGCTGGGGGGTCAATTGGGCGCGTGGGTAAACCCGCCCAGTAAAATCCATCCATTCCCCACGCGATCGCGGGTAAATTGGAGCCACTTAACGTGGCTTCCAGGTTTACCGTCGGAAACCTGCGCAGTGGGTGGACTGCACACCCGCATCACAGGCTGTTAGCTGGAGGAACTCTATGTAAAGGGGCAGTCCTCCAATGGCTGCTCCTGGAACAAACACACACACAGCACAATGGAGCAGCACAGGGGAAAGGCTGCTCCTAGATTCAGTGATGCCTCACTCCAGGTGCTACTGGATGGGGTGAGGAGGAGGAGGGATGACTTTTACCCAGCGGACGGGAGGAAGTGGCCTGCCTCTGCCATCAAGGCGACCTGGCTCGAGGTGGCAGAGGAGGTCACCAGCAGCAACATCTCCCGCACCTGGATCCAGTGGAGGAAGCGCTTCAATGACCTAACTAGGTCAGCAAAAGTGAGTACACTTACTGATTCTCCAACATTCCGTCTTCCACATCACCGCCTCCACACCTCCCAACTCATTCTGCACTGCCAACACTGCTCTATCACATCACTCCTCACACTCACTCAAAGCTCATCATTAACTTACCTGCATTTACTCACCACTTCCTCACCTACCAAGTACTCACTCCACCACTACCACTCAAACCAATCCTCATACAATGTCATGGCTCTGTCTCATACTCACCCTCTGATGCATCTCTTTCACGGTCAGCTGCACCCAAACCAATGCATTAAGCGGTTGGCCACATCACCATCACTCTCTCACGCCTCTACTTTCTCCCCTTATAGAAGAGAACCCAGAATGCACGGGAGAGGGTGAGGACCGGAGGGGGGCCACAACAGGTAATCGTGCTCACAGACGCGGAGCAGGAGGCGCTGGAGCTGAGCCGCACCCTTGAGTGCCTGTCCGTCGGGGACGCCAAGACTGGCACCCGACAAACGTCTGGAGACAGAATTTTAACATTCAGCACACACAATATCAATTGATGTTAACATGCCTTGCCATCTTCAGCACCTCATCATGCTTAATATTGCCTTCTGTTCTCTTACAGGGCCTTCAGCGACCGCTGTGACGGTGGAGGGTGATTCCTCAGAGGACCTGTCGGCCTCTGAGGGGGCACCGTCACATCTGAGCGAGCCATCCACCAGCGCAGATATACACACCTAGGTGGGTCCCCGTCCTCACTTAGTTGGGGTCGCACATGGTGAGTCACCACACACACGTGAGCACGAGCAGACACTGGTGGCAGGGGCAGCATCGGTGGAAGCACTCTTCTCCAGGCTCTGCTCAGCTGGACACAGATGCTGAACCCTGGGGGCCATCCTTTAAAAGGAGAATGATTGAGGGGCAGCAGCACATTTGCGAGGTGCTGGAACAGGTGCCACGCGCACTCTCCACAATCGCGCAGAGGATGAAGGAGTCCAACTCCTGCATGAGTGGAATGGTGGCACAGGTAAGGGAGGGCATCCCTGAAATACTGTCACAGGGACGTGAGGGCATCTCTGAGATAGTGTCCTGGGTAACTGCGGGAATGTCTGCAATGGAGGGAAGGCTAGCCTCCATGGAGCTTCAAGCACGGCTCACAAATGAGGCCCTGACAACGGCCCTTCAGATTCAGGGTGAACAACATTCTGCCGCCTTAAACAGGCAGGCAGATACGCTAGCACTGGCATTACAAGACTTCACACATGTCCCCCAAACTGTCGTCCAGCAGAGTGGTAGGAGTAGTATGGGTCTGGCCCAGGGGAGGGATGGTGGTGAAAGGGGACATGGAAGTGGGGACGTCACTCAAAGTGCCCCCACGTCTCACCCACTGCCCCCCTCTCAACCAGTACCCACAATGCTGCCCCCTCTCCAATTGGCCGAGTCTGCCCCTGCACAGGTGCAGGTGGAGCTGTCTTTGGAGGGGCCCTCACGGGCACCGAAAACCAGAGGGTGTAGGCCCAAAGCATCTAATCGGTCAGGGCATGAACAAGAGCAACCTGCCACTACCTCTGCTGCAGCCACAGGGGATGCACCACGTAGAAGTAGTCGGAAGAGAAAGACGAAGGCTTTGTAAACACAAAGGGGATGCACATCGGTGTTTGATGGTTGGTCATGTTTTTTTACTTATATTTGCTTTTCGTTAAACGCACATTAGATATTATTATTGTCACCCCACTACTGCCACGTCTTGGCTGTTCTTGACTGGCTTCTGTAATAGGGCCCTTTCATGAGGTTCACCATGAACGTCAACACTTGATGCCACCCATTGGGTCACTTTACAACGGGTGTATGTGTAGTTGCAGGACTGTTTTGTGCAGGAAGGCGGGTGCTGGTGTGGCCGCTGCTCTGTCTAGGTGGTGAGGACTGGACTCTTCACACTGTCTGATGTTAGGAGAACCGTTCACATATCAGTGACTCCCTGGCCTTATGAGCCGCTGTTCTGCCCATGGGTTGCTCTTCCTCCTCCTCCTCCTCCTCCTCAAAGTATGTGTCAGATGTGGATGGGGTATCCTCAAGCGGCTCCCCTCTCTGTTGTGCCATGTTGTGCAGGGCATCAAGGCACATGAAGCACATCTTGAGCAGCCCTATAGCATGCTCAATTGTAGACCTGGTAGCGATGAGGCTGTCGTTATATCGGTGCTGTTGCTCGGTGGTGGAGTTCCTCAGAGGTGTCATGAGCTACGTGTGCAGGGGGTATCCCTTGTCCCCGAGGAGCCAGTCCTTGCGGGTGTTCGGTGCATGGAAGAGGGGCAGGATGTTGGTGCAAACGATTACACCCTGCACCCGTGGGAAGCCAGCCACAGCATGGAATCCCACTACCCTCTCCATCTGGCTGAGGTCATCTATGGGGAAGTTGACGTAGTGCGAGGCCCTGTGAAACAAGCCGTAGGTGACCTGCCTTATGCACTTGTGTGCAGATGACCGAGAGACCCCGGCGATGTCCCCGGTGGCACCCTGGAACGATCCGCAAGCGAAGAAGCTGAGGACAGTGGTGACTTTGACAGCGACAGGAAAGGAGATGCTGCTCAGCCCAGCCGGGAGCAGCTCGGCATGAAGGAGGCTGAAGATGTCTGCGATTACCTGGTGACTGAATCTAAGCCTCCATATGCACTGCTCCTCAGGGAGGTCCAGGAAGCTGAGCCTCGGTCTGTAGACCCTGTTGTGAGGGTAATGCCTCCTGCGACGTCGCTCTCTCTGTTGTTGCCCTCCGTGCTTTTGTGCAGGTGCCTGTGGTGCAGCACTGTGTTGTGGAGCTCCACGTGGCGGAGGTGGACGCCGTGCCTGGCGAGGCTGGTGATGTTGCTTGTCCTCGGATGAAGTGATGAATGCAGCCATGGCGCCCCCACCATCCTGACGGTGTGAGTTTGAGGGGGTCCGCAAAGTAGGTAAATGTGTTCGCACAGCAGAGTTTTGGGTGTAAAGTAAGAATTTTGAGTGAAAACACAAAGGTCTCGCAGCCAAAACTTTGTCTGAAGCGACAGAGTGCCCTGCTGCAATAAATGAGGTCTTCTCCCCACCTGTCAAATAATCCTTTGCATCTCCCACTGGCTGAAACACGTCTGCTAGAACAGGGAGTGTTTCCCACAGCATGGGAAACACGCTGAGGATCCTTCAAAATTGCTCCCCTGCCAAAATGTCTACTCAATGAGGTATCTCAAGTACCTTAACCATCTGTCAAGGTATGTAAATCATCCCGCTGGCTTTAATTGCCGGTGGGAGTCCCACATTCGGGAGGTGCGCGAGCACCCAAACGCGTCACTGGGGAACCCGGAAGTCAGTGGTTGGAGCCGGGCTCCGAACCTGCTCCGGATTTATACAATTTTAGGAGCCCCCCCACCCCCAGTGTCCCCGCTTCGCCATCTGAAAATCGGCACCATGGTGCTAATTTGTGGACTGAAATATTTTACAACACACGCCTACAACAATTCTAACCAGCAGTGCAGTTTACAGTCACAAGATAAACTGGCCCCATATAACATCTTTCCTGTACTGGATCCTACGGCAGCCCAGAGGCAGACAGAGGGTTACATCAATTGAAAGAGCAATTGTGGATAAACAATTTTTAATTTTAAGTAGGAGAGACAAGGGTGAGTCAATATCATTGAAAAAAAATCTTAGAACGGAGCTCTGATGAAGGGTCACACACCCAAACATTAACCTGTCTTTTACTCATCAACCTGTTGTGCACTTGAAACATTTTCCATCTTAAAAACCTCTAAGTTAATGAAGCTAAAAATGATTGATGGTGATTACAGTGGATACACGGTTAACACATATGATATTCATGTCTGCTATTTTAATGGAAGCAGTAATCCATTTAAAATAAGTGGCTTAATGCATCTGTTAAAAAAAATGGACAGAGGAATATCATGCGAATGATACAAACATTCATTCTTCCGTTATCACCAACAATTATTCTTAGACCATGTTGCTCTTTTAACCCTGTCAAAACACTTCATTTTATTAAAGTGGAAATATAAATCATTACATATTGGAATTATTACAAATAAAAATGAAGTAGGCAAAAAATGTGATTTGCAGGCACAGGAGGTTGCATTTTGTGCTATCAGGTTGATGTTTGCAATCTGTTGTGCACTTCTTTATCATTAATGTCACTCCTCACATTTCCCCATGGATACTGACCATTCTAATACGGATGTTGTGGGCTTGGTCCCTGGTTACATTCAATATCAAATAGACCTCCACCAACAGCACATAAACAAGTTGAAAACAGTTTTTAAAGTTACAGAACATAGCCTGGCACTGCATCTCAGAGAAGCAGACCAATGGTCCACATCACACATACATTATAGATAAATGATAAATATGGGAATCTCAGTGCAGTTTTTAAAATTAAGTAAAACTCATCACCATTTCAGCCCTGCTCCCTGTGTTACTTCCAGATTCTGACAATTCAACAAATGCAATGGCAAGACTTCTCAAACAAAGCCAGTTAGCCCCAGGGAATATTCTTAGCTCAAAAAAATGACTGCAACCAGCCTCAATGAAGATAAATCTGTACATAAGATAACTGCGAATGTCCCAGAAACTTTTTAAGAGCTGCATTTTAAAAACTTGCCTGTCATATACAACATCTTTGGGGACAACCACTTGAGAAACACAGCTGTAACTGGCCCTCAGAAACCATCAATTGATCGTCAAACGTTTTCTGCCTTAAGTTCCTGTGCAACCAATGGGAGAAAGTAATATCTGATTGGTTACTTCTGCCAGGGTCCAGTCCCACCATCCAACCAATCTGATAGTACTGGAGCATATCCAGAACCAGTCATCCAACTGATCTGACTGGTTGATACTGACAATTTCTAGTTCCAATGAAAAAAGCTGATTTTTCTTGGAAATCCTAACAAGCTGACACGGGTCGAAGCATCGTCTTAAAAAAGCTGGTAGTTAACATGTATCTCCTTATAAGCTTCAGATATATTATCCTACACATTATTCCCCGTCCGATATGCTAATTGGGTTGAAAACAAGACTCATCATACAGCCAGCTGCTCTAACTCATTTTTTCCTAGGACCTTAAAACCGTGCAACTCTGCTCACTACACTTCAAAAGGGACATATGTGCAATAGAAAGTGTGTAGAGAAGAGCAACAAGAATGATCCTAAATCTGAAGGGAGTGAACAATAAAAAAAGATAAGAGAAGCTTAAGGTTTACAGTCCAGAGAAAGTGGTTAAAAGGGGGAGCCACAATGAGGCATATAAAGTGTTAAATGCTATAGCTAAGGTAATTACTTCAAGCTAAGTCAGGCTAGTAAAACAAGAGAACATACATTGAAATTAGTGAAAAGGAAATATAAAGCAGAGATTAGAAAAAATAAATCTTTACTCAAGGGGTGATTTACATTTGGAATAATGACTACACTTCAAAATGTACTTCATTGGCTGTAAAGCGCTTTGGAACATCCTGAGGTCATGAAAGGTGCTATATAAATTCAAGTCTGTCTTTATTTTACCATGATGTGGAGATGCCGGTGATGGACTGGGGTGGACAAATGTAAGGAATCTTACAACACCAGGTTATAGTCCAACAAATTTATTTTAAAATCACAAGCTTTCGGAGATTATCTCCTTCGTCAGATGAATGAATGAAAAGGTTCTCAAATTGCATATCTTATACTATGTTGGGACAGCATCACACCAATCAAAAGGTGTCGTTGTTATTCAAACAGGCCAGTCACGGAGAACAGCACGTCCCAGTACACTCGATATACATTGTGTCTTTTACACAGGCAGGCAGAAAGAAACTCAAAATGGCAGAGAGAGAGAGAGGGAGAGAATTTTAAAAAACATATAATTTTTTCCCCCCTTTTTGCTGGTGGGGTTACGTGTAGCGTGACATGAACCCAAGATCCCGGTTGAGGCCGTCCTCATGGGTGCGGAACTTGGCTATCAACTTCTGCTCAACGATTTTGCGTTGTCGTGTGTCTCGAAGGCCGCCTTGGAGAACGCTTACCCGAAGATCGGTGGCTGAATGTCCTTGACTGCTAAAGTGTTCCCCGACTGGGAGGGAACCCTCCTGTTTGGCGATTGTTGCGCGGTGTCCGTTCATCCATTGTCGCAGCGTCTGCATGGTCTCGCCAATGTACCATGCTCCAGGGCATCCTTTCCTGCAACGTATGAGGTAAACAACGTTGGCCGAGTCACAGGAGTATGAACCATGTACCTGGTGGGTGGTGTCCTCTCGTGTGATGGTGGTATCCGTGTCGATGATCTGGCATGTCTTGCAGAGGTTGCCGTGGCAGGGTTGTGTGGTGTCGTGGACGCTGTTCTCCTGAAAACTGGGTAACTTGCTGCGAACGATGGTCTGTTTGAGGTTGGGTGGCTGTTTAAAGGCAAGTAGTGGAGGCGTGGGGATGGCCTTAGCGAGGTGTTCGTCGTCATCGATGACATGTTGAAGGCTGCGGAGAACATGGTGTAGTTTCTCCGCTCCAGGGAAGTACTGGACGACGAAGGGTACTCTGTTGGTTGCGTCCCGTGTTTGTCTTCTGAGGAGGTCTATGCGATTCTTCGCTGTGGCCCGTCAGAACTGTCAATCGACAAGTCGAGCGTCATATCCCGTTCTTACGAGGGCGTCTTTCAGCGTCTGTAGGTGTCCATCGTGTTCCTCCTCGTCTGAGCAGATCCTGTGTATTCGTAGGGCCTGTCCATAGGGGATGGCCTCTTTGACGTGGTTGGGGTGGAAGCTGGAAAAGTGGAGCATCGTGAGGTTGTCCGTGGGCTTGCGGTAGAGTGAGGTGCTGAGGTGCCCGTCTTTGATGGAGATTTGTGTGTCCAAGAAAGAAACCGATTCTGAGGAGTAGTCCATGGTGAGTTTGATGGTGGGATGGAACTTGTTGATGTTATCGTGTAGTCTCTTCAGTGATTCTTCGCCGTGGGTCCATAGGAAGAAAATGTCGTCGATATATCTGGTGTATAGCGTTGGTAGGAGGTCCTGTGCAGTGAAGAAGTCGTGCTCGAACTTGTGCATGAAAATGTTGGCGTATTGGGGTGCGAATTTGGTCCCCATGGCTGTTCCGTGTGTTTGGGTAAAGAACTGGTTATCGAAGGTGAAGACATTGTGATCCAGGATGAAGCGGATGAGTTGTTGGATGGCGTCTGGAGATTGGCTGTTGTTGGTGTTGAGTACTGAGGCTGTTGCAGCGATGCCGTCATCGTGGGGGATACTGGTGGAGAGTGCCGAGATGTCCATCGTGGTGAGAAGTGTTCCTGGTTCAACTGGTCCGTGGGTGCTGAGTTTTTGTAGGAAGTCTGTAGTGTCGCGACAGTCTGTAGTGTCGGGACATTCAGCCACCGATCTTCGGGTAAGCGTTCTCCAAGGCGGCCTTCGAGACACACGACAACGCAAAATCGTCGAGCAGAAGTTGATAGCCAAGTTCCGCACCCATGAGGACGGCCTCAACCGGGATCTTGGGTTCATGTCACGCTACACGTAACCCCACCAGCAAAAAGGGGGAAAAAAATTATATGTTTTTAAAAATTCTCTCTCTCTCTCTCTCTCTGCCATTTTGAGTTTCTTTCTGCCTGCCTGTGTAATAGACACAATGTATATCTAGTGTACTGGGACGTGCTGTTCTCCGTGACTGGCCTGTTTGAATAACAACGACACCTTTTGATTGGTGTGATGCTGTCCCAACATAGTATAAGATATGCGATTTGAGAACCTTTTCATTCATTCATCTGACGAAGGAGATAATCTCCGAAAGCTTGTGATTTTAAAATAAATTTGTTGGACTATAACCTGGTGTTATAAGATTCCTTACATTTATTTTACCAGGTAAGGTAATGGAATCATAAACATTAGAAAAGTTCAGAATGCAGCTAGATGCTAGGCTAAAAAGATAAGCTTGATGGACCTAGTAGCCTTTTCTCATCCTTGACTTTTTCTCATGTGCTTGCTTCATTACCTCACTCAGCCTCCCCTTCCTCCTACAATCTTTATGATTTTAAAGCCCAAACTTGCCAACATCTAATCACGACTTCCTGAATAAGCTCGTCATGTCTTTTACTCTTTTCAGCCATGGTGGTTTCCTGCACAGTGAACCTTTACTCTTCACCTTGGTTTCTCTACTGAAGTAAGTCATTTAATCACTAATCTATGTTGAGTTAGCTGATTATAGTCACAGCAGCAATGTAAGAGCTATAATTAGCCTCCATAACCATGAATTAGAGAAGGGAAAAATCATCCAGGCATTCTCTAACTTATCTCTGCCCAGTGACTCCTGCTGGAAAGTGCACATGTGGAAGTCAGGTGCAGATAGGATATGGTTAGGTTTCATGCTCCCCATGGTTTAATGGGCTGCTGACACTCTGGGCTCGAATTTAGCAGGCCTGCGGGTTCCCAGCGGGTGGTCCTCCGGGAGCGTGGAAAACGCGGACGGCTAATCGCGTGCGTCCCCCACGCGATCGCGGGATAATTGGACCGATTAAGCCCTGCTTCCGGGTTCTCCGCTCCCCAGCTGCGTGCCGGCCGGCTGCGCATGCGCAGTACCGTCGACGCGATGTAGGAGCTCCACTTAAAGGGGCAGTCTCCCAAAGCCCCTCCTGCTGCAAGCATTAGGTTTCTGACGATGGCTCAGCCAAGGGGAAAGGCTGCGCCCCGTTTTTCCGACCTAGCGCTGCAGCTGATGCTGGAGGGCGTGAGGAGGAGGAGGGACACGCTCTTCCCGGAGGATGGACGCAAGTTCCCTGCCGCCGCCACCAGGAAGGCATGGGCAGAGGTGGCGGCGGAGGTGAGCAGCAGGGGCAACACCCCAAGGACTTGGGAGCAGTGCCGCAAGCGCTTCAATGACCTGACTAGGTCTGGCAAGGTGAGTACACCAATGCACCCTCCCACAGCCCGTCCCCACCATCACGCCAAACAGATCACAACCCCTCCTGCACAGCCACCACAGCGCTCCATCAGCAATCCTCACAGCCACTCATTCACCATCCTCGCCGTGCACGCAAGTACCCACCGTCCCTGACCCCACCCGAACACTACCACACACCCCAATCCCCATGCAATGGGATGGGCACGTGGCACACACATCCTCCCATCCATCTGCCCCACGCTCAACCCACCCACACCGATGCTCGATGCGTCTCACGATGCAATACGCACCCACTCACACATCTGTGTTTTGCCTTCACAGGAGAAGAGAAGCAAGAACAATAGGGAAAGGGCACGCACCGGAGGTGGCCCGCCGCAAGTGGTGGAGCTCACCGACGCCGAGGTGGAGGCGCTCGACCTCGCCCGCACGCGACATTGCCTGTCGGTGGCTGATGGCGAGTGTGTCGCTGCCGAAACGGCCGGTAAGGGAAAGCTGACACTCAACACCCATGATCGCGAGTTACCGTATCATCACCTGCCATCAGGCGCACTGTCAAGTTGGTCCACATGCCTCATAGTGCCCTCTGTTCTCTTGCAGGTCCGTCTGTGTGTGAAGCAATCGAGGAGGGCGATTCCTCAGAGGACATGGCGGTCTCTGAGGGTGCATCGTCACATCAGAGCCAACCATCCACCAGCGCAGAGACACGCACCTCGGTGGGTCCCCCTCGCCAACTAGTTGGGGTAGCACTAGGTGAGTCACCGCGCACGAGTGAGCATGAGCAGACCCTGGTGGCAGGGGCAGCCGCGGAGGGTCCGCGACGGAGGGAGCACTCATCTCCAGGCTCTGCTCAGCCGGACCCAGATGCTGAACCCAGGGGGCCACCAGTGAAAAGGAGAGTCGTCGAGGGGCACCAGCTAATTGCTGAGGTACTGGGAGAGGTGCCGCGCGCATTGTCCACAATAGCGCAGGCGATGGAGGAGTCCAACTCCTGCATGTGGGCATTGGTGGCGCAGGCACAGGAGGGTACCGGCGACACAGTGTCGCGGGTAGGTGCGGGACTGTCTGCGGTGGAGGACAGGCTGGCCTCCCTCGAGCGTCACGCACAGCTCCAGATCGAGTCCTTGCAGGCCCTGACAACGTCTGTACGGATTCAGGGTGAGCAACATTCCGCCGCCATCAACAGGCTGACGGATACACTAGAGGTGGCCTTGCAAGGCCTCACACATGCCATCCAAACTGTCGTCCAGCAGGGTGGAAGGGGTGATGTGGGCCGAGGCCACGAGAGGGATGATGGTGACCGGGGACATGGAAGCGGGGACGCTTCTCAAGGCGCCCCCACGTCCCACCCGTCGCCCACCTCTCAACCAGTACCCGCAATGGTGCCTCCTCTCCAGGTGGCCGAGTCTGCCCCTGCCCCGGTGCAGGAGGAGCAGTCTGTGGAGGTGCCCTCACGGGCACCGAAACCCAGGGGCCGTCCGCCAAAAGCATCTACCCGGTCAAGGCGAGAACACGAGCAACCTGCCACTACCTCTGCTGGAGCCACAGGGGTAGCACCACGTAGGGGTACCCGGAAAAGAAATGCAAAGGCGTTATAATCACAAAGGGAATACACCAGGGTGTCTATTAATTTGTAAATTTTTTTTTTATATCATGTCACATTGGAGATATTAAATACTCTATTCTCACCACTCCTGCCACCTCTCGTCCATTCTTCCGCGGCCTGTGCAATAGGTGCGTTCCGTGGAGGCCATCATGACGGCGAAGACCTGCTGCTGCCCATTGGGCACACTGCTGTGGGTGCAGGATTACTGGCAACAGTCTTCAGTGGAGGGGGCTGGTATGGCCGCTCGCATGTGCAGGTGAGGAGATGCGAGCGCCTCGCAGTGTCTGACTCTAGGAGAACCGTTGACGTATGAGTGCCTCCCTGGCCCGGCGACCATCCCGGTGAGTCGTGGTTCGGCGCGTGGGTCGTCCAACATCCTCTGGCGCGTCCTCCTCCTCCGCCTCCTCCTCCTCGCCCTCGCCGTCCTCAATGTGGGTGGCGGGTGTGGATGGGGCCTCCTCCAGCGGCACCCCTCTCTGTTGGGCCATGTTGTGCAGGGCACAGCAGACAACTATGATTCGTCCCACTCTGAGTGGCGTGTATTGGAGCGCTCCCCCAGAACGATCAAGGCACCTGAAGCGCATCTTGAGCAGCCCTATGGTCTGCTCAATTGTAGACCTGGTAGCAGTGTGGCTGTCATTGTACCGACGCTCCGGCTCGGTGATGGGGTTCCTCAGAGGTGTCATGAGCCACGTGTGTAGGGGATACCCCTTGTCGCCGAGGAGCCAGCCGTTGCCGGCGTTGGGTGCCTGCAGGATGGGCGGGACGGTGGACTCCCTGAGGACAAAGGCATCGTGGCAGCTGCCAGGGTATCTGGCGCACACGTGTAGGAATCTCTGGCGGTGGTCACAGATGAGCTGGGCGTTCATGGAGTGATACCCCTTCCTGTTGATGAACAGCCCTGGCTCATGCGGAGGTGCCCGTATTGCGATGTGGGTGCAGTCGATTACACCCTGCACCCGTGGGAAGCCGGCCATGGCATGGAATCCAACCGCCCTCTCCATCTGGCTGCGCTCGTCCATGGCGAAGTTGATGTAGTGCGAGGCCCTGCGGAACAACCCATCGGTGACCTGCCTTATGCACTTGTGTGCAGAGGACTGACAGACCCCGGTGATGTCCCCGGTGGCACCCTGGAAGGAACCGGATGCGAAGAAGTTGAGGGCAGTGGTGACTTTGACGGCGACAGGTAAGAAGATGCTGCTTGTTCCATCAGGGAGCAGCTCGTCGTTAAGGAGGCTGCAGATGTCGGCGACTACCTGGCGATTGACTCTGAGCCGACGTATGCACTGCTCCTCGGAGAGGTCCATGAAGCTGAGCCTCGCTCTGTACACCCTGTGCGGAGGGTAGTGCCTCCTGCGACGCATCTCTCTCTGCGGTTGCCCTCCCTCCTGCTGTGCAGGTGGGTGTGCCACCGCACCGTGTTGGGGGGCCCCACGTCTCCGAGGCGGACGGCGTGGACTGCGAGGCTGCTGGGGCTGGTCATGCTGTTCGTCCTCCGACGATGTCAACGCACCACCCATCTGGCAGGTGTTGGTCTGAGGAGTTGTGCAGGGTAGGTGGGTGGTTCCTCGGACTGGGGCTGCGGATTCGTGTCGGTCTGTACTCTGGCTTAGCGGGGGGTGGTGGAGGGCAGGGGTTGCCCTATGTGACGCGGTGGCCTCCTGCGTGGGTGAGGGCTCTCCCCCGTGGAGTGCACCTTGGCACCTGCCACAGGCTGCTGGCTGCAACACGCCTGGTTCGAGAGGGACTGTTTCCCCCAGTGTGTGAAACTCACTGCCTTGAACCTAAAATCCCACACTTCCTCTTTTGACAGCTGCTTCAGCTCATTAAATGACCACAACAAGCAAGGTAAGTATACTCAAGTGGAACCCCGCTGGCTTTATTTGCCTGCGGGATTCCCACCAGCGGGGCTTGCGCGCGCAGCCCCGCACGTCAGCGCGGTACCCGGAAGTGGCCGGGATTTCGTCGCGATCCGGTCACGTGACCGGATATCGGGATTTTCGGGGCCACCCCGCTGGGAACACGCCGGAAACACGACGCCAAAATCGAGCCCCCTGTCTCAGCTCACACATGAAGAATGGCCACCTGCAGAACTGTACTTCAACAAGAGACAGATCAAGAGAGAAGGGAAAAAAAACCAAAATAACCACGTGGAATACTAACTGTGTAGCTCTAAATTTCCACTTGTAACTCGGCAGTGAAAATAATAAGCATCTTATACAGGTCTCTGTGGAATATCCCTCAGCTATTAACCTGAATGACTATTACTGTAAAATCTTAATGGATTTAATGCTTATTACTACTGAACATACTGATATATCAGCACTGTGGGTCTTATCAACAGGGACACACACTGTTAGTTTTTTCCTTGCAAATATTAAACCACACCATAACTGATACATTTTTATATAACAGATTATATACCATACATTGCTTATAGCTTCCTCATTAACAAAGGAACCAAACACCCCATAACACTCACTTCCACTACAATGCATTCTGTGAGACCAGACTATATATTACACACTGCATATAACTCCCTTAAAACAGTTTTTAAAAAACTGATAACCACACTCTAAAACTTTTGGACATAACACAAACTCTGATATGATGCGCAGCTCTTTCCCTAACAAAAAAATCAATTACACACCCTAAATAAAACCCTTTACTATAAACTCTTTTTGTAAACCTTCAAATCATCGTTTACAGAGGGTTCACTATAAGAATGAATATCGGTAAGTTCAGAGTTGTAACATGTAAATAGCATATTTGAAATATCAGTTTGTGACATATTTACTGTCTCCCTTGGAAAGCAGCCACTAGCGAAAACACTTCAAATAAATCTGTGCTTGGCAAAACAAAAAACATATGTTAACATATTCTGGAGCCTATTCTGTAAATTATTTTTGCAAATGAGATTCCTGTTGTTGGATTGTTAGTAATTTTAAAAATAGCTCTGCAAGGATATAGACACCTGCACAGCAGATCACCAGTTTCTCAGCTCAGGAATCACACTCACTTTGCTTTGCAATTTTTTTCCAATTTTAACTTCAAGGTTAGCTCTCCTTACTGTCTCCTTCTCGCCATCTGTGCATTAATAAGAGTATCATTCAGAGAGGCAGCACAGAATACCAAGGACACCCAAGGCGTTGATCAGAGTGACAGCATTATCTACTAGGACAACAGTAGGGACTGATCAGACAGCCAGCAGGCTCTGCTCAGAACTAGCAGCTTCTGCTTAAAAAACTCAGGAGGCATTGGTCAGAGAATCTGCAGAGACTGCCCAGGGCACCCAGGGACATTGACCAGAGAGCCAGCCAGCAGACTCTGTCCAGGACAGCATAGATCAGTTAGCCAAGAGGTTGTGCTTAAGACACGTAGGGGCATGATAAAAGAGGTTACAGAGTATGCCCAGGAATGACGGTGATGTTGATCTAGGATTTGCCGGGAGTAGCTGCTAAATTTCCAGAATTTGCCATGCACAAAAATCTTTTAAAGTGGCATTAGCTTTTACCTAACCAAATATTCTTTGCAATAAATGTTAGAGGAAATTCATTTTGCTGTACATTCTAACCTCCTTTAATCATGTATGCACAACACATTGTTATATCATGAAAATAACACAGGAAATTTCTCTAATTCTTGGGAATAAGAAAAAAAATCGAAAAAATAAACAGCAACATCTGACTGGAAATAGTGCTTTAATTTGGCTTCCCTTGGCAATGGAAGTGAATGATATGATTGTCCAAGCAGTCAGTTTAGCTCCCCCAAAATAATGATGCTTTAATACACAAAGCAATGTTCCGGAACCTGGGGCACAAGCAGTCCAAACACAACTATTCGTAAATCTGATTGATAATGGCCAATTGCCAAGCAGTATTTGTGGAGTTCAAAACCTCTTTAACAAAAGATATCTGAAGGAAAGGGTTAACTACCCTTTTTAAACAAAGACATTTGAAAACCTGCAAACACAGCAATGTGGTAAACTATGTTCTCACAAATCCTGTTTTTCCCTCACAGACGCTAATTGGCATTGGAGAAGTCTGAGCTTCCATTGTACTGGGGATAGATATCTAGATTATTAAATAAATAAGCTAGATGGATAATATTGAGCTTAATGCGTTGTCAGGCTTTCAAAACAAACAGGCGTTTGGAAGTACAAGCTTTTCACCTCAGCAAGGGGTAATGTAAGAAAAGGCAACAAAGACATACATCAATGGCTTCAGATCAGGAAGGCAATGACAGATACGAAAAAAGGGGCCTCTCATTCCTATCTGGTAATCTGTTCAAAAGAACTGGGATTTGTAAAACATCAAACAGTGTTGCACCCAACATATGATCAAATGATATAAGGAATGGATTTGACGCCATTGCAGCAATCAAAATTGGAGACGTAAGGACTACTAAGAATGTCTGTGCGTAGAAATGAAAGGGGCTATCTCGACATGAAAGGCCATAAACAGGGATAGTAAAGGGACCCTTTTACAACCCATCATTCGAGCACATGGTCTTTTCTACATCAAAGAGTCTCCAGTCTAACCACCTCCCCTTGACATTCAACACCATTACCATCACCGAATCCCCCACCATCAACATCCTGGGGGTCACCATTGACCAGGAACTTAACTGGACCAGCCATATAAATACTGTGGCTACAAGAGCAGGTCAGAGGCTGGGTATTCTGCGGCGAGTGACTCACCTCCTGACTCCCCAAAGCCTTTCCACCATCTACAAGGCACAAGTCAGGAGTGTGATGGAATACTCTCCACTTGCCTGGATGAGTGCAGCTCCAACAACACTCAAGAAGCTCAACACCATCCAGGACAAAGCAGCCCGCTTGATTGGTACCCCATCCACCACCCTAAATGTTCACTCCCTTCACCACCAGTGCACCATGGCTACAGTGTGTACCATCTACAGGATGCAATGCAGCAACTCGCCAAGGCTTCTTCGACAGTGCCTCTCAAACTCGCGAGCTCTACCACCTAGAAGGACAAGGGCAGCAGGCACATGGGAACAACACCCCCTGCATGTTCCCCTCCAAGTCACACATCATCCTTACTTGGAAATATATCGCTGTTCCTTCATCGTCACTGGGTCAAAATCCTGGAACTCCCTGCCTAACAGCACTGTGGGAGAACCTTCATCACACGGACTGCAGCGGTTCAAGAAGGCGGCTCACCACCACCTTCTCAAGGGCAATTAGGGATGGGCAATAAATGCCGGCCTTGCCAGCGACACCCGCATCCCATGAATGAATTTTTAAAAAGTCACATGATCAAAGACTAAATTGTCAATCATTGAAGTATGTGCTGTGGTAAATGGAATTCAATGTGGACAAATGTGAGGTCATCCACTTTGGATCAAAAAAGGATAGAACAGGGTACTTTCTAAATGGTAAAAAGTTAAAAACAGTGGCTGTCCAAAGGGACTTAGGGGTTCAGGTACATAGATCATTGAAGTGTCATGAACAGGTGCAGAAAATAATCAATAGGGCTAATGGAATGCTGGCCTTTATATCTAGAGGACTAGAGTACAAGGGGGCAGAAGTTATGCTGCAGCTATACAAAACCCTGGTTAGACCGCACCTGGAGTGCTGTGAGCAGTTCTGGGCACCGCACCTTCGGAAGGACATATTGGCCTTGGAGGGAGTGCAGCATAGGTTTAATAGAATGATACCCGGACTTCAAGGGTTAAGTTACGAGATTACACAAATTGGGGTTGTATTCTCTAGAGTTTTGAAGGTTAAGGGGTGATCTGATCGAAGTTTATAAGATATTAAGGGGAACAGATAGGGTGAATAGAGAGAAACTATTTCCGCTGGTTGGGGATTCTAGGAGTAGGGGCAGAGTCTAAAAATTAGAGCCAGACCTTTCAGGAGTGAGATTAGAAAACATTTCTACACACAAAGGGTTGTAGAAGTTTGGAACTCTCTTCCGCAAATGGCAATTGATGCTCGCTCAATTGCTAAATTTAAATCTGAGATAGATAGCTCTTTGGCAACCAAAGGTATTAAGGGATATGGGCCAAAGGCAGGTATATGGAGTTAGATCACAGATCAGCCATGATCTTATTAAATGGCGGAGCAGGCTCGAGGGGCTGAATGGCCTACTCCTGTTCCTATGTTCCCTATGTATGTTAATGATTGAGGCAAAGCAACAGGGAGTGATTAGACAAAAAGAGTGGCCCTCCCCAATCATACATCCTATTGGTAAAAAACAATATATAAAGACTTTGAGAGAAGAACAGGTGCTCTTCTCTCTTCACCACCTGGCAGTCGCAAGGAACGTACACTGCAGTTGAACATCACGCAAGAAGAGGACATTGAGTTCTGAAGAGCTGATCAACCTTCAGGCCCAATGAGCAAAATCCTTGGTTTAAAGGTTGTATATGTGTTAATGATTTGCCTGATGTGTGTATGAATTGTTAAGTCATTACATAATAATGTTGCATATTATTAAGTGTATAGTGGGATTTTATAGAGAAAAGTCATATGTATGATTTGATTTTGCTTCATGAATGCTTGTATGAATGATATCATTAAATAATTACTTTTGATTAATGAAACTACCGTGAGTGAGGGTTACTTTCTTTGCTTGACTATTCATCCAGTATCCAAGAATCACACAAAATAAGGGATTCCCGACATGTTAAAGTTTTATTATATTGTCTGGCAGCCTCTATAATTGTTCTGGGCTGCTGGGCAATCACATTTTTTCCAGTCTCAGTTTGGATAACAGGAGTACAGCAGTTATACATCTGCAGTAAGCCAGGTTCTGATTGTAGGTATACACATCACTGCACAAAGTCCCACTTGCCCATCACCACTGACCTATACTGGCTCCCTATCCTCCAAAGCATTACATTTAAAATTCTTGTTCTCATCTTTAAATCCCTTCATAGCCTTGCCCCACCCTATCTCTGCAATCACCTCCAGCTCTATATTCCTCCCCAGACACTCTTCTTCTGACTCTGGCCTTTTGTTCATTTGTCAGAAAAGTCTCAAAGTGTTTCAAAAACAATGAATTACCTTGAAGTGCAGTGACTGTTAAACATGGTAATCATTTTACACACAGCAAGATCCTACAAATAGAAATGAGATGAATGACCCTTCCTGGGATATACTTCCAGTGAGTCTAGTACCTGACCCTGTTCTTGATGTGAGAGTGTCAAGGGGCTACTAAACATCAGGAGGCATTATGGCAGAGTCTGATCTGGTTCTCACATGACGAGATCACACATGTAGTTTGCAAAAAGGAGCAAGAACCCTGGCTGATCTCTGCCTTCCCAAAGCCTGTGTAGTCAATTGCAGCACCCCTACTACTGCCCTAGCTGAAACCAGCTAATTCAGAGCAGTCTGGTAATCAAACTTGGGACATGCCTGGTCTGAATGGCTCAATGGCACACAGGGCAGAGCACTTATCCACAGAGCTATCAGTAGAGCTGAATCTGAGATTTTATCAATACTGACTTACAGCACTTTTTTTTTCCTACACCATGTTTAGGATTTAGTTTGCAATTTTCTTTGAAATTTAATGTTGCATTTTTACATGTAAAATTCATAGGAAATTGCCTTGAGAGAGGCCTTTCGTTTTTCTAATTAATTTGTAGAATAAATGCATGGCTATTAATTAGTGGTGGAGCTGCTTCCCTATGAGAGTGGCGAACAGTGGCTGTGCAAGGCTGTGGATTGCAGAGAGATGGTATAGAGGGAGCAGCAGGCCAATAGACCCAATCAGGCTGGGAATTCTCATTAGAACAGCGATTAATTAAAAATGATTCAACAAAATAAAATGGAACATTTTGCATAGAACCACAAAATCGATTTTATTTTTTTTCGGGCAGCACAACTGCTGCCTTCAGTCTCTCTGAGGTAGAAAGGGGGGAACTAAAAAATATCAGCCAGGTCATATACTCCTGATCATTGTTCAGTGACCCTGCTAAAAAGAGTGTGTGTTTGGATATTGAGTGAGGTAAGAACTGGGATTGGCTGTAATGCCCGTCCACAGTCAAATCACTTTTCAGCACTTACTATCTAGACTCATACACATCTCTTGGGTGAGGCGCTCTAGTGCAGCTAGCATCTGTGAAACCATAGCTCAGGAAGAATTAACATGGTAAGCAAGGGGGGGGGGGGAAGAGATAGAAAATTAAAAGGAGGGAAAAAAAATGTATAAATTACAGTACAACCAATGGGAACATTATGGAGCATGCTTGCAGTGTAAATTTTGAGGTATCTTACTTTATAATTTATTGGGACATCAAAATTGCACACGTTTGGATATAAACATTAACTAGAATTTCATACTGTGTGCCAGAGTTAGCAACATACTTGGGTCTTGTGCTGAGGGCTCCTGTCAAGTCAACATCCGATGGACTTGTTAAACCGTGTTGCACCATCATGAGCCACCCCAGCATCCTGTGCCCCTTTTTAAAATGAGAATCCTGTTCCTCGCTCTCACATCGTCAGCACCAAGCTGGCGTGAGGTGTTTAATGGGTCTGAAAATTAGTAACAATGCCAAATTTGAATTTAAACATATAAATTTTAAAAGGACCATGATTTGAATGAAAGTTGTCTGATGAAACTGCCTTCAATACACAATTCAAGCATTTGAAAGACTGGATTGATTGGTGGGGATGTGTGAACTATTTCAGGAAGATTTTCATCTGTGTCCCCTTGGCATAATTTTTAAGTTCATTTCCATATATACATAAGCAGCTCATGGCAGTCCTACTGCCTGTGTTTTACCGACAAACACTTTTTAATAATAACAATGTACTGTCTGCTTATTACAAGCAATAAATGCATTTTCTCTCTTTCCACCCAACCCAGTTTTGCTGAGGTATGGTTACACGGGCACTGAGAGCCATCTGGTAGCTCATTTTTCATTGGCCATTTTTAATTAAAAGCATCGACAGGCTATTTGTTTCTGTGGGCATCACAGTAGAGCTCAATCCGGTCCCCACACAATGTGCACTTTCCAGCAGGGGTCACTGGATAGCAGTGATGAGCAGGAATCTGGCTGATTTTTAAAGAATGCTCAGTTGTGATTTGTTGGTGATGTTTTAAGTGAGACAAAATTGTTTCAAATAGGAAACTACGTAGCTAGGTGTTGTTTTGAGGTTACAAGATCTGGGCATGAAAAATTCAGTAAGATGAATTGCCACTGTTCTTGTACTTCTTAAAACTACGAATCTTTGCCCTCACACTGCAAAGCCATCAACAGAATCCAAAATTTGTGTGATTTAAAAAAAAAATAATGTTGATAATTAATTATTTGGAGCATTTTCTTCGAGATTAATTTTGAATTTTCCCACAATTTTTCTTCTGTCCTCTTCTGAAGAGGCTAACTCTTCGCTGTGACACTGTTCCACAGGGGCTGGGCCATTTCTTTAAGGGTAAGCATAAATAGTGACTGTGAACATGCTACTCAATACTGTGGAGTCTCACAGCCAAGCCAAATCTTGTTCCCACCATTATTTAAAGAGCGTTTTGTTGAAAAACAATACATTATTTTGAAGATCTATATTGTCCAAATAATTCATTTTACAAAATTATTTTGCTCAAGTCCACTGTAGTCCTCCAGGGGATAATTTAACAATAATCTGTTCATATCACTGGGTCTGGTTGCAGATTTAAAGAGTTCAAGCAATTAAAGCCATGAACTGTATCACTCTCAACTCCAAGACGTGCAGAACATTAGAATACTGGCCTACGTTATGTTTTGTTGCCAACAGCTGATCATGTAGATGTGGGATTGTTTCTAAGATGTTCTGCAACCTGTCAGTGGTCCCAAAAATGCCAAGTAAAGTAACACAGGTTTTTCTTCCAGAACACATCCTGCTTTTACAAACACGTGAACCACAGTGTGTTTAATGCGTTGTAAAACTGACAGATGATATTGAAAGTTCTTGTGAGTGCTGTTATCTCCCATTGACTTTTGCTTCACAAACTCGTTATGCAGGACTGCCTCATGAGCAAAGCCAAAATAATTATTGTTCGCCATCAGAAACTATCTATAACACATGTATTTGCAATTGCTTTCAAAACAAAACTTCCTCTCTCTATTGCTGGATGCATTGGGGCTGATTTTTGTCTACAGGTGTAAGTCAGTTCTACATGGTTAAGAATTGGTTTAAATCCTGCCTGAAGGGTGAAGTGCCAATAACACTCACTTTTAAATATTTTTATTATTTGTTCTTGGGCAGCGCTGCCTAGGTCCCATTTATTGCCCATCCCTAGTTGCCCTGAGAAAGTGGTAGTGGGCCTTCTTTTTGAACCACTGCAGTCTTTGTAGTGATGATGTTCTCACAATGTGTTACACAGGTAGATCCAGGATATTGACATAGCTATGATGAAGGAATGGTGATATGTGTCCAAGTCAGGATGGCGTGCAACTTGAAGAGGAATTTGGAGGTGGTTGTGTTCCCATGACATTGCTGTTCTTGTCCTTTTCAATTTTCTGGTGTAAATTTATTTGCATAATTAATCACAGCATCAGATGTAGATTCAGACAGGCGTAGGGATTACACTAATGATGGGTGAGGTAAATTGCATGCTAGTGAAATATAAAGGGATGGGTCTAATTAAAGCGATTTGTCACAGTAGGGGGATAAAAATTGTAAAAGCCTTTGGAGAGCCTCAAAAGGCATCACAAATCTCCCAGCAATTGAAGGGGAATGGTTTAAGAATTGACAGGCAAATATGAAGGGAAAGGGAACAGAAAGTGTAGGCATGAGTCAGCAGACAAGTGTGAGAGCAGCCCAGCACCTGACCCCCTTTTCGATGGCTGCTAAAATCAAAGTGGTGCTGCATGAGATTCTTATAGCCTTAAATGGACCAGCCATATAAATACCGTGGCTACGAGAGCAGGTCAGAGGCTGGGTATTCTGCGGCGAGTGACTCATCTCCTGACTCCCCAAAGCCTTTCCACCATCTACAAGGCACAAGTCAGGAGTGTGATGGAATACTCTCCACTTGCCTGGATGAGTGCAGCTCCAACAACACTCAAGAAGCTCGACACCATCCAAGATAAAGCAGCCCGCTTGATTGGCACCCCATCCACCACCCTAAACATTCACTCCCTTCACCACCGGCGCACTGTGGCTGCAGTGTGCACCATCCACAGAATGCACTGCAGCAACTCGCCAAGGCTTCTTCGACAGCACCTCCCAAACCCGCGACCTCTACCACCTAGAAGGACAAGGGCAGCAGGCGCATGGGAACAACACCACCTGCACGTTCCCCTCCAAGTCACACACCATCCCGACTTGGAAATATATCGCCGTTCCTTCATTGTCGCCGGGTCAAAATCCTGGAACTCCCTTCCTAACAGCACTGTGGGAGAACCGTCACCACACGGACTGCAGCGGTTCAAGAAGGCGGCTCACCACCACCTTCTCAAGGGCAATTAGAGATGGGCAATAAATGCCGGCCTTGCCAGCGACGCCCACATCCCGTGAATGAATAAAAAAAAAATCTAAACAGTTAAAAAGAGCAGGAAGCTAGTTTAAAGTAGATAAATTAATTAGTTTAATAAAAATACTAAAAATAAACCAAGTCAATTAATTACATAAAAACTTTGATTAATTAAATGTACAAAACAAGGTTAGAGAGAGATGGCAGGTTCAGGTGGTGTGCTGTAATTGCAGCATGTGGGAGTTTGTGAAGAGCAGCGTGATCCCAGGCAACCACATCTGTGGTAAGTATCTGCAACTCGAGGAACATCGGCTCAGAGTTGTTGAGCTGGAGTCTGAGCTGCAGACATCGCAATGCATCAGGGAGGGGGAAGAGTTATTTGGACACTTTGATCCAGGAGGAAGTCACACCTCTTAGGTTAGGTAGTAGTTTAGAATTGGTCAGTGGTCAGGGACAGGAGGATGTGACTGAGAGTCAGGCAGGTGTGGGGAACCAGGATGCAGTGATGGAGGAGCCTCAGCCTTTGACCTTGTCCAACAGGAACGAGGTACTTGCTACTTGTGTGGATGAGAATAAAGACTGCAGGGAGGATGGGCAATTTGGCCACAGCACAGCACCGTGGTACAGGAGGCCATTCAAGTGGGGGGGGGGGGGAAGAGTTAAAAGGAATGTGGTAGTGGTAGGGAATAGTATAGTCAGAGGGATAGATATGGTTCTCTGCAGCCGTGGCCAGGAGTCCTGAAGGCTGTGTTGCCTGCCCAGTGGCAGGGTTAAGGACACCTCCTCGCGGGTGGAGAAGAACTTGGAGCACGAGGGGGCGGATCCAGTTGTCATGGTTCTGCTGAGGGAGTTTGAGGAGCTAGGGTCCAAATTAATAAGCAGAACCTCAAAGGAAACAATCTTTGGATTACTACCTGAGCCACGTGCAAATTGGCATAGGATCAAACAGGTCAGAGAGTTAAATGTGTGGCTCAAAGAGTGGTGTGGGAGCAGGGGTTTCGATTCATGGGGCACTCGTACCAGTACTGGGGAAAGAGGGAGTTTTTCCCGCAGGGACGGGCTCCACTTAAACTGGGCTGGGACCAGTGTCCCGACGAATCGAATAACTAGGGCGGGAGATAGGCTTTCAACTAAAAAGGTGGGGGGGGGGTGGGTGGGTGAGGGTTCAGGTTGGGGTAAATTTCTAAATCTAAAAAGAAAAGTTAAGGTCATAGAGCAGTGTAGCAATTTGGGTAAAGTTAAACAGACTGTGCCAGGAAGGGACAGAGCGTTTAACTGTAATAGTGCATCAGTGAACAAGGTCAAATCAGGGAGAAATAGTAAAGAGTTCAAATTAAAGACTCTTTATCTGAATGCATGAAGCAATTTTAACAAGTTAGTCAAATTAATGGCACAAATAGAGATAAATGGGTTTGATCTTCTAGCCATTACTGAGACGTAGTTGCAAAGTGACCAAGGTTAGGAACTAAATATTCCAGGGAATTTGATTTTTTGAAAAGACAGTCAAAATGGAAAAGGAGGGGGGGGTAACCCTGATAATAAAGGATGAGATAAAGACAATGGTGAGAAAGGACCTTGGCTCGGAGGATCAGGAAGTAGAATCAATGGGTGGAGATAAGAAATAACAAGGGGCAGAAAACACTGGTGGGAGTAGTTCATAGACCTCCTAAAGTATTCATACTGTTGGACAGGGTATTAATCAAGAAATAAGAGGAGCTTGTAACAAAGGTAATGCAATAATCATGGGGAACTTCAAACTTCATATAGACTGGGCAAATCAAAATGGCAAAAGTAGTTTGGAGGACGAGTTCATGGAATGCATCAGAGATAGTTTCCTAGAATAATATGTTGTGGAACCAACTAGGAAACAGGCTATTTTAGATCTTGTCTTGTAAAATGAGACAGGGTTAATTAGTAATCTCATAGTAAGGGATCCTCTGGGGAAGAGTGATCATAATATGATAGAATTTCACATTGAGTTCGAGAGTGACATACTTAAGTCAGAAATTAGAGTCTTAAACTTAAATAAAGCCAATTACATAGGTATGAGGGGTGAGTTGGCTAAGGTTGATTGGGAAATTAGATTAAAAGATATGACGGTAGATAAGCAATGGCAAACATTTAAAGAAATATTTCATTATTCTCAATAAATATACATTTCATTGAGAAAAAGAAACTCCATGGGATAAGTGATCCATCCGTGGCTAACTAAAAAAGTTAAGGATAGTATTGGATTAAAAGAGGCTTATAATGTTGTAAAAAGAGTAGTATGCCTGAGGATTGGGAGAATTTTAGAAACCGGCAAATGATGACCAAAAAATTGATAATTGAGGGAGAAAATAGAATATGAAAGTAAACTAGCAAGAAATATAAAAGCAGATTGTAAGAACTTCTACAAGTATGTAAAAAGGAAGAGAGTAGTGAAAGTAAACATTGGTCTGTTAGGGCTGAGACAGGAGAAATTATAATGGGGAAGAAGGAAATAGCAGAGACGTTAAACAAATATTTTGTATCTGTCTTCACAGTAGAGGACACAAAACACATACAGGAAATAGTGGGGAACCAAGGATCTAATGAGAGTGAGGAACTTAAAATAATTAATATTAGTAAAGAAAAAGTACTGGAGAAAAGCCAACAAAACCCCTGGACCTGATGGCCTACATTCTATGGTTTTAAAAGAGGTGGCTGCAAAGATAGTGGATGCATTGGTTGTGATCTTGCAAAATTCTCTAGATTCTGGAACGGTCCCAGTGGATTGGAAGGTAGCAAATGTAACACCGCTATTCAAGAAAGGAGGGAGAGAGAAAATAGGGAACTACAGGCCAGTTAGCCTGACATCAGAAGTCGAGAAATGCTGGAACCTATTATTAAGGACATAGTAACAGGGCACTTAGAAAATCATAATATGATTCGGCAGAGTCAACATGATTTATGAAAGGGAAATAATGTTTGACAAATCTACTGGAGTTTTTTGAAGATGTAACTAGCAGAGTAGATAAAGGAGAACAAGTGGATATGGTATATTTGGATTTTCAAAAGGCATTTGATAAGGTGCCACACAAAAGGTTGCTACACAAGATAAGGGCTCATGAGGTTGGGGGTAATACTTTAGCATGGATAGAGGATTGGTTAAAAGACAGAAAAGAGAGAGTAGGAATAAATGGGTCATTTTCAGGTGGGCAGGCTGTAATTAATGAGGTGCCGCAAGGATCAGTGATTGGGCCTCAGCTATTTACAATCTATATTAATGACTTGGATGAAGGGACCGAGTGTAATTTATCCAGGTTTGCTGACGATACAAAGCTAGGGAGTTGGCGTACAAAAGGTAATCTTGCTGCAATTGTGGAAGGCTTTGGTGAGACCACACCTGGAGTACTGTGTACTGTTTTGGTTGCCTCACCTAAGGAAGGATATACTTGCCTTAGAGGCGGAGCAACAAAGGTTCACTAGATTGATTCCTGGGATGAGAGGGTTGTCCTATGAGGAGAGATTGAGTAGAATGGGCCTATACTGTCTCCAGTTTAGAAGAATGAGAGGTGATCTCATGGAAACATAAGATTCTGAGAAGGCCTAATAGGGCAGATGCTGAGAGGCTGTTTCCCCTGGCTGGAGAGTCTAGAAGCAGGGGGCATAGTCTCAGGATAAGGGGTCAGCCATTTAGGAATGAGGAGGAATTTCTTCACTCGGAGGGTTGTGAATCTTTGGAATTCTGTACCCCAGAGGGCTTTGGGTGCTCAGTCATTGAATATATTAAAGGATGAGATCAATAGATTTTTGGACTCTAAGGGAATCAAGGGATATGGGGATTGAGCGGGAAAGTGGAGTTGAGGTGATGAGAGCCATGATTTTATTGAATGGTGGAGTAGGCTCGAGGAGTTGTATGGCCTACTCCTGCCCCCATTTCTTTTGTTCTTATGATATGCTGATAGGGTTAGGTGAAGTAGGGAAGAAGGAGGCTCATGTGGAGCATAAACACCGGCATGGTCCTGTTGGGCCAAATGGCCTATTTCCATGCAGTACATTCTATTTCTTATATTATAAGGAGTGTAACCCTCTGTACCACTTCATGGCAATATCCAGATAGGTCAGTACTGCTGCATGCCTGGAAGGAAGTCCAATGAAGTTTTAAGCTATAGCTGACTATTACTGTCCCTCCATGTCCCAGCACTATCCTTCATGGTAACTCCAGGTGTCCTTGTAACAGAAGGCACAGCTCTGCATCTGCCTTTCTTCTGACTCAGACCCTGAAAAGACAGTTCCCCATGTTATAAAAAGGATATAAATGCATTGGAGAAGATGCAAAAAAGGATGATGCCAGAACTGAGATTATATACTTATCAGGAAAGGCTAAACAGGCTGGGGCACTTTTTTCTAGAAAAGAGAAGTCTGAGGGGCGACCTGATAGAGGTCTTTAAGACAATAAAAGGTTTTGATAGTAAAGTCGTAGAGAAAATGTTTCCACTTGTGGGGAAAGAGGTCATAAATATAAGATAGTCACTAATAAATTCAATAGAGAATTCAGGAGAAACTTCTTTACCCAAAGAGTGGTAAGAATGTGGAACGCGCTACCACAAGGAGTAGTTGAGGCAAATAACATAGATACATCTAAGGGGAAGCTAGATAAGCACATGAGGAAGAAAGGAATAGAACGATATGGTGAAAGGGTTAGATGAAGTAGGGAGGGAGGAGGCTCGTGTGGAATATGGACCAGTTGTGCTGAATGGCCTGTTTCGGTGTTGTAGACTCAATGTAACTCGTGGTCATTGCTAGGGCTTTTTTTGTTATTCGTTAATGGGATGTGGGCATCGCTGGCGGGGCCGGCATTTATTGCCCATCCCTAATTGCCCTTGAGAAGGTAGTGGTGAGCTGCCTTCTTGAACTGCTGCAGTCCGTGTGCTGAAGGTTCTCCCACAGTGTTTTTAGGGAGTTCCAGGATTTTGACCCAACGATGATGAAGGAATGGCGATATATTTCCAAGTCGGGATGGTGTGTGACTTGGAGGGGAACGTGCAGGTGGTGTTGTTCCCATGTGCCTGCTGCTCTTGTCCTTCTAGGTGGTAGAGGTCGCGGGTTTGGGAGGTGCTGTTGAAGAAGCCTTGGCGAGTTGCTGCATTGCATTCTGTGGATGGTACATAGTGCAGCCACTGTGCGCCGGTGGTGAAGGGAGTGAATGTTTAGGGTAGTGGATGGGGTGCCAATCAAGCGGGCTGCTTTGTCCTGGATGGTGTTGAGCTTCTCGAGTGTTGTTGGAGCTGCACTCATCCAGGCAAGTGGAAAGTATTCCATCACACTCCTGACTTATGCCTTGTAGATGGTGGAAAGGCTTTGGGGAGTCAGGAGGTGAGTCACTCGCCACAGAATACCCAGCCTCTGACCTGCTCTTGTAGCCACAGTATTTATGTGGCTGGTCCAGTTAAGTTTCTGGTCAATGGTGACCCCCAGGATGTTGATGGTGGGGGATTCGGCAATGGTAATGCCATTGAATGTCAAGGGGAGGTGGTTAGACTCTCTCTTGTTGGAGATGGTAATTGACTGGCACTTGTCTGGTGTGAATGTTACTTGCCACTTGTCAGCCCAAGCCTGGATGTTGTCCAGGTCTTGCTGCATGCGGGCTCGGACGGCTTCATTATTTGAGGTGTTGCGAATGGAACTGAACACTGTGCAATCATCAGCGAACATCCCCATTTCTGACCTAATGATGGAGGGAAGGTCATTGATGAAGCAGCTGAAGATGGTTGGGCCCAGGACACTGCCCTGAGGAACTCCTGCAGCAATGTCCTGGGACTGAGATGATTGGCCTCCAACAACCACTACCATCTTCCTTTGCGCTAGGTATGACTCCAGCCACTGGAGAGTTTTCCCCCTGATTCCCACTGACTTCAATTTTACTAGGGCTCCTTGGTGCCACACTCGGTCAAATGCTGCCTTGATGTCAAGGGCAGTCACTCTCACCTCACCTCTGGAATTCAGCTCTTTTGTCCATGTTTGACCAAAGCTGTAAAATGAGGTCTGGAGCCGAGTGGTCCTGGTGGCAATGATTGGTAGCATCTTGGTAGGTGTGGCAGATCAAGCTTTTTTTGAATGTATTCTCAGGATTTGGGCAGTGAAGGCAAGGCTGCATTTATTGCCCAGCCCTGGTTGCCCTAAATAGTGTAATTGCTTTTACAACTGCTTCCTAGGCCACTTCAGAGGTTAAGAGTCAACTACGTAATGTGAGACTGTCATGCCTTCTATCATACAGTACCATCTAAAGTATGACCTGTTGTGATTAGGGCGCTTCTAAAGAACCATCCAGTGTAACAGTTAGTCAGGCATTCACACATCATATTTACATAATTGGGGGTGCGAGCACAGCCTCCTTTGGAAATAGAAGCCTCCACTAGCATTACAGCTGCCAAAGCATGGTCATTCGATCTCTGTCTGCAGGTGCTTGTGGGAGGAAACAGAACATTTCTTGGCCAGCCTGACCTGCCTGGCATCCCTCCATTGATCCTCCTCCTCCTCCTTTTCCAAACATATCAGTTCGGAGGATTCTCATTAGTGTCAGTAATGGTGTAGGGGGGGAAAAAGGTAATTAAGAGCAACTGACACAAAGGCTCATGAGGAAAAAAAGACAAAATTCACCTAGACAAGGTCTAAAACATTTACCTTACCATTCTGTGCCCTTCAAATGAACTCTGACCTGAATGTCAGCTCCGAGCAACCCTGAATGCCAAGTTTCTTGGGCATGGGCTGCACTTGGATGTCCGGCACACCCACACATTGAAAATTGCGTACAGGATGTCCTACCTCACTTGAATACATAAATGGAGTTCCCGCCAACTTCCGACAGAAGCTTCAGACACCCACCCAAACCCCAGTGGGAAATCCAAGGGGGCCAAAAATTGATGAAGATCAGGCAGTGGATTCAGAAACTTTTACTCATGGACAAATGAATGGCAGTAATACAATCACACTAGTTCTATATATTCTATTTATTCTTTACCCTTCCACAACAGCCATCAAACTTTTTATTTAACAAGTCATTCCAATGCTTAGTTCATTATTAATAAATTGATCAAACCAAAGCCAACAATACACCCTCCCCATTGGAACCCTTCTTGTGTCTCTCTCTTATCTGTACCTCTGTGATCAGTGCATGTCTGAATGTTCCTCTCATTCCTTCTAAGGTGCAAGTATACCATCCTATACCTTCTTCTGCCTCCCTAAATCTTCACTGTGTTGGAATTAAGACTTTTTGCACAATCTCCCACCCTAATGCATTTTTTTCCTGGATCTCAAAACTGTGAAATTCCATACCTTCCTTAATGTTCTCTTCCTCCTAAAATCAAAGGGCTTTTAAAGCTTAAACTTGGCATCACTCAAACACCAGTTTGATTTACTTTATGTTCTCTCTTATTGTTTTTGATCTTGGGGGCCTCTTGCACTATGGACCTTCACCCTCTAACTAGCTTCCTCAACAAAAAAATACTTTTCTCAACACACTTTTTTAAACAATGTTCTTGAATTAATATTTTCCTATGGTGTCACTTACTGTGTATTCATTCTTGTTCAAAAAGCAGTAGGTCACAAGCTCAGTTGTGACGCTACCAAGATTGGCATTCTTCGCTTCTATTTTGCATAGATTCACATAGAATATAGAGCACAGAAACAGACCATTCAGCCTAACTGGTCCATGCCGGTGTTTATGCTCCTCTATATCTAACCCTAACTGCATAACCTTCTCTTCCTTTTCCCCTCGTGTTTATCTGACTTCCCCTTAAATACATCTATGCTAATCGCCTCAACTACTCCATGTGGTAATGAGTTCCACATTCTAACCACTCTCTGGGTAAAGAGGTTTCTCCTGAATTCCCTACTGGATTTATTAGTGACTAACATATTTATGACCCCTAGTTTTAGTCTCCCCCACAATTGGAAACATCGTCTCTACGTCTACCCTATCAAACCCTTGCATAATCTGAAAGACTCCTCAGCATTCTCTTTTCTAGAGAAATGAGTCCCAGCCTGTTCAATCTTTCCTGATATGTATAACCTCTCAGTTCTGGTATCATCCTAGTAAATCTTTTTTGCACCTTCTTGGGTACCTTTATATCATTTTTATAATATGAAGACCAGAACTGTGCACAGTACTCCAACTGCGGTCTAACCAAGGTTCTATACAAGTTGGACATAATTTCTCTGCTTTTCAATTCTATCCCTCTGGAAATGAATCCTAGTGCTTTGATTGCTATTTTAAAAATCTGTACCCCTAGATCCCTTTGCTCCTCTATCTTATTATCCAAGCAGTATGTGGCCTCCTTAATTCTTCCTACCAAAATGCACCACCTCTCACTTATCTATATTGAAATTCATTTGCCAATTACACACCCATTCTGCAAGTTTATTAATGTCTTCATTTATTCTGTCACTGTCTTCCTCAGTACTAACTATACCTCCCAATTTGGTGTCATCAGCAAATTTTGAAATTTTAAGTACTTCTGTTTCCCGAGACCAAATTATTTATGTTTGGTTGCTGAGATTTAAATGTATCTTCTTTTACCCAATGTTTTTATTTTATGAATTGTTCCCCTAAAGTCTTGTTGATGGGTAATACCTCTGCCATTCGGTTAGTACTGTGGCATCTGATTCTTACCACTATGTGGCATTGTAATCAAGTTCTGCACTGAAGGCCATTCTAAATTGTTGCTTGCATCAATTATGACTTTGCTTTATTAGGCCAGATTTATTTTACACACAGAAGCCAATGTGTACTGCAAGTACTGAATTGGCATAATACTTAAAAACAAAATTAGAATCAGTTCATGAGGGGTTAAATAACCTGTTTATAATGTATTGGCTAGGAAGTTGGATACGCGACAGGATTTAAATGAAACAGTCAAGTTTGTTTCCCCTTAGACCTTCTGGTGCTCTGCCCTGTGCTATTGGGACATCATCAAGCACCACCCAAAAGGAGGGCATAACAATGACAACTTGCATTTATATAGAACCTTGAATGTAGAAAAATGTCCCAAGGCACTTCACAGTGGCATAATCATAAATAAATGGGTACCAAGCTAAAGAAGGAAACATTGGAGGGGAGACCAAAAGCTCGATCAAAGAGGTGGGTTTTAAGGAGGAGAGGGAGGTAGAAGGTGAAGGGGCTTAGGTATGGAATTCCAGAACTTTGGGCTTACATGGCTGAAGGCACAGCTGCCAATGGTGGGGAAGGATGCATAAGTTTACAGAGGATGGAAGATGGCAGCCTGGCCAGGAGGGATGCTTTGTAGTGCCGAAAAGAACCAGGGGTTGTCTTTGCATTCTAGGATAATCCTGAAGTAGTGGGTGCTTTTGGCAGGAGTGCAAGGCCAGATAGCACTTGATATGGTCCAGCCAGATCTGGTGGGGGATGGCTAAGCATGTTGTGCACGAGATATGCTCAAGTCTGTGCCCCTTGGACTCGAGGAAGTAAACACAGGGGCCATACGGGGGATCAACCAGGATAGGAGAAAGTAAAGTGTTTACTGGGCACAAGGGTTTCAAAAGTGGAGGTGAGGGGGTTATGGGATGTAGGTGGCAAAGGATATAAGGAAGTGATCGGAGATGGCTTTGTCCATGATCGAGACCATGGAAGTAGAAAGGACACAGGAGATGGCAAGGTCGAACGGGTGGCCACAAATATGGGTAGGACTATTTATATGGAGGGAGATGTTTAGAGAGAACAGGAGGTCAGTGAATTCAGAGGAGAGAGGGCAAGAGGAACTGCAATGAAGATAAGGATGAGACATGGTTAATAATTTTGCCAACTTTTTGGCATAGACTAGCCTGGGTACAATATCACTGCAGTTTGAAAAGAAAAAGGTGGATGCTTCACCTTTTTGACTTGATTGACAGTGGCATTTAATAGTAAATATCTGAGCACTGAGCAGGGGGCTTGCAGCTATCAATGTACGGCAGACTGCTCTCTCCCATAAGACTGACTGCAATTACATGTGTAGAACGCTTCAAGACACTGACTCAGCAACAGCTCCACCTACTCTGCGAAATGCACTGAATGCAATGTCAAGTGAAAATAGGAGATAGGGAGAACCCATGGACAATTTAGTTTTGAAAGGTCATTTTTATATTGTATTCATTATTAAAAGAGCATTTGTATTTCTAATAAATATGGAGGAAACAAAGCATATATTTAAGTCAATCTCTACTTTTTTTTTAAAGATATCAATACTCAGTCTTTCTTTTAAAAGATCAGATAACAAAATTTAGATTCGCTAAGTACCAAGGTCACTGAGTAATGGATATGGGAGTGGGAGCTAAAAGGCTATAAACAATCAAGGAGTTGGAGGAAACCATTAACTAGAGTTCAAGGGGTTTACAATGACCAGATCAGAAACCCAAATGTGATATGCGTCCTTGCTAAAAACTGTTGTTTTATATTTAATATATCCATTAGGTAGGACTTGGTGACATGTAACTTAGAGTCATAGAGTCATAGAGTCATAGAGTTATACAGCACGGATAGAGGCCCTTCGGCCCATCGTGTCCGCGCCGGCCATCAAGCCCTGTCTACTCTAATCCCATATTCCAGCATTTGGTCCGTAGCCTTGTATGCTATGGCATTTCAAGTGCTCATCCAAATGCTTCTTGAATGTTGTGAGGGTTCCTGCCTCCACAACCCTTTCAGGCAGTGAGTTCCAGACTCCAACCACCCTCTGGGTGAAAAAGTTCTTTCTCAAATCCCCTCTAAACCTCCCGCCTTTTACCTTGAATCTATGACTCCTTGTTATAGAACCCTCAACAAAGGGAAAAAGCTCCTTAGTATCCATCCTATCTGTGCCCCTCATAATTTTGTACACCTCAATCATGTCCCCCCTCAGCCTCCTCTGCTCCAAGGAAAACAAATCCAATCTTCCCAGTCTCTCTTATAATTCATATAATCACTGGTGAGTCATGTGATGCAAGGTAACTGTTATGTGAGTTACATGGTACAATATCACTGCAGTCTCTTTCATATGGTGCAATGTCCTCCTTCTGAGGTTCCCACCATCACAGATGTCAGTCTTCAGCCAATTCGATTCACTTCACATGACATTGAGAAACTGCTGAGTGCTCAGGACACAGCAAAGGTTACAGGCCCTGACAACATCTCGGCTGTAGTGCTGAAGACCTGTGCTCCAGAGGTAGTCGCGTGCATCTAGTCAAGCTGTTCCAGTACAGCTACAACACTGACATCTACCCGATAATGTGGAAAATTGCCCTGTCCACAAAAAGCGGGACAAATCTAACCCGGCCAATTGCCGCCCTATCAGTCTACTCCCACCAGCAAAGTGATGGAAGGAGTCATCAGCAGTACTTACTCACCTGCTCCGGGATGCTCAGTTTGGGTTCCACCAGGACAACTCAGCTCCAGACCTCATTACAGCCTTGGTCCAGAAGAGCTGAATTCTAGTGGTGAAGCGAAAGTGACTGCCCTTGACATCAAGGCAGAATGTGACTGAGTGTGGCACCAAGGAGCTCTAGTAAAACTGAAGTTTGGGGATAAGGGGGAAATCTCTCCAGTCGCTGGAATCATACCTAGCACAAAGGAAGATAGTTTTGGTTGTTGGAGGCCAATCATCTCAGTCCCAGGACATCGCTGCAGGAATTCCTCAGAGCAGCATCCCAACAATCTTTCATCTGCTTCATCAATGATTATTCCTCAATCATAAGGTCCGAAGTCATTGCAGTGCTCAGCTCCATCAACAATTTCTCGGATAATGAAGCAAGATCTGGACAACAGCCAGGCTTGGGCTGATAAGTGACAAGTAACACTGACACTATACAAGTGCCAGGCAATGCCCATCTTTAAGAGAGAGTCTAACCACCTCTCCTTGACATTCAATGGCATTACCATCGCCGAATCCCCCACCATCAACATCCTGGGGGTTGCCTTTGACAGAAACTCAACTGGACCAGCATATAAATGCCGTTGGTGCTAGAGCAGGTCAGAGGCCGGGCATTCTGTGGTGAATGGCTCACCTTCTGACTCCCCAAAGCCCCTCCACCACCTACAAGGCACAAGTCAGGAGTGTGATGGAATACTCTCCACTCGCCTGGATGGGTGCAGCTCCAACAACACTCAAGAAGCTCGACACCATCCAGCACAAAGCAGTCCACTCAATCGGCACCACTTCCACTAGCTGAAATATCCATTCCCTCCACCACCAGCGTACCATGGCTGCAGTATGTACTATCTACAGGTGCACTGCAGCAAGTCGCCAAGGCTTCTTTGGCAGCACCTCCCAAACCCGCGACCTCCATCACCTAGAAATACAAGTGCAGCAGACACATGGGACACCACCACCTCCAAGTCACAAACCATCCTGACTTGGACATATAGCACTGTTCCTTCATCGTGGCTGGGTCAAACCTGGAACTTCCTAACAGCATATTTGCAGCACCTTCATCACACTGACTGCAGCAGTTCGAGAAGGTGGCCCAACAACACCTTCTGAAGAGTAATTAAGGTTGGACAATAAATGCCTGCCTTGCCAGCTACATCCATATCCAGATAATTTAAAAATATACAGTTGAAATATGTGTTACAAGCTACAATATCAGTGCAGTGAGTTACATGGTGGAATATCAGTGCACTGTGAGTCACGTGATGGAATATCACTGAGAGAGAGTCATGCTGCACGATATCACTGCAATGCAAATTAAACAGGAAAATAATGAGGGGCACAGATAGGATGGATACTAAGGAGCTTTTTCCCTTCGTTGAGGGTTCTATAACAAGGGGACATAGATTCAAGGTAAAAGGCGGGAGGTTTAGAGGGGATTTGAGAAAGAACTTTTTCACCCAGAGGGTGGTTGGAGTCTGGAACTCACTGTCTGAAAGGGTTGTGGAGGCAGGAACCCTCACAACATTCAAGAAGCATTTGGATGAGCACTTGAAATGCCATAGCATACAAGGCTACGGACCAAATGCTGGAATATGGGATTAGAGTAGACAGGGCTGATGGCCGGCGCGGACACGATGGGCCGAAGGGCCTCTATCCGTGCTGTATAACTCTATGACTCTATAACACTGTAGTTTGAAATGTGGTCCATTTTCATTGCAGTTTGAAACACCTAGTACAATATCATTGAACATTCAGGAGCTTTCTGCTGAATTACACTTACTCCAGTTTTTGCAGAGCAACAAATATTTTAGAATACATGTCACGAAATCTTTAGGCTTTGATTCAGGGACGCCACACATGTACTTGAAGCTCTGATATGGCGCTAAGTGACAGCTTAGGTAGTAAAAGGGCTGGAAAGGCTAATATTTTTTTTCATGGATGTGCTGTGTTATTTTCACCGTCATGATTCACAGGTAAAGGCGGTTGGACACTGCAGGATTGAACAGATTCACTCATCACTATTTGCATGGTTTCTGATCTGTTACCTGTGAGCACAATGATAGCCAATCTAAGCGCAAGAGTCAGCGTGCCTTACTCTGAGGAGTTGAGGACAATCTTCAACTTAATCATAGCAATGAATGGCTGCACCGCAACTAGGGGAAGGGGAATTACTTGGAGGAGGCCTATAAATTCTGATATTGTCACTAACATCTTTCTTGCATTTAATTAGTCCCAGATTTTTATTTTCCCTGTAGCAAAATAGGTTCAACTATTCACGGATAAATATTATGCTGTTAGCAGCAAGAGAGATCATTGCTTTCATATTGCATCATTGAAATCTATTTTCTCACACTCGGTAAATTTACCTACTCTCCGGTCTGTGGAAAACATCAAAGAAGGATCATAATTTCAACTATAAGTACACTAGTGAAAATCTGGAGATACATCCAGTTCTACCTTTGTTTCTACTCATTTGCTCTTAATGTTTGGACTTTATCCCAACTGCATCATATTATTTTTCACCTTCACCCTCTCACCATCAACCCACCAAGATGTCACCAGTGAAGAGACAACAAGTCCATATATTAGTCTCTGTAAATTTAGGTGATTTGAAAATGTAATTGTATGTCTGTAAGGAAGTAAAAAAGGAAACAGATTTCTCACAGAACTATAACATATGGATAAAAACATAGCTGTCGAGTCAACAAAACAGCTGAATCAATCAAACATTGTCTGTCCTATTAATAGGGGATTTATTTTAAAGTTTTAAAAAAAAATTTAAAGAGACAATATGACTAATTTTCCTCTGCTTTCTGTTCAAGGTTCAAAGCAGAGAAAAATAAAAATAATTTAGAAATATAGCAACAAGAACAAAGCTGGTAGGTTTGTCTCAGCTAGGGAAGAGCTCACAAAATGTGTGAAGTACATAATCATCTATAATGCTGCCCTATACAGTTAGGGTATTTATCAGGTTTAACACGAAAACATGTCATATTATTTCCTCTTTAAAGAGTGAAAACATATCTCCTACCACAACAGTGTGCTCATTTGCAGGGCTACGGGGAAAAAGCAAGGGAGTGGAATTAATTGGATAGCTCTTTCAATGAGCTGGGTCAGGCACGATGGACCGAATGGCCTCCATCTATGCTGTATGATACTATGATTTTCAACTAGAGGGAAAGAGGAAAAACAAAAGACTAAAATATTAGAACCTCAGAAGCAAGTCAACTTGGATCAGCTTTTGCACATGTTCAGCGATCAACTTCAAGAAGCACTGGCAGAAGCCTAGGAAGTGGTGGGCTCCTCACCCTTTCTTAGTTGCAGAATGATATAGATGGGCAAAATGGAGAAGCAATAGGTTTTTCCCTTTGATTTTCTATGGTTCTCTTGGCTGCTGCATCAGAAATCTGCAATTTTATTTAACCTTGCTATAATATCAATGAAAAAATGTATTGACTTTTTCATAAGAACTGGCAATTATCCCCCAGTTGAAAAGTAAACCATCATTTTTAACAAGTTTTAAAAAGCTCGGTCTCATATATGTTCATTTTTGACACTTGGGATCGAGGTATTCTGGCTTTTTAAGTGAGCCATTATCTGCCCAGGTTTCTAACTATTGCATAGCATTCTTGAAATCATTTTGCATCCTTTTCAATGTTTAGATATGGATGCATTGCTTCAAAATACAGATGTGAGTTAATGAGCCAACAAAATGACTATTTTCAAGGATTGAGTGCTAATACAGCATCCAGATGAGGGATTACTTGCACCGTATGCTGTTGCTGCCATTCACAAGATCAAGACACTGTAACCAGATGATTCGCTTGCTCCATTCAGTTGAATTTTTGATCTTAACTCTGCATAATCAGCCTTGTCTACAGGCAAGTCATATAGTCATGCAGAACCCTTCCCTCCCCGTTAAATAAACTCAATTCTTGCTAATCCTAATGTCATGTAACAACACAGCATAGTTAAACCAAACTTTGAAAGATTTTTAACTAAAATCTTTCTCTGTCTATTTGAGTCTTTTCCAAGGGTCCCGGCTTGGAGCACTGAAAGCCACTGAATGTATATTATTTGGAAGAGATATCCTATCAGAAATATTTTAATCCTTCCTTTACTCTCTCCCCAGGCTGTTATTTTACTTGTAAAAATCAGTTTGGATGGGTCAACTCTGCCTAGAATACTGATGGTTTCACCTCTGTAACTGAGGTGCTTGATAGTGTCTCTGTAGAGCCAGGCTTGCTTGGTGCCATGATTGTATCAGCCTACACAAAGTAGCACCCTTTCAATTTATATTTTTGTTTTGGCATCTCCTTATGCTTAAATTTAATTTCTCATTTTAGTTATTTTATTTAAACAAGAGTTTGGGTAGGCCACACTGTACCTTGAAATTTTAGTGGGGTGGCCCCTTTAAGGAGAAGTAGTTGATGGTGTCCCTGTGGGGCTAGGCTTGCCTGGCCCTACATTCTCATAGAATTGGGGCTCTTTTCCCTTGAAAAGAGAAGGCAGAGGGGTGACCCGACAGAGGTCTTTAAGATAATGAAAGGGTTTGATAAGGTAGACTTAAAGAAAATGTTTTCATTTGTTGGGGGGGGGGGGGGTCCAAAACTAGAGGTCATCAATATAAGATAGTCACTAATAAATCCAATAGGGAAATCAGGAGAAACTTCTTTACCCAATGAGTGGTAAGAATGTGGAACGTGCGACCACAGGAGTAGTTGAGGCAAATAGCATAGATACATTTATGGGGAAACTAGATAAGCACAAGGAGGAGAAAGGAATAGAAGGGTATGCTGATAGGGTTAGATGAAGTACGGAGGGAGGAGATTCAGGTGAAACATAAAGGCTAGCATAGACCAGTTGGGCTGAATGGCCTGTTTCTGTGCTGTAGAGTCGATGTAATTTCTTTGGACCCTCCTACACCACGCATCATTTCCCCTTTATATCCTAACGCAGAGTTAATCTTCTCCCAGACTTTTACTAATGCCATTTTGTAACCTAGAAGGCATTTGAGAGTATCTTGGGGCAATCTATCCTATGTGAGGAATTGTGAACATGCACCATTCAGCAATCAACACATATTCCCCTTTAGCCATAAATCTGTCCCATGGAACTCTCTGTGACTGTCATTCCACCATCAATACTACTTCACGATTAGATAATGATCAAAAGGTGAGAAGGAGGGAATACTATTTGTTGCCACTTCCCCCAACAGCATGTCTTTCATCATCTCTCTCCACTCCAAAGAAAGCAAAGAACTCAAGTAACTAAGGTAGGCAGATTTTTGGTAGACTGTTCTGTAACTTGACCAGTGAAAAGTTAGGCTTTCTCAGGTTGCTCCAGCACCTGTACAGTTTTTATTTTGAGGGGCGAATGGGGGAAACAGGTTTGAACTCCCACTCTGCTGAGTTCTTGATCTTAAGTTACAAGCACCTGAGTGGGACAGTCCTTCTTGGGTTGCTGTCATAGCTGGAGTACATCAACCTTTTGGCCCTCTGCGTAGTGTGAGATTTAGGAAAACAAAAATTATTTCATGCTATCACATAAATAAATAAATATTACTTCTACTTCTAAAATGTTAATCAAAAGTCTGGATCTTAAAGCAGGTGGCTTTTCTTTCTGTAGCTTATAATGTATAGACATTAGTTAAGAGTGCCAATATATTTTCATTGTAATAGTCAAGTAAAATCAAGTCATGAACACACTCCATTGCATTGCCTTTATCTCGTGGCAGTCCCTATAAATAGTATAATCCAACAGCACTACTACCATCCTAGATATAACTACTACTAGCTCCCCATTTCTCAGTGCATTGACTTAAAAATCCTTCTTATTTACATGGCCTCACTATCCTGCAACCTCCTCCAGTCTTGCATCTCAGCTTGCACCATCTTCTCTTCTGAATCTGGACTACAGTACATCCTCCCTCCCTCTGCTCCATCAGTGACAAAGCCTTCACCTGCCTCAGCCATACTGTTCATAATTCTCTCCAAAAAAACCTCTACCTTGCTTCATCTCTCTGCACCTTCAAAAGCACGCTCAAAACTTATCTCTTGGCCTCACATTCAGTAATCTCCTTTAACTCTTCTTCATAACCCTGCTCAGTGTTTGAATTCATTCTCTTCTTGTGAAGCGTGTTGGGATACTTTGATACATTGAAATCAGTAGGTACTTGTAATTTATTGTATTTTCTTCAACATAACTTAGAATGTGTGCATGCAGATTTTGGTACTATTGGTATTCAAGGAGAAACTTGGGGCCAAATTAGCATTGATGCATTAACTTCAGTAAGTAATATGGTATCATTTTTCCTGATTTATATACTGCCTACAGATACTCGTGAATACATAATTAGGAAAGTCTCAAACAATATGCCAGATGTAATTGTGATCTACTGTTCATGATTCTGCAATTTGGGTGTAAACTGTGCTATGAATAGAACTATGCTCCTAGCTATAATTAATTGAGCGATAAAGATTAATGCCACTCCCCTTTTACAAACAGTGTCCTTTGGAACAGGCTGCACGGCAGTGATGCTGCAGATTGACAGCAATACATGTCTGAAACAAAACCTATTTGAGATGAATGAATTGCTTGGAAGAAGCCTGTATTATCTCAACCAATCTTGCATTGAATGAATCAAAATTTAGGCCAACTTGCAGTACTATGAGAGCATTAAAAGAAAGTGGCCTTTTTCTCCCCTCCCTGTCCTCTACCCTCTTCCTGAAGGTGCTTACTCTAGCTCTGTTATGGTTTCACAGGTGCTGGAATAATCTGGGACAATGTCCAGCTGATGATTCATAGATCAGAGTGTGTTGGTACAATATTCTCTACAGAGTGTACCAACAATGAACACGGCCCTATCGCCACCCACCCAGCTAAGGTCAACTAATACAGCACAGACAAGGATCAGATCAGGGTAACGTTTTGATTGCATCATGGAATGAATCATTGGGAGAGCCAGAATGATACCATTTATCATAGGCTACTTCTAGATTTGCTACCTATACCACCTATATAACTTTTTGAGAGTGTGAATTTTGCACTCATTCTTTTGTTGAAGCAGAGTCCATAAATTCTTTTAAAAGGGAATTAGATAGCCAGTTAAAAATATAGATATTAACAGTCATGCGGAGTGAGGAGAGTAGGATTAGTCTAGGCTCACGTGGAAATAAAAACACCTGCATAGACTTGATGGGCTAAATGGCCTGTTCACAGTAACATTATATGAGATGCTGATGATGGGTTAATGGAACACTTTCCATTTTGGACATCAAACACTCCCAAGTCATTTATAGCACAGATAGATGCAGTTTCCTCTCTTCTGTCCCAACCTCAAACTTAGAAAAGTATCCGTACTACACCAATGCGACATTTTCCATTTCTCAGACCATCCATCCTGTGGTCCAATGGTGATGAATTAAGGCCGGTTTTGTTTGAATTTGCTGCAAATTCGTTTCATGTAGGACCTTTACATCCATCACCCAGTGGAAACTTTCATCAGGCCAGCTTGAGTTGAAATCACCCCAGAGATAAAAGGCCAGTGTCTTCCCCACTCACTACTCATCCCATGTTCAACATTAACCTATAGCACTGCTCCATATTGGTGAGCTAATGGACAGTTTGTAGATGACACAGAGTCTGAAGAAAACTGAGAAAAAGAGAAAAAAAATGCAACATAAGATAGGAATGGATTTTCCCACTAGATTTATGAAAAGAAATTTCAAGTCATTCGGTTTTAAGGAAATTCATGTTTAAAATGTGTGTGGGTGTTCAAGGAGAGAGGGGATTAAAAGTACAGAAAGAATAGTCCCTCATCATCTTAAATAAAATGTAAAGAATACTAGGAGTTATTTAGAACAGTCTTTTTTCCTGGAAGAGTGCAGGAAATCATTCAACAGATGATTAATGAAAGAAAATGTCCATATTTTTACCTTGAACAGGGAATCCATAAAAATGCTGTAATCAGTTATTCAAACCTCTTTACCCTATTGAATAAAAAGGAACACTGTACAATTACACAATAAATACAGCTGAATTTACACTGCAGTTGTAACATCAATGCAAAGTGGTTTTGTTTTTCACTGATGGTAACGTTGCAGTGTAAATTCAGAGTCAGGTTGAGCCAAGCTGCAGGGACCCTTACTCGACTTTGCTCCCGATAACTCTAGATTTACAGTACAACTTTAGTATTGCTGGTAAGCAAAACTGCTTCGCATCGATGCTACAGTTGTAGTATAAATGCAGCCTGATCTTTATGCTGCTGGATATAAAGAAACTCTTGACTTACACAGTGAGTAATCTTTAATCTCTTGAACAAACAGCAATTCTATGTAGCTATACAGTGAGTTGACTATATCCTGCTGAATAGGAACTCCATACAGCTACAAAGTCCTACCGAATAAACAGGAAAACTATACAGGTACAGTGAGTAACCCTTACCAACAAAGAACTCTGTATAAATACATAACAATTAACTGTTATCCTGCTTACTAAACAAGGACTCTGCACAATTACAAGGGAAAGTAATGTGATTGGTATGTTTACCTGGTAAATAATAAGTGTTACAGGCACATAAATTTAGACATGTTAATTTGTCAAGAAGCAGAAAATGAAAACAAAAAGCATAGACAAAGTCTGCAGACCTAATGTCTGACACAAGACCAGAGTCTTTACTTTTACACAGATGAGAAATATTCAAGTCTTGCAAATTTTAAATGCCTACTCGAAAAGAACAAATTACCTCCACTGTAAAGAAATGGCTGGATTGAACTGTTACTCATTTTGAACCTTCAGTAAGTTGATCTTCTGTCAGTTAGCAAAAAATGCAACAAAAAAAGATACCGTTGACAGTTAAGATTTGATTCGTAATCTAGGCTGACATGCCGATACAGTGGTGGGGTGGGGGGGGGGGGGGCTGCATTGTCAGATATGCTCCTTCAGATGAGACGTGAAATCAAAGTTCAATCGTTGAATCCCAATGCCTGAAGTGGATATTAAAAATTCCAAGGCATTATTTAAAGAAGAGCAGCAAGTTGTCCTGGTACCCTGGCTACAAGTCCTCCCTCAAACAATATCACTAAAAAGCAGATTAGCTGGCCGTTTGTCTCATTGCTGTTTGTGCGACCTTGCTGGCACAGAATGGCTGCCACTTTTGCCTACATAATAACAGTCACTGCACTCTTTAAAAAAATAATTTATCTAAGACTATTAATATTTTCAGATTTGATTTGCAGTAAAGAGCTCCCTTGGAGAAATTCCCTGTTGAAATTTAGCCTTTGTTGTAAGATTTTGTATCAGTAATTTCAGCTCTAATATTGTATGCAACTCCTACCTTGTAATAGCAGGCTTATGGCTGCACCAAGCCTGGAACTGCAAATCCTGTGCCTTGCTTCTATTGGGCTCTTGCTGTGCTTTATTAAAAGGGCTTATGAAAAAAACAGTCACATGCGTTTCAGTGCTCAAAACTTCGACACCATGGAACAAAATGAAACAAGAGGCAAGTGTATAACAAGGATGTTATTTTAAAAGGTGCAAAAGAGAAATTGCAAAGATGTATATCAGGAAAAGGTGAGGAAAGAGTATGATCTGACTAAAGACGGCAACATGTCAGAAAAGAATTCACACCTCACTGCGGCAGCTGAGATCATCATTTCACTTATTTCACTGTGTTGATAATAAGCTAAAACAAATGAAAGTGAAAGAAAATGGTACAATGTTCTGCTTTAAAAACGGAAAGCTTTCAGAAACTAGGAAGGTCCCAGGTTCTATCCGAGATCTGCGCTGAATTAGGGAATCTTGGGTGGGATAGTGGGAAGGCCATAATAACTGGCATCAGAGCTCCTGGGATAAGGAGGAGGAAATCAGCCTAGGTTCCTGCTCCTGGTTGGAGGGAGGTGTACAGCGGTGTTCCTAGGGGTTGGTACGAGGATCACTGCTTTTCTTGATATATATTAATGACTTGGTCTTGGATGTACAGGGCACAATTTCTAAATTTGCAGGTGACACAAAACTTGGAAGTGTAGTGAACAGTGAGGAGGATAGTGATAGACTTCAAAAGGATATAGACAGGCTGGTGGCATGGGCGGACACGTGACAGATGAAATTTAACACAGAAAAATGTGAAGTGATACATTTCAGTAGGAAGAACAAGGAGAGACAATATAAACTAGAGGGCACAATTCTAAAAGGGGTACAGGAACAGAGAGATCTGGGGGTATATGTGCACAAATCGTTGAACATGGCAGGGCAGGTTGAGAAGGTCATTAAAAAAGCATACGGGATCCTGGGCTTTATAAATAGAGGCATAGAGTACAAAAGCAAGGAAGTCATGACGAACTTTTATAAAACACTGGTTCATTCACAACCGGAGTATTGTGTCCAGTTCTGGGCACCGCACTTTAGGAAAGATGTGAAGGCCTTAGAGAGGGTGCAGAAGAGATTTACTAGAATGATTCCAGGGATAAGGGTCTTTAGTTACGTGGATAGACTGGAGAAGCTGGGTTGTTCTCCTTGGAACAGAGAAGGTTGAGAGGAGATTTGATAGAGGCATTCAAAATCGTGAAGGGTCCAGATAGAGTAGATAGAGAGAAACTGTTCCCATTGGCAGAAGGGTCAAAAACCAGAGGACGTAGATTTAAGGTGATTGGCAAAAGAACCAAAGGTGACATGAGGGTAAACATTTTTACACAGTGAGTGGTTAGGATCTGGAATGCACTGCCAGTGAGGGTGGAGGAGGCAGACTCAATCGTGGCTTTCAAAAGGGATCTGGATAAGTACTTGAAAGGAAAAAATTTGCAGGGCTAGGGGGATAGGGCGGGGGAATGGAACTAGCTGGATTGCTCTTGGAGCCGGCACAGACTCGATGGGCCGAATGGCCTCCTTCCGTGCTGTAACCTTTCTATGATTTATTATGTGACACATACTGGAAGGTAAATGTGACTGTTTTTATATATATATATATATATATATATATATACACATACATATATATAATATATGGATGGATAGATGAACAGTTGAATAGTCTGCCAACACTCACTGCCCCGGCTCACATTTTAGTAAATCTGTACCCCGCAAGTGATCAAATTCATGAGGAGCTAAGAATGTTGGCAGATAAAGGAGAAAAAACATTTCATTTGAACTCTTCCCTTCTGAGCTTTAAAGTTCCACATATGGCTCACATCATGCCCCATCTGACAGGGCAGGCAGCTTACTTGTTTTCAGTCCTCTGAAAATCTAGCTGTCTAAAAAAGGCCTAGATGACAGCAATGCAAGAATGACGTGCTCTGACTTTTCCATGTTCTTCCATTCTGTTGCACAGTGTGTAACTGTTTAAATGCTGCTACATTAGGATTTTGAGCCTTTTTTTGCCAATTTTCTCCACTTTTTCTAAGGTACCATAGATTTTACTAGCCCTCATCCATGTGGCCATTCTGCATGTGGGCCTACGATGTGAATGTGGCTATGGAGGGCATGGCAGTTGACTGATCCTCTCTTCGCCCAATGTTTACACACTCTGACTTTCCAACAGGAGCCACTGAATAGTGATTAAGACCAAAGATCTTCTCTGATTTTTCTGATAACAACTTGATTTTAATGTAAAAAAAAGTCTCAAAATGTTTCATAAATAGGCATAATAAAAACAGATGCCAAGCCAGGAAGGAACAGTCCAAAATGAGATAAGGGTGCGATTAAAAAAAAGCTGTGTGCATACAGAGCAATCCAGTTAGTCCCATTCCCCCGCCCTTTCCCTGTGGCCCTGCAAATTTTTTCCCTCCAAGTATTTATCCAATTCCCTTTTGAAAGCCACGATTGAATCTGCCTCCACCACCCCCTCAGGCAGTGCATTCCAGATCATAACCACTCACTGCATAAAATAGTTGTTCCTCATGTCACCTTTGGTTCTTTTGTCAATCACCTTAAATCTGTGTCCTCTGGTTGTCGACCCTTCCACCAATGGGAACAGTTTCCCTCTATCTACTCTGTCTAGGCCCCTCATGATTTTGTACACCTCTATCAAATCTCCTCTTAACCTTCTCTGCTCTAAGGAGAACAATCCCAGCTTCTCCGGTCTATCCACGTAACTGAAGTCCCTCATCCCTGGAATCATTCTAGTAAATCTTTTCTGCACCCTCTCTAAGGCCTTCACACCCTTCCTAAAATGCGGTGCCCAGAATTGGACACAATACTCCAGTTGTGACCGAACCAATGTTTTATAAAGATTCATCATAACCTCCTTGCTTTTGTACTCTATGCCTCTATTTATAAAGCCCAGGATTCTATATGCTTTTTTAACCGCTTTCTCAACCTGCCCTGCCGCCTTCAACGACCTGTGCACATATATGCCCAGATCTATCTGTTCCTGCATCCACTTTAGAATTGTACCCTTTAGTTTATATTGCCTCTCCTCGTTCTTCCTACCAAAATGTATCACTTCGCACTTCTCTGCATTAATCTTCTTCTGCCACGTGTCTGCCCAATTTAGCAGCCTCTTGAAGTCTATCACTATCCTCCTCACTGTTCACTATACTTCCAAGTTTTGTGTCATCTGCAAATTTTGAAATTGTACCCTGTACACCAAAGTCCAAGTCATTAATATGTATCAAGAAAAGCAGTGGTCCTAGTACAGATCCCTGGGAAACACCACTGTACACCTCCCTCCAGTCCGAAAAACAACCATTTACCACTGCTCTCTGTTTTCTAGCTCTTAGCCAATTTCGCATCCATGCTGCCACTGCCCCTTTAATTCCACGGGCTTCAACTCTGCTGACAAGCCTATTATGTGGCACTTTAACAAAGTCCATATACATCACATGAACCGCATTGCCCTCATCAACCCTCTCTGTTACCTCATCAAAAAACTCAATCAAGTTAGTTAAATATGATTTGCCTTTAACAAATCCGTGCTGGCTTTCCTTAATTAATCCACACTTGTCCAGGTGACTATTAATTTTGTCCCGGATTATTGTTTCAAAAGCTTCCCCACCACTGCGGTTAAACTGACTGTCCTGTAGTTGCTGGCTTATCCTTACACCCTTTTTTGAACAAGGGTATAACATTTGTAATTCTCCAGTCCTCTGCCATCACCCCCATATCTAAGGATGATTAGAAGATTATGGCCAGAACCTCCCCAATTTCCACCCTCACTTCCCTCAGAAACCTGGGATGCATCCCATCCGGACTTGGTAACTAATCTACTTTAAGCACAGCTAGCTTTTCTAGTACCTCCTCTTTATCAATTTTTAGCCTATCCAGTATCTCAACTACCTTCTCTTTTACTGAGATTTTGGCAGCATTTTCTTCCTTGGTAAAGACAGATACAAAGTACTAATTTGTGCCTCGGCCATGTCCTCTGCCTCCATGAGTAGGACTTCTTTTTGGTCCCTAATCGGCCCCATCCCTCCTTTAATTACCCGTTTACCATTTATATGCCTATAGAAGACTTTTGGATTCCCTTTTATGTTAGTTGCCAGTCTATCCTCATACTCCCTCTTTGACCCTCTTATTTTCTTTTTCACTTGCCCTCTGAACTTTCTATATTCAGCCTGGTTCTCACTTGTATTAACAACCTGACATATGTCCCCTTTTTCTGCTTCTTACTCTCTATCTCTTTCATCATCCAGGGTGCTTTGGCTTTAGTTGCCCTACCTTACCCCCTTGTGGGAATGTACCTAGACTGTACCCGAACCATTTCCTCTTTAAAGGCCAACCATTGTTCAACTACAGTTTTACTTGCCAATCATTGATTCCAATTTACCCGGGCCAGATCCACTCTCAACCCACTGAAATTGGCCCTCCTCCAATTAAGTATTTTTACTCTAAATTGCTCCTTGTCCTTTTCCATAGCCAATCTAAACTTTATGATTACTTTTCCCTAAATGTTCCCCCACTGACACTTGCTCCACTTGACCCATCTCATTCCCCAGAACCAGATCCAGCATTGCTTCCTTCTTCGTTGGACCGGAAACATACAGATCAAGGAAGTTCTCCTGAACACACTTCAGAAATTCTTCCCCCTCTTTGCCTTTTACACTATTACTATCCCAGTCTGTATTAGGATAATTGAAGTCCCCCATTATTACCACTCTATGATTCCTGCACCTCTCTCTAATTTCCCGGCAAATTTGTTCCTCTATATCCTCCCCACAAGTTGGTGGCTTATAGAATACACCCAGTAGTGTAATGGCACCTCTACTGTTTCTTAACTCTAACCAAAGATTCTATCCTCTCTCTCCAGCACTGCAATATTCTTCTTAATCAATATTGCCACCCCCCTCCTTTCTTTCTTTCCCTATCTTTCCTGAACACCTTGTATTCAGGAGTATTTAGTAACCAATCCTGCCCTTTTTTGAGCCAGGTCTCCATTATCGCCATAACATCATATTCCCATGTGGCTATTTGCGCCTGCAGCTCACCAACCTTATTTACCACGCTTCATGAGCTGCAGGCGCAAACAGATCTACCCATCAGAGTGCACAGTGATTTATTTTCTTAAATGCAGCAAACTGGACGTTTGCTGTCTAGTTATTGATCATCAAAACTACTGGGTGCCTACTCCGAAACCAGATTGTTAAAATTCAAAACTTGAAAGGTGGCCACCTACTCTGCCAATGCTACTCTTAGCCAGGGCCTGGGGGTTTCAGTGTACTGTGATGCATAATTGAAGTAATATGTGAAATGGTTCTGCACTAAATGCAGTGACAAAATGTTTTATGTATTGATCTACACACAGTTGAACTGGAGGTTGATAATGATTTAACCCCATTTTATTTGTGTAATAACTCACCACATTTTGTTTGAATTACATACCACAATAAGTTAGTGTGCAGCCAACATTCATAACTCCTCTGCTTCCACTCAGACAAGAGTACTTCTCCAAGCTACTTCCTTTTTGATTCAGTGCAAAAATCCGACATCAGTGAAGGCCAATCCAACTGTAGATAAGCTAAAAATTCTCAACAATATAGGAAAAACTCTGTATAACATAGAATCATAAAAACAGGCTAATCGGACCATCAATCTGCTCCACATTTAGTCTAATCCCACTCTCCTGCTCACTTCCACAACATTTAATCTTATGCTTTTACAAGCAACTATTTAATTCCCTTATAAAAACAAACATATAGGCTCTAATTACATGTTCTATTCATCCACTGTGTAAAGATTTTTTTCTGATGTCCCCTTTAATTGTTTTTGTGATTATCTTAAATTGGTACCTTCTCATTAACATCTCAATCTGTGAAAACGGTCTAACAGCATTTATCATAACCCTTCATAATCTGGAAGACCCTCGAACCTTCTCAGTTCTAGCATTATCCGCTCCCATTTGTCAGACACCCTGTGATTTTACAAGAGTTAACTCTCACTGTCAACAAATTATCTCGTCCAAGCTCAATCAGATTGCCAACACTTGATACAATGAACTTGAAACACATCAAAGATTGACCTAGCCATGACCAGGATGCAACCGTGTTAATCTTAAGAATCCTGCCTTGGGAACTAGAACACAACCAAAGACCAATTTCTCCAATGTGGGCCCATCTCCAAAACAGGTGGCAAGATCCAGAAGGTAAAGAAAATAAGGTAAAGTGTTTTACAATTTTAAAAACAAAATAGAACAAAAAAGATAATGTCCAGAAATTACAGTTGGTGATATCAGTAGATGAACACAACACCCAATAACATGCTTCAAAGCACTGATCCACTTAAAATATACATGTTAACGCCTCTTAAAATAGCAAAATGAGGAATATTATCCAAATGTTAAGCATTTGTCCACTACTATCAGCAACAGCAATTTTTAGGTTTTAGAATAGTCCAAAAATAGGAGACATCAGTTAAAAATGTGATAAAAGTGAAGTTAAACAGAGAAAGGGAATGGAAAGCAGAGAGATAGAGAAGAAAGGACAGGCAGAAATAAATTTATTTTTTACTACAATTTGTTTTATATTGTAAGGGATTAATATTTACATAATAAAACTATTAGTAAAAACTGAATCATTTTATTACTGTAGTATTGGTGTTTGTTTCAGATTCACCATGTGTGAGCTGAAAACTTAAAGAAACGTCCAGCCAAAGGAAGCACAGAATTCCCTGAAATTGAGGGCAGTTTTAGGGTTAAATCTGAGCCATAGAGAGAAAAATGGTCTTTTAAAAAATATGAAACCCTATACTTGAATCTTTAATCTAGTTGAACAACAATGTTTTTGATAAAAAAAACTTATATGTGAACACATTGCACTCCAGTTTTCTCTGTTTAATGTCATTTCAAACTAACCTGAACCAGTGCTGTAATAAAGGAAAATAGAGAACAAAAGAAAGACACAGCCAAGCCATCAGGAACTAATGACAATCCCAAAAATGCAGAGATACAAGGGGATTTTACTTTACTTGCCAGACAAATGGTCACGTGCTCCTATCCATCAAGTCATTATTTCTCCTCTCTGTTGTACAGTTGGTAACAAATTAAACAATTGCAGGATGACCAGAAGCAATTATACTAGAATGACACTAAAGATGAGGAAATTCAATCCACAACTACCCTTGTTCAGGACTCTACTCTGAAAAATACTAATTTCAGAATGTGAGGTATTGCCCTAAGTACAGTCTGTGTGTGTGGGGTTTTCAGTCTGGAAAGTATCAAATGTAAGGAGTCTTACCACTCCAGGTAATAGTCCAACAGCTTTATTTGAAATCACAAGCTTTCGGAGCTTTGCTCCTTCGTCAGGTGAAAGCTTGTGATTTCAAATAAAGCTGTTGGACTATAACCTGGTGTTGTGTGACTCCTTACATTTGTGCACCCCAGTCCATCACCGGCGTCCCCACATCATGGAAAGTATCAGGCTGTGCAGTCTGAGACTGGCAGTGGAAAGTACAAAGCAGAGCCAGGAAGACTCCTATTATACTGTCTGTGAATCACATTTGCACCCATATACAGCACTACCTGGCCAATAAATGTTTAATGTTTTTAGAGTACAAGCAGGAGCTGGATATATCCACTCTCTCATACATTAAAAAAGACTCTGCTATTAATGCTCCATATGTGTCACGCCCAAGCAGTACAGAAAGCTTCCTCAGAGGAGTCTTATTCTGCTACATCAGGTCAGAACCAGATTCCCCGAGTTTGGCTGCCACTTTTGTGTTGCTCAGGGAATGCAAATATTATTGTGTCATCATTCATGTCTGTGGGTGTGCTTTGCATTGGCTTGTGCATAAATGCCCACCTAAAAAAATTTACAAAAGCTGATGGTCAGATTCAGAGAAGCTGATGCAGTCTCCAAAAAACTGACAACTCCAGAAACAACTGAGAACTTAAAACAGCCCTAAATATAGGCCTATGACTTAGGTTGCTGCTTTAGGGTGACAAAATAAGGTCAACTTTGTTTTAGTTACATTGGATTACAAAATGTTTACCAATGATTTTGAATTACTTTTGCAATTCGGCCTGTTTTCCGGTGAAATCCTTGCCTATTACATGAAAACGTTACATTGAAAGTGCAGTGGCACTTGAACTTGTAACTTAAGCTGCAGGTATACCCAGACCTTTTAAAATGGCTACCCCCATGGCATGCTGAATTCTCTTGCGTCGTTGGCAGTGTAAGGGTTAAATGCTCAATTCGTCGTCTTGTTCTCAAGCACAAAGATTTTTTTCTGCTGCCTGGTGTGAGCGCTTTGCAACGTGACGTCAGCGAGTACACATCGCAAATATAAACGTGCCATGTATGAATGTCATTGAGCATAGAATTGGGCTCAGGTGTGACCCTCTGCTTGGTCGAATAGTCTGCTGACAGTTATGGTCTAGACTCACGCATGAAAAACAGCCACTTGCACAAGGTAGCAAGCGCTGTCAGCACCTGTGTAATCATATGCAAGTAAGATTCAGGAGAATAGGGAATAAAATTGGAAAATAATTAATTTCAAATAATAAGCATAAAATATCATGTGAAAGGTATTACAAATTTGTGTTCCGTTTTTCCTTATATTGATCATTGACCATATTAAGCAAACTTGCATATTTTATAAACAAAGACTTTCTGAAGTCATCAATACCTTTTCTTGCATGACATTTCTGCAGCAATAACTAGTGAAGTGCATCACAAAGAGGCTGACCTGAAGACTGTGTGTTCTGAAACATCACAACCTACTTCGAGATGTTTCAATAGGGACCTACTGACAGCTTTTCAGGTTTGTCACATTTAGATTTTCACTTTCTTTTTTTGCTGCATTGCCATTTATTTCTGAATGGAAACAGAATTTTTAAAATTCTGACAGATCTCCCATGGTATTGCTCATTGTGAACCAGAGGATATGCTGTCTTATAATAATAAGGGTGTTTATGCATATAGGGCTAACATGAGGGCCAGTGATTTACAGTGAACAAATAAGTCAATTTCCATTTGTATTAAATTGTACTGTGGGATTTTTACTGGTTCTTTGAGGATTGAATTTCATGACCCTGTCCATTATTCTGTGAAAACTGTAAATCAGTGGTCTTGTTTATCATATATATATATATCTCCCTTAACAGTTTTAACACTGTGTGTTCATACAAGATGGTCTACAAGATACACCAATTGGAATTATGTATCTGGTGCTTAGCAGCACTAGGTAAGGGAAGTGGGTTTACCTGCACTGGGGGTGCTCCTGTGTTTTAGTAACACTGGGAATGGTCCCAGACTTTGCTAGCACTGGGGGATGATCTTGGGCTTTGGTAGAACTGGCCTGGGGCGTCTTGGAGATTAGCAATACTGCAATGGGGCTGCTGGGACTTGGCAGCATGGAGAAATCCTTTGGTCAAATATCGGTGTTGAGGGATACATAGGGCACAATTTTAACACTGAAAAACGGGTGGACAGGGGGCATTCAAAATTGCAACAATTTCAGACCCGTCCCCAACCCGCCCACTTCCGGTTTTCACAAAGGTGGGACGAGGGGCAGGCGACCAACCCGTTCCCAGGAGGCGGGTTGGTGATTAAAACCCGTCAACAAGGCTGCGCACCTCCATTTTTGCAGAGTTTCCAATTTCAACCCCTGGGGGCCGGGATTCCTGGGCCTTCTCTGTCACGCCACGTGAAAGAGGAGTGCTTCCCCCAGACGCAACAAGCCTACTTGCAGTGACCCCCACAAAGATCGCGGACCCCCACAATGACCCCTGATCCTCCCCTCACTGATAGCGGACCCCTGCGATGACCCCGATCCCGACACCTACCGATCACAAACCCCGCGATGACCCCCGATCCCGACACCCACCCCGCTCCCCCATGACTGACCCCCCATCCCTCCCCATGCCCACTGGTGCCCCAGTGCCCCCATGCCCACCCCCCATCTATACAATCAAAGACTTACCTGAACACGTCCTCTCCCTGGCTGCTCTCCCGTCCGACTGGGGCCAGCCTGTCAATCAGGCCGGTCAGTCGGACGGCAAACTGACAAAAAAAAATGTCCTTACGTCAAAATCATAAGGACGTCAGGGAAACCCGTACTTCCCGTCTGCAATTTGACCACCCCCTAACCCCCCCAACCTGTCCCTTTCCCGGCTCGGTGTCAAAATCATGCCCACAGAGTTTGACAGAACTATGGTTAAAGAATCTAAGGTTTGGCAAAAAGGTGGGGTGTACAATGTTGGGGTTTGGCTCACTGGTGGATTCCTAGGCCCCCAATATTAGAGTGGAGGTGGGATGGCAGTGGTGGGGGGGGGGGGGGGGGTGATTGGGCAGGTGGGTTCCCCAAGTGAGGCAATTGGAGCCACGTGCCGTTCGAAAGTTGTGCAGTGGGCGGACTGCGCACCCGCATCACAGGCTGTCAGCTAGAGGAGCTCTATGTAAAGGGGCAGTCCTCCAATGGCTGCTCCTGGAGCAAACACCCACACGCCACAATAGAGCAGCACAGAGGAAAGGCTGCTACAAGATTCAATGATGCCTCACTCCAGGTACTACTGGATGTGGTCTACGCGGCGGACGGGAGGAAGTGGCCTGCCTCAGCCACCAAGAAGTCCTGGCTCGAGGTGGCAGAGGAGGTCACCAGCAGCAGCAACATCTCCCACACCAGGATCCAGTGCAGGAAGCGCATCAATGCCCTAACTAGGTCAGCCAAAGTGTGGAGATGCCGGTGATGGACTGGGGTTGACAAATGTAAAGAATCTTACAACACCAGGTTATAGTCCAACAATTTTATTTGAAAATCACAAGCTTTCAGAGGCTTTCTCCTTCGTCAGGTGAATGTGGGAATCCTACATTCACCGGATTCCCACATTCACCTGACGAAGGAGGAAGCCTCCGAAAGCTTGTGATTTTCAAATAAAATTGTTGGACTATAACCTGGTGTTGTAAGATTCTTTATATCAGCCAAAGTGAGTACACTTACTCATTCTCCTACATTCCGTCTTCCACATCACCGCCCCCACCCCCCAACTCATACTGCACTGCCAACACCAGTCTATCACATCACTCCCCACACCCTCTTAAGGCTCATCCTCAACTTACCTGCACTTCCTCAGCACTTCTTCGCCTCCCCATTTGTCACCCCACCACTGCCACTCAACCCAATCCTCGTACAATATCATGGGTCTGTCTCATACTCACCCTCTGATGCATCGCTTTCATGGTCAGCCTCACCCAAACCATTGCATTCATCGGTTGGCCACGTCACCATCACTCACTCACACGTCCGTACTTTCTCCCCTTATAGGAGAAGAGAGTCGTGAATGCACGGGAGCGGGCGAGGACTGGAGGGGGGCTGCTACAAATCGTCGTCCTCACAGACACGGAGCAGGAGGCGCTGGATCTGAGCCGCACCCTCGAGTGCCTGTCCGTCGGGGACGACTGGTGACATAACTTTAACATTCAGCACACACAATATGAATTGATGTTAATATGCCTTGCCATCTTCGGCACCTCAGTATGCTCATCGCAACATGACACATCTGTGATCATGCTTAATATTGCCCTCTGTTCTCTTACAGGGCCTTAAGCGACTGCTGTGATGGCAGAGGGCAATTCCTCAGAGGACCTGCCGGCCTCTGAGGGTGCACAGTCAATCTTAGAGAGCCATCCACTAGTGCAGATACACACACCTCGGTGGGTCCTAGTGCTCAGTTAGTTGGGTTGGCAACTGGTGAGTTACCACACAAGTGAGCATGAGCAGACACTGGTGGCAGGGGCAGCTGTGGAGAGTCCGCGTCAGTGGGAGCACTCCTCTCCAGGCTCTGCTCAGCTGGACCCAGATGCTGAACCTTGGGGGCCATCCTTTAAAAGGAGAATGATCGAGGGACAACAGCACATTTGCGAGGTGCTGGAACAGGTGCCACGCGCACTCTCCACAATAGCGCAGAGGATGGAGGAGCCCAATTCCTGCATGAGTGAAACAGTGGCAAAAGTACTGGAGGGAATCTCTGAGATACAGACAGGGACATGAGCAACTCTCTGAGATACTGTAACGGATAAGTGCGGGAATGTCTGCGATGGAGGGGAGGCTAGCCTCCACTGAGCTTCAAGCACGGCTCACAAATGAGTCCATTCAGGCCCTGGCAATGGCCGTTCGGACACAGGGTGAACAACATTCTGCTGCCTAAAACAGGTAGGCAGATACACTAGCACTGGCGTTACAAGGCTTCACACATGTCCTTCAAACTGTTCTCCAGCAGAGTGGTAGGAGTGATGGGCCTGGCCAGGGGAGGGATGATGGTGAAAGGGGACATGGAAGTCGGGATGCCACTTAAAGCGCTCCCACTTCTCACCTGTTGTTCTCCTCTCAACCAGTACCCACAATGCTGCCTCCTCCCCAGGTGGCCGAGTCTGCCCCTGCACAGGTGCAGGTGGAGCAGTCTTTGGAGGGGCCCTCACGGGCACCAAAACCCAGAGGGTGTTGGCCCAAAGCACCTAAGCGGTCAGGGCATGAACAAGAGCAACCTGCCACTACCTCTGCTGCAACCACAGGGGATGCACCACGTAGGAAGTAGTCGGAAGAGAAAGGCTAAGGATTTGTAAGCAAGAAGGGGATGCACAAGGGTGTTTGACGGTTGGTCATGTTTTTTATTTATATTAGCTTTTTGTTAAACTCACGTTAAATATTATGATTGTCAACACTATTGCCACGTCTTGGCCATTCTTGACTGGCTTTTGTGATAGGGCCCTTTCATGAGGTTCACCATGAACGCTGTCACTTGATGCCACCCATTGGGTCACTTTACAGTGGGTGTATGTGTAGTTGCAGGACTGTTTTGTGCAGGGAGGGGTGGGCGAGGTGGTGCTCGTGTAGGTGCTGGTCTGTCCAGGTGGTGTGAGGACTGGACTCCTCACACTGTCTGATGTTAGGAGAACCGTTCACATATCAGTGACTCCCTGGCTTCACGAGCAGCCAGATGAGTCGCTGCTCTGCCCATGGGTTTCTCCTGCTCCACCTCCTCAAGGTGGGTGGTAGATGTGGATGGGGCCTCCTCAAGCGGTGCCCCTCTTGTTGTTGCCCTCTGTGCTCTTGTGCAGGTGCCTGTGGCACAGCACTGTGTTGTGGAGCTCCAAGTGGCGGAGGTGGACGCCGTGTCTGGCGAGGCTGGTGATGTTGCTCGTCCTTGGATGTAGTGGTTAATTTAGCCATGGCGCCCCCCAACCTGACGGTGTGAGTTTGAGGGGGTCTGCAAAGTAATTAAATATGTATGAACAGCAGAATTTTGAGTGGAAAGTAAGAATTTTCAGTGGAACACAAAGATCTTGCAGCCAAAAGTTTGTCTGAAAGAACAGATCGTCCTGCTGCAATAAGTAACCTTTTCTCCCATCTGTCAAATAAGCATTTGAATGTCTCACTGGTTGCTGGCTGAAACACATCTGTTGTAACATGGAGTGTTTCCCACAGCACGGGAAACACACTGAGGGTGCTTCAAAATCGCACCCCTGCCAAAATGTGGAGAAAATTAAGTAGTTCAACTACATAAACTATCTCAACAACTGTGTCAAGTATCATCTCGCCAGCTTTAACAGCCGGTGGGACTTCTGCATTCGGGAGGCGCGCGCGCACCCAGACGCGTTAATGGGGAACCCGGAAGTCAGCGGGTTGGAGCCGGGCTCCGAACCCGAACGGGATTTCCCCGATTTTCGGAGCCCCCCCACCGCCCCCAACGCACCCGCAATTTCCCGGGAAAATCGAGCCCCTAATGTCTGTCAGCAGTGAGGAGATGGGTAGTGCATAGATTGACAGTACTTTTTTTTGGTGGGTGGGGGAGCGGGGGAGAGTGGGGGTTCATCCCAGGTCTGACAGCAGTGATTTGTAGCTTTCTAACAGATCATTGCAAACATTAAATTTGGTGCTTTTTGATTAGATGCTGGAAGTGTATCTCTCTCTCTCTCTCTCATGGTGTTCCACAGGTATCAGCAATTAGAATTTTTTTTAACCATCAACAGAAGACAAGAAGTAATCGGAAGATAATTACAGACTTTGTTTACTTTCAAAATTCAACTTGTTTTTAATATAAAGAAAAAAGATGTCAAATTATGAGAAAAGATGCTGTCCATTTGCATATCTCTCTCCTTCCTTCTGAATCAGGAATTAGAATGTTTACATTTTCTATCAACAAAACTCAGGTAATAATTTGAGGCTTTCTGTTTGCTATCAAAATGCAACTTTTTTTTTTAACATAGGAACTTAAATCAGAATGAGAAAGACACTGCTTTCTGAAATTTAGAGTATTTACAATGCGAACACCAACTAAAATTACAACAGGAATGCACTGCTACCTCATTTTATCTCTTTCTCTCTCTCTATCTCACTCACAGACACCCTTTGTTTTTAAAAAATATGCATTTTATCTGAATAAAGGTCTTGAAATTTATCCTCCAGCCTTTCTTAAATAATATTGAAAAACAACCAAATAGCTTTGTGATAGACTGGGAGTTAAACATCCTGCCCCTCACCTTAAAAAAGCCAGCTTACAATTCCTCAAAGCAGACCAAAATTAACTCCAGTTGCTTCAAGCCTAATATTCTTTAAAGTTCCAGTGGCAAATCCTTGGAGAGTGGGGAGAGAGTAGGACTTCCGATGACCCTTTGTTTGCACCTCTGACCCCATCCCAAATTCCTCCCCTGCTCACCCAGTTAACGGCAGCTTTGTGCCACCAAGGAATTTTGGGACTATTATTCTTCTCTGACCTGTACAGCCTCCTTGCCTCCTTAGTTGGACAACATAACATTGAAGTTGACTTTCGGTGCTTGGTCAATTGACACTAATAGACCAAAATAACTTATGCCATCTACTGCCAATCTACGAGCCCATTCTCCACAGGCTGGCACATAGATTGAACCCAGGTATAATAGGTAACAGTCCTTCTTTCACTGATGGCTAGTCAGAACACCCAGTGAAATAAGTTATTTCAGTTTTGGTTTATTACTCGTTTCAATCTGCCCTAAATATGTGTTCTGATCCAGCTCTCTTTGTGCTAAGGGGCTCACAGCCATTAACTAGAAAGAGTATAGATAATAAGGACATTGCTGTTACATCTCTAGTTAAGCTGAGGTGCCCTGAGAGAGGCAGGGAAGGAGTTAATTTCAAGAACAATCACTAAATATACCACTAGCAGACCTATTGATTTTTTAACATAATCACGGAACACCAAATAAAAAAGGTTCCTGTTCCTATCTCTGTTACCTCTTGGTTTAGGAAGGCATTACTGATTGTGGTCTTCCCAATCATACAACGGGTCAGTTTCCTACAGACCATTCGATTAATTTCTGGAACTAACAACAATGGCCTAGCTAGTTTTTGATTTGTGGTTCTGTATCCTTCACCAACATGCCATAAACCTGCAGTCTAATTGTCTGCATAGCACACTGCAAAGCACAGACCTTTGTCACCTTCAAAAACAGACTGGTTGCAGACATCTATCAAAGGGTAATGAGATATGTCCCTCAGCAGGACCTACTATAATCACAGAGAAGCACTGTTACTGCTGGGTAAATCTGAGGGGATAATTTATATCGGCTCTAAGGCTATATCAACATATACCACAAGAAAAAACTCAAACCCATAAATATATTTGCTGTTTGACCTTGTTCAATAATCCCATGTCTAACATACTGCTGTGTTTTCTACATTTTGCAGGCTTTGGTTGTGTATAAGACAGAGTTCCTCAACACACTAGCTTGATTTCTTCAGTTCATAATGCATTCACCAGGTCAGATTAGGGTTGCCAACTCTGGTTGGACGTAGTCCGGGAGATTTCATCACATGACCTCCAACGCCCCCGGTCCCTCCATTGGTCGCCCGACAGGTCCATCCTCGAGCCACCTCCCCTTCCCACCTTCCCATGCCAATTGGAAAGTGAACACTCATCACTACCTGATTGGATAAATCTTGACCATCAGTCAAACAGACTTTTCTCCCATCTGCAATATTTTTATAACTAATAAACAAAAGTGTTCAAGGAAAATGAAAAAAAACCACACTATTTATTTAATGCTCTCATGATTTTTCTCCAGGATTGCTCGCAGGAGTGTCCTGGAGATTAATCTTCAATTCCTGGAGACTCCAGGTCAATCCTGGAGGGTTTTCAACCCTAGGTCAGATTCCAGACTGCTTTAAAGACTGTTAGGCAGCCCTTGCTACACTACATAGGAGTACCAACACGATTGCCCCACAGAGAAGGACACAAGTTCATACCCACAGTTCCTCAGATCTCATCTAGGCTATCAAACAATTTAGAGAGGAGATGAGATGTTTCTTCATAAGACTGGAGAATGAAAAAAAATCAGAAGGTAAGTGCACCTGGACACCAGGATGCATTGTAAGGTACCATTGTAAAATTAAGAAAAGTGTGAACATATTTACTTTGGCAACATTTTGGAGACGTGCAAATTTCCTCCTCACCTGCTCCTCCAATCTGGTCATGGCTGAGTCAGGATTCACTCTACTACCTTCTGAGGAGGATGTTTCTCTACCCTAAAAATAACCACTCTACTTTCCAGTACCTCCTGCAGCAGACCTCCAAAATTGGACCCTGGAAGGGTGTTGCTCGTCACCTTTGTCTTGCCACAGCCATTTCTACCTGAGTATCCGTACTGCTTAAAAGCAACCAGCAGCATGGTGCCAGAAAGGCTTCATGCATTGTATGTTGGGAGTGCTGAATATTTCTTTAAAAGGTGACTTTGAATTATGACACAAGGTCATCTCAGTGCACTGCAGGTACATACAGCACCCAAAAAGCAGTGCTGCCATTGCCACAATGCCAGGCCTGCATGATCAGCCCCTATGATTAATGTACTGCTCCCCATATGGATGAACTGTGGACTTTGGGAAATTGAACCACTGAATCAACTATTGTATTCAGTTGCCCAAAGCACCATCTTACTCTGCTAAATAAAGAAGGGTGAACTTATATTACATGATCAGTCTGACAGCAGTAAGTGCAGGGTACGATTCAAAGCTGGCAAGAGGCAATATGTTGCCGGTCTGCAAATCGCAATACGGCTGGCACACTTTTTTTCCCACCGTCTTTGCATCTCACAATTTGTGTCTCACTCTTTTCTACGTTATTTCTCTCCCTTTTTCCCGTAAGTCTCTCCTTTCTCAGTTTACTCTTTTTGATGTATAATTCCCACTCTCTGTATGCCTCTGACACAAGTTTCTTTACTGAATTATTTAAGCGATAACTCCTTTCGCCTGTTGTGAGGATAAAATTTCAGTTGAATCTCAGGCTTTGAGATAGGCCAAGGCCAGACTGTTGCCCATGTTCCACATGACATGTATCTGCTCTGCCTTACATTATGTCACTGCCTTAGCCTATGATATCCTCAGCTTATCACCTAATGGTCCCATTTCAACCTCAACACTTTTCACTTATTTGTACATCACTGCTATATTTCAACCTTCTCTGCCAGATTTGCCTATGGATCTCTGTACATTTGATCCTCCCATGGCTCCCACTCCACCTGACCCCTGTATGCCCTTGAGTGTGCTTGATGCTCCAATGGGAACAATGTAAGTGACAACACTATGCTCCAGCAGGTTAATGAAGATGGACTGTGATTTTAAAGGAATGGTTGCCATCTGTGTGTGATCTTCACTTGCTAACTGGAAGTTTAGCTTTGAAAGCAATAATTGTGTTTATAATGTGGGGAAGTATATCATAAGCGCAATGAGTTTTAAAAAATTCATTCATGGGATGTGGGCGTCACTGGCGAGGCCGGCATTTATTGCCCATCCCTAATTGCCCTTGAGAAGGTGGTGGTGAGCCGCCTTCTTGAACCGCTGCAGTCCGTGTGGTGAAGGTTCTCCCACAGTGCTGTTAGGAAGGGAGTTCCAGCATTTTGACCCAGCGACGATGAAGGAACGGCGATATATTTCCAAGTCGGGACGGTGTGTGACTTGGAGGGGAACATGCAGGTGGTGGTGTTCCCATGTGCCTGCTGCTCTTGTCCTTCTAGGTGGTAGAGCTCGCGGGTTTGAGAGGTGCTGTCGAAGAAGCCTTGGCGAGTTGCTGCAGTGCATCCTGTGGATGGTACACACTGCAGCCACGGTGTGCCGGTGGTGAAGGGAGTGAATGTTTAGGGTGGTGGATGGGGTGCCAATCAAGCGGGCTGCTTTGTCCTGGATGGTCTCAAGCTTCTTGAGTGTTGTTGGAGCTGCACTCATCCAAGCAAGTGGAGAGTATTCCATCACACTCCTGACTTGTGCCTTGTAGATGGTGGAAAGGCTTTGGGGAGTCAGGAGGTGAGTCACTCGCCGCAGAATACCCAGCCTCTGACCTGATCTTGTAGCCACAGTATTTATGTGGCTGGTCCAGTTAAATTTCTGGTCAATGGTGACCCCCAGGATGTTGATGGTGGGGGATTCGGTGATGGTAATGCCATTGAATGTCAAGGGGAGGTGGTTAGACTCTCTCTTGTTGGAGATGGTCATTGCCTGGCACTTGTCTGGCGCGAATGTTACTTGCCACTTATCAGCCCAAGCCTGGATGTTGTCCAGGTCTTGCTGTATGCGGGCTCAGACTGCTTCATTGTTTGAGGGGTTGCAAATGGAAGTGAACACTGTGCAATCATCAGCGAACATCCCCATTTCTGACCTAATGATGGAGGGAAGGTCATTGATGAAGCAGTTGAAGATGGTTGGGTCTAGGACACTGCCCTGAGGAACTCCTGCAGCAATGTCCTGGGGCTGAGATGATTGGCCTCCAGCAACCACTACCATCTTTCTTTGTGCTAGGTATGATTCCAGCCACTGGAGAGTTTTCCCCCTGATTCCCATTGATTTCAATTTTACTAGGGCTCCTTGGTGCCACACTCGGTCAAATGCTGCCTTGATGTCAAGGGCAGTCACTCTCACCTCACCTCTGGAATTCAGCTCTTTTGTCCATGTTTGGACCAAGGCTGTAATGAGGTCTGGAGCCGAGTGGTCCTGGCGGAACCCGAACTGAGCATCGGTGACCAGGTTATTGGTGAGTAAGTGCCGCTTGATAGCACTGTCGATGACACCTTCCATCACTTTTCTGATGATTGAGAGTAGACTGATGGGGCGGAAATTGGCCAGATTGGATTTGTCCTGCTTTTTGAGTACCTTCAAAAATAAAGTGCCAGCCAACCAATGAAAATCAGAGAGCAGATATGCAGGCAGCGCTGTGGACCAGCAGGGAAGAGGACAGGCAGGCCGGGACTGGGATGTGAGGCACTACAACCTGGCCCAATGGTGCCAGGCATGCTAGGGCTGACAAATAGCAGATCCAGGGCCTGGCTACAGGGAGCTAGAAGGAGGAGTGAGGCACAGTAGAAGCAGGTACAGGGCTAAGCATGGTGGGGGTAGTATTTTGGCAGAGTGCCGGGTCACACGCCAGGACAGCATTTTAAATTGGAATGGGCCTAGGATCAGGGCAGGGAGCCCGAAGTCAGGAGTCAGAAGATAGAACACTAGCCAGTAGTGCAGAGCCACCAGGAGTGGGTTGGCAAACAAGAAAATGTTTGGAAGTGGACCAGAATTTTAACTTTTCGGGAGGAGGTCAGAGTCCAGGAATGGGGCTATGAGACAGGAAAGTTTTTTTGGATTGGAGCCCGAACTTTTTTTTAAGCAGGTAGCACAGCGCGGGCAGGAGTGAAGCCAAGGAAAAGTCCGGAACCTATATTTTGGCAATGAGAAGGGGCACTGGTCGGGATTTTTGGTGATGGGAACAGCCAGAGATGACAGGTCGGTATTTTGATATAAAAAGCAGTTTTAATAAAAAAAAACATTTGTTTGCATTTCCAGCCCTGATATGTCTTGGCAGCAACACAGAGCCAGGGGAAATCTCGATTCTTGAAGTCTGTGGGCAGCAGAAGCAGAGATGAGAGACAAGGGTGTTGGGTCGCAACAGTGTCATCCAGTGTTCAGAGCAATTACAATGTGAAGGTAAATTTAGACATTAAACTGTCCTATTAAAAAATACTGGCATAAGGTTTTTCAATTATAAATGGTGACATAAAAACCGTGACTTAAAAATTGTGACAGTGCATAATTCTATGGTCTGGAAGTGCATGCCATAAGGCAGTTAAAATATTTTACTTTAATACTAGCTGATCTCCTGAGGTATTTTTCTAAGAATAGGTGTTATGCCAGGTAGTATTATACCAGGAACAGTGACTTATCGACACTGGTGGCTGCCCTGGATTCTGGGAAGGGGGCCCAGGGTCGGGCAGTATAGGATGAAGTATCAGGGTCAGCGGTACCTTGAGGAATGGTCACAGGTCTGGGGCCACTAGCAGGGCATACTGACAACCCTGGATTAAGTCCTTAGATCTGGGATCACTGGGAGAGTGCTTAGATCTGGGATCACTGGGAGAGTGCTTAGATCTGGGATCACTGGGAGAGTGCTTAGATCTGGGACCAGGGAGCATTGGGGACTGTCCTGCAAACAATTGGGAATGCAATTGAGGGATTTATAAGCACAGAGAGAGAGGGTTGCAGGATCTTGAAGTGGTGGGGGTGGGGGGGAAAAGAGAAGAGAGTCTGGGGAGGAGGAGGTTCCTGGAACCCATCATAACTGAGGAAAGGTTTTTCGAGCATTTGGGGGCCCACAGTCTAGGAAAAGAAGGGGGACCTTGGACAATGGGTTCCAAACTGTCTTTGACATCCTTCGGACCATCAAGCACTACCTGCTGCTATGTTTCCACTCGCAGCCCCTTTTGCGCCTTAACAGTTCCCCATCACAGTCACTATTGTCAGTTGGTTCTGACTTTACGTTCCTGCTTTAAAGCATTTTCTGCTTCTACTGGATGGAAAATTAGAGGATTTCACGATGTACACTTTCAAGATGCCCAGGAGTTTAGAAGTGGAAAATTTGCCCTTTGGTACATAAATAGAGAGTTTATTGACTTATACAATCTATAAAAAGAACAAATTTCCTTCAACAAAAATTACTTTAAGAAACACTCTAAGATTCACAGTTTCCAGGTTTTTGCATATATAAAAATTCCTTAAACCTAAAAACTCGAGAGAATGGTCCTGTGGAGATCTGTGCTTCTCTTTGCTTTTTCCAAAATACTTTGAAATAAACTGAAGTTTGAATTCTCTAAATTTTATTTCAGGCAAGTCTGATTTTTATTTAAATTTATTAACAACTGCTACTTTTCTATTGTGAACTGCTTACAGACGACATCTGTGACTGAGAGCTAGTAATGAAAACAAAACTTCTTCATCAAGAAAGTATTTTTTTTATATTTTAGCCGAAAGTTCAGTCAAAAAAAATCACTCTCTCCTGAGCCATATTTGAGGGCATAAGGTGGTGTGAATAGAAAAGTATCACACTTGCATAGTAATGGTGTTCTGTGGAGTATTGGGTGAAGGTTCATTGTTGTGGGAGAGTAGAAACGGTTCTACTATGCACTTAACCATCATACACCTAATCTGGAGTGCTTGACAATGATACATGGTGACTACCCCATCACTAATGTTCCTCACGAATACGAGAAGGTGTTTGGGAAAAAGCCCACAATGCAACGGTAATATACAAAGCCCAAATGTACGCTTGAAATTTCATTGTTTTTTCTCTTTAGGAATCAACAGATAAAGTGAATGTGAGATTCAGCTCACAAGAGTGTCTGCAGAACAGACTACTGAGACCACAGAAAGCAACATAAACCTAATATTTAAATCCCTGAAAATACGTTTTCAGTTTTATGTTGATCATTACAATTGTATTGATGAATACCATTACATATTAGAATATTAAATGTTTGTTAGTAATTTCAGTTGGAGAGTTCAATTGCAAACATGATTTATCTCTTTGGATTCGTGACCTTCTCGCATACAAGGACAACAAGTAACAATCTGACAAAACTCTCCAAAATACATCTTTTAATAATCATTGGTAATATTACATGCTTCCTCTTATTCTCGTTATTGCCTAACAGATTCAACACAGGCAATTCAATGCATCCTTTCCCACCAAATGCAACTCTTTTACCAGCAAAAGATGCTAAACACAAACTATTATTTATGGATTTACAGATGTCCTATGGAAAATCATATTCAAGCAAACTTTATGCAATTATATGAATCTTAATGTTCCATTGATGGAACAGCTCCAAAGATTTAATGTTTTTATGCTGACATCATACGGGACATGATGTACAGAACTCAGCTATGTCTAGAGATTGTGTGGTACAATAGATTTATACAGACTTACTTCTGGGATCTGCTTTTGGATTCAGCCCACACTAATTAGATAAAGGTCACCTCTCCCTCCTGGTCCTATGTGAAATGAGTTTAGGTAGTCTCAATCCACTTCCCAACAGGTATGGGTTGAAGACACAAAATTGCTCACAATTTGGAGCTCAATTGACAATCTCAGTTAAAGAGGCAAATGGATGCCTTCTGTGAGAAATGGAAAACAGCATACTTATGTTATATGATTTGCGTTTGTGAAACTATAGGGTTGTAGCACATCACAGTGGAGTGCAAGTTTACTCGGCATGAAACCTGTGCTATACCTGACCTGAGCATGATTGATAGTGACACATCAAAAAACACAAATGATCTCTCTCAATGTTTTTTTTGAGAAAGTGACTACAAGTAACTTGGGTTGTAAATATGATACATCATGCAGGTGCCCCTTAGTTCTGATCCTGAATAAAGCTGCAACACTCTGCAATTGTATCAGAAATTAGTTTTCAAACCCACTTGGTACTTAGAAAGTCTGTTAAAAAAATACCTTTTACTAATTAAAAACATTTTTAATTCAATTTAAACTACAGATAATGAAATCCTAAAATACTCCCTTTGTACAGATGAGGAACAGTCGGGAAGATCAGTACCAAGGTCCAGATTGGATTGGATTGGAAAAACAGAAACATTGAAGTCATCAAGATGGAGAGATGTTATAGGAAGTACAGTATTGAGGAGTTGGAGGAATAAGCAATCCGAATTGGAGGTGAAAGGTTAATCACACAAATTTATCTGCATTCTGACGAATTAACAGTTTTCAGCTTTGATAAGATGGAAGGTGACATACCCATAGTGAGTCAGTGACTGTAATTTTCCAGTCCTTTTTTATGTATAAATGTACAAACTGTATTTTCCAGCTACTGAAGTCAGTAAAAAATGGTGAGGCCTTGTAGTCGTTACAAAGGTTCAGCAATATCAGCTGCTTCAAATAATTTGAAAAAATAAAAATGCATGTTAAGTTTACCCATGAAAGAGACAAAATCTTTTGATAATGAAATTCATTGGACCACAGACTACTCTTTACAACATTCAACATGACAGCACAAGATCCTCTGGGAAAGGGTTACTCAGGGGTCAGACTTCTGCTTGCATGAAAATGTAGATGCTGATCCTTTTGTGCACAGTGCCATCAGATTTTGCTAATATTTGTCTCTCCCGGGAGAAGGGTTCATCCTTATCAGCAGCACTTCCATCCTGAAACAGAATGAGCTTGTGCTCGCAGTGCCACTCAACACATCTGGTTTCATATGATTACAGTGAACTCTTTCCTGGGCCCTTTTTTCTTCCCTATCACCCTCTGAGTGGCAGCAAATCATCACTTCTGCAGCGCAGTACTAGAATGCCTTTTGCGATCACGTGCATGGATGCTTTTAATGTGATACAACTCTTAAGGTTACACAGATCTGTGAAAGCCATGAGTGTTATTACTCACTATCGAATGGAGCAATTTGGTTTAGTTTAGTTCAGGACAGAGGAAAGAAATAAACTGCACGGTCGTTGCAGCCTCATCCTGTTTATACTTCTCTGTGAATTTGTTCTTGATACAAGATTGTGGTGCTGCTGCAGAAACCAAGGATTATAAACAAGTGGAGAGATATTTAAAGGGAAAGTAACTTGACAGGTATGTAGCATTATACTGAAGTAGGTTCCCCCATCTGGCATCACACCAGTGCATTCTTTCTGTAAGCTACTGCCAGAAAGAAAGAGCACTGATATAGCACCTTCAACGTTGTCAGTCCATCCCAGAGCACTTCACAGCCAATTAATTAGTTACTGTAGTCACTGTAGTTATGTAGGTAAATGGGGCAGCCAATTTGCGCACAGCAAGGTGCCACAAACAGCACTAAGATAAATGATGAGTTCATCTGTTTTGGTGGTGTTGGCTGAAATGGAAGAATATAGGTGTCCATGTGGAAGATCATAAAGAAGCAAACACCACCCTACCCAAGGATAGCTGAGTATACCTATCCCTCATCCATGGTTTAGTGCTGGGCTACTGAGCTATACAGACCAGGAAGTTCCCAGATTTGAACTCTGGCCTCTGCTGAAATAGCTGATGTAAAAGTGTGTGGCAAGTGTGCAGATGCCAACATACTGTTTTGGGAATAGTATTAGTTCCTTAAGTTTTTTTTTGAGGTGGGTGTTTACCCTCAATTCTCCCCCTCCTTTTCTAAATGTGTTGAGTCATGTTGGCTCACAGCCCCATGAGCGCTGTTGCCCTTCAGTACTGCGCTCGTGACCGTTCTTCATGTGAGCAATCGCAGTGAGTGCCAGCATGCTATTTACCTGTGGAAGGATTAAAACTAAGTCCAGTTCTGTCCTCAACTAACATTCACTCTTGCTTTCACCATATGGGAGTTAGTGGGCACCAATCAGTGTTAATGGACTTTGAAAAAGCTTTAGTACCAATGGCCTCTACTCTGGAGGGCCTCCGGTCCCAATGGCCTCTACTCTGGAGGGCCTCCGGTCCCAATGGCCTCTACTCTGGAGGGCCTCCGGTCCCAACGGCCTCTACTCTGGAGGGCCTCCGGTCCCAACGGCCTTTACTCCGGAGGGCCTCCGGTCCCAACGGCCTCTACTCCGGAGGGCCTCCGGTCCCAACGGCCTCTACTCTGGAGGCCCTCCGGTCCCAACGGCCTCTACTCTGGAGGGCCTCCGGTCCCAACGGCCTCTACTCCGGAGGGCCTCCGGTCCCAACGGCCTCTACTCTGGAGGGCCTCCGGTCCCAACGGCCTCTACTCTGGAGGGCCTCCGGTCCCAACGGCCTCTACTCTGGAGGGCCTCCGGTCCCAACGGCCTCTACTCTGGAGGGCCTCCAGTCCCAACGGCCTCTACTCTGGAGGGCCTCCAGTCCCAACGGCCTCTACTCTGGAGGGCCTCCAGTCCCAACGGCCTCTACTCTGGAGGGCCTCCAGTCCCAACGGCCTCTACTCTGGAGGGCCTCCAGTCCCATAGGCCTCTACTCTGGAGGGCCTCCAGTCCCAACGGCCTCTACTCTGGAGGGCCTCCAGTCCCAACGGCCTCTACTCTGGAGGGCCTCCAGTCCCAACGGCCTCTACTCTGGAGGGCCTCCAGTCCCAACGGCCTCTACTCTGGAGGGCCTCCAGTCCCAACGGCCTCTACTCTGGAGGTTGTTCCGAAGGAAAAAGAGAAAAACTGTTTGTGCCATCTCCATACTATAATACCTTGAAATGAAAGGGAGAGAAGCCTTAATAGATTTCAGCTTGTTGTTACAAAACAGTTAGTTTAATTGACCTCCAAACATTGCATTAAAAACTGTCCTCAAAGATAAATTATAACCAACTGCAAATTATCCATATCCTAACATTTATGTAAAAAAGTTATAATTGATAATTCTGCTAAAAAAGCATCTAATTAACTCAATCTATAGCTCCCGAGTTCTGCAGACAGAGCAATGCATCATTGGAATGCACTTTTGTCTCACTGTTTGGTACTTTCATATTTGAATATGAAAATTGAACTACATTCTCTTTTAGCTGGTGTAGAGTGCCGAGACGTCCATCGTGGTGAGAAGTGTTCCTGGTTCAACGGGTCCGTGGGTACTGAGTTTTTGTAGGAAGTCTGTAGTGTCGCGACAGAAGCTGGGGGTTCCCTGTACGATGGGTTTCAGGATGCCCTCGATGTATCCAGAGAGGTTCTCACACAGGGTTCCGTTGCCTGATACGATAGGACGTCCGGGTGTGTTGGCTTTGTGTATCTTTGGGAGGCAGTAGAAGTCTCCCACGCGGGGAGTATGTGGGATGAGAGCGCGTAGGATGCTTTGAAGGTCTGGATCGAAGGTCTTGATCAGATTGTTGAGCTGGTGGGTGTGTTCTTTGGTCGGACCAGTTGAACCAGGAACACTTCACACCACGATGGACGTCTCGGCACTCTACACCAGTATCCCCCACGATGACGGCATCGCTGCGACAGCATCAATACTCAACACCAACAACAGCCAATCTCCAGACGCCATCCTACAACTCATCCACTTCATCCTGGATCACAATGTCTTCACCTTCGATAACTAGTTCTTTACCCAAACACACGGAACAGCCATGGGGACCAAATTCGCACCCCAATCCGCCAACATTTTCATGCACAAGTTCAAGCAGGACTTCTTCACTGCACAGGACCTCCAACCAACACTATACACCAGATACTATGATGACATTTTCTTTCTATGGACCCACGGCAAGGAATCACTAAAGAGACTACACGATAACATCAACAAGTTCCATCCCACCATCAAGCTCACCATGGACTACTCCTCAGAATCAGTTTCTTTCTTGGACACACGAATCTCCATCAAAGACGGGCACCTCAGCACCTCACTCTACCGCAAGCCCACGGAAAACCTCACGATGCTCCGCTTTTCCAGCTTCCACGCTAACCACGTCAAAGAGGCCATCCCCTATGGACAGGCCCTGCGAATACACAGGGTCTGCTCAGACGAGGAGGAACGCGATGGACACCTACAGACGCTGAAAGACGCCCTAGTAAGAACGGGATATGATGCTCGACTCATCGATCGACAGTTCCGACGGGCCACAGCGAAGAATCGCATAGACCTCCTCAGGAGACTAACACGGGTCGCAACCAACAGAGTACCCTTTGTCGTCCAGTACTTCCCCGGAGCGGAGAAACTACGCCATGTTCTCCACAGCCTTCAACATGCCATCAATGACGACGAACACCTCGCTATGGCCATCCCCACACCTCCACTACTCGCCTTTAAACAGCCACCCAACCTCAAACAGACCATCGTTCGCAGCAAATTACCTAGCTTTCAAGAGAACAGCGTCCACGACACCACACAACCCTGCCACGGTAACCTCTGCAAGACATGCCAGATCATCGACACAGATACCACCATCACACGAGAGGACACCACCCACCAGGTGCATGGTTCATACTCCTGTGACTCGGCCAACGTTGTCTACCTCATACGTTGCAGGAAAGGATGCCCCAGAGCATGGTACATTGGCGAGACCATGCAGACGCTGCGACAACGGATGAACGGACACCGCGCAACAATCGCCAGACAGGAGGGTTCCCTCCCAGTCGGGGAACACTTCAGCAGTCAAGGACATTCAGCCACCGACCTTCGGGTAAGCGTACTCCAAGGCGGCCTTCGAGACACACGACAACACAAAATCGTCGAGCAGAAATTGATAGCCAGGTTCCGCACCCATGAGGACGGCCTCAACCGGGATCTTGGGTTCATGTCACGCTACACGTTACCCCACCAGCGAACAAATGTTATCTGTTTTTAATATAACGGGTCAGTTGCTGTCTTTTCTATGTTTCTACCTCTCTATCTCTGTTTTTTTTTGTTTTTTTTGGTGATTTGTATATTCGGAGACCTTGCAGATAACACCTGTCTGTCTGCACACTGATTGCCTTGGCAACGGGCAGTTGAAAAAACTGTCTGTAATCACCAAGCATTGTTCTGTGAATTATAAATACGATTTCATTTCGAGGATTTCATTTCCAACAACGTTCACCTGAGGAAGGAGGAAGCCTCCGAAAGCTTGTGAATTTAAAATAAAATTGCTGGACTATAACTTGGTGTTGTAAAATTGTTTACAATCATTAACTCATGGATACTAAGATACTAAACAAACAAGAGGCCGATTAATATCCAGAGTAATGCAATTACACAAAGAATGCTGAGGCTGTCCCTCACATCCTGTTCCATGAGGAAATTGCCTCTCCTGCTCCTTTCTGTTCCAACTACAACATCTTACATCATTCCTCCTCTCTCTGTTACCTTATTGTGTTGAAATCATACCATTTATGCATTCTTTTCCAGGATGTCAAATTTGCAATCTCCTCATCTCTCCTTTCTTCCGACAAGCTGAAGGATTTTAAAACCCAAGTTTGGTATCACCTAATTACATCTCCTAATCTCCTACCGAATTACATCTCCTTCCCTAACTCATGGTCTTCTGCATAATGGATCTCTGCGCTTCACCCAGTTTTCTCAATGAATAAATGATACAAACAAATCTCTGGATTGCTCATGGTAACTCAGAGTATATGCTGCTTTACAACATCAGGAACACCATACCATGTAATGCATGTAATAATTAGGGGAATGTTTCAATCTCTATAGACAAAGAGCAGCCGTGTTTAATAATCTGTTTCCTTAAGGCTACAAAGTGTACATTTTTGAAAATGTACATTATATGTATTTAATCATGTGATGATTCCCAACTCTTGCCCTGCCCTACCCTCTGTATAGACTATGGATTTAGCAAAAGGTTGGCAAATATTGTGCCTCTAGGTTAGGCCAGAAAAAAAATACAACTAGAGCTCCACTCCTAATAGCTATTCAGTGATTCTTGCTGAAAAAGACATGTGTGAAGATCAGGTAAGAACAAGGTCAGATTTGGCTGTGGTTTTATCTACAGTTAAATGAGCTGATTATAGTTACTGTCTAAGCTAGCACCTGAAGAATGCCCACTTGAATGAGGTCGTGGAGGACTGCCCACTACTGAAGCTGAATATTAGTTCTTTGTACTGATAACAATATTACTTCACTGTTTTATCAACAGACTCATTTGCCTAATTTTCATTCTATAACAGCTGCTATATTCTTCTTATATTACATGTCGTTGACAACTGCATTTCTGGCCATCTGTTCGCATCTTTTACCCCTGGCCTCAAAAATTCACCAATCCTCAGATATTTCAAGTTGCCTTTAAATTGCTTGGTAACCCGTTCTGCGTTATCACATCTTCAAATGTGCGATATTTCTGTGCATGCACAGAAAGCATAATCTACAAAGGATTATGGACAATTTTATCGGTCACGGAGAGTCCTGGAACACATTAGTTGGGAACTATGTTCTTCTGTCTCCACTAAACTTGCTATCAGTGGTGTTGCCATTGGAGCTGTTACTTTTATCAAGATGATCTTTGGAAGAAAATCCTGTAATTCTATGCAACTTATAATGGTGTGGTGCTTCCATTACTTAAAAGAAAAAAGATAAATCAGAATTTGGTTATCAATGTAATAACTAAAGATATGAGTTACATAAGAACATAAGAAAAAGGAGCAGGAGTAGGCCAATCGGCCCCTCGAGCCTGCTCCGCCATTCAATAAGATCATGGCTGATCTGATCCTAACCTCAAATCTAAAGAACACAAGAAGTAGGAGCAGGACCCGGCCACTCAGCCCCTGGGCCCGCTCCGCCACCCAAAGGGCCTTGACTGATCCAAACTCAGCTTCATGTCCAATTTCCTGCCCGCTCCCCGTAACCCCTAATTCCCTTTACTTCTAGGAAACTGTCTATTTCTGCTTTAAATTTATTTAATGATGTAGCTTCCACAGCTTCCTGGGGCAGCAAATTCCACAGACCTACTACCCTCTGAGTGAAGAAGTTTCTCCTCATCTCAGTTTTGAAAGAGCAGCCCCTTATTCTAAGATTATGCCCCCTAGTTCTAGTTTCACCCATCCTTGGGAACATCCTTACCGCATCCACCCGATCAAGCCCCTTCACAATCTTATATGTTTCAATAAGATCGCCTCTCATTCTTCTGAACTCCAATGAGTAGAGTCCCAATCTACTCAACCTCTCCTCATATGTCCAACCCCTCATCCCCGGGATTAGCCGAGTGAACCTTCTTTGTACTGTCTCGAGAGCAAGTATGTCTTTTCTTAAGTATGGAGACCAAAACTGTATGCAGTATTCCAGGTGCGGTCTCACCAATACCTTATATAACTGCAGCAATACCTCCCTGTTTTTATATTCTATCCCCCTAGCAATAAGAGCCAACATTCCGTTGGCCTTCTTGATCACCTGCTGCACCAGGTGGACAGAAGGATTTTTATATTGCACTTATGTATAATGTACTTGGTGATCAAGTTTCATTTGTAAAAAGGCTTATATTCTTCTGACATATTAAGGCAGAGAGGGCCAAGCTTCTGGCCACTTATCTGTGTACCATGGACCCCCTTGAGCCATATATAATCTACAAAGACAAAAACACCCAATCCAAGGAGTTCAGAACATAAAATGTTAAATGATTTAAAACCAAAAAAAATTTCCAAGAGTATTTAATGTTAATTGATGCACTTTGCTTTTTCTCCTGTCTTCTCACTAGAAGAACTTCTCAGCCATTTATATTATAATGCTTACCTGCTGCATATTTTTATATATCAAAATATGTAAGTATTGTGGTTAAGTATTCGTGTTTACACGTTATTTCTTTATAAATTGATAACTGCCTTCTTGTTCCATTAAATTCATATTTTTAAATTTAGTTCTTTTCAGCAGTAGGGGTGACAGGTTATTTTCCCCAAAAAGCATTAATGAACCAGTTGAGTTTCTATGACAATCTGGCAGGTTTCGTCGTCATTTTTGTCTGGTGCCAGCTCACAAATAACCAGATTTGTTGAATTCAATTTCTTACTTTGCCGTGGTAGGATTTGAACTCATGACCTCTAGATTGTCGGTATCGTAATACACAGGGCACAACTGACGAGGTGCACAAAATTAGCCTTTAGTAGAATGAAAACCAACTAGAAACTCAATGTTAAATCTTTGAATGGATTTTAAATACAGTAAATTTTGATTCGGGAAAGGGAAGGGTTCAGCAGGTTCAGTTTCTACTGCCTTTGCTAAGTCCAAAAACCCAATAGCGGAATCTCAGTACACTTCGAAATGCTGAAAAATGCACCAAAAAAATGTCACAATCTAAAGTTTCCTAGAAAATAAATTTTGCATCACCAGAGCTCATTTCACCCTTCAAAAATGTCTAAATCCACCTCTGCAAAAATTACATTTTTTATACACTTCAGGTTCCCCCCTATAATACAACTGATGGAATACTGGATATAGTTGCAATTTAAGTCATGGCAACTTCATGTCCCACTGCACTCCTATTGTAATTAATTATTTTCATATGTCTTCATCAGGCCAATGAATTTCAGTTTCCCCTGAAAAACAAACTGAATTGCAGAATGTGATCCCAAAATACCAACAAAAATCCTGAAATCCAGTGTAATAAAAAGGAATTGTACTTATTCAGTCACCTTGAAGCAGGGCCTTGATCATGGGCCTTTATGAAGGGCTATTTTTCAGTTGTACCTTGTATTTTTTTTTGAGTTATCTGCTTCTTTGGGGCTGCATCAGCTTCTTCGGGTTTTGCAGATTACAGAAGGGCAGCTGACAGCATACGTGCGTGTCTTCCTCTACTGGCTACACTCCATATTGCAAATGATCTGACATTCCGGGGACCAATAACATTGTAAGCTCATGGAAATGGATTCATGAATGTGTCATTGAGTTAAGGTTGCTGGTTTCACTAAAGTAATTGTAGGGAGCCAACTTCCATCTTTTCAAGGCTGTGCAAGTAGTAACTCTTTTGGGCAGCAAGCCATTTCTGCAGATAAAGACTAACGTCCTGTAATACAGAGTTTTACTAACTTTACCAGAGTGGTTGAGTCTCCACATTACACGAAATATATAAAAGGAGACGAGATGTGCATGGAGGTTGATGTTCCTAGCCAGGAACAATTAGACATGGTAGGATAAAAATTTTATTATAGGAGTGCAGCTGAAAGGAGGTATGCAGGTCTAGCTGCATGCCATAGTATAAATGAACCCAGGCCTAGAGGTGTAGGGCTACAAGTCTGCCAGAACCATTTCACAAAATTTTGTACAGGAGCCTGTCCTTGCACAGGTTCAGCAATTGGGTCTCCATTCTCTGCAACCCACAGCGGAGCCACTGACTGTAAGAGGGTGGGTGGGTCCCAGCATATGGTGAATGCTCTACTTAGTTACATTGAGTACATCGAAACTACAGCACAGAAACAGGCCATGTGGCCCAACTGGTCTATGCCGGCATTTATGCTCCACATGAGCCTCCTCCCCCCCTACTTCATCTAACCCTATCAGGGTTCTATTGTTTTCTCCCTCTAGCTTCCCCTTAAATGTATCTATGCTATTTGCCTTAACTGCTCCTTTCGGTAGCACATTCTACATTCTTACCACTCTTTGGGTAAAGAAGTTTCTCCTGAATTCCCTACTGGATTTATTAGTGACTATTTTATGTTTATGACCTCTAGTTTTGAATTCCCTCAAGTGGAAACATTTTCCCTGCCCTGGCTATAAACTCGCATCTTTCTCTAGTTTCTCTCCTATCTCCCCACATGCCCTCTTCGAGCTCGTCTTAACCATGAGACCCACATCCTGCTCCCCTAACCCTATTCCCACCAAATTGCTGACCACCCAACTTCCCTTCCTGGCCCCCATGTTAGCTGATATTATTAATGATTCCCTTTCCTCAGGTACTGTCCCCCTCCCCTTCAAATCTGCCATTATTACCCCTCTCCTCAAAGAAACCACCCTGTCCGTGCAAACTATCTCCAACCTCCCTTTCCTCTCCAAAGTTCTTTTCACATCCTAAATCCGTGCCCATCTTTCCCGCAACTCCATGTTTGAATCACTCCAATCAGATTTTCGTCCCTGCCACAGTACTGAAACGGCCCTTATCAAAGTCACAAATGACATCCTATGTGACTGTGACCATGGTAAACTATCCCTCCTCATCCTTCTCAATTTGTCTGCAGCCTTTGACACGTTTGACCACACCATCCTCCTCCATCGTCCAGCTGGGTGGGACTGTGCCCACCTGGTTCCATTCTTATCTATCCAGTCGTAGCCAGAGAATCACCTGCAATGGCTTCTCTTCATGCTCCCGCACCATTACTTCTGGCATCCCCCAAGGATCTATCCTTGACCCCTTCCTATTTCTCATCTACATGCTGCCCCTCAGTGACATCATCCGAAAACACATCAGATTTCACATGTATGCGGACGACATCCAGCTCTACCTCACCGCCACCTCTCTCGATCCCGCCACTGTCTTTGTCCTTTGATCTCATTTGTCACACTGCATGTCCAACATCCAGTATGGATGAGGAAAAATTTCCTCCAACTAAATATTGGGAAGACTGAAGCCATTGTCTTTGGTCCCTGCCGCAAACTCCCTTCCCTAACCACCGACTCCGTCTCTCCATCGGGCCACTGTCTAAGGCTGAACCAGACCATTCGCAACATTGGCGTTCTATTTGACCGAGACGAGCTTCTGACCACATACCACCAAGACTGCCTACTTCCACCTCCGTATCATCGTCCGACTCTGTCCTGCCTCAGCTCATCTGCTGCTGAAATCCTCATCCATGCTTTTGTTACCTCTAGACTTGACTATTCCGATGCTCTCCTGGCTGGCCTCCCATCTTCCACCCTCCATAAACTTGAGCTCATCCAAAACTCTGCTGCCTGTATCCTAACTTGCACCAAGTCCCATTCACCCATCACTCCTGTGCTCACTAACCTGGGAATGCCTCCATTTTAAAATTCTCATCCTTGTTTTCAAATCCCACCATGGCCTTGCCCCTCCCTAACTCTCTAACCTCCTCCAACCCTAAAACCCTTCGAGATCTCTGAGTTCCTCCAATTCTTGCCTCTTGCGCATCCTCAATTTTAATCACTCCACCCGTGACAGCGTGCCTTCAACTGCCTAGGCCCTATGCTGTGGAATTCCCTCCCAGAACCTCCCCACCTCTCTCTCCTCCTTTAAGACGCTCCTCAAAACCTACCTCTTTGACCAAGCTTTTGGTCACCTGTCCTAATATCTCCTTATGTGACTTGGTGTCAAATTTTGTTTGATAATGCTCCTGTGAAGCACCTTGGGCATGGGACATTTTACTATGTTAAAGGCACTATATAAATGCGAGTTGTTGTTGTCGTCGTCGTCGTCGTCGTCGTCTACCCTATCAAATCTATCAGGTCACCCCTTAGCCTTCTCCTTTCTAGAGAAAAGAGCCTCAGCCTGTTCAGCCTTTCCTGATATCCTCTCAGTTCTGGTATCATCCTTGTGAATCTTTTTTGCACCCACTCCAATGCCTCTATATCCTTTCTATAGTATGGAGACCAGAACCGTGCACAATACTCCAAGTGTGGTCTAACCAAAGTTCTATACAAGTTTAACATAACTTCTCTGCTTTTCAATTCTATTCCTCTAGAAATGAACCCTAGAGCTTAATTTGCCTTTTTTATGGCCTTATTAACCCGCATTGTTACTTTTAGTGATTTGTGTATCTATACCCTTAGATCCCTTTGCTCTTCTTATTATCCAAGCATTATGTGGCCTCCTTATTCTTCCTACCAAAATGCACCACCTCACAGCTACCTATATTGAAATTCATTTGCCAATTATACGTCCATTCTCAAATATGTAATAGAAAGACATCTAGAGAACGAAAATATAATAAAGAATTGTCAGCACGGATTTCTGAAGGGAAAGTCATGTTTGACCAAACTTATTAAATTCTTTGAAGAAGTAACAAAGAGTAGACAAGGGTAATGCAGTAGATGTAATATATTTGGATTTTCAAAAGGCCTTCAATAAGGTATCACATTGTAAACTAATGGCAATGTGATAGAGAAGCAAAGGGATCTAGGGGTACAGATACACAAATTATTAAAAGTAACACTGTCATTATTAATGTCCTCTTGCATTTTGACACATTCTTCCTTTGTATTAACTACACCCCTAATCCCCTAATTTGGTGTCATCCACAAATTTTGAAGTTGTACTTCCGATTCCCAAATCCAAATCGTTAATGTAAATGGTGAACAATAGTGGTACCAGCACCGATCCCTGTGGAACACCACTTCTCACCTGTTGCTAGTCTGAGTAGCTACCCTTAACCCCTACTCTCTGTTTTCTATTATATAGCCAACTTGGTATACATTCTGCTGACTCCACATGCTCTGGCCTTAGCCATTAGTTTACAACGCAGTACCTTTTTGAAGGCCTTTTGAAAATCTAAATATATTACATCTACTACATTACCCTTGTCTACTCTTTCTGGTGCTTCTTCAAAGAATGCGATAAGGTTAGTCAAGCATGACTTTCCCTTCTGAAATCCGTGCTGACTATTCTTTAATATATTTTCATTCTCTAAATTATATTATATCTTTGAGTAAAGATTCCATTATCTTTTCTACCATTGATGATAAGCTAACTGGTATATAGTTCCCCGGGCTTGTTCTATCTCCCTTTTTAAATATAGGAATAATATTAGCTGTCCACCAGTCCTCTGGCACTATCCCCTTTTCTAGTGATTTTTTATATATATAATAGTGCCTCTGCTATCTCCTCCCTAACTTCTTTTAATATCCGCAGATGCAATCCATCCAGACCAGGGGTTTTATCCTCTCTAAGTTTGATTAGTTTATCAATTATCTCCCCCTTTCTATCTTAAATGTCTTTATACCTTTTTTGATCTCCTCTGCTAATGTCATACCCACCTTGTTTAATCTCCCTGGTAAATACTGAGGCAAAGTAACTAGTCAATATTTCTGCCATTTCGCTGTCGTTACCTGCGAGTTTATCGTGTGCATCCCTTAGTGGCCCTATTCCAATTCTGATTTTTCTTTTGTTATTTATGTGTCTGTAGAATACTTTACTATTTCTTTTTATATTCTTTAATAATTTAACTTCGTAGTTCCTCTTTGCATTCCTAATTTTTTTTTTGACTTCTTTCCTAACCTTTTCATACTCCCGTATCATCCTTTCTTTTATTGTCTATGCACTTAGTGTATGCCTTTTTCTTTAGTTTCAATTTTACCCATATCACTTTATTCATCCACGGTGTTTCATTTTTGGCTAGTTTGTTCTTGATTTTTAGAGGAATATATTTCTCCTGAACTCTATTGATCATCATTTTATATATCACCTACTGCTGTTCTATATCTTTGTCAATTTTTTTTCCAGTTTACCTGCCCTAGTTCCATTCTCATCCCCTCAAAATTAGTTTTTTTTCCAATCTATTGCTTTGGTCTTTGTCTTACTTATGTCTTTCTCAACCATTATTTAAACCTTATGTTATGATCGTTATTGCCTAGATGTTCCCCTAAGCTTACGTCACTTATCTGTTCTGGTTCATTTCCCATTACTCGATCCAGCAGTGATTCCTCTCTTGTTGGGCTTCTCACATACTGGGTAAGAAAGGAATCATGTACACACTGTAAGATTATTATTTTTTTTACTAATTTCATGGATTTGTCTACATATTTTGTTCTCCACTTCCCTTTCACTATTAGGTCTGTAGAATATAACTATTAATGTGATCGATTCCTTCTTATCCTTTGTTCTCAATTCTGTTTCTATCTTAATGTTACTTATGCCCCTTTTTTCTATTGCCATTATGATGTCTCTAATTAGTACAGCTACGCCACCCCCTTCTTCCTTCCCTATCCTTTCTAAATATGTTATATCCTGCAATATTTAACTGCCAGTCCTGCTCCTTATATAGTCATGTTTCAGTTATCCCTACCACATCTGGCTCCTCACTATGAATTATTGCCTCCAGTTCCCCCATTTTGTTTTGGATGCTGTGCACATTGCTGTACAGGCAATGCACCAGGAACAATTGCACTAGGTAGTGCAAAATTACCTTCAGGAAGGCAAGTTTATTTGCATCACACATTGAAGCACATCAATGGTGAGAAGGCGGCTGAGAAAGTGTTGCCATAGTTACACCACACAGATCATTCAACCTGCCACAGCACTTTCGCAGGTCCTTTATAAACTAATGTATGCATTTTCCTCATGCATGCCAACTTTTATTACCATACATATGTTTAGGACGAAGACAAGCAAATAGGTGAGAAAACAGGATTAGATGTAAACTTGTGCGGCACTTGAAGCTGAAGAGCTGATATTTTATAGTATCTCAGTGTGTTGAGAAAATAAGTGTTTTTACGCTGTACTGGTCATTGGGAGAGTGACTGACCTGCGCTCTCGTGTTTACGTCCTACAGTGGAGTGGGTATCAATGTAGACTAGCTCCACACTCTGCACATCCAGGAGCAGCTGTGACACGTTGGCCATCTCTGATAACATGATGTCCGTAATGACAAATAGTCCCAATAGTGCATCAGGATGTCACTGTAAACACTGATGCACTGAATCCAATTCAGCATGTTTGCTGGATATTTCCTGGAGATCCAGGGAGACCACAAAAGACTGGGTCTCTGCTGCTACAAAAAGAGTTGCGTTTATTACTCTAATTGAGTGGAACACCTGCAATAAGAGATGGTGGCACTGCTTCAACAATGAGTTGGAGATGTACATTTCAAAAAAGCAGAGATGTGTTACCATTTTTTTAAAACTAAAAACAAGTGAAATCGGAACTTATTCTTGTTCCGCCAGAGGAATTTTCTTTTTACTATTAGTAGGATTTTTATTTTAAAATCTATTCATTGGGCTTCCTGAATGGTTAATTTGGTAACGGCAGTGTGTATCTGACCCAAACAGATCAGAAGCTCCTAGGTTTGATTTCCTGTCTGAGCTACTTGATCTCAGCGGAGTGGAAGTAGCAGTGCTATAATTAGCTTGAACCCCCCCCCCCTGATCTAGAGAAGGAAACATCATCCCAATGTTCCCGCTTCTAATTGCACTTTGGCTGTTAAGTGTGCATGTGTGGGTGTCAAGTGATAACAGGATCAGGCTGGGCTAAGAAGCTCCCTATGCTCAAGCAGCCAGCCGACACCCACTGTCTGGGCTCTTGTACAAGGAGTACCCTTACGAGCAGGATCCCAAGGACCTTGAGAACTTATCTTCAGGAGAGTAGGTGGGAAATTGGTCAAACAAAATTTGTTTGTGAATGATAGTGATGGTGCTCCCATAGGCCAGCCACTTTCATTGCCTCCCCATTTTCTTTCCTGCAGTTCAATGATGAAAATATTGCACTGCATCAAATTATACTTAAAAATAATCTATTTGTGTAATAAGCCATGTGTTATTGACTCTCACTCTGATAAATCTGCTCAATTTCACGAACAGTACTGGTCACATTATTATTCACACCATTTATTTTTTGCCTAACTGTTTTCAATCCAAGGTGAAGTCATTAAATGATACTGTTATGTAATGTTTTCTATTTTGGTTACATTTTGTAATTGCTCACAAAAGAGAACTTTTTGCTATTTTCTTACAACAGGCAGAGGGTGGGGTGTGGATGCTACAGTGGATGCAATGAGACTTTCAACTAAAGTCACATAATCAAAAGCACATCTCAGGCTGATATCAATCAATTCAAAATAAAAAAGACTTGAATTCATACAGCACATTTTCATCTCTCTCAGAAACATAGGAGCAAGAGTAGGCCATTCGGCCCTTCGGGCCTTCTCTGCCATTCAAAATGATCATGGCTCATCGTCTAACTCAGTACCCTGTTCCTGCTTTTTCCCCATATCTCTTGATCCCTTTAGCATTAAGAAATATATCTATCTCCTTCTTGAATATATTAAATGACTTGACCTCCACTGCCTTCTGTGGTAGAGAATTCCACAGGTTCACCACCCTCTGAGTGAAGAAATTTCTCATCATCTCGGTTCTAAATGGCATACCCCGTATCCTGAGACTGTGACCCCTGGTTCTGGACTCCCCCAGCCATCGGGAACATCCTCCCTGCATCTAGTCTTGTAGTCCTGTTAGAATTTTATATGTTTCGATGCGATCACCTCTCATTCTTCTAAACTCTGGTGAATATAGACCTAGTCGACCCAGTCTTTCTTCATACGTCAGTCTTGCCATCCCAGGAATCAGTCTGGTAAACTTTGTTGCACTCCCTCCATGGCAAGGACATCCTTCCTCAGATAAGGAGACCAAAACTGCACACAATACTCCAGATGTGGTCTCACCAAGGGCCTTTATAACTGCAGTAAAACATCCCTGCTTCTGTACTCAAATCCTCTTGCAATGAAGGCCAACATACCATTCGCCTTCCTAACTGCTTGCTGCACCTGAATGCTCGCTTTCAGCGACTGATGTACAAGGACACCCAGGTTTCATTGCACCTCCCCTTTTCCCAATCTATCACCATTCAGGTAATAATCTGCCTTTCTGTTTTTACAACCAAAGTGGATAACCTCACATTTATCCACGTTATACTGCATCTGCCATGTTCTTACAATCACTCAAATCAATGAACATTCGTAAACTTACCCATCTGCTGGAACGAAAATACTTACGCCACCAAAAGGTACACTGAAAGCTACACTACTTTTTAAAAGTGCGATGACTCCTAATAACTGTGAAAAACTAAAAATTACATTTTAAAAATGTGAATGTCATATTACTCTTATTTTAACATTTTTTGACCATTAAAATTTTTTTTTTAATTTAAAATTAAAACTTTTTTTTTTACTTTTAACTTCTGTCTGTTTCATTAAATCAAATCATTTTCTTGGCTTTTTAAAAGATGTTAAATTTTTAATTTATTTATTAAATGAATGGTTTCTACTTGTGGACATGACTTCTCTTCCTGACAGATTCTGTGGGTGTGGCTTCCATTCCTACAGTGTGTCCGATGCGAATGAGAACCTACGTTGAGCGAACAAGTTGAAAAGAATTCAAAATGGAGCAAGTTGATACCACGAGCCAGGAAGTAAGCATTTTCGTACTTTTTATCTGCAGGATGTGTGGAGAGCCTTGCCATGCCGGTCGGCGCAAGTTCTGGGCCATTATTGAATCTGCTTCCACCACCCTTTCAGGCGGTGCATTCCAGATCATAACACTCTGTGTAAAAAATTGTTTCCTCATGTCACCTCTGGTACTTTTGCCTATCACCTTAAATCTGTGTTCTCTGGTTACCGACCCTTCTCTTTACTTACTCTATCAAAACCGTTAATGATTTTGAACACCTCTATCAAATCTCCTCAACCTTCTCTACTCTAAGGAGAACCACCTCAGCTTCTCCAGTCTCTCCACATAACTGAATCCTTCATCCCTGGTACCATTCTAGTAAATCTCTTCTGCACCCTTTCTAAGGCCTTGACATCCTTCCTAAAGTGTGGTGCTCAGAACTGAATACAGTACTCCAGCTGAGGCCTAACCAGTGTTTTATAAAGGTTTAGCATAACTTCCTTGCTTTTGTACTCTATGCCTCTATTATTAAAGCTCAGGATCCCATATGCTTTTTTTAACAGCCTTCTCACCTTTCAAAGATTTGTCTACATACACCCACAGGTCTCTCTGTTCATGTACCCCCTTTAAATTGTACCATTTAATTTATATTGCCTCTCCTCATTCTTCCTACTAAAATGTATCACTTTACACTTCTCTGTGTTAAATTTCATCTGCCATGTGTCTGCCCATTTCACCAGTCTGTCTCTGTCCTCTTGAAGTCTATTACTATCCTCCGCATTGTTTACTACATTTCAGAGTTTCGTGTCATCTGCAAACTTTGAAATTATACCCTGTATACTCAAGTCCAGTTCATCGATATATATATATCAAAAAAAAGAGCAGTGGTCCTAATACTGACCCCTGGGGAACACCATTGTATACTTCCTTCCAGTTCACCACTACTCTCTGCTTTCTGTCCCTTAGCCAATTTTATATCCATGCTGCCACTGTCCCTTTAATCCCATCGGCTTTTATTTTGCTTAATAGTCTATTACATGGTTCTTTATCAAATGCCTTTTGAAAGTTCATATTCACATCAACCATTCTACCCTCATCAACCCTCTCCGTTACTTCATCAAAGAACTCCATCAACATTACTGTCCTTTCTCAAATCCGTGCTGACTCATTTATTAGCCCATACTTTTCCAAGTGCCAATTAATTTTGTCCTGGATTATTGTCTCTAAAAGTTTCCCCACCAATGTTAAGCTGAGTGGTCTGTAATTGCTGGGTTTATCCTTCTCCCATTTTTTGAACAGTGGTCTAACATTTGTAATTCTCCGGTCCTCTGGCACCAGCTCTATATCTGAGGAGGATTGGAAGATTGTGGCCAGAGCTTCCGCAATTTCTACCCTTACTTCTCTCAATGACCTAGGATGCATCCCATCTGGACTGGGTGACTTTTCTACTTTGAGTACTGCCAACCATTTAAGTACCTCCTCCTTATCTATTTTTATCCTATCCAATATCATTACTACCTCCTCCTATTCTGCTACAATGGCAGCATCCTCTTCTATGTAATGTCTGTATTCAGCTTGGTTCTCTACTGTATTATGAAACTCACATTTGTCATAAGCCTCCTTTTTCTGTTTCATTTTAGACTCGATATCTTTAGTCATCTAGAGAACTCTAGATTTGGATGTCCTTCCTTTCCCTCTCATAGGAATGTGTCTACGCTGTACTCAAATCATCTCCTCCTTGAAGGTCTTCCATTGTTCAATTGCAGTTTTCCCTACCAATTTTTGTTTCCAATCCACCTAGGCAAGTTACCTTTTTAACTCACTGAAATTAGCCCTCCTCCAGTTAAGTATTTTTACGCTTGATTGTTCCTTGTCCTTTTCCATAACTATTCTAAACATAATGATATTATGATCAGAGTTCCCCAAATGCTCCCACACTGAAACATGCTCCCCTTGTCCCACCTCATTACCCAGAACTAGATCCAGCATTGCTTCCTTCCTCGTTGGGCTGGAAACACAATGATCAAGAAAGTTCTCTTGATAACATTTCAGGAATTCCTCCTCCTCTTTGCCCTTTACGCTGTTACTATCCCAGTCTATACTGGGATAATTGAAGTCCCCCATTATCAGGACTGTATAGGTCTTGTATCTTTCTGCATTTTGCCTGTGAATTTGCTCCTCTATCTCCTTCCCACTATTTGGTGGCCTATAGTATACACTCAGTAGCGTAATAGCTCCTCTATTGTTCCTTAATTCTAACCAAATCGATTCTGTCTTTGACCCCTCAACTACATCATCCATTTCCAGTGCTATAATAGTTCCTTTGATCAGTACTACCAGCCTACCCTCCTTTCTTTCCTTTCCTGAATACCCTGTAGCCAGGAATATTAAGTACCCAATCCTCCCTATCTTTGAGCTAGGTCTCTGTTATTGCTCTATATCATAGTGTCATGTGGTTACTTGTGCCTGCTGCTCACTAACCTTATTTACCATGCTACATGCATTTACGCATATGTGTTCCAAACTCATCTTAGACTGCCTCGCATTTGCCCCGTTTGATCCCTCCTATTTCTGAACTAATCTTTACTCTCGTGCTATTTGTCTCTCCCAGTTCTCTGTACACCTCGTTTCTCCTTTCTATTGTTTCATTCTTGTGCCCCTCCCCCACAGCATTAGTTAACCTCCGGGCGAGGACATTGGTCCCAACTCTGTTGAGTTTTTGATCATTTGTTTGTTTGTCTCTAGCCCAGCAGTTCTGAGGCAATTGTGGAAAACCGACTGCAGTCCCCACTTTGTCTCCCCTCCCCCACTCACACCGATACATATTTTATACATTGATTTAAAAGGCATGTTAATTTTTGAAAATTAAAAATCAATTATGAAGTACACAAGTACTTAATAGAATGCACAATATTTTCTGTAAAAATTCAAACTTTTTTTTAACGTAATAAAGTCCTGGAGTCCCTCCCCATGGAAATGCATCACCAACATGCCTTCAACACTTGGAATTCCCCTTCAGACTTTCATGTACTTATGTTCCTTATTGCTCCAGTACAAACGAAGGAATGTTGTGTATACCGACACGTAAGGTACAAAGCTCCTGAAACTACTTTTTTTCCACATGAACACCATTCTTTGCTTGTCAGCTGTTTGGGGGTTTGTGTCAGCTTTTTTGAAACCAGTCAGCTTTTGCGAGCTTTCTAGGTTGTCGCATATGAAATATCGATCTACGTATAGACTGACTTTGCTACTTACCAATGGTTGGCTGTGGTTCACGATTCAAAGAATATGCAGTGACTATGTTGCAGGGGTCATTAGATGTTGACTACAGGCAGGAATGCTGTTTTGTTTCCTCTCCAGTCCAGCAGTTGTGAGGCAACTGTGGCAACCCTATTGCAGTCCCCACTTTGTTTCCCCTCCCCCACCCACAATGATACATATTTTGTCCATTGACTTAAAGGCATGTTGATTTTTGAAGCGAATATATTACATCTATATGAGGGACAATTTATTCAGTCAGAAGTCATTTTTCCTGCTGTTCAAATAGTTCACATACTAAGAGGTGGTGATTTTTGTAGTTAAAAATATCGAAGGTCAAAAATTAGTTCCTGTCAGCAAAGATAAGTTTCAAATTATGTTGGGTAATATTAGTAATGAAATATGAAATTCCTGCATTTGGTATTTTAAATAGGTTAATGCCTTTGTTTAAATAGTGGACAGAAACATGTTTTACGAATGCATTTGTGCTAAGTTCATAAAAAAAACTCAATTGTAAATTCATAATTTCATTACGGGAGTGGTCTAGCACGAAAGGAAGCTCCAGTTAAGGATCTCCATAGCAACAAAAAAATGATTTAAAAAAAAAATTCAAAGAGTTTTGTGTTGGCCGCATTATTTTGTTCCTTAAAAAGGAGTACTAAAGAACGCAATACACACAGAAAGTTTCCCTAGATTTGCCCTTCCCCTTAATAAATAGCTTCTTCATGCTCAGAGTTTTGACTCGTGGAATAGATCGATGTCAAGTGTGAAATACAAACCCAAATGAATCATCCAGAAGGGAACTAGGCGGAAACTGGGAAAAGAGAAATATAGGTTTGATGTAGGAAAAAGGATGAAAAATGGTCAGGTGCGTTTCTGAAATTACAGCTGGATGAGAGAGTGAACTAAATGGAATGAGTTAGCTCTTGTTGTTCCTACATTTTTATATATATTAGCTGATCTTCCGGTGGTGTGGTTCATGATGAGTTAGACGGCATGCTATTATATCTAGTATAATGTGCAACATAGTATGAGGACTACTGATTTATGGCAATTGAATAAGTCTTTATTACTGAATATTGTGGGAGGGGGGGGTAAAGAAGGGGGAGAGAGGGGGAATGCCCCCTTCCTGAATATAGTCCATTCAGGAGATATGTACAACGTACTATATTTAGTAATGTGCCTTTTAAAAACAGATGGGGCTAATATTACAAATGAAAATAAGGAAACGGTAGACTTATTGAATAACTACTGTGTGTCAGACTTCACAGTACAGGAAGAGGATAATATATCTGACATTCCAAGGAAACTAATAATGAATCAAGGACTGGAACTCACTAAAGTTAACATAAGCAAGAAAACAGTACTAGAAAAAATAATGGCAGTAAAGGAAGGTGAGGAAATTGCAGAAGCTTCAGCCATAATCTTCCAAATGCTTTCTCGTTTCAGGAATTGTTCCTTTAGATTGGGAAATTGCAAACATAACTCCATTATTTAAGAAAGGTGAGAGAGAGAAACCAGGAAATTATAAACCTGTTAGTTTAACATCTGTTGTGTGGAGGTTATTGGAATCTGTAATTAAGGACAAGGTGACGGAGCACTTAGAGAAATTTGAGTTGATTAGAGAGAGGCAACATGGATTTGTTTCAGATAGGTCCTGTTAAATGAACCTAACTGAATTTTTTTTGAGGAAGTAACTGAAGTAGTAGACGGGGGAGTGTCTATGGATTTTTTTTTATTCGTTCATGGGATGTGGGCGTCGCTGGCGAGGCCAGCATTTATTGCCCATCCCTAATTGCCCTTGAGAAGGTGGTGGTGAGCCGCCTTCTTGAACCGCTGTAGTCCATGTGGTGAAGGTTCTCCCACAGTGCTGTTAGGGAGTTCCAGGATTTTGACCCAGCGACAATGAAGGAACGGCGATATATTTCCAAGTCGGGATGGTGTGTGACTTGGAGGGGAACGTGCAGGTGGTGTTGTTCCCATGTGCCTGCTGCCCTTGTCCTTCTAGGTGGTAGAGGTCGCGAGTTTGGGAGGTGCTATCGAAGAAGCCTTGGCGAGTTGCTGCAGTGCATCCTGTGGATGGTACACATTGCAGCCACTGTGCACCAGTGGTGAAGGGAGTGAATGTTTAGGGTGGTGGATGAGGTGCCAATCAAGCGGGCTGCTTTGTCCTGGATGGTGTTGAGCTTCTTAAGTATTGTTGGAGCTGCACTCATCCAGGCAAATGGAGAGTATTCCATCACACTCCTGACTTGTGCCTTGTAGATGGTCGAAAGGCTTTGGGGATTTGGGGAGTCAGGAGGTGAGTCACTTGCCGCAAAATACCTCTTGTAGCCACAATAATTATATGGCTGGTCCAGTTAAGTTTCTGGTCAATGGTGACCCCCAGGATGTTGATGGTAGTTTATATAGACTTCCAGAAGGCATTCGATAAGGTTCCACATAAGAGAAGTTTAGCTAAAATTAAAACTCATGGAATCGAAGGCAAATTATTGACCTGGTTAGGAGATTGGTTAGGTGGTAGAAGACAGAAAGTAGGTTATTAGGTATGTACTCAAATTGGAAGGAAGTGACTAGTGGTGTCTCACAAGGATCTGTGCTGGGGCCTCAACTATTCATTATATTTATTAATGACTTAGATAACACAATGGAGAGCCATATATCCAAATTTGCCGATGACACAACGATAGGTGGCATAGTAAGTAGTGTAGACAGTGCATCAAATTAGAGACATTGATAGATTAAGTGAGTGGGCAAAACTGTGGCAGATGGATTTCAACACAGGTAATTGAGAGGTCATCCATTTTGGACCAAAAAAGGATAGATCCGTGTATTTTTGAAATGGTGAAAAGCTACGAACAGTGGAGATCCAAAGATATTATGGGGTCCATGTACACAGATCACTAAAATATAGTGGTCAGGTACAAAAAAATAATCAAGAAGGCTACTGGAATGTTAGCCTTTATAACAAGACGGGTAGAATATAAAGGGGAGGAAGTTTTGCTACAGCTATTCAAAGCCCTGGTTAGACCACATCCGGAGAACTGTGTACAGTTTTGGGCATGGGACCTAAGAAAGGATATATTGGCCTTGGAGGGAGTGCAGCGCCGATTCACCAGAATGTTACCAGGGCTCCAAGAGTAAATTATGAGGTGAGATTACATGAACTAGGCTTGTATTCCCTGGTTTTTTGAAGGTTAAGGGGTGATTTGATTGAGGTTTTTAGGATTTTGAAAGGAATTGATAGGGTAGATAGAGAGAAACTTTTTCCACCGGCGGGGGAGTCTAGGACAAGGGGACATAACCTTAAACTCAGAGCCAGGCCATTCAGGAGAGAAGTTAGGAAGCACTTCTTCACCCAAAGGGTGGCAGAAGTGTGAACTCTCTCCCACAAAAAGCAGTAGATGCTAGCTCAATTGGTAAATTTTAAATTTGAGATTGATAGATTTTTGCTAGCCAATGGTATTAAGAGCCAAGGCAGCTTTTTGAAGTTAGGATACAGATCAGCCATGATCTCACTGAATGGTGGAACAGGCTTGAGGGGCTGAATGGCCTACTCCTGCTCCTATGAAAGCCAAGTTATTGGTAGGTAGCCCTTTAATGAGAATGTTTGGTAGAAGAAAATATTGCTCAGATGAAGATTAATTTCACCTTTAATTCAAAAAGGAAAACTGGTGCGTTATCAATCTGAGTCAGCACTGTGACTGATCTATTACCGGATTACCTCCTGTAAGTGCAGGAATTTTTAATTCATCTGAATATCATTTGTATGTGGTTAACCAAGAACTGTGACTCTATAGGTGCTTTTATAAATGCTAAAGGGTCCCAGGGCGTGAAGCTCGAATGGAGACGAGTCAATACTTTTAGAGGGAATGGAGACTAAGAAATATGACCACTATGGTACCATAGCTTTACACTTTAGGAACAATTTCTTTGCCCTTTTTCCTAATTTTACTTTCATTGTTGCTCAAGCTGGTCTTTTACTTCTGTTATCCTTCTTTCCTAGATCTATGTATTTGTTCTGTATGTATGGTATTTCTAAACAGGATCCACTTTTCTTCCATGCTTTATCCCTCAAAGTGTTGGCTAGTCCATTTTCCTTATCTCAACCCTCATTCCCTCAAAATCTGCCTTTCTGGTTGACCATATCTATTGTATTATCCATCATAAGTCTAACCCTAAATTCCACCATATTGTGGTCACCATTGCTAACGTTTCTCTGGCTTTGATCTGTTCTACCATGTCCTGGTTGTTAGTTATTATCAGGTCCAGTAACATTCCTACTCATGTGGGTTCCTTGACCTATTGTTCTGTGTAACAATGCAAGATCATATTTTTACTCCTATTGCACCTTTATAAATTTCCTAATCTATCCCTGGTAAATTGAAGTCTCTCATAACAACTCCATTTGTTCCTGTACATGCTTCTCTTTTTTGACTACAAAGTTAGTGGTCCAATTTCTCCTCCTGACCTGGTGGTCTATAGTAAGCACCCATAGTTAGTTTCTTTCCTGTCATGTCTCTTATCCTTATACACAGGGTTTCCAAATCTTGTGCACATGGACCAAATAGCTCTATCTCCATTATAATCAAGTTATTTTTTCACATAAAAAGCAACAAATCGTCCCAGTTTGTCTTTTCTATCTCTACAAAATAATCTATATCCCTGCACATTTACCCAACCTGTGTCACTGTTGAACCAGGTCTCCCTGATGCCTATGATATCATAATGTGGAGATGCCGGTGATGGACTGGGGTGGACAAATGTAAGGAATCGTACAACACCAGGTTATAGTCCAACAGTTTTATTTGAAAATCACAAGCTTTCAGAGATTATCTCCTTCGTCAGGTGAGTGAGTGAATAAGAGGTTCTCAAATCGTTTTCCGTGACATACAAGACATACTGTTTTCCGTGGCTAACCTGTCTGAACACCAACGACACCTTTGATTCCCAGCCTAATATAAGATATGCGATTTGAGAACCTCTCATTCACTCACTCACCTGACGAAGGAGATAATCTCTGAAAGCTTGTGATTTTCAAATAAAACTGTTGGACTATAACCTGGTGTTGTAAGATTCCTTACATATGATATCATAGCCTCCCTCTCAAGCAAGGAGCTCCAGTTCGTATTTTATTCCTAACATTCATAAATGGAATTTTGAGGCATCCATTCCCCCTACTTTCTAGACTGATGTGTTTGTTTATTTTGTCATTATTTCAATGTGGTCATATCCTTATACTTTGTGGATTTACCTGCTATGTCACTGTCTGAACTTAAGCTGACGCCAGCCCCTGCTCTGTACCATAATATCTAGCTTTAGTTTCTCGACATTACAACAGTAACCAAGTTTCGAAAGTACTTAATTAGCTGTGAAGTACTTTGGGACATCCTGAGATCACAAAAAGTGCTGTACAAATGGAAGTTTTTTTTTTCTTTTGTACCTTTTCTACTTCCATCACCCTCTATTTTCCCATGTTCTAAGTCTGCTTTGTTTCCCCTCCCCCATATTATTAGTTTAAATCTTTCTGTAGTTACACAGTTTACATTGATGTGAAGCCAAAATCACTTCATACTAATGCAAACTAGAATATGAGGGGGCAGATTACCTTCTCCCCCTTCTGCCCAAGTGAACGCTGCGTGGAGCAGTTCCAAAATGCACTTCATCTGAATGGACCTTAACTAATCTGTACACCCTGACTGAGACAATTTAAATATCATAGGCATGGGCTAGACATGCACCTACAATTGGGTGCATGCTCATTAGATAGAGGAATGTCAACCTGGTATAACAGGTCTCTACCCCATTTTCCTCTGCAGTGCACCCCAGAAACAGGTTGTGGTGCAAGGCAAAGTAAAATCAGCCTCTATATGTGGGATCACAAGAGCAACAATTAGGCTGCCAGGAACCAGAATTAAGGTTGGGAATGGTACTGAAAGCAGACAGGCTCATTGAAGAAACAGTTAGATGCTGTAATGGTTGTATTGGTCTTCTGGAAGGATGAAATCAAATGGGCTAAATGGTCTTCATTCAAAGCTGTCATGAATAAGGACATTCAAGGATGAGGAAGAGTCATTTGGTCCACTGAAGGTAATCCCTCAGAAAAGGCTAACGGGTTAAGACCATAAAACATAGCACTGCAATATCAAACAGGCTATGGAGTGGGAGGGTGATAAGAGATATCTGGAAAATGAGCAGTTGCGGGTAGATGGAGTGATTATATCAAGACAAAAATGTACGAATGGAACCATCTCTTTAAAGAGTAAGCTGTTCCACAGGTTGGAACTCTACTGTTAATTCAACACTTATTATATCATATGCAATTGGGATGTCACTGTTTAGATTTGAGCCTCAGTTCTAGTGTTTTATTGGTTCCTAGAAAATAGAATGATACATTAGTCCAGTGCCATTTCACAGTGTTTTATTGCTATAAATGAACTTATTAGACAGACGCATAAGGATTTACACAAAGGTCAGACAGGTGATAAGTAAATGGGTAATCGTCATGAAAAATACATTCTCCCATTCAGCAGAGAGGGAGAATCAGGGAGAGCAGCCATTTTTGTCATGGTGATATAATGCACAAAGCAAATGATGCAATTTGAAGCAATTTGTATTATCTTGTGCATTTGTAAACAAATTAGAAGGCAGTTGCCAAATACCTTATGGAGATGGTACCCCTAAATGTGTTTCTACTTTACCGTGTTTTCACCAAATTTTAATAAAAACTAAAATAAAGGCAGAGATATACTATAAGATTTTCACAGCAGCAGAGGGAAATCTTTCACTCTGGTGAGATATCATACTTAGTACCAAGGAAACAAGATTATTCTTTTATACCAGTGATTAACTGCAATGAAGCAAGGGCATACTGCTATATCAGTGTGCACAGATAGTCACTGGGTCTGATTTTAAATGGTGGTATTGTTCATTGCAAGAAATGCATTGACAGCCTGTGGCTGTCTGAACCAATAACCTCTCTCTCTTGTATATCTAATTGACAAGGATTTTAATCCAAGTGGACTAGTGATTGGAAAGGGCTATTACACAAATGCAATTAATGAGGCTGGTTATTTATTGTATGTACAATTGACAAGGCATTTTACTTAATTGACAAAGCAGGGTACCTAATTTTACTGCTAATTGATGAAGATTGTTACTCATCATATCATTGACAAAGCTTGCTATTTGCTGCAGAATGACTGACAGTTCTGTGGAGTGTTCTTGAATGATTCTGGGATATTTTCAGGGCTCTTTATGTCAAATAGCACAGAAAATAATAAACAGATAAGAAATAACTAGAGAGCATCACAACGCTGCAATAATTAGTTTTGATTATGTCATAACCCAAATGTGAGAAGCTTGATGCCCACAGCATTTGTGGAGTGTTTACATTTAGATTGTATCCTGATTGCCAATTCCATCTGCTTTTATTTTTCATATTCAGGATTTAGGCATCGCTGGCAAGGCCAGCATTTATTGCCCATCCTTAATCGCCTTTGAGAAGATGGTGATGAGCCTTCTTCTAGAACCGATGCAGTCCATGTGGTCAAGGTGCTCCTACAATACTTGTAGGTAGGGAATTCGATGATTTATGTCCAAGTCAGGATGGTGTGTGACTTGGAGGGGAACTTGAAGGTAATAGTATTCCCATGCACTTGCTGCCCTTGTCCTTCTCGGTGACTCAGGCTTGAACCTACTCCCAGCCGGATATTTATTTTTTATTAAGTATCCTTCAGCTTTGTTATTTAAACTCAGCTGTCATTGTCAATATTTTAACTGCACCACATACATTCCTCAGTTGAACTATGAAAAAGTCTTGCTGAGCCTGATAGACTTCTCAGGTGGACATAAAAGATCTCATGGCACTATTCAAAGGGAAACAGGGAGTTCCCCTGGTGTCCTAGCCAACACAACCCTCAACCAACACTGCCAAAAAACAGATTATCCTGTCATTTATCTCCTTACTATCTCTGTGGGACCTTGCTGTGCACAGATTGGCTGTTGCGTTTCCCTACAGCAGTGACTACAATTCAAAAGTACTTAATTTCTGTGACGTGCTTTGGAACATTTTGAGGTTGTGAAAGGCACTTTAAAAATGCAATTTATTTCTTCCCTGGTTCCTTAAATTTTTCATGTAAATGTAACCTAAAGTTGTAAAAATAGTACATTATCATATTGGTCAACTATATCTTAAAGTTGATGATCAGCATTCCAACTCGTGTAAGCTTGTCAATGTTTCACAAGAAAAATCAACTTTTTGTACTAAGATTGATGGCTGTCACTACGAACCAATTCTGTCAGTTGAGGACAGGACTTGAGCTCTGAGAACCAATCATATTAGTTGAAGTTCAGAACGGAAGGCTGTTAGAAGCAATCAGACATTATTTTCTCCACCGTTGGTTACACATGAACTTGAGACAGAAAAGTTTTAAGATGAGCTGGTAGTTATGAATATAATGTAAAACAATTACACTGTAATTCCCATACTTAGGATTTTCCTAAAGTATGCTACGGTGATGCCTGATGCTCATTTGTGGATTCTATGTAACTGTCCAGTTACAATATATAAATTTGTTGTTTTCAGTTGGTTTATGCTCGTAGTGGAAGTCCCTTTATTACAATTCAATAATTGTGGCCAGAACCCAACCCATGGTTAATAAAGTGGTCAACATCCAAGGGGAAAATGTGAGGAGTGACATGAATAGTCGCTAAGATTGCAAATCCTAGACGAGAGGTCGTCAACCAAGTCCATCTGAGACTGCTAAACTCAGCTCCCCATTCTTGTTCCTGCGCACTTTGTTTTAAATTTGCAGTGTGTAATAATTTTGTTTCCCTGTATATATAGATATATCTATATATATAAAGAACTTTTATTAGGTGAAAAGAGCAGAAATGTTGTTGCCAATAATAGCAGATGAACACTTCATATGTTTGTATGATGTTCCTCTGTCCGCTAGTTTAACAAATGTCATTAACTCCTCTAAAATGGCCAACAGAGGAATACCATATGACTCATTAAACATTCATCCAATATTGTTGCCAACAGTAACTCCTGGTCGTGTATTTGAAGGTTTTAAAAACAGACAAGAAATGGCTGAAATGCACAGCAGATCGATCAGCCTCTAAAGGAGGAAAATACAGGTTAATGTTTAGGTGTGACCCTTGATCAGAAATTGGTTCCAAGGTTTTGTTTGGATAAAACTGACTTACTCTATCCCCGTTGATGCTACTTAAAAATAAAAGATTTTTATTTAAAATAGTTAACACAACATACCCTCATTCCAAGTAATCTTTCACCTGCCTCTAGGCTGCCAGAGGGTCCAGAGCAGGGACCCCTGATCGTGAAGCAGTTTTGACCAGTGACTGCCAGTGCCAGTGTGAACTGGGCAGGAATGGAGAAAAGTGTCTTTGTAGCAAAACGGTTTAAGCAAAATATGTAGCAACAGATTATCAATAGATATCCACAATATCCTACAACTTCTCCCAAGAGTTTCTGCCACTATCTTCCACTGTACATGCGATGGAATATTGTCCGCACCTACAGTTTATGGCAAGTCCATGAACCTTCCTGAACGTCTACTTAACAATGGCCTGGAACTCCCTGCAGCAGCGATATTGGTGACGACCGGCATAAGTAGTGCTCCCCAATTCTCCAGTGACGAATTTACACCACAATTTGCTGGAGAGCTGATCAGAATAAGCCGCAAGTCAGAAGAAGCCAATGTCCGATAGAGGTCCAAGGTGCTGAGGATTGTGCCGCTTTTGTAAATAGTCATTTAGGGAAACTGGCATTTAGGAATATCTAAGAAGTTTTTCCCCTAGCTATACACACACTAAATCTATATATATTTAAAGGGAAACCGTAATGGGGCAGAAATCGCTCAGAAAATAACGGTGAGCTCAACAGTGCTCACCATTGTTAGTGGCTAAATCGTTTGCACATGCACAATGAAATGAGGAAATCTGGAACTTGCTCCTACTGGTTCACCAGCAACATGACAGCTTCAAATTAAAGGAACATCGTTCACTGAATCAGTGAAATCACTGAACCAGGGCCAACTTGCTCATCTACCCAGCTGGAAAGTAAGTAATATCGCCACAACAGGTGTACTTAAAAATACCAGGTCTAAACTAAGTTTTAACAGTATGGCGAGTCTTAATGACTGCCAAACAACTAAAAATTAACTTTTAAAAATGTGGAGTCTCATTAATCCTTATTTTAGTAGTTTTTGGTCATTACATTTTTCCTTCTGTCTCTTTTATTTAATTCGATATTTTATTACCCTCTCTTTTTCTCACTGTCTATAACGGTTTTTAAAATTAATTTAATATTGTATCTTTCACTTCCTGGATTTCACGTTCAAAGCCTGCAAAAACAGTTTTGCAGCTTGTCAAAAATGCTGCAATCTGCTTTGTCGAGGGGAGAGAGTGATCCTCTCACTTCTCCCACAGGTCCTAGCTCTGCTTGAACTAATGCTGGGCTCTTCTCCGCTTCCTATTTGAGGAATTGCACCCAGTAAGTTAGTGGGTTAGTATAAATCTATGGAGCGGCGAGCCACTTCGAACAATTTCTGCCCGAGAATCAATGCAAGGATTGCAATCATTCTCACCTTGTAAATATTTTACGTGGCATCAAGAGGACTTTCGCATTAGAAATAATTTTAATTGTTAAGATAATATCCACTGGTAGTCTTTTTGCTGATATGACTTGACATTCTGATGCCATAAAATCCACTTGCTTAATGAGGCTTAAGTTTTAACTAGAAAATGCTCAACTGATGGACAGCGAGAGCAGTCTCTGTGAAAAGTGGTCAGCTGCTTGTGGTTGTTGTCATTTCTACCAGTGATAAAAGCCAATTTTCAATTCCACTTTCTTTATATATTGCTGACATTTAATTACAATTCTGAAAACGCCAAAAACATTCCAAACTGGAAAATCCATTAAGTAAATGCAGCTAGCTCCAGTTTCTAATTGCGACTGGTGTATTATTTTCCCGTAAGTATGTTTTCTTCATGTTCTCCGGATGTACAATTTACTCTTGTCTATGTTATTACTTATCAATTTTAAGTACAGGTTGTCAACAATAAAGTTTATAACTACAAAGAGTTGAATTTGTTTAGTACCTTATGGAGCCTCTCAGGAATGTCTCAAAGCACTTTGCATTTGATTCATAAGAATGGATCTGGGGAGTCTCTTCAGATTGATCTTCTGTGCATTAAGTGTGGATAATGAGGCACCAGAAGGAACCAGCTTGAATAAACACACAAATCACACTGCTGCCAGGTGTCCAGCACCATTATCTTTTAGTCTAGGGGCAGCTGCGTGAACACTGGCTTAAATGCAGCAGATTCGCAATCGCCGTTTATTTTAATGAGTGGGCAGAAGTATGATAATTAGCTGTTCAACTTTTCTGGCTAGGGACTCTGCAGAGCAGTGCAAAAGTCCCACCAAATTATGGTGTGATATACATAATGTCATGAGTCACTCACGCCATAAAGAAGGAAGAAAGCGCAGGAGAGTGGGACTAATTGGATAGCTCTTCCAAAGAGCCAGCACAGACACAATGGTCCCTATTAAAATGAATGGAGTTCTGGAATGCAAATAGCTACTCCCACTCAATGATCTCACCAGATTGGCTCCAATGGGGTTCTGGGCGAGGGGATGTTTTCATGATGGAAAATACAATTTCTAGAGAGATATTTGGAGAGTACTTAGAACAGAAATCATTCCATCTAGATGTCTGTTGCTCTTTATTGGATGTGTTGCCGCCTCCATGCCTTTGAGCTAATTCTGGTGCTTTCATTATAGATATCTGCCACACCAAAATTTTGCAAACCTTCAACATAAATTTTCATTTTCACACATAAACAGCAGGGTCTGACCATTTTGTAAATATGAGAGATAGAAAGAAGGTTGATCACTTGATATAAGCCAACATTTGGGTATATCCTTAAATAGTTGCAAAGAAATTGCTTTAAAAATGTTATGGGGTTCCATCTGTCTGTGAAAAGGAAAAGCATTTTTTGACAATTAGGGAGAAACTGAGATCAGTAATTTTCAGTATTTTTTGATTTGGCGTTTCTAGGAGCGAGATTGTAAGTGGCCAACTCTAACCATGAAAGTGTTTATTGCCAGGTGAATACTCCCAACCCCTGTGCTCTGTTGAGTAACTTCGTACCTTGAGTGGCCAAATTAGTAGTGGACTGGGAAGGGAGAGGGAAGATTTTATTTTTTTCTCTCTCTGGTTCTTTAAATGCTTTAAGGAGAAATCAGGTTGTATTTCAAAATAGATCATTTTATTTACAAGAGTCTTTGTTGACTCACTCACTGTTTCGCAACTCTTACAATGGTTGGTGCTTTATACGTATCTATTCAGAACTACCTAACTTGTTATCTAGATTTCTCTCTATCTGAACTCAATATCTATTCTAGTTGTAGCTCCTTTAGCCATACAATCTAGCTTGCTACAGATTCAACCTTGTACACAGTTAGCATTCTTGGGGTTCTGCCTGGTGTAAATAACATTTACTTTGCACTTTCTAAAGATAGAAAATCAGAACCGACCAAGTATCATTCAGAGTAAATTTCATGTAAAAAGCTATGGAGTAGAGATGCTTTAATATGTGAATTAATTTAAGCATTTTATTGACTTTTAAAAAAATTCTGATTCACATGGGCATCACTGGAAAGGCCAGCATTTATTGCCCATCCCTAATTGCCCTTGAGAAGGTGGTGGTGAGCCGCCGCCTTGAACCGCTGCAGTCCATGTAGTGAAGGTTCTCCCACAGTGCTGTTAGGTAGGGAGTTCCAGGATTTTGACCCAGCGATGATGAAGGAACGGTGATATATTTCCAAGTCAGGATGGTGTGTGACTTGAAAGGGAATGAGCAGGTGGTGGTGTTCCCATGCGTCTGCTACTCTTGTCCTTCTAGGTGGTAGAGTTTGTGGGTATGGGAGGTGCTGTCGAAGAAGCTTTGGCCAGTTGCTGTAGTGCATCTTGTAGATGGTACACACTGTAGCAATGGTGCACCGGTGGTAGAGGGAGTGAATGTTTAAGGTGGTGGATGGGGTGCCAATCAAGCGGGCTGCTTTGTCCTGGATGGTGTTGAGTTTCTTGAGTGTTGCTGGAGCTGCACTCATCCAGGCAAGTGGAGAGTATTCCATCACACTCCTGACTTGTGCCTTGTCGATGGTGGAAAGGCTTTGGGGAGTCAGGAGGTGAGTCACTTGCCGCAGAATACCCAGCCTCTGACCTGCTCTTGTATATGCAATATACTACATTTTGGTAGTATGTATTATTTCATCTCGAGATCAGTATTTATGGAAAGCTCTTTAGCTGACAGTAGTGTTGCAACCTGTTAAGAGTCAGACTTTCAATCGACTAACTTTAGTTAAGAAACTAAAGGATGCCCTTATCCATCCAACAAAAGGCTCCACAATCAGGAATATTTATTAAACAGAGCCTCCCATGGCATGAATCATTGCGACAGATTAAACTATTTTATTTCTCCCTGACACTGCAATTGGGAGCCAATGTGAAGCAGAAACAGCTCATCTTTACCAAACACAATCTGAATGGTGATGCACATGCAGTTTTGGGTAGAACTTCAATCCAAAAGCACTTCCTATTCACTTCCACTGTATAAAATTTCAATTCATCAAACCTCTTCCCATTCAACCCCATTGTATAAAAGCCCAGTGAATGAACCACAATCCATTTAATCCAATGATACAGATTTCTGTGACAGGTAATTAAATGGACGCTCCTTTGATTTCTCCAAATATATAAGCTTGATCAGCACAGTGAATATTGCTACTTCAGCATAAATTTGTTAACCCTCTCACACCAACTATCAAAATTGTTCAAAAAAGAATATGTCACCATAATTTGATGCAATTTAATTAGTTTTTAAAGTAGCTGCCAATGTTTCAATGTCATATTAAAATATCACCTTTTCTACTTCACATATCTTGCCTTATGTCTATACTAATTACTATCACACTCCATCTTCCTCCCCCCAAACTGAATCCAATAATCAATCCCTGAAATTGTATTTCGTGCTCATAGAGGTCAAGACTAGGGCAGCTTATTGTCAACCGCTTGGCACTAAACCTAAAATGCAATACATTTAAAACAAAAAAAACACCCCAAAGCTGATTTTCCATTTCATTATCCATTACTGACAAAATTCTTGAGAGAATTAAAAACTGGCTGTGGTTCTAACCTCCACAGGCAAACTACACCACAATAGATAATGCATATGGATTTTTTTCTCAATGCAGTTCCAGATGCAGCTAGATGGGAAGATGTCTTGCCAATACTGACAGACAGAGCATTCAGTGTGACCATGTCATTTTTAATGTGTCCATTACGCAGAGATTAAATGACCATTAAGATTCCCTTTCCTCTACCTCCTCTACAACTCAATTATACAGTATAGTGTGTTAAAATTCACAATCTCTCCTTACTCATGTTCACAGCAAAATGCAGTTCCATAGACAGATCGAGGGGAATTTTAACTCGCCCTGCCCAGCAGGAACCCGGTGGGCAGGCAGTTAAAATGGAGTAGGTGAAATCCCCACTTTGTGCCAATTTTAAAATGTTTGATTTTTTAGGTGTCTGTTGAGTCAGGAGGGAGCCTCATACACTTATGCAAATCGGGATCCTACTACGTCAACAGGACCCCGACGTCATCTTAACCCAGAAGAGAGCGAAGCACCTGCAGCAGCCTCCTACGACCAGGTCTGAAGACCATTCCAGGTAAGTTTAAAACTTTCCTTTGTGGGGTCAGAAGGAGCAGAAGCATTCCTCAGGGCTCCATAAGGAAAGTGTAGGTCTCCCCTGTCTTGGACAACTCCCCCCCCCACCAACCACCTCACAAACTGAAGACCGCCGTGAAACCCGCCCCTGCACGTACCTTGGCCCCAGCGGACAGTCTCCGCACTGCCTGACTTTCCACCGCATCCCGCCGACTTCCCTCCTGTTTTGGGTGCAAAGTCGGCCAGAGGCTCGTTAATGAAGCCTGGCCATTAAAATCAAATGGGCTTCCAGCCTGGGAGTTAAAATTCCCACCATTGTGTTTCCCATGATCAGAAGTTTACATCTTTAGATATGTCATGAAATGGGGTAATGTGTCATAGGTATAATAATTACTCTTTTACCAAGTTATTTCACATTGGAGGCTGCACAAGTTGCTCACCAAGCATTCCTGTCCACTCCAAAAGGTAGATAAGCCATGATGTCAGTCCGTATCATTCAAGTTAAATCTAGCACTTGAAATTATTTACAAGATTTATAATTAATCAGAAGCAAAAGCAATAATCAGCAGTACAATGCTGGATGCACCTAATAATTTAAATTGTCTCAGAAAGTGTCTAAAACTCAATTTTTCAGAATCATAGAATGATATGGCACAGAAGGAGGCCATTTGGCCCATCACACCTGTGCCGGCTCTTTGAAAGAGCTATCCAATTAGTCCCACTCCCCTGTTCTTTCCCCGTAGCCCGGCAGCCCTGAATACCCAAGTCCAGGTCATTAATATCTCAAAATCTAAGTGTTTAAAAGTTGTAACATAGGCAAGTTCCTGCCCACCATTTCCCATCTCACTGCTGTAAGGTGCAAACAAATGATTAAACAGGGAACTGATGAAACTGGGAATACACTCACCTATTATACCATTGCTCTGGGTCCCTAAAACAAAATACAACACACAAGATCAAAAGAGTTATTTCCCACTATGTGGACAACTATGTTATCAATCAATCTTGCCATTCAGTTGAAAGGCGTGAAGAGCAGAATTCCATCATAACTTGAAGAAAGATGGCAGGATGTTGAGGACCAGCTTGAACTTGAGGAGGATAATAATGCCAAGTTGAATTGAGGGAAGGGGAGAGGGAGGGGAGTGGCAGAATGAACTGGGAGGGTTGGAGGAAAAGAGTGTGTCTCTATGAAAGGGTGGGGAATTGCATGGGGTACGGTATCTCTATGAATAGGTCTGGAGGGGTAAATGTCCTCTGCAAACTGAGGAGGGTGTGGTTATGAGAGTGTGTCTGTTGAGCTAACTCTTGAGAAAGTAATGATCTGGTTGAAAATTTAAATCTAAGTGCCTTTATTTTAAATTAAGATTCCATTAATTGTGAAATATAAAAGTGCTTACATTAATCAGAATTAGTAAAGTTTTGAATGTTCAAATTCAAAATTTTATGGAGGAGCATACCACTTGACCTCTAACAAATGCACCAACATTTTGATTTCTCACATCAATAGGATCCACAACAAACAGCAGCACCAGCCCAGTATGATTGCACGGCTCCCGAAACACCATTTTTTTCATTTAGAAAAGAAACGCTAATATCGATATAACACAAATTATATTAATCGGCTGATAGTGATGGGCATTTATTGAGAGTCAGCCAATGATCAATCCAGTCCAGGGATCAGGTAAAGTCATGAACTATGAGAGAAAATTTACAATGCAACTGAACTTCATGTCTGACGCATATCCATGATACAGAGTGTCCTGTTTCTCAGTAGGACACTCTTGCTGGCGGCTGACGCTATTGTGACCTTAGCACAGTTGTAAAACTTTTTTCCTATCTCTCTTTCACTTGATGTGAAGCAGTATGACTAAATGTGGCAGCAGTTAGATGGCTGGGGGCCCACTCAAGGCTGCAAAACACTCAAGGTGTTCATCTGACTGTAAACTGCATGAGTGTCCTCTTGTGATTTTTGACATCATCTTGAAATGCACTTTCAGTCTGTATCTTTCATGTACTGTGAACAGAGGACACTTAAGTAACATGTACTTTCTTATTGTATTGCTGAAGATGACCTCATAACTAACTTCCAGCTTTGCTGTTCACTCATGCATTGTATCTTCATTGTCACCAGCAGCTTTTAAACGGGCTTTCCAATTACATCTCCTTCACTTATTCTATCTCCCAGCCTGGGCCCCCACTCTCTCCTGGACCTCGACCCCTTGTTTTGCTTTCACCCATGCATGTTGCAACAACATCTGGATGGATCAGTAATAGTCAAGGACGTGGCTCCGGAATCAGCGTGACTGCAATAGAAAGACCATGTGGTCAGGGATGGAGATGTATCTCACGTAGGCTTCAGCCCTGTGCTCCTCCCTGCCTGAAACCCTTGTCAATACTTCGCCCATCCCTGCCTCGAACGGAGGGACAGATTGGGTTATCTCTGTGACCCTGAAGGTGAAGCCCTGAGTACGGGACCGCACTTTGTCACAGTGCTCATTTCGGGCCAGGAAACTAGCCCTAAGGAATTTCTACCGCAGACAGCTTTGATCCAAAACAGGGGGTGCAAACACCAGAAAGGTCATCCTGGAAGTTCATGTGCAGTGCTTTTCAGGAGAATAGGATCAAAGGATCAGCTCTCATTTTTCCTCTATATTCAACTCATTATTCAGGTACTATTTGGGTGCAGAGCAGAGGATATTCAGCCCTAGTGTTTTTATATTAATTACATCTCTAATTACTAGATGGCTGAGCACATGGTATTTTTATTCATGGGTATGGATAGTGTGTGTCGGCAGGCACTTTGATTGTTGTAGAGGCGTAACAGTCAAGCTTAAAACTGTCCTCAACCAGCATTCACGCACAGGCAATATCCAGCAGGAATCACTGCAGAATAATTTTGGATGATTTTTCCTTTCCCTACCTTGGGGAGGTGTGACCAATTGCAGTGTCTCTATTGCTGCCCGGCTGAGATCAACTAACATGGCACGGACTGAGAACTGAACCTGGGACATTCTGGTGTATGTGACTCAAGGCCCTTCTATCCTGAAGGTTTGCTGTCCACGGTAGACTTATGACACTCCTGCCATTGGCAGGAACTCTGCCATGTAAAAGACTTGCCTTCCAGAGATCTGATGGTGTTGGAGATTATAGGTTGTCTTGGGACTCACAAGCTGTTGGCAGGTCTCCATTTAAAATTAACTCCTTGCAACTAGACCCCTTTCTCTTAGTTTTGGGATTCACAGATTAACATGGAGTTAAGATACAGATCAGCCACGATCTAATTGAATGGCAGAACAGGAAAGAGGGGCTGAATGGCCTGCTCCTGTTCCTATCTCTGGCTTCTAACAGGTCTTCCTCAGGAACAGCAGCACCAAAAAAGGTGAACATGTGAGAGCAAAGCAACAAGGTCACGGGTTCCTGTTTGAACATGTTTCCCCACGATCCCTTATGAGAATAAATAAGTATCTTTGAATGCAATGCATTATAGTGCTTTGTGCCAGAACTATCATGGCGGTAATTGACTCCACAGAGCAAGTCCACACATTTATTTAAGTGATTTGTTCCTAACAGAGGGTTTGCTGTTGCGTAGTGACACTGTTTGCTCTGAGTCACATATCAGGAGTTTTCATTTATCTCTATTGTCCTGCTGGAAAACTGCAAATCAGTTTTAGGGCCTACATTGTGTTTGCAAAAGCCATCATGACCAGAAACAGTAAACTAAGGGAGATCAATAATGGAATTGTACTCCATTTAGTAAAGATTTCGAGGTTTTGAACTGAAACATAACAGAATTCTCTCTACATATTTGCCCACCTGCTGCAGTGATTGATACTGATGTCATGTGGTGTTACTGAGAAGATCAAAGGTTTTTAACCCTTAGACTGCCACCACTTCCAGGGAATTGTGTTTGGGATTTCAGCTCATAGACTGCGACACTGAAAATTCTCCCAATATTACAGCAACGCTACTACTGGCAGCTTTTTACTACTGAATAGGTAAATAAAGCAGATCGACTTTCAGTTCCTGTGTTCTGCAGAGCTCCTCGTCAGTCACTGCTGCTCATCAGCTGCTGCGTCACATGACTTGTGAGGCGGCGCACAGAAATGTCCCTGAAGTAAAATTGAATTATTTTCTCCCAATCCATTCGTAGGTGAAGGAATAGGGTTGCCAACTCAGATTGGACATATTCCTGGAGGTTTCATCACATGACCTCCCGTCTCTCAGTGCCCCGCCTCCACTATTGGTCTACCAATATGTCCATGCTAGCGGCACATCGCCTTCCCACACAATTGAGAAGCGAACAAACTTCATTACCCGACTGGATGATTCTCAACTTCAGTTTAACAGATCTTTTTCCCATCGCCAATGGTTTTTTTTTAATAACTAATAAGCAAAAGTGTTCAAAGAAAATTTTAAAAAAGCATACAATTATTTTTAATGTCAAGATGATTTTTCTCCAGGATTGTTTGCAGCAGTGTCCTGGAGATAAATCTTCAATTCCTTGAGACTCCAGGACAATCCTGGAGGGTTGGCAACCCAATGAAGGAACCAGTGGACTGCAGCAAGTGAAGAGGCTGATGACAGAAACAGAAAAACTAGTGACAGCAAGAACAGATTAAGAAAAAAATGGAGAAACAACCAGCCGGTAACGCACAAGTTAGAAATTGGCTCACGCTTTTTATTCCATTTAAGATTACTTTGTGATATTTTCGTTCCTGTTCTAAAATCAAATTTCTGCCACCTTTTCTATACCATATCTGCTCGTTGATGTCTTATTAACCTGACGAAGGAGGAAGCCTCCAAAAGCTTGTGATTTTCAAATAAAATTGTTGGACTATAACCTGGTGTTGTAAGATTGTTTACATTTATTATACTGATACTTGGCAACCAGTTGAATGATACTGTGCTGATCAGTTGACTGAGTTTGCAAATCTTTTTAAAATTATATAAATATAAACAATAAAGTTCCAAGAGTCTTGGACTTCACAAGATTTCTCACAACATTTTATATATTTCTCAAATGTATAATAATTGCCTGATTAGTGTGTATATAATGAACTCATTGTATTCACTATAACGTTGGACACCAGAACAGAAAATTTGATCTGTGGAGCGAGCTGATAGATCATTCTGGTCCCCAGGAAGCAAACTTTCTCTTGGCTGATCACAAAGGATCACTGACAAAAACCCAGAGCTGTCAACATTGCGTATCTGTCAACATACACTGACTATCAGCACTCGGATCCTGCAACCATTTTGAACGTGTTTCAGGCTTTTGTCGCCAGCCACCCCATTAAATTTCTCACATTCTACAGAGCTGCTCTATCATTCATTGGAGCCCACTTTCAGTTTCAATGTTTCGAACATATGAACAATGACAGACAGGAAAAAACTCACTGGTCCATCCAGCCTGTCCACACAACTGTGATGTCTTATACATCACAATACATACACTCTCCACTGCACCCGAAAGCCATGTAATCGTCTGGGTGAGCCGAAAATCCAGATTAAAACCCAGGCCAATTAGGAAGGGAAAATAATCTGTAAAATTGCTCTCCAACCCCCTTAGGTGATTAGGTAGCATAGTGGTTATGTTACTGGACTAATAATCCAGAGTCGTGAGTTCAAATCCCACCACTGCAGCTGGGGAATTTAAATTCAATTAATTAAATAAAATCTGGAATTAAAAAAACTAGTATCAGTAATGGTGGCCATGAAACCACTGGATTGTCGTAAAAACCCATCTGGTTCACTAATGTCCTTCAGAGAAGGAAACCTGCCGTCCTTACCCGGTCTGGCCGAAATGTGACTCCAGACCCACAGCAATGTGGTTGATTCTTAATTGCCCTCTGAAATGGCCTAGCAAGCCACTCAGTTGTAAAATCTCGTGAAAAAAAGTAAGAGAATAAAACTGGACGGACCACCCGGCATCGGACCACGAGGCAACAAAGGCAAACCAAGCCCAGTCAACCCTGCAAAGTCCTCCTCATGAACATCTGGGGACTTGTGCCAAAATTGGGAGAGCTGTCCCACAGACTAGTCAAGCAACAGCCCGACATAGCCATACTCACAGAATCATAACTTTCAGCCAACGTCCCAGATTCTTCCATCACCATCACTGGGTATGTCCTGTCCCACTGGCAGGACAGACCCACGAGAGGTGGCGGTACAGTGATATACAGTCAGGAGGGAGTGGCCCTGGGAGTCCTCAACATTGACTCCGAACCCCATGAAATCTCATGGCATCAGGTCAAACATGGGCAAGGAAACCTCCTGCTGATTACCACCTACCGCCCTCCCTCAGCTGATAAGTCAGTCCTCCTCCATGTTGAGCGCCACTTGGAGGAAGCACTGAGGGTAGCAAGGGCACAGAATGTACTCTGGGTGGGGGTCTTCAATGTCCATCAAGAGTGGCTCGGTAGCACCACTACTGACCGAGCTGGCCGAGTCCTGAAGGTCATAGCTGCCAGACTGGGCCTGCGGCAAGTGGGGAGTGAACCAACACAAGGGAAAAACCTACTTGACCTTGTCCTCACCAATCTACCTGTCGCAAATGTATCTGTCCATGACAGTATTGGTAGGAGTGACCACCGTACCATCCTCATGGAGACGAAGTCCCGTCTTCGCACTGAGGTCACCATCCAACGTGTTGTGTGGCACGACCACCGTGCTAAATGGGATAGATTCAGAACAGATCTAGCAGCTCAAAACTGGGCATCCATGAGGCGCTGTGGGCCATCAGCAGCAGAATTGTATTCCAGCACAATCTGTAACCTCATGGCCCGGCATATTCCTCACTCTACCATTACCAACAAGCCAGGGGATCAACCCTGGTTCAATGAAGAGTGTAGAAGAACATGCCAGGAGCAGCACCAGGCATACCTAATAATGAGGTGCCAACCTGGTGAAGCTACAACTCAGGACTACATGCGTGCTAAACAGCGGAAGCAACATGCTATAGACAGAGCTTAGCGATTCCTCAACCAACGGATCAGATCAAAGCTCTGCAGTCCTGCCACATCCAGTCGCGAATGGTGGTGGACAATCAAACAACTAACGGGAGGAGGCTCTGTAAACATCACCACCCTCAATGATGGCTGACTCCAGCACCTGAGTGCAGAAGACAAGGCTGAAGCGTTTGCAACCATCTTCAGCCAAAAGTGCCGAGTGGATGATCCATCTCGGCCTCCTCCCGATATCCCCACCATCACAGAAGCCAGTCTTCAGCAAATTCGATTCACTCCACGTGATATCAAGAAACGGCTGAGTGCACTGGATACAGCAAAGGCTCTGGGTCCCGACAACATCCCGGCTGTAGTGCTGAAGACTTGTGCTCCAGAACTAGCCGCGCCTCTAGCCAAACTGTTCCAGTACAGCCACAACATTGGCATCTACCTGACAATGTGGAAAATTGCCCAGGTATATCCTGACCACAAAAAGCAGGATAAATCCAATCCGGCCAATTACCGCCCCATCAACCTACTCTCAATCATCAGCAAAGTGATGGAAGGTGTCGTCGACAGTGCTATCAAGCGGCACTTACTCACCGATAACTTGCTCACCGATGCTCAGTTTGGGTTGTGCCAGGACCACTCGGCTCCAGACCTCATTACAGCCTTGGTCCAAACATGGACAAAAGAGCTGAATTCCAGAGGTGAGGTGAGAGTGACTGCCCTTGACATCAAGGCAGCATTTGACCGAGTGTGGCACCAAGGAGCCCTAGTAAATCTGAAGTCAATGGGAGTCAGGGGGAAAACTCTCCAGTGGCTGGAGTCATACCTAGCATAAAGGAAGATGGTAGTGGTTGTTGGAGGCCAATCATCTCAGCCCCAGGAAATTGCTGCTGGAGTTCCTCAGGGCAGTGTCCTAGGCCCAACCATCTTCAGCTGCTTCATCAATGACCTTCCCTCCATCATAAGGTCAGAAATGGGGATGTTTGCTGATGATTGCACAGTGTTCAGTTGCATTCACAACCCGTCAGGTAATGAAGCAGTCCGTGCCCGCATGCAGCGAGACCTGGACAACATCCAGGCTTGGGCTGATAAGTGGCAAGTAACATTCGCGTCAGACAAGTGCCAGGCAATGACCATCTCCAACAAGAGAGAGTTTAACCATCTCCTCTCGACATTTGACAGCATTACCATCACCGAATCCCCCACCATCAACATCCTGGGGGTCACCATTGACCAGAAACTTAACTGGACCAACCACATAAATACTGTGGCTACGAGAGCAGGTCAGAGGCTGGTTATTCTGCAGCGAATGACTCACCTCCTGACTCCCCAAAGCCTTTCCACCATCTACAAGGCACAAGTCAGGAGTGTGATGGAATACTCTCCACTGGCCTGGATGAGTGCAGCTCCAGAAACACTCAAGAAGCTCGACACCATCCAGGACAAAGCAGCCTGCTTGATTGGCACCCCATCCACCACCCTAAACATTCACTCCCTTCACCACCGGCGCACTGTGGCTGCAGTGTGTACCATCCACAGGATGCGCTGCAGCAAATCGCCAAGGCTTCTTCGACAGCACCTCCCAAACCCACGACCTCTACCACCTAGAAGGACAAGGGCAGCAGGCACATGGGAACAACACCACCTGCATGTTCCCCTCCAAGTCACACACTATCCCGACTTGGTAATATATCGCCGTTCCGTCATCGTCGCTGGGTCAAAATCCTGGAACTCCCTTCCTAACAGCACTGTGGGAGAACCTTCACCACACGGACTGCAGCAGTTCAAGAAGGTGGCTCACCACCACCTTCTCAAGGGCAATTAGGGATGGGCAATAAATGCTGGCCTTGCCAGCGACACCCTCATCCCATGAACGAATTTTTAAAAAAAGCAGCCCAGGAGACCATTCTAGTCTTTATTAATGTTGTACAGTACTTACCTTTTGTACGAGGTGATCTCCATCCCAGCCAGACAGGTCCAGCTCTCGCTCACATCCTTGGTGAGACAGTCATGGTCACGAGGTGGTTGAGGAGGAAAGATTATGCAGTAGCGCAATGTGCAGATAATCTTGCTTTGTATATAAATTTAAGGACCAGTTCCAGAATATTTTTAAAACTGAAAAGAATAATTCACAAATTCAGTTCATCTTTCCCCTAGTTGCACCCAGGCTGAGGACTGGACAGGACAGTAGAATTACCTTCAGTATTCTCCCTCAGAGATGGTATTATTGGCATCACTGGGCAAAAAATCCATAGAGCACTGAAAAAATAAGGTGACACTTGTCATGTCATAATAATGTAGGTTAAACCATTACTCCCCCTCTCTTTATGCAGCATATCTGGCATGATTAATGAAATCTGTTGCTGTGATAGATCTACCTAGGATCTGTTAGGCACTGTAAGTTAGTTGGGTATATCCATGTTGTAAAGGGCTTCAGTTTAAAAAACAATATGATGTACCCAAGGTTAAATTCCCATAGTTGTATTCAGGTCTGTACAACTAACTTACTTTCATACTTAAATATCCCTAAGACTTCCAGGAGAAAGTATTTTTGGCTCAAAAGGCAGAACAGCTGACTCCAAAAATGCTGAAAAATACTCTGAATCAAGTGCCAAAAAAAATGAATGAGGTGGTGGAGGTGGTGCCTCCAGATCCTTCTAGAAAACAAATCTTGCACTTTTAGCACTCGCAGCCCTCTTCAGAAATTAGTAAATCTAAACTGTGTACATAAGCTTTTTCTCCTGCAATGTCAGTGACAGATTGTTGGGTACACCTGCAGCTTAAGTTATGGCAAAACTGTGTTTCACTGCAATTCAGTGTAACTATTTGATTTCATTTGTTATAAGGCTATATTTGTGGGTTTTTTTTGGAAAAGGTGTTGGATCAGCTTTTGCTAGTTTTCCAGGTTGGCATGATGGGAGCAATCGGGTCAAACGCAGACATCTTTTATTTGACCTCACAGGATGTTAGGTTATATTTCCTGCCTCTCTCCCCCCACTGCCCAACAGAATGACCAGGTGAGAAACATGGATATCTATTTTTGGGTCATTCTTCACAAATACAAAGAGCCCACTGAGACAGCTTGTTGGCAACACAAGGGAGCAGATTTATGGAAATAAGTTACCTCACCAGTGGTAGCATTCTAATTACTTGCAGAAAGCTTGCTGGAAAAGTTCATAACCATGTCCTGTAGCATCAGCAATCACAAACTTTTGCAGTGCAAGTTGGAAATGAGGTGGTATTCCTTTGTCTAATGTCAGCTGCGTAATCTCTGATATCGTAATGGTGCTTCTAATACTCTTAATACTTTTTTTTTAAAACTTCTGATTTTAAAATTCATTTAATAAAAAATTAAGACACATTCTCTGCTATACCACCAAAGCCAGCATTTTTTGCATTCTGATTCCTTCTTTTCTGCCATGCATTGTGCCGATGCTCCTATGTTGTGTCTATCACTGTACCTGACTCAGAGATCACACAGTAGAGGATTGCACTGTCCAGATTGAAGATGTGCAAGCTCTCATTTAAAATATGTAAGGAATCTTACAACACCAGGTTTTAGTCCAACTGTTTTATTTGAAAATCACAAGCTTTCGGAGGCTTTCTCCTTCGTCAGGTGAGCGAGTGTGGGATTCCATGGAAGGTTACTGCATTTATAGTCAGAGAATAATACCTGGTGATTACAGATAATCTTTCCAACTGCCCGTTGTCAAGGCAATCAAAGTGTTCAGACAGAGTGATGTTACCTACAGGACCATCGAATACACAAACGGCCCGAACACAAAACAGAGAGAGGGAGAGAAACATCCTAAAGGAAGAGAAAGACAGAGAATGACCCGTTATGTTAAAAACAGATAACTTTTTTTCGCTGGTGGGGTTACGTGTAGCGTGACATGAACCCAATGTCACGCTACACGTAACCCCACCAGCGAAAAAAAGTTATCTGTTTTTAACACAACGGGTCATTCTCTGTCTTTCTCTTCCTTTCAGATGTTTCTCTCTCTCTCTCTCTGTCTGTCTTTTGTTCTGGCCGTTTGTGTATTCGGTGGTCCTGTAGGTAACATCACTCTGTCTGAACACTTTGATTGCCTTGACAACGGGCAGTTGGAAAGATTATCTGTAATCACCAGGTATTGTTCTCTGACTATAAATGCGGTAACCTTCCATTGAATCCCACACTCGCTCACCTGACGAAGGAGAAAGCCTCCGAAAGCTTGTGATTTTCAAATAAAACAGTTGGACTATAACCTGGTGTTGTAAGATTCCTTACATTTGTCAACCCCAGTCCATCACCGGCATCTCCACATCATTTAAAATAAGCATTGATCAAAAGTAATTTTAAAAACAAAAAGCTAGAATTTTTTGAGGAGAAAAATGACAAAAGAGCTTGCCAAAGTATTTGAGAACTCTGTATAATACATTTACAATAAAATTCCTTTGTGCAATATTTTGATGCATTGGCTAACACCATCGAAAGAACAGATATGTTAAAATAGCACACGAAGGGATTTTACAAATGGGTTAGGGACTGAGCTACCACAGAGGATTAAACCTTTCACTGCTCTATTTCCACACAGTTTCTTTGCATCCATCAATTGAACAAAGTTAAGTAAAACCAAAAGTTTAAAGAAAAATAAATTCCCCAGCTTTCATTGTTTTTATTCTCTTAGCATTGTCTGCTCATAAACTGGAAAGTTGATTTTGAACCCTGATTAAAGGAATGTTGAACTCTCAAGGACCTTTTATATTTTGGTTCGGTGCAGTCCAGGTTCTGGAAGATAACACCAAATGAATCCGCTCTCCTATTTTTATATTTGAACTCTGTCGCTAGTCTCATGCAGTTCCAGTGAAGAACAATTGGTTGTATGGAGGCCGTAGTTACAATGATCTACAAAATTGCGCTGTCTCCAAACAGTTTCTCTGCATCCACCAGGTATGGGTTAATTGAACAAAGTTAAATAAAACCACAAGTCGAAAGTGCTACTGGATCAAGTAATTAATACTTAAGAATGCTGTCAACTATGCAAGACCCACACAACAACAGTACTCCAGTAATGTAAACATGCCTTCAGAGTGCCAAGGTTTCCTGCTTCCCAGTTTACTTGTCTGATCTGGCATATTGCTCTTTGCTTTTTTTTGTGTTTGCAACCTATCAAGCAGGCAGGAGGCCTATGTGACAGCGTTACTGTAGCCCATTGCTCATTAAGGGATGTGCAGAGACAGAGAATACCAGTTTGCAACAGATCTTTGTCTTGCTGCTACCATCTGCCTTCCCACTCAGTGCAGGGATACGGGCACAGTGCTTCTGTCCTGTCAATCCAGGTGCAAGCGAAAAATCTGACTTCAGGAGCCTGGAATGGCTCATTAAGATTTCAGATTGGAAACCCATTTGTGAAGTGCTATTAAAGAGGAATGGGGGAGGGGGGGGGAGAGAAATGGGGGGGGGACAAGGGAAAGAAACTAGTTTTGAAAGGAGAATTCAGTTGAGTCGGTAACAGAGTAATTCAACGTGCTCTCCAATCTCGATACAATTGTCAGATTGTAGCACAGCAATGACAAAGAAGTAATGGCATTCGTTTATCTTGCCCGAAGCACTCCTGCTGTTAGCCATGTGTAGCCTGGAGCAGCTGGGGAATCGACCTGAGTACAGAAAAATTTTTTGGACAAGAAAGAAAAAAAGAAAGCAAGAGAAAGAGAAAGTCACGATATGAACAATTAATGGGAAAACCGTTAAAATACATAATCAATCCCCAGCTTTTTTCACATTTTTGTTAAAACCTCAGAGCATCTGCAACCAGCAGTGCCACCCAGTCACATGGAGAAATATTTACATGACCAACAGGGTTGGAGCTAACTTGATAACTCCACTCTGACCTTTCAACAAAAAACAAGCTTTCTTTTATCAGTAGAGGTTTAACTGCAATACTGTTCTGAACACAAAACATTCTAAAATGTCACTTAATACTATGCGCAAACACTGCTCTTTGTAAAATTATGTCAACAGGCATGAATGCCCCTAATTCGTTATTCTCCAGGTAGTGCACATACATTAGCCAAAAGCTCTGGCACATCACTTCCAAGGAACACACTTTACAGCTCTTAAGTCCTACAGGACTGTTTACACTGCAGGCCTGCCGACTGAATGACGCCATGGAAAAGAGAACATTTATAGAATGATAAATCACTAGCTAAAGATTACAGCGAGTTTAATGATAACGAGTTCAGAGTGGCAGCATAAACATTGTGGACACTTGGTACTGTTGCAGTGAATTCTACGAAAGAGATGTCATCAGCTTGGTGATGAATCTTTGGATAGTTTCTGTTCATGGAACAGTGCATGCAAAACAAACTGCAGAATCATATGTTAGTTGTGCTGGGACATATTTTCTTCTACAAAACAAACTTTTATTTATTTTTAAAAAGAAAAGAATCTTAGCTTTTAATGAAGCATAGACAAAGAAAACATCAGTAGTGGCAGGTATAACTGATAGTATAGGGATATCTGTCCAGTTGCAAGTTGTTATTGTCTCAGACATCACCAGGAATTAATGTAATGGCAATTGTAGTTGGGACAGTACCACAGAGAGGTGAGACACAGGTTTGAAACTCTGGGGTTACTATGTTCTAGATCTCACAGAAGCTGTTACGAGCAGGCACCAAGTCAATGCCAGGTGTCTCCAATAGGGGAAGAATGGGGGGAGGGGTAGAAATCAAAAGGTGATGTTCACCCCCCCCAAGCAGAGGCACAATAACTGGGAAGAGGAGATGAGGGCGAACTCTCATCAACCCTTATCAATACTTATTCTCTACTCAAAAAGAGAATGGACAGAACCACTTACTGCTTTGGGATCTGCCATGCCAAATAACAAAAAAGTATTGGGCATAATAATAGGAGAGAATAAAGGATAATTACTGCCATTTATGCAATTATGCTGTGGGACTGGGGAAGATGTAAACTAACTACCTTTTATAATTTAGTCCTATACTACTTTTCTGCTGCATAACAATAACTGAAGTGTCCTGCAAAATGCAAGCTTCAAAGGGCAAATTTTAACAGGGAGCCTGGAAGAGGGTGGGGCGAGGGGGGGATTTCCTGACGGGAAACCTGGAAGTTTTCCGGATGTCCTTACGATTTTGACGTAAGGGCATCTTTCATTTTTTTTTCTGTAGATTTCCCGCCTGACAGGCCAGCCAGATTGAATGGCTGGCTGTCAGTCGGATGGGAGAGTAGTCAGGGAGCCGATGCCAGCAGGTAAGTCTTAGATGGGGCGGGGGCTCGGTCATCTGGGGCGGGGAAAGAGGGTTGGGGTTCAGAGGAAATCATTGGGAGGGGGGTCATCAGGTGCTCAGTCGGGGGGAGGTTCGGATATCTGGGAGGGGGGTCATCAGGGGCTCAGACGGGGTGGTCGGAGATCGTGGGAGGGGGGTAGGTCAGAGATCGTGGGAGGGGGAAGGTCTGAGATCGTGGGGGGTGGGGAGGTCGGAGATCGTGGGGGGTGGGGGGAGGTCGGAGGTCGTGGGGGGGAGGTCGGAGATCGTGAGGAGGGGGGGAGGTCGGAGATCGTGAGGAGGGGGGGAGGTCGGAGATCGTGAGCGGGGGGGAGGTCGGAGATCGTGAGCGGGGGGGAGGTCGGAGATCGTGAGCGGGGGGGAGGTCGGAGATCGTGAGCGGGGGGGAGGTCGGAGATCGTGAGCGGGGGGGGGGGGGTCGGAGATCGTGAGCGGGGGGGGGAGGTCGGAGATCGTGAGCGGGGGGGGGAGGTCGGATATCGTGAGCGGGGGGGGGGAGGTCGGAGATCGTGAGCGGGGGGGAGGTCGGAGATCGTGAGCGGGGGGGAGGTCGGAGATCGTGAGCGGGGGGGAGGTCGGAGATCGTGAGCGGGGGGGAGGTCGGAGATCGTGAGCGGGGGGGAGGTCGGAGATCGTGAGCGGGGGGGAGGTCGGAGATCGTGAGCGGGGGGGAGGTCGGAGATCGTGAGCGGGGGGGAGGTCGGAGATCGTGAGCGGGGGGGAGGTCGGAGATCGTGAGCGGGGGGGAGGTCGGAGATCGTGAGCGGGGGGGAGGTCGGAGATCGTGAGCGGGGGGGAGGTCGGAGATCGTGAGCGGGGGGGAGGTCGGAGATCGTGAGCGGGGGGGAGGTCGGAGATCGTGAGCGGGGGGAAGGTCGGAGATCGTGAGCGGGGGGGGGAGGTTGGAGATCGTGGGGGGGGGGGGGGGGGGAAGGTCAGAGATTGTAGGGGGGGGAAGGTCAGAGATCGTAGGAGGGGGCAAAGGTCGGAGATCGTGGGGGGGAGTGGGGAAGAGTCGGACATGGAGAAAGGCTCAGTCGATCGCGTGTGTGGGATCGTGGCAGGAACCCTGTTGGGCTGGGAGGAAAGACTCCTGCTCCTCCGGGCCCACAAGCAGTGCAATAAAGGCACTTACCTGCTGAGCTGGGACTTCTCGCCTCCTCTTATGTGGCGTGAAGCAGAAAGCCCAGAAATTCTGTCCCCCAGGAGTTAAAAATAAAAAACCTGTCAAAATGTCCCGCAGCCTTCTTAAAAGATTTCACTGACCAACCCGCCTCTCGACCCGCCTCTGTTAAAACCGGAAGTGGGCGGATTGGGGTCAGGTTTTACTTTTTTTTTTAAACGATTTTTACCATCCCATCCGGCCCCAAGCCACCAGTTCGTGGGGTTAAAATTTACCCCCAAATCTCTAAGTAATTTTGTTTATCCTCACCAAATTCCTTCTCTCCCTCCTAGCAAAGATGTTGATTCCTTGTTGGGGTATGGTTACATAGTCGACAGTTGTTGCCTGTTCTTTGCCTCACTGGTCATTATTCATGAGTGACCCTGGACAATGAGGGGGCATTACAACTAAGATGATCCCTGTCCTCACCAGATGTCTACACACACACACATATAGAGTTCCAGCAGGCGCAATCAGAAGGTGGACCTTTGACTGATTTTGGCCTTCCTAAACCAACTGTAGCGCCCTATCACCACTAGAATTGAGATCAGCACAGATTGGGCATTGTATCTTCGACCTTCCTGGTTTGTCAGGTTCAGCTAAACTCACTGAGCCATTGGAAGAGCCTATAATTGAACTCTTAGGAAATTAATACCATAGACTGAGAGAAGAGAAACTAATATTTTCCAAACTATTTTGTACATTTCAGTAAGGATCTTAATTTGCTTCAAAGATTTTCCAAAAATAAAAACCAAACAAAATCTCACAAATCACTTCAAATGCACGGTGAGGTTAATAGGAGATGAAAGGCATCAATACACCTCTTCCCAAATTCCATAGTTTGATCATATAATTAGTAGTAATTCTCCCTATTATCTTCTGTATGTGTTGACTGTATTCATTCCTCTGAAAACTTCATGGGCTCATTTTGAAGCACAACTGGTTCAAGGGTTTGACTGTGGACTCTTCGCCCATGAATGTGTTTAAATTCCTATCAGACTGTCCCCATTCCAGGTCAAACTGCTCCTCTTATTACATTTCCTCCATTGTAAAAATAAAGAAATATACTCTTTGTAAAAATCTGCATAATAGAAATGCATCATTGCTATGCCGACCTTCTTGTCACTTAATAACTAGATGGTGACTAGGTTACTTTCAGTTGCACCGTTCTTCAGCCATTGTTATTGCACCAAAACCAGTCCCACCATCTTAATGTAAATAGGGTCAACATCCTTGCACACAGTGGAGATACTATTACTAGACTGTCACAGCGCTGGAGTGCTACTCTTTGATGTTGTTAATGAGCTTCATAAAGCTTGCAGTGCCCTCCAGTGGTACATGCTAGACACTAATACTAAAATGTTATATTTTCCCACTGGTCCATTGAACTTTAAACTGATGTTATCTGCTAATCTGAACCCACAAATGTAGACACTGAACCTCACAGCAGTGGATTTATAGCCTGTCAACTCCCTGTATGTTTTTAAATTCATTTATATAGGGCAATTTATAATTTCTTCCATAAGTAAGTCAACACTGGGATAGGAATATAAGAACGTAGCAACATGAATTGGCCCATTCAGCCCCTCAAGCCTGACCTGACATTTAATTAGATCATGGCTGATCTGTATCTTAACTCCATTTAGCTAACTTTGTTCTCAGTCTAGGTGGCAGTAAGGGTGCTGGTTTCTTGGAGTTCAATTCTCCTCTGGTACTTCACTTGAGTGTCTAGTCTTCATGGCTGAGCCCAGACAGTGAGTGTCAGTAGGCTATTCATGATCCTGTCCTTTCCTAACATCCATACATACTCTCAAGCAGGGCACAGATGGCAATTAGCGCAGAAGTCAGGCTGACCTTTTCCCTCTAGTTCAGGGACACTTATAGCAATGTAGTTCTTTGCTGAGCTGACTGAGCACTCTTTGCATTTGTGACATGGAGATTCCAGCTTATCTTACAGAGATGGTCCTGTCCCTTTTCTGTTATAAAATCTACCACTTTTCCCCCAATCAATACTATGTTTTGTTCTGAATGAAGTTACATTTTGGTTACTCAGACTTGCATGGCCAATGTGATACTCTTTACTTTTCCCACAAGGAAATCACTGCTAGCCTAGTCTGGTTCACTTTATTGTCTCTATCAAGCTATTGATACTCAACTCAGGGTCATAAACGAGGCAGGAGGTTGATATTCTGCCTGGCAATCCGTCGTTGCTTACAGGGAGTAGCTACTGGAAACTAATTTGCGTCAGCCGCAGCTCAGTGGTAGCACTCTTGCAGGAGTCAGAAGGTTGTGGATTCATGTCCCACTCCAGAGACTTAAGTATATAAGCTAGGCTGACATTCCAGTGCAGTAAGAACATAAGATATAGGAGGAGTAGGCCATGCGGCCCCTCAAGCCTGCTCCACCATTCAATAAAATCATGGCTGATCTTCCAACTCAACTCCACTTTCCTGGCCAATCCCCTTAGAGTCCAAAAATCTATCTATCTCAGGCTTGAATAAACTCAACAACTGAGCATCCACAGCCCTCTGAGGTAGAGAATTCCAAAGATTCACGACCCTCTGAGTAAAGAAATTCCTCATCTCAGTCCTAAATGGCCGACCCTTTATCCTGCAACTATGCCCCTTAGTTCTAGACTCTCCAGCCAGGGAAAACAACCTCTCAGCATCTACCCTGTCAAGCCCCCCCTCAGAATCTTATATGTTTAAATGAGATCACCTCTCATTCTACTAAACTCCAGAGAATATAGGCCCATTCTACTCAATCTCTCCTCATAGGAGGGAGTACTGAGGGAGAACTGCACTGTCGGATGTGCCGTCCTTTGGATGAGACTTTAAATTGGGGCCCTGTCTGTCCTCTCAGGTGGCTAATTCATTAACATATTTAGAGTGTAGACATGTAACTTTTCCACCAGATAGGCAAATTTAAAATCTGCTTGCTGTACAGGCAGAAAATAAACCTGTTTGAATTTCATCCTTGTCTCAGAAGAGTAGTGAACTGAATTAATACTTCACTCAGAGAAGATGCCTGGTCTCTCTGTGACATCACTCTTGCTCTCTCATATGCCAACTGTCCATATTTTCCATAGACAGGCACTGTTTCAGGCTTAGCCCAGGTCTGTAGATGAAAATCAACGTCACTCCCTTCTTCTCTCCTCACCCATACCTGTAAATATACCCCAAGGAATTGGATCTCTGTTACCTGCTGTAGGTGAAAATAGTGAGATCAGAGATTTCCACCCACATGTAATGGAGTTTTAATCACCTGCAGCAGCGAGGAGTGGGTGAGGAGTGAATCAGACAAGAATAGTACCAGTGTGAACTGGAGAAAAGTACCAATGTGAACTGAAGGTTAGAGGTTGAAGAGTGCTAGCATTAACTGGAGAAGAAAGGGAGTGAAACATGCTGCATAAAATGGTGGTGGTGGTGGTCGGCGGTGGAGAAGAAGAATGACAATATGAGCAGGGGGCCGAAGGGTGTCCACGTCACCGTGACAATTGTATAAGCAATTTTAAACAAGTTAACAATCAGATTTGGCAAGACAGTGCGAATACATATCAACACAAATACATATCAGCTCCCGAATTTTCCACATGAAATGAGGGAAATTCCCAAAATGTTTACCTTGATCTTTCAATAACAGCAACTTGCATTTATATCGTGCCTTTAGTGTAGCAAAATGTCCCAAAGTGCTTCACAGGAGTGTAATCAGACAAAAATTGACACCGAGTTAAAGAAGGAGACTTTAGGACAGGTGGCTAAAAGTTTGGTCAAAGAGATATGTTTTAAGAAGCGTTTTAAAGGACACCAGGTGAAGAGATTTAGGGAGAGAATGCCAGAGCTTAGGGCGTAGGCAGCTGAAGACACGGCCACTAATAGTGGGGTGAAGAAAGTGGGGGATGCACAAGAGGCCAGATAATTTCCCTATCAAGGGGTGGAATGTTGGGTATACCTGAAATTTAAGTTATGACAATCCTATGTCACACTTTATGTGGCTATGTCAACTTTTTGAAGTTTCTTGCTTTTGCTAGTTTCCTAGGTCATTATGTATGGGTTCTGCTGACGGGTCCAGACATAATTTGTGGAAGTAATCTCAGTTAGAGGTAGACATACATGGCAGCATGTTTTCATTCATTTTTTGTTTAGGTGATATGGTAGCTCAGATCAAGACATTATTTGTCTGATAAATATGTTACAAGGGTACAGTTATACTGCCAGAATTATTGCTCCTTTGCAGTTTCCACTTCTTCACCATATAAAAGTGGCAGTAAACTCTGGACTCAAGTCATAACTTAGAAACATAGAAAATAGGAGCAGGAGTAGGCCATTCGGCCCTTTGAGCCTGCTCCGCCATTCAATATGATCATGGCTGATCCTCTATCTCAATACCATATTCCTGCTCTCTCCCCAAAACCCTTGATGCCTTTTGTGTCTAGAAATCTATCTATCTCCTTCTTAAATATATTCAGTGATTTGGCCTCCACAGCCTTCTGTGGTAGAGAATTCCACAGATTCACCACCCTCTGAGTCAAGAAATTTCTCCTCATCTCAGTCCTAAATGTCCTACCCCATATCCTGAGACTGTGACCCCTCGTTCTGGACCCCCAAGCCAGGGGAAACATCCTCCCTGCATCCAGTCTGTCTAGCCCTGTCAGAATTGTATATGTTTCAATGAGATCCCCTCTCATTCTTCTAAACTCGAGTGAATACAGGCCTAGTTGACACAATCTCTCCTCATACCACAGTCCTGCCATCCCAGGAATCAGTCTGGTGAACCTTCGTTGCACTCCCTCTATGGCAAGTATATCCCTTCTTAGGTAAGGAGACCAAAACAGCACACAATACTCCAGGTGCGGTCTCACCAAGGCCCTGTATAACTGCAGTAAGACATCCTTGCTCTTGTACTCAAATCCTCTTGCAGTGAAGGTCAACATACCATTTGCCTTCCTAATTGCTTGCTGCACCTGCATGTTTGCTTTCAGTGGCTGGTGTACAAGGACACCCAGGTCCCTTGTACATCAACATTTCCCAATCTATCACCATATAAAAAATACTCTGCCTTTCTGTTTTTCCTTCCAAAGTGGATAACTTCACATTTATCTACATTATACGGCATTTGTCATGTATTTGCCCACCCACTCAACTTGTCTAAATTGCCTTCAAGCACCATTGCATCCTCCTCACAACTCATGATCCCACCTAGTTTTGTGTTGTCAGCAAACTTGGAAATATTACATTTTGTTCCTTCATCCAAATCATTGATATATATTGTGAATAGATGGGGCCCAAGCACTGATCCCTGCGGTACCCCACTAGTCACCGCCTGCCACCCCGAAAAAGACCCATTTATTCCTACTCTCTGTTTCCTGTCTGTTAACCAATTTTCAATCCATGCAAGTATATTACCACCAATCCCATGTGTTTTAATTTTACACACTAACCTCTTATGTGAGACTTTATTAAAGGCCTTCTGAAAACTTGACTCCAGTGGTCTCAATCCCAAGGGAAGCTGCCTGACCCCTATCGGACCAAAACCTAGTGACCTTGTACCAAGCTAAGCACCTAACTATAAGCGGTCCACACTAAGCCCATAAGCCATATGTGGTCTGTTAGCTCTGGTTATCTAGCCCATGAAAGAAAGAATTTGCTTTTGTATAGTGCCTTTCCCTTCCTTGGGACATCCCAAAGTGCTTCACAAACAATGAAGTACCTTTTGAAGTGTAGTCACTGTCGTAATGTAGGAAAACTCTGCAGCCAATTTACACATAGCGAGCTTCCACAAACAACAATAAGTGACCAGTTAGTCCGCTCTGGTATTGCTGGTTAAGGAATAATTGTTGGCTGGACATCGGGAGAACTCCCCTACTCATCTTCACATAGTGCCATGGGATCTTTTATATCACCTGAACAGGCAGTCAGTTTAATGTCTCATCCACCTGAGCCAACCAAAAGCCCCATCAACTGTTTCCATTTATACTTATACTTCATATTCCATTTGTTTCTCCTATTTAGGCCTGGCAATTTGGAATCCTGCTCCCAAATTAGTGGGTAAATCCTGTGTCTGAAGATCATGATCTGTTAGTATTGAGATAAATGTAAATTTATGGGAGCATTCATTTAAACTTTAGTTTTGGTCTGCAGGGCTTCGTGGCATGCACCCAAATGCTCCACAAAGACAAAAAATGTGGTCACTCTGGCCAAACCAACAGCAATCACAGTAAAAGACAAAACATGCACTACATACAAAATGGCACTGCAACCTAATTTACAGGCAGAATTTGTTTCTGCTTTCTCTATTACACAATTGATTGTTCAGTAATGTGAGAATAAATGGATTACTGAAAAAATTGCAGCGATGATCCATCTTGCAGTGATGGAGATGGCAAGGATAACCTGGTACTGTTAAACAGGAGCTAGCTACACCAGCTAATTGACAAAGTGTTATGGCTTATTTGCTGCCAAAGATATAGTCTGTCTACCCATGTTATGCTGCAATGCATGTCCCTGCTTTTTTGCTCGTCTCTGATTAAAATCACTATATCCCCAACAACAAATTTTTCACTTGGCCATATCAATTATTGTTGAATGAGGTCAGTGACAAAGTATGTGTGTAAATTATTGGATAATCCACAGTACTGGAGAAGTAGTGCTCCATCCTCCACTTTCCACTTCTCCCCTGAAGGTAATGAGACTTGTATTAGGGTACGAATTCACAGATGCTTCCTTGCTTGAGTGGCTTCTCTTCATGTATGAGTTCGGACAGTACCAGCAGACTGTGGGGACCATCAGTGCTGAATCCAACACTGTCCTCGACAAACATCCAAGAGGACTTGCACATTTTCAGAAGAAGTCAACAGACAACAACCCAGAGCAGTAACTTGGGACTATTTATCCCCTCAATAAAGGCAAAATGTAGCATCTCCACTGAGTTCTGATGAAAGGTCATCGACCTGAAACGTTAACTCTGTTTCTCTCTCCACAGATGCTGCCTGCGCTTCTGTGTGTTTCCAGCATTTTGTGTTTTTATTGTAGCATCTCCACTGCTGTCCTGGCTGAGATTGGATAACTCAGCATTGACCAGGAATCTTACTTCCTGGTCTGTATGGCTTAGTACCACAGCATGCAATGCATTTACCTACTGAGTCATCAGGCTAGCTCCAAAGAGGCAAAGTTTAATTGTGTTTCTTCTTGTGCTTAAATTCAACATTGTTTTTATATGGATTAACATATAAAGAATAGCTGTTCACCAATTTGTTGGGCTGATCTTATGTTTCAGCCATCCAATAATTTAGTTTATGCCGAGCACTAGAAAGCACATAATCTAACCACAGTGGCGTACCTTTTGAAGTTCTCATGCCATCAGCCGCAAAGAACAAGCCCTCATTTGGTTTCTGACTATTGAACCATATCAATGATAGATTGGAGAAATAAAACAATACAGTCCTCAAAATCTTTGACAACATAATTAAAATTAAATTAATACCAATCCCAACTTCAGTAACTATACATCCATTAAAAGAATAATAGATCTTTATTCTATTTCCCCACCTCTTGCATATCTGTCGCCTTCAGTCTTCTCTTTGTTGCCCTGCACCATTACTCTGTCCCAGTCGCCCATCTGCTCTTATTCCCTTCTCCACTTCTGCCATGAGTTGCCACAGATGTGCAATGTTCGCTGCTTCAAACAGTTACATCTTGTATTTCCCAGCACATACTCATGTGCACACAAAAAAATAACCACTTAGCATAAACTTTTCCTGAGTATTTTTCAGTACTGCAAAAATATAAAATATGAACTACAAATAGCGCACTTGTTGAAAGGTACTGCAAATTCTCGATGGTAACAGCACAACCAATAAACACAAGAGGATAATGAAAACGTAGTTGGCACACTTCCATTGATGCCAAACTTGGAGCAGCCTTTGATTTGAACAGTTCCAGCACCCAACTTTGCAGTAGTATGGTTTTTGGGGGAAGGGAGGGACAGAGGTAGGGGAGAGATCAGGGAGAACAACTGCATAAAAACTTACGCACAAAATTTGTCAGACAAACATACCAAATAATATTGTAAAATATTATCTCTACCAGCCACGTAACAAAATAATTAAAATGCACCAATTGCCTCAATTTTCCAATCGTTTTTTGGTCTGCTACACTTAACAGCAGTCATACAATTTGTAACCTGTTGATTATAAAGCCTCTAGATTTGAATACGTTTGACAAGACTCTTCAATAGCAATAGCTAGCTAATTACTGCTTGTCAAATTAGCATCTGTTAATGTCCACCAAAATGTTCTGACTAGGAGGAGCTGTGCCATGGACAATAATAACTTAGTTGCTATGGATTAGATCTTCTTTCACCAAATGCACGTTCATAAACACATACTGTAAACACTGGCCATGACTGACAGAAGTAGGTCTTCGTGACATTGGATGTAGTTTGCAGTAAAATTGGAATCATGAAACTCTGAGGTTGATTGATGGTTGCTCTGAAGTCTACAGAAGAGATTGGAGCTGAACTGAGGTACAATATGGCCTATAATGCAAACTGCATAATACTAAATGCAGGAAGAGAGAAACTGAAGTAACATAGACTGCTATGTTAGATTGGTCAACCAGTGTCATAAATATCATTATTCAACAATGACACTGTGAAACAAGTGGCGAGAAATGTAGTCTCTAATTTTTATCTAACTACTTAATAATACCTCACAATCAATACGTTTACAGGTAAAAGATTAAAATATATTAAAACATAATCATTTCAAACATAATTAATCTAATTTAGATATAAACCCTTAACAGTGGATTCTCCTGACCCTTGCCCTCAGGGAATGTTCAGCTCAGGAAAATGGAGCAGAAACCTAGATCTCTGTCTCTATGTCTCTTTTATATTGTCCCAGCATTTCCTGCGCTTTCCTGGAAAGATGGAGCTTGGCCTGTGTCTGCATTGGTGCTGGCCCAAATCGCTGTTTGAATAAGGTGGAAGGAGCCACTCCCAGACTCCTACCACAATTCTGTATTGCTTGTTTGATGCTCCCATCATTGGTGCCAAGTAAGCATGGCGCCATGACCTGTTCCCTGAACCCCCACCAATCGGAGGGTCCACGGTAGTCCCAGGGCAGGTCACACACTGAAAATAGGGCCACTATTATTAATACTAGCTAGACACCTCAAGATCTCCCATTTATATTGCGATCTTCTGGCTAACTAATGTCCATTATCAGCCAAAAGGTGCCTGAGGCCTGAAGCTCCATCTGTCCCCTCTCCGCTGGCGTTAAACCCTGTCAGGGGTTGGTCCTATGCCTGGCTGCCCCCAGGCCTGGGACAGGAAAACTTGGTAATCCTGCTTCTTTCTAGCACCAGGACAGGGCAGAAAAATATGCCCTTTAATCTTTTAGAGTTGCAACAGTTTCTCATCCAAAGGACACCACCTTTAACAATGCAACATTCCTTCAGTACTGCACTGGAGTGTTAGCCAAGGTTATTCGCTGAAATCCTAATGTGCTACCAACTGAGTAACGCTGATGCACCACCTTCGCGAAGTAACCATAGTAAAGTTCTTTTTTTATAAAGAGACATCTTCATTAATAATGCCAAGGTGAACGGTATGAATATAAATACTTTGACTAAAAACAGTCTCATTTGGTCTTGCTGATCGTATGGCTCACCTTCATTCTGCAGATATTTTACATATTTAAATAATTCCCATAACTTAAAAACTTCTGATTCTTGTCAGGATTTTAAAAACATTATTACACAGCCATGCTAATTGCACCAACTGTCTTCCACGATTATCATTTGGGAATAATCAGGGAGACAGAAATATCTCCGACCAACAGTTAGCAACACCTGCACAGCAATCAGAATCGAGGCAAGTATTTTTCATGACCAAAGCTGCTGCTTACATTTTGTTTGCAACGTGGTAGTGTGGAGGGAAACAGTGGATATATTTCTCCAGTGGTAGACTGCAAGACCACTCAGAGATCATCATTGTCAGCATGCAGGTATGTTTTTGTACTCACTCAGCCAATTGAACATCACCGGAAGCTGAACTCACCAGTTTGCGTTGACACCATTTGCAGATGCCACACATGGCGACCATCGCAGCAAGACAAATTACCACAGCTGCTGAGATTAGAGCCACATCCAGGGTGAATGAATCTGCAGGAGAACAAGGATGGGGAACGAATTAGTGCCACTTGTTCAAAATCCATACTACAGGTGAACACAAAAATTCAGTACCTTGCACACCACCGCTGACTGGCAATGACCTAATTTTTTTGATAACAATTAAGACTTCCTTTTAGTTCTTTTCTCCTCCAAGTGGATGCAATCAATGTAACATGCATCTTTATATTCTGCACATTTAGGGTTAATTACTAATTTGATGACATTTTTAAATTAAATAAATATTACACTAGTAACTGTTCTTGCTGTCCTCTTAATAATTTGCATTCACTTCAAACACTATTCGTTAGCTAATGTGGCATTTAGCAACGATAAACATACTGTGCACTTGATCTTTCACACTGAATGATTAAAAGGTAAGGCTGGCTGTGGCTTTTCAAGTACACAGGTCCATTTATAGTACTCTCACTCATTTGGATTGAGGTTCATAATTTTCAGTTTAAAAATGTGGCCCATTTAAGTATCAATATGAATGGAGAAATCATAAAATGTTGGAAATCTGAAATGAAAATCATGTTAAAAATTCATAACGGGTAGATCAGTGTCCTATTCAACCCCTAGCTCAGTTCCCGACCCTATAACCATCTATTTCAATCTCCATAACATCGTTCACCTCTGCCCCTACATCAGCTCATGTACTGAAATCCTTATCTATGTCGTTGTCGCCTCCAGACTCGACTATTCCAATATTCTTCTGGCCGGCTTCACATTCTCCAACTTCTGCAAATTTCAGCTGATCCAAAACTCTGCTACCTGCATCTGATCCCATACCAAATCCTGCTCACCCATTGCCCCAGTCCTTACAGAACTACATTGGCTTCCGGACCTCCAATGACTCAAATTTAAAATTCTCATCCTTGTAAAGCTTTTATGACTTTGCCTTTCTCTATCTCTGTAACTTTCTTCAGTCCTAAACCATCCTGACTTGGACATATATCACAATTTCATCACTGTCACTGGGTCAATATCCTGATCTCCCTACTTAACACCATCGTGAGAGTACTATTACCACAAGGACTGCAGCAGTTCAAGGAGAAGGCTGATCAACAGCTTCTTGGGGAAACTAGAGATGGGCACTAAACATGACATCGTCAGCGATGCCCACATCCAGAGAACGAGTGAAAACAAAATCCTCCACTCACGGTGAAGAATGCAGATCTGGAGATCTTCTAGCAGAAGGGTATCCAACCTGTGGCCCCCAAACCACAGGGATCAGCCCTCAAAGCCAAGTCAACTCATCCCAACTTGTACTTATGTTTTATCATCTGGTGGTTTGTCCTGTTTGGATTACTTGGGCCTGGAGGTTTGAGAGGGCAGTTTCTAGCGCAATTGCCGCATTGGTAGATAAATCCTAAATCAGAAAACTAAGATCTGTTAGCATTAACAGCTTGAGATATATATAAATTAATGGAAACATGCATTACATTTTTTTAAAAAAACATTACGCTAAGATTTCCACTAACAAATTGATGTTAATTGTTGAAGATGGCAAAGGGAATTATACTGAAGACTGAATCAAATTAGTAAATTATAAAAGATAACTTGGTTCCCATTCTTGATTAGTGCAGATGCACATAAGTGTCAATTTAGCCCTGTTGTCTCTGGCTCAGAAGTTTAAGGTTCAAGTCCCATACTGGATCAAACTGGAGCTTGAGTGCATAGTCTTGGCTGACACTGCAGTTCAGTACGGAGGCATTGTTAGAGATGCCGTCCTTTGGGTGAGATGCTAAAATGAAGTCCCATCTGTCTGTTCAAGTGGATGTTAAAGCTGCAATGGGATGTCAGTAGAGTTGGTATTCTTGAAGGGTGAGATGAAATGGTCTGAGGGGCCTTTTTGTTCAGATTCTATCTAATTATTAACTGTACTTTCTCCAGTTTTGGGAGGGCATGAGACATTGACATTTTACATTTCTAATAACCAGGACTAAGTGCATTTTTAAAATATCTTGTGTTGTTATCTTGGGTAGCTACGTGTCATCATTGACACTGTCATGTTACCAATCACATTTCTGATACTAAGGTTCATTGGTTCAATAAAATCTGAAAACTACTCTATAATTTTGTGCTGCTGTAGATACTGCAGCTACGTTTTGGAGCATGCTGTTCTTGGCAGCTGCAGAAGTTGAGGTTGTATCGAAACGTACAATCATAGAAAGGTTACAGCACAGAAGGAGGCCATTCGGCCCATCGAGTCAGTGCCGACTCTATGAAACAGCGATCCAGCTAGTCCCACTCCCCCGCCCTATCCCCGTGGCCCTGCCATTTTTTTCCTTTCAAATACTTATCCAGTTCCGTTTTGATGGCAATTCCCTTTGGACTGGGGGCTTGGGTGATAGCAGCTTTTCAATTTTTTTTTAAACAGTTGGTTTATCACACACAACTTGTGGAGGAATTAAGCTGCAAGAAACCATGTGTGAGAACCAATATAAATGGTAATACATAACAATACTGATCAAAGAGCTCCAGCCCACCTACTCCAATTATCAAAACAGACTTACATACTCCAACTAAGGTCTCATCGCCACTTATTCTAACTATATCCCCATGCCCACTAATTAATTATCAACCGTGGCCCACCGACTTTAATTACAATGATGTAGATAGGAAGAGAATTGAGGCCCTACTAAGAGAGATTCACAAATTAAGATATAGATTAAAGGGCAAGACCTCAAGGGCAGTAATCTCAGGAACACTCCCAATGCTACATGCCAGTCAGCATAGAAATAGTAAGGCGAGAATGGCAATTGCGTGGATGAGCAAATGATTTAGGCATAGCTGGGGAGATGGTGTAGGAAGGAAAGGTTCAGATTCCTGAGACATTGGGAACAGCTCTTGGATAGGAGTGGATTGTACAGGACAAAATGACTTCACCTGAACCTGCCCTTGCTAGGAGAGTAACTAGTGCTGTGGGAGAGCTTAAACTGATATAGCAGTGGGAAGGGAAAAAAGAAGAAAGGAAACTAAAAAGGGCAAGGGATGTAGAAAAAATAAAAGAGAAAAACAGAAAAGTAATAAAGAACAATCAGAATGAGGAAGGATTAAAATGAATAAGACTGCCAGTCAGACAGGGGCTCGTTTAAGTTCTTTTATGCAATTACCCAACTTATTCTGAATAAAATTGGTGAGCTAGAAGCACAAATTGCTATAGTTGGGTATGATATAATAGCATTAACAGAGAACTGGCATAAGGTCAGATAGGACTGGGAACTAAACATTCTTGGTTTTAAAATATTCAGGAGGAATAGAGTAGGAAAAAAAGGACTGGCAGTATAAATCTTTACAGCACAAATCTTTACAGCACTAGAATGTAGGGATGTCACAGGTGATGGTGCAAAAACTGATGTGTTTAGTTAAGGAATAAGAAGGGAACTGTTTCTCTTTTGTTTTTTTTTAATAGACCCAACAAACAGTGGGAAGGAAATAGAAGATTATATAGATAAATTAGGAAAAGAGTCAAAATAATGGATAACTTTAATTATCTGAATAACTTCAATGAGATAAAAAAAAACCAGCCAAAATAAATTGAAGAAAAACTGGAAGATAAGACAGTGGACAAACAATGGGAAGCTTTCAAACCGGAGTTAATTATGTACAAACTAGACATAGTCCCACTAAAAAGGGACTGCAGCTAAAGCTGGAATTCCTTGGATGAGTAGAAAAATTAGAACTTAAAAAAAGGGGCATATGGCAAATCTTGGGTTAATAATACAAAACAAAACAAGCTGAGTAAAGAAATATAGAGGGGGAGCAAAAAATATTAGAACGGCTAAGAGCGGGTATGAAGTAAGACTGGGAGGAAATATAAAGGGAAATAGTAAAGGATAGTCTTAATATATCAGAATCAGAATTCAAGGAAGAATATGGTCAATTAGAAATGAAAAAGGAAATCTGCTCATGGAGGATAAAGTAATAGTGGAAATACTAAATGAGTACTTTGCTTCAGTTTTCACAGTAGAGTGCAAATGAAATTAGAATCCAAGTCAGAAGAAACAGTGATCAAACTGTGCTCTGGTCAGATCACAGCTTGAGTACCATGTCGAGTTCTGATCACCGAGACACAAAGCTGACATTCAAATGCACTGCAGAGAATAGTTGTGAAGTTGATCCTAATATCAAAGGATTGAACTATGAGGAAAGACTGGAGAAACTTGGGCTTTTCAGCTTGAAAATGATATGTCTGAAAAGTGATCTTGTTGAGGTATATAAGATCGTTATGGAAATGGAGCAGGCAAATCCTAAATAAAATAAAATTGTGAGAATAGGGAAAGGAGTCACATATTAGAGATAGTAAAAGGTAAATTTAGAACTGATATCAGGAAATTGTGGCCAATGTATGGGGTACAGTTTGTAAAAAAAACAATTGGATGCTGTAATTGGTTGGGGGTGGGGGGGGGGACTTTAGGATCTCTCTGGATGGATGAATTAAGATGATCTGAAAGGCCTTCCTAATCTGTATATATCTTTTAATCTTGTGAAAGAATGCAAGAGGAGGGGTTGGAGCAATTAGATAGGATAACTGTAGAAAAGAGGAAGTAATGCTAAAATATTGGTGGAACTCAAAGTGGAAAGGGCACCAGGTTTCTAATGGCACATGTCCCAGAAAGTCAGGGAGGAAAAAGCAGAAGCTCTAACCATAATGTTTTAACCTTCCTTGGAAATGGAAGTTGTACCAGAGGATTGGAGAATTGCCAATGTAACAACAAAGCCTTTTCTACTCAAATCAATCAATTACTGTCAGGCAAACCAGGTAGAAGTGACAAGAAGATGCAGCACTAAATACTAATTTCTGTAATCAATATCTAAGCAAAATTAAACTAATGACAAATTGCAGATGTGCAGGGACACATTCTTTTCCCTTTGGAAACACATGGAATGGGTTAATGTATCATGGCCCTCAAAGTGCAGTTTTATTTGATAGCGTTTGCTGCTGTCAGTGAATTAATAGCATATTTGGTTAATTAAGTGTTTTCATGTTGACATGCTGGAACTTGGCACTACAGAAGAAGAGAGACTTTTGCACCTTAGCAAATGATAAAAATTCTCTCCCTATCTCATTAGATCTGTCTGGGCTAGAGCCAGACCAGGCAACCTGCTACCAAATCACTACCAATGCTGTTATTCATCTGGTTCTTATCTGACCATGTGAGCAACCCTTCAGTAATCCAGCCTTTAATTTTCATTGCTCAGAAACTACCCATCAGGGAACTACTGAGATTAGGGAGCTTGCCATATACAGAACTGTAGTCAAACTCACATTCTACCACTTTGTGACAGTGCATGTTGCAGGATCAATGTGCTGCAATACAGAACCACCAATATATTTTGGCTGGCTTGGGTTCTCATATGCCGGACTGTCTTGCAATAATGGCTTGCCGTACCGGAGTTATGATATACTGATATTATGTACCCCCCATTTCACCCATTCTAGGTATGCCCATTACTCACCTAACAGAAATGGCAGCAGAGTTTGTCAAAATCCTTTTGGACCTTCTACCCTCCGCCCATGACTGGCAATACTACAGTAGCTATGGGGCAAGGATGAGGGAATTGAGAAACAATTACGCACACAGTAATGAATTGATTTAGGTAACTACAGGAGGCAGTAATAGTTATATAGTATCAGGACAGCTGTGAGACCTAGCTAACAGATGTTGCTTTTGTTTAAACTCCATCATACAGAAAGGCATTTCCTTTATCTGGGTGAAGAGAATATTATGGACAACAAGGACTAATTAGTGACGTGTCTTTCTCACTTTCTACAGAGGAGATGCAAGGACTTATCTTCCAGCAGTGTGTTATTAGTCTCAGGGAACTATGTTTTTGTAATGAGCAAGATTGAAACTGCCATGTGCTACATCTTGCTTTAGAACTGAGCAGCTGAATTCTGTATGTGTGGAGTTTAAAGAAGTCTTAAACTGCTGAATGAGGTAATTATGATTTGTTGAGGACCACATACAGTACTGTTGGAAGGAACTTATATTTTTAGTCTATGACTTTTTTTCTCGAGTTTTCTTCCCTCTTGTCCTGAGGGTGCGAGTCATGATGAAGAATAGTTCCATGACTGCAGCAGTCCTCCTGCACTTCACCCAATTGGCGCTTTTCCCTATTGATGTAATGAGTTAACGCATGTTGAGAGTAAATTGCATCTAATTACAAGAAAGACAGAAGCTGCTGATAATTAGGCCAAGCGATTTGTCACAGCATGATATCCTGCAAATGACCTCGTCTTTCACCTGAGCCCACAGCATGACTCTGATCACTTTCACATGAGGACAGTGTGTGATCTGAGTGACTGGAATTAGAGCAATGCGCACACAATTTAATAGGACAGGCTGGATGGACCTGTGTCATTTTTTGCATATATGTTCATATATGTTGTTAGCAGCTCGAACTGGAGCACAGGAATGGAGTATATCAGTCACGATGTGGCACAGGTGAATATGTACAGAGGAAATGATATTTCTCTTCTTTCCTTTCTATTGACATTACTCCATAACACACTATCCACTGCCAAGAGGAAGGACAGAGATCTGCTTACAGGCATCTGATGCTGCAACTATGTATACAGTCTTTGGAGGATATACAACTGTAGCACAAAGTGGCAAGTTTGCAGGTTTCTTAGTTTTCTTTTTCTCATTGTGGAGAAGTGCCTTTTCTCCACTGAGCCGTTTTCATAACAGCAAGGCTATTATCAAGTTGTATTGTGTGTATAATTGTGAATTAAGTTAGAACATAACTTCATAAGAGCCCCATGAACAAGGGATGAAAAAGCTGATGACTGCCTGTGCAAAACACAGATGTTTGGCAAGGTGGATATCACAAAACCCTACATCCTAGCATGTGTGCTCTGCTATTCCAATTCCAGCCGACTGTACATAACCCCACCCCCCCCCATCCTCTGCTCCACCAGTTGAGCCCAGCCTTCACTAGTATTGCCCTTCATTCTGGAACTCTCTTCCTGAGTCTCGTTGCCTTGAACATATCTTCCCCCATTCAAATACCTCCTTAAATCTTTACTCCTTTGACTGTGCCCTTAGCCACCTGCCGTCATTAGCTCCCTACTTCTGCTCAGCGTCTACTGCTTATCCTGAAAAGACCCATAAGATGTTTTGCTTTGTGAAAGATGCTATATAAATGTTGATGCATTAAGGATAGGTACATTGATTATCATTATACAGGATTCAGATATAAAAATAGAAAACCTGCAGGTCAGTCAGCATCTCTAAGCAAAATTGACAGGTTATGTCAGGTTCTGATGAAAGCACAAACTACTAAAGCAGAACATGAACACCTTCTGAACATTTGAGGTGCACATGGTCATGAAACACACTCATATCATTTTTTAATATTAGATAAAACTTAGAAGATTATTTGGAGGTTAGTTGGCTGAGGATGAAATTTTAATGCAGATCAGGTTAGTGAGTACAGAGCAGATCAAGCAGTGGGGATGGGAAAGATCGACTTTGCCAATGGGAGGATAAACATTTCTAAATCCAGATGTGTCAGTTATTACAGTTGAAAATTGAAGCATCAAATTACATCGATGTTTCAATTTTCATCAAAACTACAGTACAGAAATAGGTCATTTGGCCCAAATGGTCTATGCTGGCGTTTATGTTCCACACGAACCTCCTCTCTCCCTACTTTATCTAACCCTATCAGCATACCCTTCTATTCCTTTCTCCCTTACGTGCTTATCTTGCTTCCTCTTAAATGCATCTATGTTATTTGCCTCAATTACTCCTTGCGGTGGCGTGTTCCACATTCTTATCACTCTTTGGGTAAAGAAGTTTCTCTTGAATTCCCTATTGGATTTATTAGTGACTATTTCATATTTATGACCTCTAGTTTTGGACTCCCCCACAAGTGGAAACATTTTCTCTACGTCTACCCCATCAAACCCTTTCATTATCTTAAAGACCTCTGTCAGGTCACCCCTCAGACATCTCTTCGCTACAGAAGAAGCTCCAGCCTGTTCAGCCTTTCCTGATAAGGATATCCTCTCAGTTCTGGTATCATCCGTGTGAACCTTTTTTGCACCCTCTCCAATGCCTCTATATCCTTTCTCACCTGACGAAGGAGCAAAGCTCCAAAAGCTTGTGATTTCAAATAAAGCTGTTGGACTATAACCTGGTGTTGTACGACTCCTTACATTTGTCCACCCCAGTCCATCACCGGCATCTCCACATCATGGCTTTCTATAATATGGAGACAATACTCAAGTGTGGTCTAACCAAGGTTCTATACAAGTTCAACATAACTTCTTTGCTTTTCAATTCTATCCTTCTAGAAATGAACCCTAGTGCTTGTTTTGCCTTTTTATGGCCTTATTAACCTGCATCGCTACTTTTAGTGATTTGTGCATCAGTACCCCTAGAAACCTTTGCTCATCTATCCCATTTAGACTCTTATTATCCAAGTAGTATGGGGCCTCCTTATTTTTCCTACCAAAATGCACCACCTCACACTTGTCTATATTGAAATTCATTTTCCAATAACACGCCGATTCTGCAAGTTTATTAATGTCCCCTTGCATTTTGACTCATTCTTCCTTTGTATTAACTACACCCTCCAATTTGGTGTCGTTTGCAGATTTTGAAATTGTACTTTCAATTCCCGAATCCAAATCGTTAATATAAACCGTGAACAACAGTGGTCCCAGTACTGATCCCTGCGGAACACCACTTCCCACCTTTTGCCAGTCTGAATAGCTACACTTAACCTCTACTCTGTGTTTTCTGTTTTGTAACCAACTTGCTATCCCTTCTGCTACCTGTCCCCTGACTCCACATGCTCTGACCTTAGTCACGAGTCCAAAATGTGGTACTTTACCAAACGCTTTTTGAAAATCCAAATATATTACACCTACTGCATTACCCATGTCTACTCTCTGTTACTTCCTCAAAGAATTCAATAAAGTTGTCAAGCATGACTTTCCCTTCTGAAATCCGTGCTGACTATTCTTTATTATATTTTTGTTGTCTACATAATTCATTCTCTACTTCCCTTCCACTGTTAGGTAGTCTGTAGAATATACGTATTAATGTGATCAGTCCCATCTCATAAGAACATAAGTAATAGGAGGAGGAGTAGGTCATTCGGCCCCTCGAGCCTGCTCCGCCATTCAATCAGATCATGGCTGATCTTCGACCTCAGCTCCACTTTCCCGCCCTATCCACATATCCCTTGATTCCCCTAGAGTCCAAAAATCTATTCACCTCAGCCTTGAATATATTCAATCACTTAGCATTCACAGCCTCTGGGGTAGAGAATTCCAAAGATTCACAATCCTCTGCGTGAAGAAATTCCTCCTCATCTCAGTCTTGAATGGCCGACCCCGTATCCTATGATTATGCCCCCTACTTCTAGGCTTTCTAGCCTGGAGAAACAATCTCGCAGCATCTACCCTGTCAAGCCCCCTCATAATCTTATATGTTTCAATGAGATCACCTCTCATTCTTTTAAACTCCAGAGAGTATAGACCCATTCTACTCAACCTCTCCTCATAGGTCAACCCTCTCATCCCAGGAATGAATCCAGTGAACCTTCGTTGCACCACCTCTAAGGCAAGTATATCCTTCCTTAGATACGGAGACCAAAACTGTACGCAGTACTCCAGGTGAGGTCTCACCAATGCCCTGTACAATTGTAGCAAGACTTCTTTACTCTTGTACTCCAACCCCCTTGCAATAAAGGTCAACATGCCATTTGCCTTCCTAATTGCCTGTGGTACCTGCAGGCTAACTTTCTGTTTTTCTTGTACGAGGACACCTAAGTCTCTCTGAACACCAACATTTAATAGTTTCTCACCATTTAAAAAATATTCTGTTTTTCTATTCTTCCTACCAAAGTGAATAACCTCACTTTTCCCCACATTTTCCTCAATCTTCCACCTTCTTGCCCACTCACTTAACCTGTCTATATCCCTTTGCAGACTCTTTGTGTCCTCCTCCATCCATTTGGATTCTGTTTCTACTTTAATGTTACTTATTATTGTCTCTAGTTGCCCAGACAGAAACGAATAAGGTATTGTGACCAAAATGCTATGTCATGTGACTAATAAGCTATCAATTTTAAAAAAAATTGTTTCAGTTCAAAACTGAATGCCTTGTGTGTATTGAGATACAAGGCTCAGTGCAAAGAACAAATAAAGAGAGCTAAATTTGAGCTAAATCCCTATTAGGAAAATGACAATGAAATCAGACAGCACATAAACTGCTGATGAACAGAATGTCTAATAGTAATGATTACTGTCAAATAAAGTTCTAACAACATAAAACAGATCTGCAAAGTTCTCTTAATGAGAGATCATCTATACTGACAGTGTTTTTCCTAAAACAGTGCAAAAGGATACTTGGCGTTAGAAGTATAAGCTTACACTTGCATAGATATTGAGTACTGAGCTCACTTCATGGCTAATTACCTTCTAAAGTGTTTGAGATATGGAAATACCCCCAGCAGCCCTCAGTAGATATGTCTTCCTCCCAATGACACATGGTGCCAATCAGTGTACTTTCGTCTTTACAGTTCAATCTTAATAATGTCATTGTAGATATATCCTGAGACTTCAATCATCAATTTGGCCAGAGGTTAATTCTCTCCAGATCATTTTATTTCTCCTTTATCTTTCTTTATCTCCTGAAGGTGGTGATTTAGGCTGGAGTACAATTCTGCAGGCGCTCCTAAGAGACCACTGTTGATGTGTAAGTCTGGACAGCAAGTACCAGCAAATTATTTCATCATGGGGTAGCACAATTGAACCTAGTCCTATCATCACCTGATCTACACACATATGGACCTTCTAGTGGATAGTGGTCGGGATTGAGGACCATGGTTGACTCTTTCTAACCTAGGATCATATATTAATTGTAGTGGCAATCATCTCCTCGCATTTGAGCACAGAACGACTCAGAAATAACTACAATGTCTCAATGCTAGATTCTATATCTATGGAGAGCTGATAATTTATATAGCATCTTATCATGTCTCTCAGAAACTCAATGCTACACAACAATGAATTAATTTGTCATGCAATGATTATTGCTATGAAAGCAATTCTGCTCCAGCAATATCCAACAGACAACCATGAAATGAATGACCAATCTATTTTTAGATTGTAACGCATTGAGAGTGGAATGCTGGCCAGTATATCAGGAAAACTCACTATTCTTCAAATAGTGCCATAAAAATGTTTAATATCCAGCTGAACCAACAGAAGATCTGAGGAATGGCACCTCCAACAATACTCCCTCGGTACAGCTGTCAGCCTTGGCTCAGTGGCAGCACTCTCGCCTCCGAGTCAGAAGTTTGTGGATTCAAGTCCTATTCCTGAGACTTGAGCACAAAGTCTTGGTTGACACTCCAGTGCAGTACTGAGGGAGTGCTGCACTAACGGAGGTGCCTTCTTTTAAGATGAGACATCTCCTCCAAGTCACACACCATCCGGACTTGGAAATATATCGCCGTTCTTTCATCGTCGCTGGGTCAAAATCCTGGAACTCCCTTCCTAACATCACTGTGGGAGAACCGTCACCACACGGACTGCAGCGGTTCAAGAAGGTGGCTCACCACCACCTTCTCAAGGGCAATTAGGGATGGGCAATAAATGCTGGCCTCGCCAGCGATGCCCACATCCCATGAACGAATAAAAAAAAAACAAGGCTCCATCTGCCCTCTCAGGTGGATATAAAAGATCTCATGGCACTTTGTGAAGAAATTCAAGGGAAGTCTCCCAGTGACCTGGCCAACAGCACTAAAAACAGATAATCTGGTTATCTCACTGCTGTCTGCGGGATCTTGCTGTGTGCAAATTTGCTGCCTCATTTCCTACAACAGTGACTATACTTCAAAAGTACTCATTGGCTGTAAAGCACTTTGGGACATCCTGAGGTCATGAAAGGCTCTTTCTTTATTTACTTTTACAGTCTAGATTTATGTGCTCAAGTCCTAGAGTGGGCGACAGCCCACTCAGAAGCAAAAATGCTATCAAATCAGTCAAAGTCACTTTGCTGCCACCATATGCTTTAATCATTTCTTTGTCCCAATTCAGCAAAGAACTTTTGCATGCAAATACGAATATTAGCATGACTCCTTAATAGATAGTGTTAAGTAACCTGACTGCAGAGTAGCTACCAAATTTAAACAGATTTGTGAGGTAGTAGAAGGATTAAAAAAAACTAGGAAGGATGGTGTGATGTGCAGTAACTTGACCTCTTAAAGCTGCTGCTTAAACAATCCTTTGGCCAGTTTTAAGGAAGTGTGCAAAATGAGCCAGGAGGACTCTTCTTTTTCTCCATGATGAAGCATTTGTTCCCTCTCCCAGGGACTTAGTTGAAATTTACTGCAATTGTGTCAGTAAATTCAAGTCAGAGTTGGATGGATATTTGACAAGGGATGCAATTTGGGGATATGAGAGATAAAGTGGTACATGATCCATAATAGTTCTGTATGTTCCTATGCTCCCACATATCACAAATGCAAACCCATATCTTACAATTCCATGGCCCAGTACATTGGACCACCCCTGCACCACTGTTAATTATTTGCTACTAAATCCTATTTGTGTCATGATCAGCCAGATCAGTGTTCCCAGGAAAAGAAATGGAAAAAATATGACCCAGGGTTTAAATTCCTGATCATTACCCAATGAGCCCTAGTGAGAGATGTGAGTGTGTGCGCATGTGTGGATGCCAAGTGAAGACGATATTGAACAGTTACATCGAAACTACAGCACAGAAATAGGTCATTCGGCCCAAATGGTCTATGCGGGTTTATGCTCCACACGAGCCTCCGCCCTCCCTATTTCATCTAACCCCATCAGGATACCCTTCTATTCCTTTCTCCCTCATTTGCTTATCTTGTTTCCCCTTAAATGCATCTATGCTATTTGCCTCAACTATTCCTCATGGTAGTGTGTTCCACATTCTTACTACTCTTTGGGTAAAGAAGTTTCTCCTGAATTCCCTTTTGGATTTATTAGTGACTATTTCATATTTATGACCTCTAGTTTTGGACTCCCCAACAAGTGGAAACATTTTCAAACCCTATCATTATCTTAAAGATCTCTATCAGGCCACCCCTCAGCCTTCTCTTTTCTAGAGAAGAGTCTCAGCCTGTTCAGCCATTCCTAATAATCCTCTCAGTCATGGTATCATCCTTGTGAATCTTATTTGTGCTCTCTCCAATGCCTCTACATCCTTTCTATAATATGGAGACCAGAACTGTGCACAGTATTCCAAGTGTCGTCTAACCAAGGTTCTATACAAGTTTAACATAACTTCTTTGCTTTTCAATTCTATCCCTCTCGAAATGAACCCCAGTGATTGTTTTGCCTTTTTTTATGGCCTTATTAAACTGCGTTGCTATTTTTATTGATTTGTGTATGTGTACCCCGAGATCTCTTTCCTTCTCTATCCCATTTAGACACATTATCCATGTAGTATGTGGCATCCTTATTTTTCCTACCAAAATGCATCACCTCACACTTATCTATATTGAAATTCATTTGCCAATAACATGCCGATTCTGCAAGTTTATTAATGTCCTCTTGCATTTTGACGCATTCTTCCTTTGTATTAATCACACCCCCAAATTTGGTGTCGTCTGCAAATTTTAAATTTTAACTTCCGATTCCCAAATCCAAATCGTTAATGTAAATTGTGAACAACAGTGGTCCCAATACTGATCCTTGTGGAACACCACTTCCCACCTTTTGCCAGTCTGAGTAGCTACCCTTAACCTATACTCTGTTTTCTATTTTGTAGCCAGCTTGCTATCCATTCTGCTATCTGTCCCGACTCCACATGCTCTGATCTTAGAGATGAGTCTACAATGCAGTACCTTATTGAAGGCCGTTTGAAAATCCAAATATACTCCCTCTATTGCATTACTCTTGTATAATTTGTTACCTCCTCAAAGAACTCAATAAGTTGGTCAAGCATGACTTTCCCTTCTGACTATTCTGTATTATATTTTCATTCTCTAAATGTCTTTCTATTACATCTTTGAGTAAAGATTCCATTATCTTCCCTACCACTGATATCTATAGTTCCCTGGATTTGTTCTATCTCCTTTTTTAAATACAGGAATCACATTAGCTGTTTGCCAGTCCTCTGGCATTATTGCCTTTTCCAGTGATTTTTTAAAATATATATGTAATGGTGCCTCTGCTATCTCCTCCCTAACTTCTTTTAACATTCGTGGATGCAATCCATCCAGACCAGGGATCTTATCCTCCCTAAGTTTGATTAGTTTATCTCCCATCTTTCTATCTTAAATGTTTTAATATATTTTTCGTTCTCTTCTTCTAATGTTCTGCCCATCTTGTTGGTCTCTCTCTATGTACAGAGGCAAAGTAACTATTCAATATTTCTGCCATTTTGCTGTTGTTACCTGTGAGTTTATTATGTGCATCCCTTAGTGGCCCTATTCCTATTCTGATTTTTCTTTTGTTATTTATGTGTTTGTAGAATACTTTACTATTTCTTTTTATATTCCTTATTAATTTAATCACGTAGTTCCTCTTTGCTTTCCTAATTGATTTTTGACTTCTTTCCTAACCCCTTCATATTCCGTTTTGTCATTCTCTCCTTTATTGTCTATGTGCTTGGAGTACATCTTTTTCTATAGTTTCAATTTTACCCTTATCTCTTTATTCATCCATGGTGTTTCATTATTGGCCAGTTTGTTCTTGCTTTTTAGTGGATTACATTTCTCCTGAACTCTATTGATCACAGTTTTAAATATTACCCATTGCTGTTCTATTTCTTTGTCAGTCAAAATTTTTTTCCAGTTTATCTGCCCTAGTTCCATTCTCATCCCCTCAAAATTAGCTTTTTTCCAAAGTATTACTTGGGTCTTTATCTTACTTATGTCTTTCTCAATCATTATTTTAAACCTTATTATGTTATGATCGCTATTGCCTAGATGTTCCCCACACTACATCTCTTATCTGTTCTGGTTCATTTCCCATTACTAGATCCAGCAGTGATTCATCTCTTGTTGGGATTCTCACATACTGGGTAAGGAGTCATGTACACATTGTAAAACTCCATTCCCTTTTCCCCTCTCCCTACCTCTTCTTGCTAGTTTATTTGGGGGTAGTTGAAATCTCCCATGTTCATTATTCCCTGTTTTTTTACTCATTTCATAGATTTTTCCACATATTTCATCCTCCACTTCCCTTCCACTATTAGGGTGTCTGTAGAATATATCTATTAACATGACCAATCCCTTCTTATCCTTTGTCTCAATCCATATGGATTCTGTTTCTACCTTAATATCACTTATGTCCTTTGTTCTATTGCCATTATGTTGTCTCTAATTAGTACAGATACTCGACCCCCCCCCCCACTTCTTCTTTCCCTAACCTTTCTAAATACGTTATATCCTGCAATATTGAACTGCCAGTCCTGTTCTTTATGTAAATGTGTTTCAGTTATCCCTACTACATCTGGCTCCTCACAGGGAATTACTGCCTCCAGTTCCCCCGTTTTGTTTCAGATGCTGCGCACATTGCTGTACAGGCAATTTAATTTGTTTTTAGTAATAATTCCCTACCCTTTCTTTTTAACAGTCATTTTGTATTTATGTTCTATAACTATATTTGTTCCCTGACCGTTTATGTTACCCTCATTCCTTAACTTGTTCTGACCTTTACTCTCATTTCCTATGTCTTTTTTGTTCAGACTTACACTACCTTCCCCAGATCCCTCCCCCGTCTTACTGGTTTAAAGTCCTATCCACTGCCCTATTTATCCTTTCCGCGAGGACACTGGTCCCATTCCGGTTCAGGTGGAGCCTGTCCCAGCAGTACAGCTCCTTCCTATCCCGGTACTGGTGCCAATGTCCCATGAAATGGAACCCCTCTTTCCTACACCAATTTTTCAGCCACGCATTCACCTTCCTGATCTGTCTATCCCTATGCCAATTAGCACGTGGCTCAGGTAGTAATCCCGAGATTACCACCCACGAGGACCTGCTTTTTAATTTAGTTCCTAACTAGTGGCTGTGTGGACACTCTTCCCCCTCTTGATGCTCACCATCCCGATCCACATATGAAGAATGGTCAACTTGGATAAGCGATTAGAGGAGTGCAGATACCTATGAAACCACACAGTGGGCTGAGTCAGTGCTTTTGGGAGAAGAGGGGAGAAAACTAGAAAAAAAATAAACACATATTTTCTTAAATCAAGTTTGCAACACAATGAATTCAATGCTTGTCAATTGATTCACATAAAGGAAAAGATAAAATGAGTCTAGAATAGGGTGTTGCTGTAAATTATTCTTTGAAAGAAAGCAGTCTGTAATTTAGCCAATTTGAGTCCAATAAGATAGTATCTTTGAGTCATTCAAAGCTCTAGAAGATACCTTGGAAAGCTGCCAAGAGCACACATTCACACACACTGACACACAACACTGAATAGAAAAGAAAGCTAAATATACCAGTCTGCTCTCTAAAACTTACAACAGAAACAAGCATCAGCAGCCAGGGAGTGCAGTGATCCATGCAAGTGTGCGAGCAAGTGTGAAATTCAGTGCTTGTTGAAAGATTAGGTACTGATGAACTCAATGAGATTAATGTTTTGTTATGGGTTGATTTTTTTTTTAGTGTCACTGCAGCATCAATGTTACAGTTACCAAACATTTAAATAGTTTAGATAGGTAACTTGCAAACTGGGCTAAGTGCCCCACTAAGGTTCTGAAAAGGGTTCTATGGGATGATAACTTGACATAATAATATATTTTTGTCAGTGCATCTGCAATTCCATTATTGGCATGATATTTCTGTTGCCAGATAGCACTGCCAAACTAAGGATATGGGGTCAGCAGAAGTGTGTCAATGTTTGCAGAGGCCTCTAACACAGTAAAGTTTGAAAACAATGGCTTTCAAACTTTCCCATGTTGGAAGACCTGTTGACTAGTTTATAGAGAATACCCAAGGATGATCATAAGGCTGTAAAATATTCAGAGGTTCAGAAGACATTATAAACCACAACAGGGAAGCTCAAGCAGTTTATAATTATCTGACTCCCGAGATGGAGTTAGTATTGTGAATGTCTATACCATACATTTTAATAAAATGTAGTTGCGAACACACAAGGGTGCTTTTATTCCAATTTGAGCCCTTTTATTGGCAACAGCAACTGATTAGACACCAATGGCCAATGAACTAAGTCCCATTGAAAGAATAGCGTTTGTGTCATGATCACTGCAATTTTTTTTAAAGGAATAGTCAATGATTGCTAGATAATAATGAAGTCAGATGTATTATATACATAGGATTATACCATTTCCTGTATCATTAAATGAAATAAAAGTGATACCACTGCTGGCTCAGTCACATCTGTAATTGTTCCGTGTGTACTTTTTATAGACACATATTAACAGAGAACATGTCGAGGTTAGATCTATTATTCCCTGCTTTCTGCACAACTTTTTTTCTGGTTATGTATTTAAGAAAAGCATTTTCATTATTTATGCAGCAGATAGATAGAATGCAATAATCCCATAACATTTTTAAAGCAACGTCTTCGATAAGTTAGACATTACAATATCATTTAATATCATTGCAATATAATTGTGCTTGCAGGAGAATTATGTTTTGTTTTTTTCATCTCCAGGAATTTACTCCATATATCAATCCTGTCCTTCATACAACCTTTGTACATTCATCACTAAAAATAAAAAAGTTCCATCTAGAATGCACTTTGTCCATCACGTCACATTTCCTGCATTACACTTCAGCCATCACATTTTTATATATGCAAATTTCTTGCAACTGATTGTCTCAAATTTCATATTCATACAATGGCTACTAATTAAAATGGAAAGGGGTCAGGAATATACAAAAGTAAGACAAGAAAAAAAGTCCTTAGTAGTTCTTATTAAAAACATGAGCACTTTTTGAAAATCCATTCAGCCACCATTTTGATTCCTTCACTAAGCTGAATTCTTAATGCTGGGAACAATGTTCCTAACATAAAAAGGACATTAAAAATTTTGCACACAAACAATAAAGTTTGTATGTGAAATGCCTGTTAACTATGCTTCCTGTCAAAGGCCTGTGTCTATGTGAAAAGCCTGAACTTTTGAGTTTGCGCAGGTTCCCAGACCCATCATTGTTATCAGAACAGATTCAAGCTAGCGCCTACAACTCCCAGTATGCTCTTCTGTCTTTAACTATCGGCATCACATCCACTGGCTTAAACATCCATTCCCTCCACCATTGGCGTACTGCAGCTGCAGCGTGCACTATCTACAGGATGTACTGGAGCAACTCACTAACCTTCTTCGCCACACACCTCTCAAACCTGTGACCTTCACCACCCAGAAGGATAAGTGCAGCAGGTGTATGGGAACACTATTACCTCCAGGTTCCCCTTCAAATCACACATCATCCTGACTTGGACATGTATCGCTGTTCCTTCATTTTCGCTGGGTCAAAATTGTGGAACTCCCTATCTAATAGCATTGTGCGAGCACCTTCACCACACGGACTGCAAAGGTTTAAGAAGGCAGCCCACCACCACTTTCTCAACGGCAACTAGGGATGGGCAATATATGCTGGCCTTGCCAATGACGCTCACATCCCGAAGAATTAACTAAAAAAAAGTCATCAAACTTCAAAGTAATTCATTGTTTGTGAAGCATTGATATGTTTGAGACACTTGATGAGGTGGAAGAAAAGTACAAGTCTCTCTTTTTCAACTGGGGCATAAATCAAATAAAATAATAATATCTTTGAAAATGCAATGCATGATAGATGGAGAATAAATACTATACATCCTGCATTCAGTGGTTATTTATTTTTAGTTGTGTGATGCATTTAGGATTTGAATGAGAGAGCAGCAGTGCCAGGGATCCTGTAAAACAGCCTTCATCTCCCCGGGAGAGGCGACAACAATACTTTGTAAGGCCACAAATCACTGATAAAAATAAAATCGCATTCACAGTGGCTGAATTGCTGCCAAATCAGTGCTGAGTTTGTGAAAAGTTTTCCAAAAAGATATAAATCCAACTTTAAAGCACTAACCACCTTCTGAAACAGATTTATTCAGTAACTTTATCAAGTTTTGGGGATTTTCTGTTAAATTATGCACAGTTGAAAATCAGGAATGCATGCATGCAAAAATATAGAATGTAGAGAATAATAGAAATAGAAAAATAGAAAATAGAAGAGAATAATGGAAATAGAAAATAGGAAAATAGAATATAGAGAATAGATTGGAAAGAGGAAACGGAATAACAAGGCTGTAATCCTACAAAGGATTCAGATGACATCATAAACCCCAAGAGTGGAGTTGCAGCAGATTTATTACATTTCATTCATCAGGGTTTCAAAATGTGATCTGTGTTGAAGTATTGCACTCTTTAAAAAATAAATGCAGTTTATGATCTATCTCACTCTTTTTGATTGTGAATTTCACTCTTGACATTTCCCAATATTGACTGCTCTGACGTCAGTGGTTTATATCCATCATATGACTACCTCAGATTAGATTACAGTCTAAAGTTCACTTTTCATCAGATATTATTTATTAGTAGTACTGGATATAAGCACTTTGTTCTTGTTAAGTTTTTGGTATTAATCTCTGGCTATGGTCTTATGTCTGAAAATCATAGTCACAATTTTGTTGGCCATTAGTAACAGAATTTTGTTGCGTTGCTGAGTGAAAGTAAGTATCTCATCAGTAATAGCAATAAAAGAGGATATTAAAAAATTGCTTTATTAAAATGAAGTTTCTCAAGTACTTTTTTTGGGTGGTGTGTGCAAACAAGATGAAGCTTACAGTTGGTTTCATGGACATTTTATTTCCATGATTATGTACTATAATTCAATAATCAATCCAAATCTGTAGACATTAATATTCTACTGCTTTATCAAAGTTTTCTTTAAAAAAAATTCCAATTCCTCTGATGGAACAGTGACTGTAAACAATTAGTAGTTGAGTCATAAAGAACAGGAGGGTACCAGGTATTAATAAAAATACTAGAGTAATGAGAACATAAGGAAAGAGGTCAAGAGCGGGATAAAGAAAGCTAAGAGGGTGTACGAGAAAGATAATTTCAATTAGTATCAAAAAGAATAGTAAAGTATTTTACAAGTATATCAATAAGAGAATTGTTAAAATCTAGATGGGACCGTGAGAGGAGAGGATTGCCAATTGTAGATGATTAAAAAATGATGGAAGTATATAATAAGTCCTTCACATCGGTCTTTACTGAAGAGAAGGATATTTAAGAGGAGGTTAATCCTCAAGTGGTTGAGAGTGAAATGATCATTATGTTGGATAAAAGAATTTTTTTTTACCTAAGTTGGTTAGGCTAGAAGGTGGCAACAATCCCAGGGCCCAACATTGTAGGCTCCTGAGGGAGGAAATTACCAAAGGCCTAGAAATTATATTTCAGGGCTCTATTAAGTGTGGATGCGTGCCAAAGGACTGGAAAGTGGCCAATTTAGTACCCATTTTTAAAAAGGGAGATATAGCTAATCTAGGCAATTACAGGCCAGTTAGCTTAGCATCTGTGGTAGGGAAAATATTACAGTCTTTAATTAAGGATGAAATTACCATGCATCTAGATTATGTAGCTAGCATAGATTTAAAAAGAAATGATCGTGTTTGACAAACCACACAGAATTCTTTGAGGAGGAAACAGATATGGTAGATTGGGGGGTGGGGGGGTGGATGCTGTGGATGGACTTCAAGAAAGCCATTGATAAAGGACTACACAAGAAACTACTAGAGAAGATTAAGAGGTGTGGAAATAAGGGAAGGATATATCTGGATTAAAAATTGGTTAGAAGAGGGAAAACACACAATAGAAGTTCAGGGCAGTTTTCAGAGTGGTTGGAAATGGACTGTGGTGTTCCACAGGGTTCATTTCTGCGACCACTTCTGCTCACTGTGTACATTAATATTTATATGGGCATAGCGGAAGTGGTATCAAAATTTACAGATGATACCAAATAGGAGGTATTGTTGTCTTTAGAAGACCAAAAGAATATTAGTAAGATAGGGGAATGGGCTAAAACATGGCAAATAGAATTCAACATCATGTATGTGTGAGGTGATGCATTTTGGTAAAAGTAATAACAGTAGTAGTTATACTCTGAATGGAAGTAGGCTTGGTGCTGTGGAAGAGCAGCGGGATTTGGGGTACAGGTTCAGAGGCAGCACCTCAGGTTGATAAGGTTGTTAAAAAAAAAAGCCAACGGAATTCCAGGTTTTATCGCAAGAGGTATAGAATATAAAAGCCAAGAGGTAATGATAAGCCTATATAAAACCTCAGTTAGAGTGCTGTGTGCAGTACTGGACTCCAGACTATAGAAAGGATATTGAGATTTTAGAGAGGGTACAATGCAGATTCACTAGAATGCTGCCTGGTATGAGAGAATATGAATATGAAGACTTGAAAAAATTGGGGATTTTTTACATTAGAACAATGCAGATTATGGGGCATGATAGAAGTGTTTAAAATTATGAAAGGATGACACAAGGTCATTAGAAGCAGACTGTTTCCAGTAGTTGAGGGGTCAAGAATGAAGGGCTATAGATACAAGATTAAATTGAAGAGGTTTAGAACAGAGGGTAGGAGAAACATCTTTACATAGACTTGTGAGGATGTGGAATTCGTTACCAGAGTTAGTTGAGGCAGAACAATATCAACATTTAAGATTCAATTGTATAGGTGGAGGGATGAAGGGGGTATGAAGGGATATGGTAAAAAGGGCGGATAAATATAATTAGGAATATTTGCTCGCATGGAGGGCAAATGGCAGCTTGACTAGTTGGGCTGAATGGCCTGTTTCGGTGCTTTTCCTGGTCATTATCCAGTGACTCCTGTAAGAAGTGCATGTGTGGACATCAGAAGCTAGTAAGGGGCTTGTGTGTCTATTTTCCAAAAATCCGTCAAGGCACACCGTCAAAATTACACATGAATACTGGCATTTGCAGGGGTACGAGGAGGCGACCACAAAAACGCAACAGGAAAAGTGGTCCAACCGTGGCTAACAAGAGAAATTAAAGATAGTATCAAAGCAAAGGAAGAGGGACATAAAGTCAGTAAGCCAGAGGATTGGGAGCATTTTAGAATTCAGCAAAGGAGGACCAAGAAATTGATAAAGAAAGGGAAAATAGAATATGAGAGTGAATATGAGAGTAAACTAGCGAGAAACATAAAAACGGACTGTAAAAGCTTCTATAGGTATGTAAAAAGGAAAAGACTGACGAAGGCAAATATGGGTCCCTTACAGACAGAGACGGGAAAATTTATAATGGGGAATAAGGAAATGGCAGAGAAATTAAACAAATATTTTGGGGTCAATTTTCAGATGGCCGAGCGGGTGCGTTCGTGGCAGGGGGGGCTCCTAAAATTGGGGATTCCCGGAGCAGGTCCGGAGCCCGGCTCCAACCCGCCCACTTCTGGGTTCCCCAATGACGTGAATCAGTGTGCGCGCAGCCCCCGCATGCAGGACTCCCACCGGCAATCAAAGCCGGCGGGATCTCACTTAAGATCATTATCTGGGTACTTGAGGTCGTTTACAGACCTCATTAGTTGGAGATTTTAGGAGGATTCGGATTTTGGACTACCCAGAGCATGTTTCCCATGCTGGGGGAAACATTCCCTGTTTAAACAGACGTGTTGCAGCCAGCAGCCAGTGGTAGCTGCAAAGGTCCATTTAACAGGTGCGGGGTAAACCCTCATTCATTGCAGCAGGGCACTCTGTCACCTCAGACAAAGTTTTGCCTGGCACACCGTTGTCTCCACACTCCAAATTATTAAATCATACTCTAAACTCTGCTGTCCAAACACATTTATCCACTTTGTGAATCCCCTCACACTCAGACCATCAGGATGGAGGGGGGGAGGGGGTCCATTGCTGCATTCATCACTCCATTGGAGGACGAGCAACATCACCAGCCTCGCCAGGCATGCTGTCCACCTCTGCCACGTGGAGCTACATAACACAGTGCTGCGCAACAGGCACCTGCACAAAGTAGTCGTGCAACTACACATACACCCACTGTAGGGTGACCCAATGGGTGGCATCAAGGGTGTTCATGGAGAACCTCATGAAAGGGACTTATTGCACAAGCCGGTCAAGAATGGTCAAGACATGGCAGTAGTGGTGACAATATATGTAATGTGAGTTGATCAGAAATCAAATATAAGTAAAAACCATGACAAACCCTTAAACACCCTTGTGCATCCCCTTCATGCTCACAACCCGTTTGCCTTACGCTTCCTACTACACATACGTGATGCATGCCCTGTGGCTGCAGCACAGGTAGTGGCAGGTTGGGTGAGGCTGACCATGAAAGAGATGCACGAGAGGGTGAGTATGAGATAGAGCCATGAGATTGTATGAGGATTGGGTTGAGTGGTAGTGGTGGGGTGAGTACTGGCGAGGTGAGTAAGTGCAGGTAAGATGAGGATGAGCTTTGAGTGGGTGTGAGGAGTGATGTGATAGAGTAGTGCTGGCAGTGCAGAACTGTGGGGGTGGGGGCGGTGATGTGGCAGACGGAGTGTAGGGGAATGAGTAAGTGTACTCACTTCAGCTGACCTACTTAGGTCATTGCAGCGCCTCCTGCACTGTATGCAGGTGGGCGATATGTTGGTGGAGCCAGACCTTCATGGTGGCAGAGGCAGGCCACTTCCTCCTGTCTGCCGGGGAGAAGATCTCTGTCCTCCCCCTCCTCCTCCTCACCCCACCCAGTAGGACCTGAAGTGAGGCATCATTAAACGTGGGAGCTGCCTTCCCCCTGGGCTGCTCCATGCTGTAATTTTGGCTCCTTTCTGCAGCATCAGTCGGTGGAGGATTGCCCCTTTAAATAGAGTTGCTCCAGCTGACAGCCTATGATGCGGGTGTGCAGTCCGCCCGCTGCGCAGCTTTCCAGCGTGAAACCCAGAAGCCAAGGTAAGTGGGGAACCCACAAATTTACTGGGTGGGTTACCCACGCGCCCATTCGACCCCCCCCGCTGGCAACCCGCCTCCCTCCTAATACGGAAGATGACACAAAAAACCTCGCAGAAATATTGGAGAACCAAGGGTCTGTGGAGAATGAGGAACTGAAAGAAATTAGTATTAATAAAAAAAAATAATACTAGAGAAATTAATGGGACTGAAAGTCGATAAATCCCAAGGACCTGATGATCTACATGTCAGGGTTTTGAAAGAGGTGGATATAGATTTAGTGGATGCATTGGTTGTCATCTTCCAAAATTCTATAATGTTTCCTGCAGATTGGAGGGTAGCAAATGTAACCCCACTATTTAGGAAAGGAGGGAGAGAGAAAACAGGGAACTACAGACCTGTTAGCCTGACGTCAGTAGTAGGGAAAATGCTAGAATCTATTATAAAGGATGTGATAACAGGACACTTAGAAAATAATAATAGGATTTGGCAGAGTCAACATGGATTTATGAAAGGGAAATCATGTTTCACAAACCTATTGGAACTCTTTGAGGATGTAACTACTAGAATAGATAAGGGGGAACCAGTGGATGTGGTGTATTTGGATTTTCAGAAGGCTTTCGATAAGGTCCCACACAGGAGGTTGGTGAACAAAGTTAGAGCACATGGAATTGGGGGTAATATACTGGCATGGATGAAGAACTGGTTAACAGACAAAAAACAGAGAGTAGGAATAAATGGGTCTTTTTCAGGTTGGCAGACTGTGACTAGTGGGGTACCGCAGGGATTAGTACTTGGGCCCCAGCTATTCACAATCTTTATCAATGATTTGGATGAGGGGACCAAATGTAATATTTCCAAGTTTGCTGATGACACAAAACAGGGTGGGAGTTTGAGTTGTGAGGAGGATGCAAAGAAGCTTCAAGGGGATTTAGACAGGCTAAGTGAGTGGGCAAGACCATGGCAGATGGAATATAATGGGACAAATGTGAAGTTATCCACTTTGAAAGGAAAAACAGAAATGCAGAGTATTATTTAAACGGTGAGAGATTGGGAAATGTTTATGCACAAAGGGACCTGGGTGTCCTTGTACGCCATTCATTGAAAGCAAACATGCAGGTGCAGCAAGCAGTTACGAAGGCAAATGGTATGCTGGCCTTCATTGCAAGAGGCTTTGAGTACAGGAGCAAGGATATCTTACTGCAATTATATAGGGCCTTGGTGAGACAGCACCTGGAATATTGTGTACAATTTTGGCCTCCTTACCCAAGAAAGGATATACTTGCCATAGAGGGAGTGCAACGAAGGTTCACCAAACTGATTCCTGGGATGGTGGGATTGTCGTATGAGGAGAGATTGAGTAGACTAGGCCTGTATTCTCTAGAGTTTAGAAGAATGAGAAGTGATCTCATTGAAACATACAAAATTCTTACAGGGCTCAACAGGGTAAATGCAGGGAGGATGTTTCCCCTGGCTGGGGAGTCTAGAACCAGGGTTCACAGTCTCAGAATAAGGGGTAGGCCTTTTAGGACTGAGATGAGGAGAAATTTCTTCACTCAGAGGATGGAGAATCTTTGGAATTCTCTACCCCAGAGGGCTGTGGAGGCTCAGTCATTGAGTACATTCAAAACAGAGATCGATAGATTTATATATATTAAAAGGCATCAAGGGATATGGGGATAGTGCAGGAAAATGGCGTTGAGGTAGAAGATCATCCATGATTTTGTTGAAAGGCGGAGCAGGCTCGAGAGGCCGGATGGCCTATTCCTGCTCCTATTTCTTATGTTCTTATGTTCAATCCACAAGGTGTCAAGGCCTTCAAGAGGAAAGGGTAGAAAAGTGAAAATTGAAGACAAAAAAATTCAAATAGTTTCCCTTTTCTCTTATGAAGGAATTAACTAATGCACCAACGGCCCTCCGGTACCTTGTGCATTTTTGTATGAGCACCCAGCTAATGAGTGTCTCAGATCATGACAACCATTCCAGCTGAACCTGATCCTGTCCTCACCCAATGCCCATACATACGAAATTCCAGATGGATTCATTGGATTATGATCTAAAACGGGAACCGTGGAAGATTTTTTCTCCTCCTAAACAGGGACAGAGGACATTTGTAGTACCCTCAACCACTGTCCTGGCTGAGATTGGCCAATTTAGCCAAGATTCCTGCTATGAGTGACATGACAGTTTATACATTGTGCAATAGAATTCACAGCACCAGTGGCAATATAAGTAGGGTGGATTCATGATCAGCAGCGTCAGTACATTGAAGAAATGATTCAGTGGAAGAGGTTCCGCTATTATTTTAAGGGGCGAGTGCCTAGTTAAAAATAACTAAACTGGTTGAGCTAGTACATTGTCAAAACCTGGTAAGTGAACTACAACTCCAGGACAATTGGTTGCCACACTAATAGGAAGTGACTTATTTGCAGTTTGCAGTTAAAAAAGGACATTGAAGATTTTTCTTTAAGTACTTAGCTGCCAAAATATTCTTGGCAGCATTTCTCGACATTTCATGACTTCTGTAGGTCGATTCTCCAATGTTATACTCTTGTACAATGATGATCATCAACTGTATCCCCTCATGCCACAGCATACCTTGGCTGAATGTTTTTTTGTGTCAGCACACAATTGCTGATGCACAGATCACTTTTTGCAAATGAATTATATGTGCTGACAGAAGGGTCCACTGTACTCCTTACATCCTCATGCCATTGCACGTCTAGGAGGATCTGAGCAGCCATAGGATACCAAACCTAAAAATAAATCATTCTTGTTTTAATTTTACTCTTCATTTCCAAAAAGGCATTAACTCATGCTGGGGTACTGGTTGCCCTCCAGTACCATGCCTAAAAGGCCATTCTTTACATGTGAGCCCAGATAATGAATACCAGCTGACCATTCATGGGGGTGTGGGAAGGGATGTCATCACAGCTGAGCCCAATATTGTCCTCACCTAGCATCGCCTGCCCCACACAACACATACACACACATTTTGGGGCAAGGGTCACTGGATAACATCGAGAAGCAGGAATTCTGATTGGTTTTATCCCCTCCCTATGCCAGGGGTATTGACTGACTCTACTCCTGCCCTGATTGGCACGAATTAACCTGGCAAAGACCGGGAAATCGATCCTGGGATATTCTGGCCATAAATAAAATTCTATATTGCCTCAGTTCCCATCTCCTCAGTTATATCTCAGATGATCACAGCATATAACTTTACATTACATAGGAGAGGTGTGCATGAAAGTCGGAACAAGCCAAGTTGTTTATGACGTACAGTATTGCTAACGGTTTCTCTAATTACTGGCTATAATGTTCAATAGGTGAAAATTGATTTTTAATCCCCATGTGGATCCTAGTCTATAAATAAAGCTGGTACGTAATAGGAGGGCTGGCGTACATATTAAATTCCAACTGCAACATCAAGTGACTACTTCAAACTTGTTCAAATCCAGGGCTTGATTCTAAATTAAGATACCAGCATTTCGTCATTCTCTTCAAGCTATGAAAAGGTGGCACTTTTGCTTTGCAATTTCCGCTGGCATCTGCTCCTTCATTAAAATTTTACACTGGTCGATTATGTTCAGTAATCTTCTTGCGTTATTAATGAACTTTGAGCCACAAAGTCAAGACACTAAAATGAAGTCTTCTGAGGTAGCAAAAAAAAACAAGACTTCAACATCTAAATGCAACATGGGAACAATGAGGGAGAATTAGGATTCATTTTGAAAACTAAAATGGTTGCAAAGGATTTTATAATTTTTCATTTTTTTTTGTGCATGCTGTTAAATTCGTCAGGGTAGCTCCTTTGATGGCTCAGTGGGCTCAGGTCCTAGATATTATCTCCCATCTGCACTGAGTTAGCTGATCTCAATTTGGATGGCATACTGGAGCACTTCCAAGTGGCATCAATGGTCTGAGCTAAACTGAAAAATCAGCCTGTGTTCCCACTTTGGACAGTTATCCAGCAAACCCTGCTAGGTAATGGGTGAGTGAGTGTATGTTCACTTTGCGTGAGGCCATCAAAATAGCTAGTAGGTCGTCCACAGACAAAAAAAAACTGCTAATGCTCGCTGCCTATGCTGACATGTAAGGAGTAGCCATTTGGATGAGGAAGTGAAGGGTTGCTAGTGGCCATGGAAGCAGACACCAGCAAGAGTCAGAACCTTCAGGAGACAAGAGAAAAAAAGGCAGGAAATTTAAAAATAAATGATACCTGGGGAGGCCATGCTTTGAAAATTATCTACATGTGGATCACAGTAGTTATATTGAAAGTAGGAAACACAGAATCCAGCCTTTGGTTTGTATATGAAATGAATAATCACCCACAATTACCAGAAGTACAGCTCTCTGTACGATCTAGTGTAGGAAACTCAACCACAACATGTAATTAAAATATTTCAATCATCTTTAAACTGTCAGTTAAAATTATGCAACAGATTATGTAATTCTTTCTATTGAAATAAGTACATCAGAAAATCACACCATCATTCATCAAACAATTTGCATTTTTGTGGAGCCGAAATAGAATTTCAGCAAATCATCTTTTGGCTTACAACAGTTAACAGTCTATTTCTGCCCCTGTTTACAGAATGCCTGAAAGACAAATATTTCTGAGAAACTAGCTGAGGCACCAAGTCCCACAATGCAGGATACCAACAAGACCAAAAAGAGTGGGGTAGACAATGAGGTGAAAGAAGCATTGACTAGATAATGTCAGGCTTGGATTTTAAAAGTCTGTAGATTGTGGGATTGAACTCCCTTTGGTTCTGTGATTTAGGCAGCAAATAGCTGAGCCATACAGACCAAGTAGATCCCAGGTTTGATATCTGATCTGTGCAGAGCTAGCTGACCTCAGCTGGAGGAAGCATTGGAGTTAGCATCCTTGTATCTAGTAGTGGTGGCGGTGGCGGTGTGTGGCGGGGTTGCTGGTGGTGGTGGGGGGGGGAGGTGGGGATCATCCGTGGTTTTCACTCCTGATGGCCATCCAGAGGCCCTTGTAACAAGTGAATCTAAGAGACTATTAAGTGAGGACATAATTGGACTCAGGCTATGATGCCTCCAATGATTGAATAGCTTGCCAATACTCTTGTCATATCTCAATCATCAAGAATTGGGTAGGGAAGGAAATTAACAAAGAAAATTGGAAAGGGGAAAAAATTCCTTGGGATCAAAAAACCTCAAAGCCAACAAATTCTATGTACAGAGAAAGTAAATACTCCTACATTTTTGCTTGTTTGGATGACTCCTAATTTTTATGTTTTGTCAGAATGTGAAACAGCATTAACCTATCATTTTTGCTTTTCCCCATCATATACCCATTGTTTTTATTCTTATCATGGTCTGTTCTTCTGTGCAGTCTGCTTATCACCATAATTCACTCATATATTACATCTCACCATGCTAAGTTTTTGCTGCTTTTCACACAGAGATAAACAAAATAACAGGAGAAGATTGCAGGGAGTGCATGGTGCTGCAAATTACAACCCTGTCATTTCAACCCTGAAGCATGAGTTAAAATCCAACATAGATAGGATGAAAGTCTTCTTTCTTTGTTTGCTGTAAGAATCCAATGTAAATGAATTTGGGGCAGTCTCATCCCAGTTCTGGACAGTCACAAGTTCATGGCACATAACTACCTACAATTGGTACTAATTTGGCAGCATCACTCAAGAGGCCAGAAAGAAATAAAAATGTGCACTAGTATAATAAGGGGTGGTACTTATAGGTTGGGGCTTAAGGCACTTTGTTGGGGTGGAGTCAGGGAAAATCACCTGTATTTTAGGTAAGCTGAGAATGCTTGATGATGATTTCAGGAGCGGCTCGGCTGCTGCCTTTGGACAACTGAATTGTGGTCTTTGCTGACTCCTCATGATCCCTAGCATCAGAGAATGGAGAATGGAAAAACTTGGGCTTTTCAGCCTCAAAAGGAGTAACTAAAAGAGGGAATCTCTTTCTTTAAATTTGTTTTCAGGATGTGGGCAACCCTGACAAGGTCACAATTGTTGCCCATTTTAGAATGCCTTAGAAGGTGGCGGTGGGCAGCTTTGTTGACCTGCTACAGTCTTTGAGATGATGGCATTCCTACAATGTGTCAGACTTGGCTCAGTGGTAGCACTCTCACTTCTTGCGTCAGAAGGTTGTGGGTTCAAGTCCCACTCTGGAGTCTTGAGCACATAATCTGTGCTGACACTTCAGTGCAGCACCGAGGGAGTGCTGCACTGTTGGAGGGTCTATCTTTGGGGTGAAACGTTAAACTGAGGGCCCATCTGCCCTCTTAGATGGATGTAAAAGATCCCATGACACTATTTGAAGAGCAGGTCATTTCCTGCTGGGTTTTGTGCGTTTGATAAGCTTGTCTCTCCAAAAGGAGGAGCTAGGTATTTACAAGTAGCTGCTTATGTGCAGAAATTTCCTTGAGCAATTTGCTCTTAATTGACTTTAGGATGTGCCTAATTAGACCACTTCCCCACGGGAAGTACCTCAGCAGTGACCTTAAAGGGACAGATGGGTTAAACACACAGACAATTGTGCACCAGACTTCAGATTATCCATGAGCAGCACTATGATAGATGGATCAACCATTGCTAAAGAAGAACAATTTCCAATTAAACATACATTTTATAATGAGAACAAGATTTTCTATGATTTTTTGCCCCAGGTGCTCATTATTTTAATGCACACTCTGGGAACAACAAATAAAAATTAGATGTGCTCATGCAGTTTTAATGGCAATGTACTAGGTTTCAAACCAAATGTAATTACACCAAGGTAAATATTCAACATTTCAATATCTGTATAACTTAAGTGTATGCAGCTATCACCTCAGGATTCAATGGGGTATATTTTCAACTGCTTCCCCAGGCATAAAACTAGCATTGCGAATTGGCTGCCCGTGACACAAACCAACAGATCTTAAATTCCACTGAGTTCTGGAAATGAAAATTGAGTATTTTCTATAATGGGCGACTGATCTACAATGCCAGTTTTACAACTCGGCAAAAAGTTTAAAATTTACCCCGATTTCTCCAATGCTGTTATCAGTCTCCCAAGCTCCATCCTACATAAATTCCAACTCACACATAACTCTGCTACTCATACTGTGTCCTGAACAACTACTACCTGGTTCTTAATTACCCCCATTGGTTCCCTATCCCCCAATGCGTTAGTTTAAAAGATCTTCAGCTTCTTTCTCAAATGCCTTCCTGGTTTCAACCCATCCTACCTATGCAATCTTCTCTAGTTCTACATTCCAGCACACACCCTCTGCTCTTCTGTCTCTGGTCTACTGTAACTTCCTCTCCTTCCTTGCTTGCTTGCTTCTATTCCACCAGTGGTGATAAAGGCCATTATTCACCTGCACTCTGGAATTCTCTTCTTAAATACCTCTGGTTTCCTCTATCTCTCGCCACCTTCAAAAGCCTCCCCAAAACCTACCTGTTTGAGCTCACCTCTTGTAACATTTCTCCCATTTCTTGTTCAATGTTCCTGTAAAGTGCCCTGCGACATTTTGTTATTTATACAGACGCACACAATTTGTTCTTGTTGCTGCTATAGTAAAGCAGTCTGCAGTAAAGTGTGAAAGTACTTTTTAAAAAAAAAATTGCAGGAAATACCAAATTGCCAGTGAAATACAATACATCCACATTGTGTTTAATGTATTAGCAAATGTTCCATTGTCTAACTTTTGGTGCATTTTACTTTCTCTACTTTTTTGTGGATTCTCTTCCTAGCTTCCCACTACCACTACTACTGTCCAAGAGGAGTGGGTTGTGATTTGCTTATAGACCTCTGCCAGTGGTAGTCTTGAGCCACCTGCCTTGGTGGTAAGCAAGAGCAGCACCAGGAATTTTGCTATACACATCAACCATTCTTCCTCAGTTACCGACAGCCTAATGGGGATTGGAACTTGCTGTACAGAGAATTGCAAGCACAAACTTGCATCCAACTACACTCTTCCACGATGCTTCACAAGTATCAGGTTCTTAGACATTAAATAATCATTCCTGATACCTTCCCTCATCAAACCAAATCGAAATCTGGAAAGGCATGGCGTGGAATTCAAATGGAATTTACTTGTTTGCAGATGGTTTTAAAATTACTTCCCTAATGCCAAAATTTCATGGTTGTACTTACAGATGATAACACAATCAAGTGGTTCAGATGACATGTTTAGAATAATAGATTCCTAAGAGTGAATTACAGGCTGGAATGTAATTGAGGGTTCAGATGGTTTATATATAGAATAATGAATAAATAGCCAGGAGTGAGTTGCAGGCTAGGATCTAATCAAGGAGTTCTGATGGTTTATATTTGGAATAATATATTCCCAGGAGTATGTTCCAGGCTAGAATCTAATTGAGGGATTCAGACGGTTTATCTATCACATAATAAAAACTGAGAGAGGTCTCACGGTTCCAAAGTTACTCTACCTGTGGATGATGCGGTGAACATAAATTTACATAACTAATCGAGAACAATGGGACTGCACCTAATGATACACAACAGTCCTAAACTGCACCCTCTCTAATCCATAGGTACTCCTTTAATAAAGGTTTTGCGATTGCCTCCCCCAGGAACAGGTAAATCAATCGGACAATACTCTAAAACAACTTGAGAGGTGAATTAGACAGCCATCAATTTAGAGCAAAGAAACTTGCCAAAACAAATGCCGTATGTCAGAGTACGTCCACAAATTTTGTAAAGTGAATCTTGCAAATGAGAGTGTTATTATCTCCCACTGAGATAAGGCTGTGACTTACAAGGAAATGTGGGCGAAAACGAAAGATTGATTGGAAGTATTAGAAATGGAGTCATGCGTGCATGCAAACAGAAACAGATGCAAAATGGCTTTCACAAAGCTAGTGAACTGGTACAAAAAATAATTTAAAAGGCTAATGGAATGTTGACCTCAAGGGGCCGGAATACAATGGGGTGGAAGTTATGTTAGTTATATAAAGCTCTGGCTAGACCCCATTTAGAGTACAGTGTTCAGTTCTGGGCACTGCCCCTCAGGAAGTATACATTGGCCTTGGAGTGCAGATTCATCAGAATATCAGGGCTCAAAGGGTTAAATTATGAGACCAGGTTGCATAGACTAGGCTTGTATTCCCTCGTGTGCAGGAGATTAAGGGGTGATCTTATTGAGGTGTTTAAGATGATTAAAGGATTCGATAAGGTAGATAGAGAAAAACTATTTCCTCTGGTGCGGGGTCCAGGTCAAAGGGACATAATCTTAAAATTATAAATAGGCCTTTCAGGGGCGATGTCAGGAAGCATTTCTTCACACAAAGGGTAGTGGAAATCTGGAACTCCCTCCCCCAAAAAGCTGTTGATGCTAGGTCAACTGAAAATTTCAAAACTGATATTGATAGATATTTGTTAGGCAAGGTTATTCAGGGTTACGGAACCAAGGTGGATAGATGGAGTTAAGATACAGATCAGCCATGATCTAATTGAATGGCGGAACAGGCTCGAGGGGCTGAATGGCCATCTCCTGTTCCTATTTTCATATGTTGAATGTAGTTAAGTGCAACAGTAAGGAAACTGAGTCAACAGAGCACAAGACAACACTTAAAGCCACATGGCTCAGCACCCTGACAATGACCAGGAAAAACAGCACCCAAACAGAACCACACCTAGAATCAAGAAAACCTCCCAATAAGCAGACATCTCCTCTTCCACCCCACCCCCTCTGATATGTGGTGATGCCTGGGTGTAAGAGGAAACACAAACATTCACCAATCTCTTCCCACCAGCCTTCCGCACCGAGAAATAATTTTGTTACATAGCAACAAACTCTCACTAACCCCCACCCCACTCCTCCGCCGTTGAGCAGTAATTACTTGGCAGTAATTACTTGAGCTAACAGAAGTCACACTCACCCCCAACAATAGCACGGAGTAATAAATGCTGAAACTGTCAAATGAGCATTAACCCCCCATCCCCCAAATCTGAATGAAGAGCAATAGTTACTGGATCCTACAGCAAAGGTGCACACCTCATAACCCCCTCCTCATTGAACAGTAATTCCCGGATAACATAGCAAATTCACATTAACCACCCTCCCCCACTGAGCACTAATTTCTGGACTGCGCAACTAACTCACATTAACCCCCACACCACCACTGTATAGAAATGTCCAGGTTGGACCTGACACACATTTCCCCAACCCATTGAGTAGAAAATCAGGCATTGGACCTGAAATCTATATTTATCCTCCAACCCTCATCTTTTCACTGAGCAAAAATGTGCCAGATCACAGCCACAACCACAAACCCAAAACTCTTCCCCGCCCTCTCTGAAAAGAAATCTTACTTTGGACCAACCCCACGGAGCTGAAATGCTGCAATCGGATAACAAACCTGCATTAAACCTTCCCTGCACTGAGCATAAATACTGGGATTGGACTCTCAACTCATTGGGCTCAATTTTGCAATGGTGGTGGGTTGGCAGTGGTGGGGGGGGGGGGGGGTGAAGGTAAGGTACCCGTGGCAAACCCACATGAACAATACTTACCATTTCCGACATGATCGCATGTTGATTGCTGATTATTAAAGTCCTCTCTGGGTTTCGCGACAGGCAGGCTGCCGTCAGGAGCTGCAACGCGAGGTGGAGGGTAGGGGGGGGAGTGGCGGAGAGAGAGAGCGAGACGTCATCCGGTGCTAGAATGGAAGATCGGGGTGGGGGGGGGAACACGAGGGGAAGATCGGGGGGGGGGCCACGAGGGGAAGATCGGGGAGGGGCCACGAGGGGAAGATCGGGGGGAGGGCCACGAGGGGAAGATCGGGGGGGGGGGGGGGCCACGAGGGAAAGATCGGGGGGGGGGGGGGGGCCACGAGGGGAAGATCGGGGGGGGGGGCCACGAGGGGAAGATCGGGGGGGGCCACGAGGGGAAGATCGGGGGGGGGCCACGAGGGGAAGATCGGGGGGGGGGGCCACGAGGGGAAGATCGGGGGGGGGGGGCCACGAGGGGAAGATCGGGGGGGGGGGCCACGAGGGGAAGATCGGGGGGGGGGAGACGACGAGAGGAAGATCGGGGGGGGGAGACGAGAGGAAGATCGGGGGGGGAGACGAGAGGAAGATCGGGGGGTGGGAGACGAGAGGAAGATCGGGGGGGGGAGACGAGAGGAAGATCGGAGGGGGAGACGAGAGGAAAATCGGGGGGGAGACGAGAGGAAGATCGGGGGGGAGACGAGAGGAAGATCGGGGGGGTGAGACGAGAGGAAGATCGGGGGGGGAGACGAGAGGAAGATCGGGGGGTGGGAGACGAGAGGAAGATCGGGGTGGGAGACGAGAGGAAGATCGGGGGGGGAGACGAGAGGAAGATCGGGGGGGGAGACGAGAGGAAGATCGGGGTGGGAGACGAGAGGAAGATCGGGGGGGGAGACGAGAGGAAGATCGGGGGGGGAGACGAGAGGAAGATCGGGGGGGGGAGACGAGAGGAAGATCGGGGGGGGAGACGAGAGGAAGATCGGGGGGGGGAAGATGAGAGGAAGATCGGGGGGGGAGACGAGAGGAAGATCGGGGGGTGGGAGACGAGAGGAAGATCGGGGTGGGAGACGAGAGGAAGATCGGGGGGGGGGAGACGAGAGGAAGATCGGGGGGGGAGACGAGAGGAAGATCGGGGTGGGAGACGAGAGGAAGATCGGGGGGGGAGACGAGAGGAAGATCGGGGGGGGGAGACGAGAGGAAGATCGGGGTGGGAGACGAGAGGAAGATCGGGGGGGGGGAGACGAGAGGAAGATCGGGGGGGGAGACGAGAGGAAGATCGGGGGGTGGGAGACGAGAGGAAGATCGGGGTGGGAGATGAGAGGAAGATCGGGGGGGGAGACGAGAGGAAGATCGGGGGGGAGACGAGAGGAAGATCGGGGGGGAGACGAGAGGAAGATCGGGGGGGGAGACGAGAGGAAGATCGGAGGGGGAGACGAGAGGAAAATCGGAGGGGGAGACGAGAGGAAGATCGGAGGGGGAGACGAGAGGAAAATCGGAGGGGGAGACGAGAGGAAGATCGGAGGGGGAGACGAGAGGAAGATCGGAGGGGGGGGAAGACGAGAGGAAGATCGGGGGGGGGGAGACGAGAGGAAGATCGGGGGGGGAGACGAGAGGAAGATCGGAGGGGGAGACGAGAGGAAGATCGGAGGGGGGGGAAGACGAGAGGAAAATCGGGGGGGAGACGAGAGGAAGATCGGGGGGGGGAAGACGAGAGGAAAATCGGAGGGGGGGGAAGACGAGAGGAAAATCGGAGGAGGGGGAAGACGAGAGGAAGATCGGGGGGGGGGGGGGAAGACGAGAGTAATAAGATCGGGGGGGGCCACGAGGGGAAGATCTGGGGGGGCCACGAGGGGAAGATCGGGGGGGGGAAGACGAGAGGAAGATCGGGGGGGGAGACGAGAGGAAGATCGGAGGGGGAGACGAGAGGAAGATCGGAGGGGGAGACGAGAGGAAGATCGGAGGGGGAGACGAGAGGAAGATCGGAGGGGGGGGAAGACGAGAGGAAAATCGGGGGGGAGACGAGAGGAAGATCGGGGGGGGGGAAGACGAGAGGAAAATCGGAGGGGGGGGGAAGACGAGAGGAAAATCGGAGGAGGGGGAAGACGAGAGGAAGATCGGGGGGGGGGGAAGACGAGAGTAATAAGATCGGGGGGGGGCCACGAGGGGAAGATCGGGGGGGGCCACGAGGGGAAGATCGGGGGGGGGGGAGACGAGAGGAAGATCGGGGGGGGAGACGAGAGGAAGATCGGAGGGGGAGACGAGAGGAAGATCGGAGGGGGAGACGAGAGGAAGATCGGAGGGGGGGGAAGACGAGAGGAAGATCGGAGGGGGGGGAAGACGAGAGGAAAATCGGGGGGGAGACGAGAGGAAGATCGGGGGGGGGGAAGACGAGAGGAAAATCGGAGGGGGGGGGAAGACGAGAGGAAAATCGGAGGAGGGGGAAGACGAGAGGAAGATCGGGGGGGGGGGGAAGACGAGAGTAATAAGATCGGGGGGGGGCCACGAGGGGAAGATCGGGGGGGGGCCACGAGGGGAAGATCGGGGGGGGGAAGACGAGAGGAAGATCGGGGGGGGGAAGACGAGAGGAAGATCGGGGGGGGGGAAGACGAGAGTAATAAGATCGGGGGGGGCCACGAGGGGAAGATCGGGGGGGGGGAAGACGAGAGGAAGATCGGGGGGGGGGAAGACGAGAGGAAGATCGGGGGGGAGGAGACGAGAGGAAGATTGGGGGGGAGACGAGAGGAAGATTGGGGGGGGGGAGACGAGAGGAAATCGGGGGGGGGGAGACGAGAGGAAGATCGGAGGGGGGGGAAGACGAGAGGAAAATCGGAGGGGGGGGAAGACGAGAGGAAGATCGTGGTGGGGGAAGACGAGAGGAAGATCGGGGGGGGGGAAGACGAGAGGAAGATCGGGGGGGGGAGACGAGAGGAAGATCGGGGGGGGGAGACGAGAGGAAGATCGGGGGGGGAGACGAGAGGAAGATCGGGGGGGGGAGACGAGGGGAAGATCGGGGGGGAGACGAGAGGAAGTTGGGAGGGGGGGGAAGACGAGAGGAAAATCGGAGGGGGGGGAAGACGAGAGGAAGATCGGAGGGGGGGGGAAGACGAGAGGAAGATCGGGGGGGGGGGAAGACGAGAGGAAGATCGGGGGGGGGAAGACGAGAGGAAGATCGGGGGGGGGCGGAAGACGAGAGGAAGATCGGGGGGGGGCCACGAGGGGAAGATCGGGGGGAGGGCCACGAGGGGAAGATGGGGGGGGCCACGAGGGGAAGATGGGGGGGGGCCACGAGGGGAAGATCGGGGGGGGGGCCACGAGGGGAAGATCGGGGGGGGGGGCCACGAGGGGAAGATCAGGGGGGGGGCCACGAGGGGAAGATCGGGGGGGGGGGGGGGAGACGACGAGAGGAAGATCGGGGGGGGGAAGACGAGAGGAAGATCGGGGGGTGGGAGACGAGAGGAAGATCGGGGGGGGGGGGGGGGAGAGACGAGAGGAAGATCGGGGGTGGGGAGACGAGAGGAAGATCTGGGGGGGGAGACGAGAGGAAGATCGGAGGGGGGGGAAGATGAGAGGAAAATCGGGTGGGGGAGACGAGAGGAAGATCGGGGGGGAAGACGAGAGGAAAATCGGAGGGGGGGGAAGACGAGAGGAAAATCGGAGGAGGGGGAAGACGAGAGGAAGATCGGGGGGGGGGGGAAGACGAGAGTAATAAGATCGGGGGGGGCCACGAGGGGAAGATCGGGGGGGGGGAAGACGAGAGGAAGATCGGGGGGGGGGGGGGGGGGGGGAAGACGAGAGTAATAAGATCGGGGGGGCCACGAGAGGAAGATTGGGGGTGGGGGGAGACGAGAGGAAGATCGGGGGGGGGGGGGGGGGAGACGAGAGAAAGATCGGGGGGGGAGACGAGAGAAAGATCGGAGGGGGGGGAAGACGAGAGGAAAATCGGAGGGGGGGGGAAGACGAGAGGAAGATCGGGGTGGGGGGAAGACGAGAGGAAGATCGGGGTGGGGGGAAGACGAGAGGAAGATCGGGGGGGGAAGACGAGAGGAAGATCGGGGGGGTGAGTCGAGAGGAAGATCGGAGGGGGGGGGAAGACGAGAGGAAGATCGGGGGGGGAGACGAGAGGAAGATCGGGGGGGAGACGAGAGGAAGATCGGGGGGGGAGACGAGAGGAAGATCGGGGGGTGGGAGACGAGAGGAAGATCGGGGGGTGGGAGACGAGAGGAAGATCGGGGGGTGGGAGACGACAGGAAGATCGGGGGGGGAGACGAGAGGAAGATCGGGGGGTGGGAGACGACAGGAAGATCGGGGGGGAGACGAGGGGAAGATCTGGGGGGGGAGACGAGGGGAAGATCGGGGGGGGGGGAAGACGAGAGGAAGATCGGGGGGGGGGGAAGATGAGAGGAAGATCGGGGGGGGGAAGATGAGAGGAAGATCGGGGGGGGCCACGAGGGGAAGATCGGAGCGGGGGGAAGACGAGAGGAAAATCGGAGGGGGGGGAAGACGAGAGGAAGATCGGGGGGGGGAAGACGAGAGGAAGATCGGGGGGGGCCACGAGGGGAAGATCGGGGGGGGGCAACGAGGGGAAGATCGGGGGGAGGGGGGAGACGAGGGGAAGATCGGGGGGGGACGACGAGAGGAAGATCGGGGGGGGAGACGAGGGGAAGATCGGGGGGGGAGACGAGGGGAAGATCGGGGGGGGAGACGAGGGGAAGATCGGGGGGGGAGACGAGGGGAAGATCGGGGGGGGGGAGACGAGGGGAAGATCGGGGGGGGAGAGACGAGGGGAAGATCGGGGAGGGGGGAGACGAGGGGAAGATCGGGGGGGGGAAGACGAGAGGAAGATCGGGGGGGGGAAGACGAGAGGAAGATCGGGGGGGGCCACGAGGGGAAGATCGGGGGGGGGCAACGAGGGGAAGATCGGGGGGAGGGGGGAGACGAGGGGAAGATCGGGGGGGGAGACGAGGGGAAGATCGGGGGGGGAGACGAGGGGAAGATCGGGGGGGGAGACGAGGGGAAGATCGGGGGGGGGGAGACGAGGGGAAGATCGGGGGGGGGAGACGAGGGGAAGATCGGGGGGGGGAGACGAGGGGAAGATCGGGGGGGGAGACGAGGGGAAGATCGGGGAGGGGGGAGACGAGGGGAAGATCGGGGAGGGGGGAGACGAGGGGAAGAGAAGTGTGGGAGATCGGAGAGGGAGACATCAGACATTGGAGCAGGGTTGGAGCCAGCTTCCGAACCCGAACGGGATTTCTGCGATTTTCGGAAACGCACCTGCAATTGCTCCCTAAAATTGAGCCCATTATCTCATTTCCACATCCCACTCAGCTGAGTGCGTAATCCTTCCCCACAGATCTGAACTCCCATGGAACAGAAACATCTAACACTTTTCCCAATCTAATATTGGATTTTTCCTACAACTGGACAGAGATAGAATGATACCTTCCCCACAAATGTCCTCCCCCCTCATCAGTGCAGTTATGTGGAAGGAACTTTCCATTCCATTCTTGATGTTCCCTGCACTGGTTAGAATTAATGGGTGTTCTGCCCACCCACTCATCAAGTACTAATAGGTGATTGGAACCTAACCCCCCTCAGTCAAACAACACACCCCTCCTATCGTGACCATTATTCCGGTAACTAGAGCAAACACAGCTGACCTCAGCACATCTTCCCAATACTCAACACCAACCACCACCTAAGTATTTGGAGCAGACACCCATCAGCTGAGCAATCTGCCCCCACTCAGCATCATTCTCGTGACTGGAATTCAGCCTCCTCACCCGAGTGCATCTCCCCCACCCTCCCACTGAAGAATCACAGCTCACTGGAGCCAACCTCCCCATCCTCCTCTTTCTCTCACTCTTTCGTCCTCCCTGTCCCTCCACTATCTTGCATTCTCCCTTCCCCCTCAATTCATTCTTTCTCGTCTCATTCTCGTCAATCTCTTTTCACCTTTCCCTTCTCTTTCTCACCCTCCCCTCCTTCCTTCTCCCTCCACTTCCCTCCCACCCCATCTCCCCCTCTATCCCTCCACTCACCCTACTCTCTCCCTCCGCATCCCTGTCCCCTCCCCCTCCCCCCCTCCTCCACCACTCCCTCTTCCCCCACTCTCCCCATCCGTCCCTCCTCATTCCCCGTCCTCCCTCCCCATCTCCTCTCTCCCCCTCTCCCCACACTGTCACCTACTAAAACTCACTCTTTCCTAGGACCTCAGACTGTTGAACTAGTTAACACACTCGGTCTTTCTTTCCCTCCATATCTACAGGTTTCTAATACCTAAGATTGGTAATACAAAAGAAGTGCTTCCTCATTTACTTCATCTTCTGTCCTGCTCTTTTTACCTTTGGTGTTCTGCACTATGAACCTTAGGCCTTTACAAATATTTTTCATTTAAAAAAAAATAGTAGCCTTTAGGTGCTTTCACGGTTTTTATTTCTTTTTACTGTTCTTGCATCAGTCTCCCTCTTTTACTTTTCATTCTATTGTTGGTTCTCCTGAGCTCCGATGTGTAATGCAGAGGCTTGATTGAAATTATAGTGCATTTACTTTACAGGAACTAGTAGCCCTAGCTGATGGCAGATCCATAGATCCAAATGTTTATGGGCCTGCAATACCGTCACTTGTTTATATTAAGGAGTGCAGCTGATGAAGTGAAAACAGGGCATCTGCTGTCATGATGTAAAAGTGCCACTTAACTAAACTGAGAACTTCTAATTAAAATATAAGCAGTAGCTGCTGTGCTTCTTTTATGGCTGTACCTGCAGGCCAGGTACATTATATTTTTAATGTGCCTCATTGACTATTTGGGTGCTTTTGGGCATTGCACAATAGGAATTTCAAAGATTGCTGAAAAATAACTTTCTACCTGCAGTGAATGCTAATTAATGTTGCAACAGTTTATTTCCCCAGGTCATATTCGCGAATACTGATTATGACAGCTGTAAATGACAAGTTTGGAGAACACCCAGTGCAGGCATAGACAGTAATCAATTGCTGTATCCAGTAGCACCAACAGTAGCAAATGTTTAAAGTTTTACAGCTATCACTGGGTCCCTCTGCTCCAGTGGTGCTATTGGTGCCATCAAGAAGTGCTGAAGGTTATCAGATGAATGCCACTCATTAAAAATGGGATTCTTACATATTTTGGCAATGTCAGTCTTATACACCAGAATGTTGAAATTAAGTACATGACGGCACTGAAGCGCAGCAATCTCTGATTATCAAAGGCGGTGTGACAGAAGGCTCAAGCCCACTTCGGAAATTTTCACAGGTGATGTGGGAGTGCAAAGTGATGTGATTTTGCACCTGTTACTTGCCACATGAGATAACATGGGGTATGGAATTGGCAGGAGATTCACCATAGAACATGCTCACTAACCTCCTAGTAGCCAGCGTCAAAGCGCCATTGGCACAGGTCTGCCTTTTGACCAGGGAGCCACAAGAAAACGGAATGAAGGGAAAAGGTAGCTTTCAAAAGAATAACTAGCACTCTCGATTTTAAAAGAATTGAACCTGAAACTTATCAAAGTCTAATTTGCAGGAAATATGGAAATTGCACTTTCAAATTGGTTGCAAAGAAATTGTGAAACTGGCAGCAGATCCATCACTACCTGTCACTATAACAACACCTCAAGACCCATCTAGGCAGGGTGAAGTGTAAAACTGTGAAATTTTACTGAGCTCAATACTACTGGTATTTTAATTTACTCTTATTTTTAAATGGTATTTTATGCACTTACAAAAGTCCAGGAAATCTGCAGGGTGGTGGGGACTTTCTCCCGCCCTTTGGAGAAATAGACTCCATTGCTCCCACAGTTTGTCCACCAAGTATTGCTCTCTAGGCAGGCACTGATATACTTCCTCCTATCTCCATGAAAGCTTGCCAATGGGGTAGGCTAGTTCTTTAAGTGCTAAATGATCACACCGCCTCCCATACACTTTAATAGTTTGCCCATGACTAAGGGTAACTTTTTAAAAAAAAATTAAGTCTTTCACTACCTCAGGGACCCTGAACCTAATTATAACATCCCTATTGCTGCCCCGGCTGAGATCGGCTAACTCAGCAAAGACCAAGAATCAAACCTAAGATCATCTTGTCTGCATTGTTCAGTTACACATTGTCTTTATTAATTGAGCCATTCTGGATGCTCTTTGTCTTAATGTGAGAGATATTTGTGGGTGTACAAGATATCTCAAAATTACTAAAGGAGACAAGACAGCAGGCCCAATAGTCTTACATCAATACTAGGCAAAATAATAGAATTAATCATCAAGTGTAACTTTGAGAATTACCTGTATGATAATCTAGCAAAGAGTTGTCAACATGGATGCAGAAGGGATCTTGTGTGACCAAACTCCTTGATTTTTTTTTGGAGGAAGGGCCTTGTTGTACCTTGAAAAAGCTTGTCAGTTCTACACAAAAGGTTCCTTCTTAAGCTTAAACTCTGGGGACTTGAGGTAAAACAGAAATCATAGAATCACAGAAAGTTATGGCACAGAAGGAGGCCATTCGGCCCATCGTGTCCATGTCGGCTGAAAAAGAGCTAACCAACTTAATCCCACTTTCAGCACTTGGTCCATAGCCTTGTAGGTTACAGCACTTCAAGTGCACACCCAAGCACTTTTTAAATGAGTTGAGCGTTTCTGCCTCTATCACCCTTCCAGGTAGCGAGTTCCAGATCCCCACGACCCTCTGCATGAAAAAAATTCTCCTCAACTCCCGTCTAATCCGACTACCAATTACTTTAAATCTATGCCCATTGGTCACTGACCCCTCTGCTAAAGGAAATAGGTCTTCCATAGCCACTCTATCTAGTCCCGTCATAATTTTATATACCTTAATTAAATCTCCCCTCAGCCTCCTTTGTTCCAAAGAAAACAAACCCAGCCTATCCCATCTTTTCTCATAGCTAAAATTCTCCAGCCCTGGCAACATCCTCGTAAATCTCCTCTGTACCCTCTCTAGTGCAATTACATCTTTCCTGTAATGTGGTGACCAGAACTGTATGCAGTACTTGAGCTGTGGCCTAACCAATGTTTTATACAATTCTAGTATAACCTCCCTGCTCTTATATTCTATGCCTCGGCTAATAAAAGAAAATATCCCATCTGCCTTTTTAACCATCTTATCTACCTGTCCAGCTGTGGACATGCACTCCAAGGTCCCTTTGTTCCTCTACACCTCTCAGTATCCTCCCATTTATTGTGTACTCCCTTGCCTTGTTTGCCCTCCCTAATTGCATTACCTCATACTTCTCTGGATTGAATTCCATTTGCCATTTTTCTGCCCACCTGACCAATCCATTGATATTTTCCTGCAGTCTACTGCTTTCCTCCTCACTATCAACCACACGACCAATTTTTGTATCATCTGGAAGCTTCTTGATCAAGCTCCCCACATTCAAGTCCAAATCATTTATACCACAAAAAGCAAGGGACCTCGTACTGAGCCTTGTCGGACCCACTGGAAACAGCCTTCCAGTCGTAAAAACACCTGTTGACCATTACCCTTTGCTTCCTGCCACTGAGCCAATTTTGGATCTGGCTAGCCACTTTCCCTTGGATCCCATGGACTTTCACTTTTTTGACCAGTCTGTCATGTGGGGCCTTGTCAAAAGCCTTGCTAAAATCCACGTACACTACATCAGATGCATTACCCTCATCAACCCTCCTTGTTACCTGCTCAAAAAATTCAATCAAGTTAGTTAGACATGACCTTCCCTTAGCAAATCCATGCTGACCGTCCTTGGCTAACTCGTGCCTTTCTAAATGACGATTCACGCTGTCCCTCAGAATCGATTCCAATAATTTGCCCACCACCGAGGTTAAAACGACAGGCCTATAATTACTTGGTCTATCCTCTTTCTCCCTTTGTAAACAATGGTACAATGTTAGCAGTCCTCCAATCCTCTGGCACCACGCCTATAGCCAGGGAGGATTGGAAAATGATGGTCAGAGCCTCCGCTATTTCCTCTCTTGCTCCTCTCAACAGCCTGGGATACGTTTCATCCGGACCTTGCAATTTATCTACTTTCAAAGATGCTAAACCCCTTAATACTTCCTCTCTCACTATGTTTATCCCATCCAATATTTCACACTCCTCCTCAACTACAATCTCTGCATTGTCCCCCTCTTTTGTGAAGACAGACCCAAAGTATTCATTAAGAACCATACCCACATCTTCTGCCTCCACACATAGGTTACTTTTTTGGTCTCCAATAGGCCCCACTCTTTCCTTAGTTATCCTCTTGCTCTTTATGAATTTATAAAACATTTTTGGGTTTTCCTTAATTTTACTTGCCAGTATTTGTTTCATGCCCTCTCTTTACTTTCCTAATTTCCTTTTTAATTTCACCCCAACTATACTCCTCTAGGCTTTCCGCTGTATTGAGCTCTTGGTGTCGAACATAAGCTTCCCTTTATGGCCTTATCCACCCTGTATGCTCCTTGTCATTCAGGGGGTTCTAGATTTGGCAGTCCTACCCTTTTTCTTTGTGGGAACATGTTTACTCTGAACCCCTTGAATGCCTCTCACTGCTCTGACACTGATTTACCTTCAAGGTAGCCGTTTCCAATCCACTTTTACTAAATCACTTCTCAGCTTAGTAAAATTGGCCTTTCCCCAATTTAGAACTTTTACTCCTGTTCTGTCTCTGTCTGTTTCCATAACTATGCTAAATCTAACTGAATTATGATCACTACCACCAAAATGCTCTCCCATTGATACTTCTTCCATCTGCCCAGCTTCACTCCCTAAAACTAAATGCAGAACTACCCCCTTGCTTGTTGGACTTGCTACGTACTGGCTAAAAAAGTTCTCCTGAATGCAATTTAAGAATTCTGCACCCTCCATACCTTTTGCACTGAATGTTTCCCAGTTAATATTAGGGTAGTTGAAAACCACTATTACTGCCCTATTGTTTTTGCACTTCTCAGAAATGTGCCTACATATTTGCTCTTCTATCTCCCTCTTACTGTTTGGGGGTCTATAGTACACTCCCAGCAGTGTGACTGCCCCTTTTTTGTTCTTTAACTCAACCCATATGGCCTCATTTGATGATCCTTCTAACATATCATCCCTCCTCACAGCCGTAATTGTTTCTTTAACCAATATTGCCATCCCCCCCTCCTTTTATATCCCCCTCTCTATTTCGTCTGAAAACCCTGTAGCCGGGAACGTTGAGCTGCCATTACCGCCCCTGTTTAAGCCGTGTTTCTGTAATAGCTAAAATATTGTACTTCCACATGTCTATCTGTGCCTTTAGCTCATCTGCCTTATTCACTGTACTCCTTGCATTTAGATATATACCATTAAGCATTGTCAAACTCCTTTGTTGTCTAGTTTCTAATCTTTGTTTCCTCTGTCTTCCAAACTCACTTACTAATTTTCTGCCTTCCATTTCCAGCTCTGTTTCTCTCCCTTCTGAATCTGCTCAGGTTCCCATCCCCCTGCCAAGCTAGTTTAAACCCTCCCTAACAGCACAAGCAAATCTCCCCACGAGGATATTGGTCCTGGCCCTGTTGACGTGCATCCCGTCCGGCTTGTACAGGTCCCATTGAAAAGCAATGGCAAACATTTAAAGAAATATTTCAATAGTCTCAACAAATTCTCAGGAATGGCAGCTCAACGTTCCTGATTACAGGGTTTTCAGATGACATAAAGAAGGGGATATAAAAGGAGGGGGTGGCAATATTGGTTAAAGAAACAATTGTGGCTACGAGGAGTGGATCAGGCAGGAAAGTGGAGTTGAGGTCGAAGATCAGCCATGATCTGATTGAATGGCAGAGCAGGCTCGAGGGGCCATGTGGCCTACTCCTGCTCCTAGTTCCTATTTCTTAATTATACATTCCATTGAGAAATAAAAACTCCATGGGAAAAATGATCCACCGTGGTAACTAAACAAGTTAAGGATAGTATTAGATCAAAAGAAGAGGCCTATAATGTTGCCAAGAAGAGTAGTAAGCCTGAGGATCGGCAGAATTTTAGAAGGACGACCAAAAAATTGATGAGAGAAAATAGAATATGAAAGTAAACTAGCAAGAAATATAAAAATGGATTGTACGAGCTTCTAAAAGTGTGTAAAAATAGAGTAGCAAAAGTAAACGTTGGGCCCTTAGTGGCTGAGACAGGAGAAATTAAAACAGGGAATCAGGAAATGGCAGATGTAATAAACATATATTTTGCATCTGTCTTCGCCGTAGAACACACAAAAAAAAATACTAGAAATAGTGAGAGTGAGGAACTTAAAGTAATTAATATCAGTAGAGCAAAAGTACTTGAGAAACTAATGGGACTAAAAGCTGATAAATTCCCTGGACCTGATGGCCTACATCCGAGGATTCTAAAAGAGGTGGCAGCAGAGATAGTGGATTCATTGGTTGTGATCTTCCAGAATTCCCTAGATTCTAGAATGGTCCCCGTGGATTGGAAGGTAGCAAATGTAACACCGCTATTCAAGAAAAGAGGGAGAGAGAAAACAGGAAACGACAGGCCAGTTAGCCTGACATCACTCGTTGGGAAAATGCTGGAATCCATTATTAAGGAAATGATAACAGGGCACTTAGAAAATCATAATATGATTAGGCAGAGTCAACATGGTTTTACGAAAGGGAAATCGTGTTTGCCAAATCTATTAGAGTTTTTTGAGGATGTAACTAGCTGGGTAGATAAAGGGGAACCAGTGAATGTAATATATTTGGATTTTCAAAAGGCATTCGATATGATGCCTCATAAAAGGTTGTTACACAAGATTAGGGCTCATGGGATTGGGGATAATATATTAGCATGGATTGAGGATTGGTTAATGGACAGAAAACAGAGTGCAGGGATAAATGGGTCACTTTCAGGCTGGCAGGTTGTAACTAGTGGGGTGCCGCAAGGATCAGTGCTTGGGCCTCAGCTATTCACAATCTATATTAATGACTTCGATGAAGGGACCGAGTGCACTGTATCCAAGTTTGCTGACGATACAAACCTAGGTGGGAAAGTAAGTTGTGAGGAGGACACAGAGTCTGCAAAAGGATATAGACAGGTTAAGTGAGTGGGCAAGAAGGTGGCAGATGGAGTATAATGTGGGGAAATGTGAGGTTATTCACTTTGATAGGAAGAATAGAAAAACAGAATAGTTTTTAAATGGTGAGAAACTATTAAATGTTGTTGTTCAGAGAGACTTGGGTGTCCTCGTACAAGAAGCACAAAAAGTTAGCATGCAGGTACAGCAGGCAATCAGGAAAGCAAATGGAATGTTGGGCTTTATTGCAAGGGGGTTGGAGTACAAGAGTAAGGCAGTCTTACTACAATTGTACAGGGCTTTAGTGAGAACTCAACTGGAGTACTGTGTACAGTTTTGGTCTCCTTATCTAAGGGAGGATTTACTTGCCTTACAGGCGGTGCAGCGAAGGTTCACCAGTTTAATTCCTGGGATGAGAGGGTTGTCCTATGAGGAGAAGTTGAGTAGAATGGGCCTATACTCTCTAGAGTTTAGAAGAATGAGAGTTGATCTCATTGAAACATACAAGATTATGAGGGGGCTTGTCAGGCTAGATGCCGAGAAGTTGTTTCCCATGGCTGGAGAGTCTAGAACTAGGGGGCATAATCGCAGGATAAGGGGTCAGCCATTTAAGACTGAGATGAGGAGGAATTTCTTCACTCAGAGGGTTGTGAATCTTTGGAATTCTCTATCCCAGAGGGCTGTAGATGCTGAGTCGTTGAATATATTCAAGCTGAGATAGATAGATTTCTGGACTTGAGGGGAATCAAGGGATATGGGGATCAGACAGGAAAGCGGAGTTGAGGTTGAAGATCAGCCATAATCTGACTGAATGGCAGAGCAGGCTCTAAGGACCATGTTGCCTACTGCTCCTATTTCTTATGTTCTTATGTCCTACCTCCCCCAGAACAGGTCCCAATGGCCCAGGAATCTAAAGCCCTCCCTCCTGCACCATCTCTCCAGCCACACATTCTTCTTCTCTGTCCTCCTATTCCTATACTCGCTAGCACAAAGCACAGGGAGTAATCCGGAGATTACAACCTTTGAGGTCCTGCTTATTAATCTCTTTCATAACTCCTTAAAATCTGCCTGCAGGACCTCATCCCTCTTTCTACCTATGTCGTTGGTACCGATATAGACCACAACCTCTGGCTGGTCACCCTCCCCCTCCAGAATGTTCTGCAGCCGCTCGTTAACATCCTTGACCCTGGCACCAGGGAGGCAACATACCATCCTGGAATCTCGTCTGCGGCTACAGAAACGCCTACCTATTCCCCGAACTATAGAATCCCCTATCACTATCGCTCTCCTGACCTTCCTCCTCTCCCCCCTGTGCAGCTGAGCCACCCATGGTGCTGTGGACTTGGCTCTGGCTGCACTCTCCAGAGGAACCCTTTCCCCCACCAGTGAATACCGGTTAGAGAGCGAGATACACTCAGGGGACTCCTGCACTACCTGCCTGGTATTCCTTGCCTGTCTGGCGGTCACCCAGTCCCTCTCTGCCTGCACTCTCAAGCTGTGGGGTGACCACCTCCTGAAACGTACTATCCACAAAACTCTCAGTCTCATGGATGCACTGCAGTGATGCCAGCTGTTGCTCAAGCTCCGAAACCCGGAGCTCGAGATCCTCCAGCTGACGACACTTCCTGCACGTGTGGTTGTCCAGGTTGACCAGAAATAGATCAAAGATGGCTGAAGAGTAGGAAGCAGTGGGTACTTGATAAGGATATGGGGAGAGTGCTGAGTGGAGTGCCCCAAGGATCACTGTTGGGACTGCTACTTTTCCAATTTACATTCATCACTTGAATTCAGAAGCTCAATGCAAACTGGTCAAATTCTCACACAATACCCAACTAGGAAGGTTGAATCTGAGGAGGTAGCCCAAAAACTACAAAATGATTTAAATAAAATATGTAAGCGGGTGGAACAATGGCCCATGCACTTTCACGCATACAGTTGTAAAGAACTGTACACAGAATAAAAAAGGGGCAACATAGCTACTTCAATAACATTCAAGTACTTCACATTGAAGATGAAAGATATCTATGAGCTTTAATAGCTTCAATGCTCAACATTTGCAATCAGTGCAGATCAACTAATCAACACCACGAATTTGCATTTATATACAGGAAAACATTTTAGCTATTACAGTAAAGAGGAGAGGGATATGGTGGACAATCAACAAAACAAATAAAATGTTGAACTATATAGCCAAAACAGTGAGAGTACAAGCCAAATAAAGTCTGCTCAAACTGCACAGTTCTTTGGTCAGACCACACCTTGACACAAGGCAGAGAGTGGAGGCAATGCAGAGAAGAACCACAGGTCACATTCCTGGCATCAGAGGATGAGTTATGAGAAAAGACTGGAGAAATTTTGACTTTTCAACTTTGAAAGGTGACTGAGGCATGATATTAAGAAGATATGTATGAGAGTAAAAGATTGATCTTGAACATCAAACTAAATCATGTCTATAGGACAAGGGGGCACAAATTAGTGAATGCCAAATTTAGGACTCATGTCAGGAGGTTCAACACATGGAATAGACTTTTAGAAGCGGTAGTGGAGGTGAAAACCTTCAAATCATTTAAGCAACAGTTGGATGCTGTGATGGGAGAAACTGTAGGGTTTTCCTGGATGGCAATGGGGAAAATAGCCATCCTTATTTGTCACCATCTTGTGATTAATAGTTGATTCATTGGTCCTAGCATTCTGAACTGTACTTTTGGAGACCTGAACCAATTCAAATTGCAATCTAATTTTAAACCCTCTGAATTTCTCCCAACATTGCAGCTCAGCTTAAGATTCTTATCCACACCTTCGCACACTTTGCTTTGAAAGAATTCAGGGAAGAATTTGACAAGTGTTAAAACAAATTTGTTGTCATACTGCAGCGAGGGAAATTCCCAACCAACCTCTCTGCCAAACCACAGACTGTATCTCCACTCTAGTTTCCCCACACTTGCTGTCAGAGTTGTCCCCAAATCAGAGTACGTCATGGAAAAGAAAGGTATTACAATAACTTAAATTCAGCTAACTTTTCCAAGTTAAACTAAGCTGAAATAACTCCAGGTGTGGCGAGCCCAGACCGAGACCCCGATGATGACTGCATGAAGCAAAAATCAAGTTGAACAACCATCCCTAAGTACTGCTAACCAGACATGGTTAACGTAACAAACACTGAATTATCTTAATATATGTTTGGTGCTTCTTACTTAAATGATCATTTTTGTTTATACTGAAAGTTTGCAGATCTGACTATGTGCACTGTGCTTAAATTTTGCTCCTCAATTCTTTGCCAAAGTCAGCACTTGCTGTCTAAACCAGCTGAACCATCAGGAAGCCTGGCTAAAATGATCTCGTAATGAAGTAATCGCAGAAAGCAATTGGTTAAGATTTCCTTGCCAAGTCCTTTTGGTAGCTGCTACTTGAGATATATGTCATAAACCTAGGAGATCTGAACTACAGGAGGTGGTTACAATCAAAGATTCTTATATCTTGGGGGCTCGACCTTTGTTATGGCAAAAGAGGGGCAAAGGTTAGCTCCATTCTGCAAGTTCACTAAAATAGATTGTGGCCTAGGAGCTATTTGAAGGAATTTATCAAATCTGACATTAAGATAGCACATACCAGGCTTCATCTCCAATAAGTAATGACATGCACTGAGGGAAGTATTAATTCCACATGAACTTATGCTTTGTCATTGTAAAGACAATGTTGATGACCTAGTATGTTATACAATTTGTTGTAGAATTAGTAAGGAAATTAAAAAGATTACTCCAGTCATTTTTCAAGACTTGGGAAAGGCTCTGCAATAGGGTTTGAATCTTACACTTCTATGACAAACGTAAATCTTCTGAAAAAGAAATCGCAAACCTAATTTCACCTGGTTTTAAAAGTTAGGCCAAAATGTTTGCCTTGAAAACAAATGAAACAATGTAAGGTTTTGCTCTTGGGCAGAGTTGCAAGGTTTGGAATTTCCTCTCCTCGATCTTCATTTCAGGAGTGAGGTCAATGGTGAGAGAACTATGCACTGGGAGTTGGCACTTCACTAAAACGATGTTTAGTTGATCTTAGCAGTAGAAGCACTACAATTGGCTGCAGTGTCACTAGGTCAGTAAAGGAGAATCCCTCTTGATCACAATACAATGACTGTTGCTGCAATATAAAACAGGGCTATACAGCTGATGCTTTAAACAATAGCATAGAATACAAAGTAATACAATATAACTACAAAGCGCAGAACACAAACTTTGCACAGATTGTTCTTATTTAGCATCACATTTTGTAGTCCCGAAATAAGGCTTTAGGAAACCAATTAAATCAGTGCAAATTACAAACTGGGGAAAAAGATATCCACACTCATCGGGCTCGATTTTCGCACCCCCGAGCGGGTGCATTCGTGGCGGGGGGGCTGTGAAAATCGCGGATTCCTGGGGCAGGTCTGGAGCCCGGCTCCACCTGCCCACTTCCGGGTTCCCCAGTGACGCGCTGACATGTGTGCGCAGCCCCCGCATGTGGGACTCCCGCCGGCAATTAAAGCCAGCGGGGTGCCACTTAAAGTACTCATTAAGGTATTTCAGGTCGTTTAGAGACCTGATTAACATAACATTTTATGAGGGGTGGGATTTTGCAAACAACTGGGACTGTTTCCCATACTGGGGGAAAGACTCCCAGTTCAAATGGACGTGTTGCAGCCATCAGCCTGTGACAGCTGCAAAGGTCCATTTGACAGGTGGTGGTGGGGGGGGGGGGGGGTGGGGAGACCCTCACTCATTGCAGGAGGCCAGGGGGGGTGGGGAGACCCTCACTCATTGCAGGAGGCCACTCTGTCACTTGGGACAAAGTTTGGCCTCCAACACCTCCTCCCAACAATAAAATTCACCAACTTGCACACTTACCCCGGGGTCCAGACACATATACCTACCTTGCGGACCCCCTCAAATGTACATCTTCTGGATGGGGGCCGCCATAGCTGCAGTCATGACCTCCTCGGAGGGCGAACAGCATCACCAGCCTCGCCGGCCACGCCGTCCACCTCTGACACGTGAAGCCCCACAACACAGTGCTGTGACACATACACCTGCACAGCAGGAGGGAGGGCAACCGCAGAGAGAGATGCGTCGCAGAAGGCATTACCCTCGCCACAGGGTCTGCATACCGAGGCTCAGCTTCCTGGATCTCTCTGAGCAGCAGTGCACACGAAGGCTCAGAGTCACTCGACATGTAGTCGTGGACATCTGCAGCCTCCTTCATGCCGAGCTGCTCCCAGTTGGCCCGAGCACCATCTTCTTACCTGTCGCTGTCAAAGTCACCACTGCCTTCAACAACTTCTCCTCCGCACCCTTCCAGGGTGCCACCGGGGACATCGCCGACGTCTCTCAGTCGTCTGCACAAAAGAGCCCTGCAAATACACCTACACCCACTCTGCAGTGACACAATGGGTGGCATCAGTTGTGGGTCTTCATTGTGATCCTCAGGAAAGGGCATTATTGCACAAACCAGACAAGATTCGCAAAGGCGTGGCAGTAGTGGTGACAATATAATATGTTATGTGAGTTGATCAGAAATCAAATATAGGTTAAAAACCATGACAAACCCTCAAACCACCCTTGTGCATCCCCTTCATGCTCATGACACATTTGCCTTACGCTTCCTACTGCACATATGTGATGCATGCCCTGTGGCTGCAGCACAGGTAGTGGCAGGTTGAGTGAGGCTGACTGTGAAAGAGATACATCAGAGGGTGAGTTTGAGATAGAGCCATGAGATTGTATGAGGATTGGGTTGAGTGGTAGTGGCGGGATGAGTACTGGCGAGGTGAGTAAGTGCAGGTAAGATGAGGATGAGCTTTGAGTGGGTGTGAGGAGTGATGTGATAGAGTAGTGTTGGCAGTGCTGAAGGAGATGTGGAGTGGGGGCGATGATGTGGCAGACGGAGTGTAGGGGAAAGACTACGTGTACTCACTTCGGCTGACCTACTCAGGTGACTGAAGCGCCTCCTGCACTCTATGCAGGTGCACGATATGTTGGTGGTGCAGGTGACCTCCTCTGCCACCTCGAGCCAGGCCTTCTTGGTGGCAGAGGCTGGCCGCTTCCTCCCGCCCGGCGGGGGGGGAAGATCTCTGTCCTCCCCCTCCTCGTCACCCCATGCAATAAGAGCTGGAGTGAGGCATCATTAAACTGGGAGCAGCCTTCCCCCTGGGCAGCTCCATGCTGTAATTTTTCCTATTTCCTGCAGCATCAGTCAGTGGAGGACTGCCCCTTTAAAAAGGGCTCCTCCAGCTGACAGTCTATGCTGCGCATGCGCAGTCCGCCCACTGCGCAGCTTTCCAGCGCGAAACCCGGAAGCCAAGGTAAGTGGATCCAATTAGCCTGCGATTCCCTGCGGAGCACCCTGATTTCACTGGGCGCTTTACCCACGCGCCCAGTCGACCCCCCGCTGCGAACCCACCGCCCTCCTAATATCGGGCCCATCATTTCGATATTGTTGTTGGGAGGAGTTTTGTCCAGTTAAATATATATCTTTGAGGAGGTGCTGCATTGCTGATGGAAATGTAAAACTGGTTCACTAATGTCCTTGAGGGAAAGAAACATGCTGTCATTACCCGGTCTGGCCTATATGTGACTCCAGTCCCACATCAACATGGTTGAGTCTTCAATTGCCCTCTGAAGTGGTCTCGCAAACCACAGAGTTGTATCAAACTCAGCGCAACTAGGGATGGGCAATAAATGCCGCCTCCCCAGCGACATCCACATCTGCAGAATGAATTTTTAAGAAAATAAAATGCTGTCTCAATTCTGACAGTTTTAAATTTCAAACATCTAGTATTCATTCCTAGCACACAATAGTGGCACTGCCTGCTCTTCTCCACTGCTGAGACAGACAGTTCCCAGGAGTAGAACACATGAATATAAATCTAAGTTACAGTTGCCTAGCAGCAAAGAATATAACCATTCATTGATAACTGGCTCTACGCCCAGAATAACTACAAGGAAATAGCAGTGCCAGTTTTACAATACATTGCACTTACTGACTAAGAAACTCTTTACATTTTTTTGTAGATTATTTTCTCTGTTTCGAGGTTTCCTTTATGTTGGGCAGCATACCTTGAAGTAGGGAGTGAGAGGCAGACAAACTGATTGGCGAACATGAACGTATGTCCTACCAATCCCAGTGTATCGGATGCCTTATATGCTGTAACTCTGCCACCATCCAATACTAGCAGAATTGAAAGATGCAATATACCAGTTAAAGGGAGTTTTCATATGGAATTTGTTACTGGAATTGTTCCAAACAAACACACATCGTTAATAATGCCATGTATGCCACCAAGAAAAGTCCACGTCTGTGATATATACATGGGGAGAAATTCGACTTGCGACCAAAACAGGCAGCAAGTCAGCAGAGCGATTGTTCCGTGCGCCGATCTATGCCAGCCTGAAGCCTAAACCAAAATTGGCATTTGGCCTCATTTGATCAGAAGCGGCGAGCTGCGGGTGCCAAATGGGTGCCTGACTAACTCTGGCCGGCTCTGTTGTCAAACCGGCCCACAGGTAGGTCACGGGGACGGAGGTGGGAAGTGGGGCTGAGTATAGCGAGTCCAGGCTAGCAGCAGCCTACAGAATTTTTGTGGAGCCAGTAGGAGCAAAAATATAACTTTTAAAATGTATTGTAACCGTTTCCTTTGAGCGTTTTCCAGCGTCATTTCAGCATCTATTGTTTCTTCAACAATTCCAGAGTTTTCACCTCCACCAGCCTATTTATAAGTCCATTCCAAGTGTTCATCACTCTTTGCATGAAGTACTTCCTGATGTCAGGCTGAATGTTACCTTTTATTACCTTGAACCAGTGTCCCTTTGTCTTACTCTGGCAATTTAATTTAAAATAATATTCCAGATTTATCTTTTCCATTCCGTTAACTATCATATAGATCTCTAAAATCACATTTCTGACAACTCCTTTCTGGGCTGAAAAGCTGAAGTTTCTCATTATTCCTCTCATTCTGGTGCTCTTCTCTGTACTGCTTCCAGTATTGGAATGTCTCCTTTGTTTCTCAGTGACCAGAACTGAGCACACCATGGAAGGTACGTCTTACCAGAGCACTATATAGTTTGACCATGACTCTTTATGCCTTATAATCTTCTGTTTTAGCTATGTAGTTTATCATTCTATTGGCTTTGTTGACTGCTGTTCTGCATTGCTTGGATATGCTGAGAGTCGAGCCGACTAAGATTCCTAGGTCTCTTTCAATAACTTTCTTAGCTACTTAAACACGATTCATAGAATACATGCGCCACCCATTTTTCCATTATGTAGACTCATAGAAAATTTACGGCACAGAAGGAGGCCATTCAGCCCATCGTGTCTGCGCCGGCCGAAAATGAGCCCCAGCCTAATCCCACTCTCCAGCACTTGGTCCGTAGCCATGTAGGTTACGGCACTTCAGGTGCACATCCAGGTACTTTTTAAAAGAGTTGAGGATTTCTGCCTCTGCCACCCTTTCAGACAGTGAGTTCCAGACCCCTACCATTGTCTGGGTGAATCATGGATTCATAGAAGGTTACAGTACGGAAGTAGGCCATTCGGCCCATCGAGTCCATGCCGGCTCTATGCATGAGCAATCGGCCAGTCCTACTGCCCTGCCCTATCCTATCCTCGTAGCCCTGCACATTTTTTTATTTCAAGTACTTATCCAGTTCCCTTTTGAAGGCCATGATTGAATCTGCCTCCACCACTCCCTTGTGCAAGTGCATTCCAGATTCTAACCACTCATTGTATAAAAAAGTTTTTCCTCATATCACCTTTGGTTCTTTTGCCAATTCCTTAAATCTATGCCCTCTGCTTCTTGACCCTTCAGTCAATGGGATCAGTTTCTCTCTATCTACTCTGTCTAGATTCTTCATGATTTTGAATACCACTATCAAATCTCCTCGCAACCGGACCTGTTCCAAGGGGAACAATTCCAGCCTCTCCAGTCTATCCACGTAATTTAAGTCCCTCATCCCTGGAATCATTCTCGTAAATCTTTTCTGCACCCTCTCTAAAGCCTTCACATCCTTCCTGAAGTGCGGTGCCCAGAAGTGGACACAATACTCCAGTTGTGGCCAAGCCAATGTTTTATAAAGGTTCATCATGGCTTTCTTGCTTTTGTACTGTGTGCCTCTATTTATAAAGCCCATGACCCCGTATGCTTTCTTAACCGCTTTCTCAACCTGCCCTGCCACCTTCAACAATTTATGCACATACACCCCCAGATCCCTGTTCCTCCACCCCTTTAGAATTGTGCCCTCTCCTCATTTTTCCTACTGAAATGCATCACCTCGCATTTTTTCACATTAAACTTCATCTGCCATGTGTCCACCCATGCCACCAGAGTGTCGATATCCTCTTGAAGTCTATCGCTATATTCCTCACTGTTCACCACCCTTCCAAGTTTTATGTCATCCGCAAATTTTGAAATTGTTCCCTGTACTCCCAAATCCAAGTCATTAATATGCATCAAGAAAAGCAGTGGTCCCAGCACTGACCCCTGGGGAACACCACTGCACACTCTGAAAAACAACCGCTCATCACTGCTCTCTGTTTCCCGTCATTTAGCCAATTCTGTATCCATGTTGCTATTGTCCCCTTTATTCCATGGGCCGCAATCTTAATAGCAAGCCTACCATGTGGCACTTTGTCAAACACTTTTTGAAAATCCATATACACATCAACTGCATTGCCCTCATCTACCCTCTCATTAAAAAACTCTACCAAGTTGGCTAAACACAATTTGCCTTTAACAAATCCATGCTGGCTTTCCCTAATCAATCCACGCTCGTCCAAGTGACTGTTAATTCTGTCCCAGATTATCGTTTCCAAAAGTTTCCCCACCACCGAGGTTAAACTGACTGGTCTATAGTTGCTGGGTTTATCTTTACACCCTTTTTTGAACAAGGGTCTAACATTTACAATTCTCCAGTCCTCTGGCACCGCCCCTGTATCTAAGGATGTCTGGAATGTTATGGCCGGTACCTCCGCAATTTCCACCCTTACTTCCCTCAGCATCCTAGGATGCATCCCATCCGGACCAAGTGACTTATCTATTTTAAGTACAGCTAGCCTTTCTAGTACCTCTTCTTTCTCAATTTTTAGCCCATCCAGTATCTTACTATATCTTCCTTTACCGTGACTCTGGCAGCATCTTCTTCTTTGGTAAAGACTGATGCAAAGTACTCGTTTAATACCTCAGCCATGCCCACTGCCTCCATGAGCAGATCTCCTTTATGGTCCTTTATCGGCCCCACCCCTCCTCTTATTACCCATTTACTGTTAATATGTCTGTAATACCCATAATACCCGTACTACCCCGTTTACTGTTAACATGGTAACTGTAATTTAATAAGATCTTTCATGTTCTGCAAAGGTGGGCACACATACATTGAAACAGCTCGATGTAGGAAGAATGATGGACATTGGAACACAAGCTGGAATATAAATAGACTTGTGTAAAAAAATTAGAAAAAGGGAGAGACAGAAAAGGAAGCAGTGACATGCAGATAACAGGTGGTGAAAATTTGAAAATGTTCAGTGGTGTACTCACTGAAGTAAATATCCTGACTGTCAAGATATTTGTAATGTTTACATTAGTTCCAAAGGTATGTTTTCATTTGCTAGATTATGCGGATTTTTCAATTCTTGCTTGAGTTGCAACAATTTATTATATCCGCGCATTATCCCCATCGCAGCAGCAGGTAGTACCCTGAACAAATCAATATAGACTAGACTTGTAATATTAAGCACCAAAGTCTGTGTCTGAGCTGTTTGTAATCTGGATTTAAGGATGAGTGAGCCAGCTGTGGTTTTGTTCGGCTTAATCCTTCCTATCTGTATTCAGTTAAACTTCAACTGTTGCATTCACTATATTATCTACCTGCATATTATTTAATATATTAAAAGGTATGTTAGTATTTGCAGATGTCACACTTTGTTAGACATTAAAAACAATATCAAAATGCTGGGTGCTTCCAAGTTACACTATGAAATTGATCAACCTATCCCAATCTGCAATTTTCTCACCAAATTGACAAGATCTGAGTGACCACAACTAAAAGAGTATGTTTACTTATAGCTGTCAGATTGTGCGGCCTTTAAGAGACAATTCAATTTAAAATCAGCTTTATCCTAGCAGCAGAATATTATAGTGCACATTGTGGTATAATGCTCCTGGCATTATGAAATGAAGTATCATCTAGATTACCATAACTAATACCATGGGAAAGCCATTAGTGTATTGGTACTGTTGGAGTAATCAAACATTTTTTTATAAAAGGAACACTTTATTTTGTAACTTCAACACAAGCTCAGCAACTGCGTGGTAGAAACATGATGGAACTCCTTTGACTTTTTTACATTATTATTTCCCTTCCCAGAGCTCCCCACAAAACCAGCACATACTCATTAAGTACAGTGCTTCACACATTTTTTTATATTTGTAATATATACGTACAATTGCACACATACATGATTATGTATATGCATGATAGAAACAACGGTGTAAGAAATATTTTGCCGCATCAAGCTGAAGAATGTTAATGCTAATAAATAGAATTTGTTTTCACATTTGGGCACCAGTGACAGTATCAAGTACTTCCAAATCAAATGCAGTGTGGGTTATATGCAGAATAACACCTTCTTTACTTTGCCCCAGTAATGTGTCTTAGCCTCAACATGAACAAAACATCACCTGTTGCCCCAATTTGACGCTTCCATTAAAGAAAGAATTTGCATTTATATAGCACCTTCCATGATCTCAAGTTATCCCGAAGTGCTTCATAGCCAATGAAATACTTTTGGAACGTAGTCACTGTTTTAATGTAGGGAAATGTGGCAGCCAATTTGCGCACAGCAAAGTCCCACAAACAGCAATGAGATAAATGACCAGATAAGTTATTTTAATGATGTTGGTTGAGGGATAAATGTTCGCTAGGACACTGGGTGGACTCCCTGCTCGTCTTCAAATAGTGTCATGGGATCTTTTACATCCACCTGGGAGGGTAGACGGAGCCTCGGTTGGACGTCTCATCCAAGAGCGAACCATTCCCTTCATACTGCACTGAAGTGTCAGCCTGGATTGTGTGTTCAAGTCCTAGAGTGGGATTTGAACCAATGACCTTCTGACTCAAGCGATAGTGCCACCACTGAGCCAAGGGTGGCACATCATGGTCTCTCTGAGTGAAAGGCCAGTCGGTGAGCGGTTTTGTACTCTAAGCCTATGCCCACTGGGTTTCTGTTTAAATTGGATAGCCATGTGGTGAAGGATAGACTACTAGAACCTGGTCCTTAGTTGCTTCCAAGACTTTATTCACAGAGATTCCCCTTACACACATGCCACACCCTAGAAAAGCTCTCACATAAAAAGGATTCAAGAGGGTCCACAATTGACACACCACCTGAATACAATTAACACTAATAGATATAAATCACATGATGCAATTAACAGTTTGGACTGCCCAAACATATTTAATGTAAAAGTTTATCACACATATTTTTGGAAATAGCCAAAGGGCCGCTATATAACTCTTTTATATACAATTTTCCTCATTTCAGATTTGGGGCTGGCAGGTTATGGAGGAAGACAAATCAGATTGAAGTACTCCCCTCTTTTCTCCATAAATTGAAGTTAGTCCACAGATCAAGTCCATGTTTATTCCAACCTATCTATCCTAGAAAATCACCAATATTGTGCAAGAAATGCTTTGAAAACTATTCATTTAAATCATTATTTCTCCATTTGACGTCTTCAGTATGTATAGTACTTGAATTATTTTAATTTTCACAGAGGATTAATCGAAGAGTATTCATTTTGGAAACACAAAGATTACATTTCCAATTTTCCAAACTGTTCTGTTGCCAACAAATTAAAGTAGAATTAGATAGATGATGAGAATCTCTATCAAACAAAATAGATAAGTCAGTGTTTTGCAACATCTTTATTCGTGTTACAAAATATTGACTTATCTCTTTTGTTTGACACAAAGCACTTTTACTTCAGCACCAAATGAGTATTCACACAGCTATTTTAATCAGTTTGTGCTTTGAGAGCTTATGTTTCACATTTGTACTACCCCTCTTCAGCAAAACACTGTTAAACATACTAAAAGAAAGAAGAACTTGCATTTACATAGCACCTTTCACATCCTCAGGACATCCCAAAGTGTTTTACAGCCAATAAAGTACTTTTGAAGTGTAGTCACAGTTGTAAAGTACTACAGCCAAGGAGTAGGAGGGTGACCAAATTAAATTCTGTTTTTATATGAATTCAGGGATTTTTACGAGCATTTTGGGGATTGATTATTGATATTCTTTCATGCAAACCATAATTCAGTGATTTTGGTCCATGACAAATGAAAAAAAAAGCCACTGTTATGAGCAAGGTTTTGGGCTTGACTTCATTTGTATAATTGGAACAATTACAAGAATTACATTTATCAGGAGACTCAAGAACAGGCAGGCATAATTTGAAACTGGTTAATCAAAATCTTGCACTCAAACATTTGTTTTAAAATTGTTCATTTGAAGCACCTTGGGACGTTTTTCTACAGCAACGACACTATTTAAATACAAATCGTCGTTGATTGCATTTTTTTGCTAAGTCAACTCAACATCAGCCTCAATCTGCAATTGCTTGAGTCACTCAGCCTTCTTCAGGGGATGATCAGGATGGAGCTGACATTCCTATTTTTTTTTAACAAAACATAAGCATCAATTTTTTTTTGGTCAAAATTGTTAACAATATCTCAGGAGGGCATATTTTTGAAATGTGATTCTTTGGAATTCAATTTTGTTAGCGATAACAATAAAATACCACCCAAATTGATGCACTTCTAAATAACGATACTTCAGTTCTCAAGCAGTGAATAAGCTACGTAGTTCTTATGAGCAATGAAACTTTGTGGAACCTGCTATGGAGGGTGCATTTTTGTGACGAATGGCTGTGAAAATGGAAAAAAAATCCAATTTACTCAGGAGGTCCTGCATGTGCTCAGGCACCTAGTGACAGTCATGACTTTCCTGTTCAAAACAGTTTGAAGGTGAATAAGCCATTGTTATATTATGGTATTCGAGAGCAAGCCAAACTCTTGATATAACAAGGGGGACATTAGAGCTTAACATATATATTTCTTTCATTCTCTGCCTGTTTTATGCCACTTTTCTCCCTCATGTCTGACTGGCCCATCTCAGCTTCATATCGTCGCTCTTATTCAAATTTAAGTCTTTGCAGTCCTTCCTTTTCTGATAAAATATAAGGTAATAATTAGTGGGCGGGTTATGCAAAGGGGAATGTTATATTTTTAGATTTTTACTCCAGATAGTTTTCTTCAGCTCAGTGTCTCACACCACTCTTGTAGACAGCTCCCCACTCGCTATGTACTAAAGTGTGCCTTTACCTGCCCAATATCCAGGCAATTTATTATAAGCCCAGGGATCATACAGAAAGCCTTGACCATTGTATTTTGGTTTACTGTTTATGTCATGTGTCCTTACACGATCTTCACCGATCTTTGACCTATTTACCCCTATTGGCTTCATATCAACTACTCAAGACCGGCCGTGATATACATTCAAAATTTGACTAGGACAAAGGAAATTTAACTATGTGTCTCAAATCTAAAGCTGCCAATCAAACATAGATTCAGACAAAATCCTTAAGTTGCTTGTGCTTGTATTTGAATTGAATGGCTTGGTCCCTTCCATGGGTATCTGTCGCAGACAAAAGGTCTTTTCTGGAGCTATTGTGTAACAAAACAAAAAGTGTCATTTTCTGTAAATGAACCTAACTTAAACTCATCTGCACCATGACAAAAAAGACAAAAACAATAAAAACGTTACACAAGTGTTTCACTTTACCATACAGTACAGCACAGCATTGTAGGCACACTTGTGTATCTTTGACTTTAAGACTGCACTGGTTTTGTCTGGATTTTGTTAGTACGTACTACATGCACATCAGTTAATATCGAGGATGCATTCGCTATATTCTTTCGTCAGAGAAGTTGGATAGGGAGATTTCAGCTCTCAGGGTCCATTGTTCAGTGGAGTGTTATAACAGCAAAAGATAATTCCCATGGAAAATGCAGAAATGTTCCTATTTTCCATCAGTCATTTCCTGATTACTCTGGATAGTAAACTCATCACCAGATGTACTGTACTACACTGTCGGTGAAGATCACATCATTCATAATGTGTGCTCCTGTTACAGGCTGGCAGTGTACTTTGTTCCATGATGTTTTGTGTGCTTGGGGGAAAATAGGTATGTGGAATATCTCCAGGAACTGAATGACATGGGGCCCGATAATAATGCAGAGGCAGTTCTGAGCAGGGAGCGGGCGCGAAACCTGGAAGAAGTTTTGGCACGTCGGAATGGCCGATTTAAACATGGGTGTCTAATTATAATTTTACTTCCGGGTTTTGCGTCTCCAATCTGCGACAGCAGGCGTCGATGTGCACCTGCATGATGCAATCTCAACTCAACTATTCAACGGGCCAATCCAAAGATGGAATTTGGAGGAGTTAGGAGTTTATACAGAGAGGGAGAAGTTTGAACGTGGATTCAGGACGGTCAAGGGCTGCGCCTTGATTTAACAACGCATCACTTGATGTACTGCTGGGTGCAGTGAGGAGCAGGAAGGAAATAATCTTCCCAAGCAATGGGAGCAAGAAACCTGCTGCTGTCATGAAGAAGGCGTGGTTGGAGGTCAGCAGCGGCAGCACTGTGGCCCGTTCCTGGATCCAGTGCAGGAAGCGCTTTAATGACCTGATCAGTTCAGGAAAGGCAAGTACAGTTGCAGATTCACCTACATCCTGTGGTGTACAACAGCTCCCCCCACACCTGTCACTCTGTCTTGTCAAGCCTACTCCATCACATCACTCCTCACACCCACTTAAGTTTCTAGAGCACCCATCGTTCATTTCCTATGTATTTCCTCACCTCCCCATTTATCCATCCACCTCTGCCACTCACCCAAATCCTTATGCAATGTGATGCATCTGCCTGAATCATTGGGTGAACACATGCCTTAGTCACTCATAGATCTATTGCTTCCCCCATTGCAGAAGAGCACACAAAACACAAGGGAGAGGACTGGAGGTGGCCTTCACAGATTGCGCAGCTGACAGATGGCAGAGGAAGAGGCCATGGAGATCATGACCATCAAAGATGGAGAGATTGGGACTTTGCAGCTGCCTGGTGACAGTATTAAAAATATCTCTGACCCACATCTCATACAAGACTCAGTCATGTTGACTTGATTTCAGCAACGAGTGAAATATGATCAGCGTAATTATGTTGAGTGGCAACATTGCTACATTCTCAGTACTAAGTCATATGCATTTCGTCTCTCCTTCAGGGCCTTCACATGTAGAGCAGCGGTCTGTCAACTTTCCTGAGGATGATTCCTCAGACGACCCAATTCCTTCTGAGGGTGCATCATCATAGGACGTACTACCAGGCACCAGCGCAAATACTCGCACTTTGGTAGGTCCAGTTGAGACAGCTAGTTTGGTTTTCACCTGGTGAGTCACAGTTCACAAGTGAGCACGGGCAGACACTGGTGGCAGGGACAGCTGTGGAGAGTCCACGTCAGGCGGCGCACTCGTCTCCAAGCTCTGCTTAGCCAGACACAGATGCTGAACTCCGGGGGCCATCGCTGAAAAGAATTATAGAGGTACACCTGCAACTTTGAGATGTACTGGCAGGCATGCCACGCACATTCTCCACAGCAGCGGAGAGTATGGAGGAGCCCAGTCCAACATGAGCGGATTGATGTCGCAGGTAATTGCGAGAATGTCTGCCATGACCGTCTTCGTGGAATTTCAAGCGCGGTTACCAAACCATTTCATGCAGGCCATGGCCACAGCCATGCAGACTTTGGAGGCCAGCATGTCTGCCGTCTTAAACGGAATGTCAGATACCTTATCCGTGGCCTTGCAAGGCGTCCATGATCTGCACTAAGCCGCTCCCCAGCAATAGTGGTGGGAGTGATGTGCCGTTGGCCCAGGAGAGGGATGATGGCGAAAGGGGACATGGAAGTGGGAACTCCATTCAAAGCGTTCCCACGCCTCACCCGTTACCAGCACCCACCCCTCCCACCCAATAACCGACGTTCTGCCCCATCTCCCGATGGCCGAACCTGTCCCTGCAAAGTGCGGGTGGAGCAGTCTTTGGCAGGCCAGCACTCAGAGGTCCTAGGCCAAGAGCATCCCACCAGTCAGAGCAGGGATCTGAGCAGTCTGCTTCCACCTCTGCTGAAGCCACAGAGGTTGTAATATGTAGGAGCTGTAGGCAGGCTAAGAAGAATAAATTTTAATTCACCAAGGGTATGCACATGGGTGTTTGTGAAAATGTTTTGTTATTAAGTCTTCTTTTCTTATTACCTCACATGTAAAATTTAATAATTTGTGCCACTTCCCCCTGTTGCCCATTCTTGCCTGCCGAGCGGCAACTCGCCTTTTCAGTTGCTTGCTGATGAATGTGAATACATGAATTGATGGGACCAAATAGTGCATGGGCAATAGGTGGGTGGATGGTTATAGGACTGCTTAGTGTGAATGGTGGGGGGGGGGGGGAAGGAAAAGAGGTTGGATAGGGTCCGGGGGATGTGATAGTTACTTTGGTCCAGTGTGAGTGACTAACTGAACCTTCGAGCCAGTAGGGCATCCTTAGCATCCCAAGCAGCAACGTGAGAGGCTGGACTGGTGTGGGTGCCCCATCTTCTTCATCTTCCTCGTCCCCCTCTTCTTCATCGGAATCGTCATCAGATGATGATTGATAAACGCCTTCATCATCCTCCACCTCTAATCCTCGTTGCTGTAAAATGTTGTGCAGAACACAGCACACCACGATCATCCTAGAGACCCTCGCTGGCAAGTACTGAAGGGCACCTCCAGGCCTGTCTAGACATCTGAAGCACATCTTCAACATGCCGATGGCTTGCTCGATGACGCATCTGGTGGTGATATGGCTCTCGTTGTACGCTCTCGGGCTTCATTGGTGGGGTTCCTCACAGGTGTCATCAGCCAAGTTTGAAGGGGACAGCCTTTGTCTCCTACCCAGCACCCCTTAAGTCTGCTTCTAGGTACGAAGGGGTCTGGAATGTTGGACTGCTGCAGTATAAAAGCATCATGGTAGCTCTCAGGGAATCTGGCGCACACCTGCATGAACCTCTTGTTATGGCTGCACACCAGCTGTGTATCAATAGAATGAAATCCCTTGCAGTTGACGAATGCTCCTGGTTGATCTGGTGATCCTCGGGTTGCCACGTGTGTGCAATCGATGGCACCCTGTACCTGTGGGAAGCAAGCCAGAGGCGCGAATCCGAGTGCCCGCTCATTTTGACTATTGTCGTCGTGGGGGAAGTTGACATAAATGGACGCCCTGGCGAACAACCCATCCATCACCTGCCTTATGTAGCCGACTGGGAGATCCTTGATATGTCTCCCGTGGCACCCTGGAAGGAGCTAGAGGCAAAGAAATTGAGGGCAGTGGTGACTTTCACATCGACTGGCAATGCATGGCCACCTGGTCCAGCAGGGAACAGCTCTCCTTCTAGGAGGCTGCAGATGTCTGTGACCACATGGCATGTCAATCTAAGCCTCTGGAAGCACTGCTTTTCAGAGAGGTCAAGGAAGCCGAGCATGTGTCTGTACACCCTGTTAGGTGGGTAGTGTTTCCTGCGAACTCTGCCTCTCTGCAGCTCCCACCGCAGCATGACCTTGCTGCCGTGGATGGTGATTGGACTTTGGACGAGGAAGACAATCTGAAGCAACTATGGTGCCCCCCCACCATCCTAATGATCTCGGTTTGAATACCTCCAAAGTTCTCCAATATGTCTGTCACCACAAGTACTCTCAGCAAACCATTTACCAGAAGGTTCTGAGAAAGCAGCTGTGAGCACTGAGCATTTATTCATATCGGTACACCTGACCTTTAACCATCTCCATCCAGTGCTGTTCAATCTCGCCTCCGTTTTACTGCTCGAGTTTCCCGAGTCCCGGGAAACCCTTGCTGGAGGCGTTAATTTCAAATTGCAGGCAACATCTCATGAAAGTACCCTCATTAACATATTATAATGACGGACCCGCCTCTCGAGAGCGGGTTACTCGGCCGCACCCAAACCCGCCTCAGTTAAAACTGGAAGTGGGAGGCGGGTTGGGGTCAGGTGTCCTATTTTTGAAATTTTAACCTCCCCCCACCCCCGTTCTGGGGTGTTAAAATTACCCCCATAGAGTCTATAGTATATACCATGAACCTATTGAAAATTATTTGGACTGACATTGACTGTGACTGGAGTGGAGAGGCTCATTAGCTTATGACCCCAGTAAAACACACTGGTGGAAAATGGGAGGCAAATCCAGAGTGATATGGAATGAAAATTTACTAATTTACTAGTTTGTGATTTACAACATAAGAAATAGGAGGAGTAGGCTATACAGCCCCTCGAGTCTGCTCCGCCATTCAATAAGATCATGGCTGAATCTTCTAACTATAAGAACATTTGATTTGTTGCAAACAATGTTTATTCTTAAAGAAAAGAAACTTTTCATGAAAACCAGTAGGGTGAAATTGTGCTATGTGATAGAAGCTTATAAATGCATTAAAAACATCCATATGAATGTTTTCTATTATTTTAATGAAGGAAATAACCCCAGCAAGTTAAAATACCAGACAAAGGACTTTCATACTAACTTTAATGCATTTTCATTTTACTATCACGTAGCAGAGTTTCAACCCTCAGAACGATTGTTAAACCTTTAATACTGTATTTTTTTTTAAAGTTCTAAAAAAGAATTAAGACATGTATAGCCTTTCCAGTTTTCAGCATTTTCCTTCAGGTTTTGGTATTTATTTTTTAGCGATTATTCATTACCACTTTTTAAAAAAAAAACTAAAGCAGGAAAAATGGGGCACGATTCAGCTAGAAGCTGAAATTTTGAGCATGAGAAACACCTTAGACACAATGTTTCCTAATGTGATCACACATGTGGGATTTTAATCAGGACAGCTGCCAATGTTATTCTGTACCTGGCTACTCATTTGCTCTGCTCTCTCATTTTATCTCCCTTCCAATGTGGCTTGCATCTGAAATCTGGTGGTCATATGCACCATGATATAGTTGAATTGAGATCCTATCCTGCTAAGGATTATAGGTAGAAAAGTGCACCACTCCCTTCAGTGGCATTGAGAAATAGAAAAATGTATGTTAGGCCTTAACTCTCTATAAATGAATTGAGATCGCTGTGTTTACAATTACCTTTGTGGTCATAAATGTGTTAGTTACAAATATACAAAAATCTAATCAAAATAAAAACTGAGATTTTTCCACTTATTGTAAAGGAAGGTAACTCTGTACCTCCAATCGTGTCCAGGTTGCGATTTTTCCTGAATCCCAACTGCAACCACTGGAGGTGCAGGAAACAAGGGACTGCTCCTTCTGGCCCTCTAACTTCCCCCACAATCATCAGCTGGTAAATATAAAAAGGGAGAATGTGGTGCTCAGAGATCATAGGTCTCTAGGAACACAGGAATTGCTAGACAAAAGTGGACCGAGGTCTATCCAGCTCGTCCTTCTACCATCCCGATATTTGCACGATACAATGATAATGGAGTTGTTGATGAATCATAGCAATTAATCTCTATCAATTAGTCTACATCAGCCCCAGAGATGAGGTGAGAAAAACTCCAGGGGTTTGGAAACATTAGGTCATATACTGCATCCAACAATATTATTTTCTCAAAGCTACTTAATCATTGTCTCTCCCGGAGCCCCAACATACACAGAACATTGCTGACAGAAATCATACAAGTACCCATTCTATAACTTATAAATTGTTTCCAGAAACAATCGGACAGTGCAGGGATACAGCAGTCTCAAAAACAGAAACAAAATTTAAGCATGATTGGTCTCAGTAAGTTCACCAAAAGATGCAATTGTGCTTTAAGCAAAGATTGCAAATATCACCAAAATTGGTCATTCAGGCTCTAAGATACAACTGCTATTTCATAGCTAAACCTGCCAAAAACCCTCCTCGGTAATCATTTGTGTTATTTGAAATTTCATTTTTTTTTGTCATCTGCAGCTTTTGACTGTGATTATTCTTTTGCTAATGGATTTTTTATCAGCTTATCTGTGCTCATATTTTGCTGTGCTATTAAGTGGTTATGTTGCTTCCTATGTCAATGTCTTGCATTAAAATAAGAGGCTTATAAGGTTTCTATGCAACAGAAATGATTTTCACTAATTTAATAAAATTAAAATTGTGTTTTTCAAAACAACTTTAAGTTGATGAAACGGAACTGCGTTACAAAAAGGTCGTAAATTAGATCAGAGGGTGCATGATGGACATTGCACCTGTAGTGGTGCATTACTGGATTTAATTTACATCTGAAAGAGCAGTGATTCTTAAGTGGCAGATGCATAGGCAAATTATGGGATTTTAGTGTAATGCAACCAGGAACGTTACCTCGATTCTATTTGCTATACATCCATTAGTTTCATTATGTGAAATAAAAGCATAGTGAAGACAGTGGAGTCGATTTCCATGAATATGGTTGAGATGATGGATAAGTGGGAGGTGTCCACCAACCGCATCCGCAACAATTCGTATGAAGCATCTCACAATCTCCAGAACACCCTAAAGACAATGACAGCCCGGGTATGGCTATAGCCAGGAAGACCTTTGGTGGCTTCCGAAGTGATAGCCACCACTGCTCAAATAGATGATATCAGCAGGACGACGTCACAGATTTTGGCAAGAGCTGAGCGGCACCATTCGGTCCATGATGACGCCAACCAGTAGCACCTCTGAGCCTGTCAGCTGCAATGAGTAGGCACTGATGTCACTCAATCTGGAGAGTGGCAGTATGCCCACTTCCTTAAGGCTCCCTCCAACGCCATCACACGAGAGTGCTCCGGACGTGGACCTGGCATCTCTTGCCACTGTAAGAAAAAAAGCTGCCAGAAACTAGTCCCTCTGGTTCGGCAGCTACCCTGGGATGAGAGTCACCTCAGGAGTCTAAAGTTCTAGGGGAACATATCCAGCTATCCGCAGCTTAATCGCATCTAACTCAGGGAGTACCTCGTACGTGTAGTAGATTAAGAGCCGGAACAAGTAAGTAAGTTAAGTGTTACAAAGGGGAGTCATGTTATTAAAAAGTAATTGTGGATAAGGAGAATGGATTATTGTGGCACTTCCTGGTGAGTGTTTAAATTAAACATGGCTGATCTCAGAGATACAAGTTCATTTCTGTGTATGCTTTCAACTTTTGGAGTTCGATGATGGCTGTGGAAATGTAGATTTATACCAAGTTCCTTAATAAGACAGAAGTCTTGGACAATGAGAAACTTTGAGTATGTGGTGGGGGGGGGGGGGTGGTAGTGGAGGGGGAAGCACAGGCAGGTGTAGAATGACTATTTTGGTAAGTCAAACTTGATTAGCTGATAGCCCAATACTATCAGTTTTATTTTCTTTGTTCTGGTAGCTGGCTGCAGCTCTCCTTTTCCACCCCCCCACCTTGCTCCTCCTATGTACCCTCCTTGTGCTTGGAACTGCAAGTGCTTCCTTTCCCTGATCAATATTGCGTTCAGGTTTCTGAAGCAGCAAGCCTTTCTTCATAGAGCTGTTAGAAACCACACAATGTGCTGCATTGGTCCTGGGCTGTACGCCAATGCTTCCCTGTATTTATTCAGGTACCTAAATGTGACTTCAGAATGCCAATGGTCTGCTTTATGCCACATCTCATGATTGCATTGACCCTCATTGTATCCGCCCTCCCCATTTGTCTGCAAGAAGCTTCACTGCAGCCACACGTGGAGGGGATAGCCCTGGTCAGTAATTAACTACTCTGATCCATGGCCTTGAACCATGAAGGCTGGAATGTTGGATGCTGAGAGTCATGGCAGCTCCCCGAGTATCTGGTATCAACATTTAGGATCAGGTGGTTGGAACCAACCACTAGCCGTACAGTGATGGAGTGGGAGACCTTTCTACTCATAAAATAGATGGGATTTTCAAAGGAGGCTTTGAATGGCACATGAGTTACATCAATTCCTCCCTACACCTGTGGGAAGCCATGCAGCCTATAGAAATAGAAAGCTCTGTCTATTTTCTTCTCTGTGCCCATTGGCAAGGATAATGAATAGTGAAGCCGTCCACCATAGGCAAGAGATGCTACAAAGCCCGACTCCAAAGACCTGATTTCAAAAGTGCAGGCGGGGGGTTAAAATGGTGGCCGGGCGGTTAAAATGGTGGCCGGGCGGAACCTGCTGCATTCGCACCTCCTGCCATTTTAACACCTAGATTTTCAGGAGCTTGGAAGCTGCCTTTTGCAGGCAAGCAAGGGCCTCATCAATACTGAAATGTTGGGGCACGATGACATAATTTTAACTGTGAGGAACATTAATCTCGCGCACGATTTCCAAGCAATCAGGAAAAGCAGGCGACAAGCAAGATCAGGCCAGAAGAGGGCTGGTTAAGTCATTAATTTTTTTTTAATTTTTGAAGGCTCCTTGCGGTCCAGGAGGAGCAAGCGTGCCCAGAACACTCAAAACATTTACTTATCTTCTCGATTTTCAGATGGCGACAGCCCTACCGTGTATTTGCACCATTTTTCTGTTTTTATTTTGAATTGCCTGCATTTGCAGTTTTTCCTTCTTTTTATATCCATCAATGCACCAGTTTACCACCTGATCTCAAAAATGTCATCCTTCTCTTCCAAACCAAGCATTTTTCTTCAATGTGTGGCAGTTATGGCAAATGTCTTCACAGCTGCAGGGCGGTGCCCTTTTGGCACGATGGGCAGGCCACGTCAGATCTTTTTACCCATAGGTGCAATGACCTAGAGGGTAACACTGACCTTAGTTATGCATGTTTGCTGCAAACCCTCCAGACCTATGATAGATCTCAGTGGCAAAAAATAGTAATGATCCTGGCAAGATCTGTGTACTGAACTGTCCAAGCTTCTCGACTAGAGATGAATAAAACAAAAGGGCAGAGCGTGAGGAGAAAAAGGATGTAACAAAATGAGAGAAAACAGGGAAAAGTAACAAATCTTCAGGTGTTTTTAGTATAGATTGTGAAAAGTAATTCGCACGGTAGCTTGTTGTGTCTAAATCTTTCTTGTTTTTTGTTTAAAGTATCATTTAGTCGAGTATTACAGGCACAAAGAACTTAAATGACCATTTGGAAGCATATTTCATCGTTGGGTCAAGAGAGTTTAATACAGCGACAAAAATCTTTACATTTTGATGTGCCACCCAGGAAAAGTAATTAAATAGCGGTCAATTAGCTCTTTTAAAAAGGAGTTGGAGATATATTTATAAAGAAAGCGGATTGAGGGTCATACAGATATTTAACAACCCAGCTTGATTTTTATTTCAGGGGCGGTCAGAGAAGGAAATGAGTGTTCCCTATAGTAGGATATTAACTGATGTGGGAAGAATGCCATGATAAAAAAATGTATGTGGAGCAAGCTTCATGGACCAAATAATCTTTTCTCACTCTGTATGTTATGATGTTTCTTTTTTTAATTATTATGTTGAGAGAGATAGAATTAGCAGTCAGCCACCCTACCCCTTCCCTTCTCCACCCCACAAAAACATACTCGGCAGCAGTAAAACCTCCTGGAACTGTAATTACACTTAGTGATTCCGACTGAAACAGCCTGCAGCGGTAAATAAAATGCTTTATGCTCGTGCCATGTGGTTATTTTGAATCTGCTGGAGCAAGAGTAGCCTTCAGCTCACACGGTGAAATGGTTAAACAGCTAATTAATTCCAGGAGTGCAGAAAGATCTATTAACTATTTCATGAATGTGTCTTGTGATATTGTAAGGGGGTGAGTCTATGATAGTGGACTCATTTATGAAACAGCTAGATATTGTAGTGGGAAGATAATGTGGTTAGTATTTTGGAAGGACGAGATCATATGGGTTGAAGAGCTGTCTACATACAAACCTATCTTACAGCACAATGTTCTTGGGCTAGATTTTCCACTCACTGACTACAAATGGGCATAAAATTTTATTTCAGGTACAGTAAACCCTTGTATCATGTCCACAGGGGCAGGAGGGTGTGGGGGAGGAGATAACATCCCCTGTCACAATTCCCCATCCCTTATTTTGCCACTATTGTAAAATCTTGAGACAATCCCTTACTCTTGTGTAAGATTCAACAGGTTGTATAATGACACAGTGCACTGGAGCTGCAATGTACTGCACGCTGGAGTGATTGATATTGTTTCTTGTAAATCATTCCTTAGCTGTGTCATTGAGGAGAGATATCAAGCAGAATTCAGGCATTTCACTAATCGAGGAATCGAAGGGGAAACAAGTTGTAGAGCTATCCTTGATCAATCACACCTGTCTCCTGGCACTGGATTTCAAGGCGACATTGGTAAAGCTCTGAGAGCAGGTTAACTATCTCCACTGGGGGTGATGAATATTCTGGGCAGTCCCACAGATGCAAAGGGAAAAAAATAATGACGTTTCAGGAGGCAACTAAGAGTTAACTAATCTGCTCAGTTTTTTTTTAAATGCTAGAAGTAAAAGTTTATATTAATAAATAAAAAGATATAATTTTAAAATGTCTTATTGCCTTTTATTCCAGGTATATCGATGATCAGACAGACACACCATACAGGGAGAAACAATGAGCGAAATGCTTTATTTGTGATAGAGGTCGGCCCAGTTCACTTGTTAAACTGTACCTGTCTGCAGGTCTCATATCCTCACAACAACTTGCAAGTACGTAGCGCTTTTAACGTAGAAAGACATCTAAGGTGCTTCACTGACGTATCATCCGATAAAAATGGATGCTGAGCTAAACAACAACAACAACTTACACTTGTATAGCTTCCTACTGGGAATGAGAGGTTAGTGAAATTACTCATGCATTACCAATTGCATCTTCCCATGTGCAGTTCTGCTCAGTGTATATTAGCATGGCTCAGTGGTAGCACTCGCATCTCTGGGTCAGAAGGTTGTGGGTTCAAATCCCGCTACAGGACTTCACTCCACAAATCTAGGCTGTCACTTGAGTGCATTACTGAGGCTGTGTTGCATTGTAGGAGGTGGCACCTTTTGAACATAGAGTCCCTGTCTACCTATTCATGCCATCATCCCTTGACCCTATTTGAAAGGGAGCAGGGGAGTTCGCCCAGTGATCTGGCCAACATTTATCCCTCAACCAATACTTCCAACAACAGATTTGGGAGAAAAGTTGGGGTAGATGACCGAAAGTGTGGTGAAAGAGGTAGGTTTCCAGGAGGCTTCTCAAGGTGGGGAGAAATGCACTGAGGCAGAGGTGTTTGGGCCACAGTGCAATCGCCAGCCACAGCTCCAGTCCCCAGTCTGTCTCTGCTTGCTGCTGCTCTCATGACAGGCAGGTGATAAATTGGGACATGGAGTTTCCCAGCCTCCACTGTGATATGAAACAAGCCTACTCTCACTGTAGGGAACTGATAGGGGTATAAAAACAGAAAATGCTGGAGAAGCTCAGCCAGTCAGGCAGCTTCTGTGGAGAAAGAAACAGAGTTAACATTTCAGGTCAAAAACCTTTCATCAGAACTGGAAGATGTTAATAGAGATAAAATATTTGAGCAAGTACAGAGTCAGGGAAAGGGGGAGGGAGGGAGGGGAGGAAAGAACAAAAGGGAAGGAATGTGATAGGATGGAGGGCACGAGTTAAAAGACAAAAAGGATGACTGTGCAAGCTCGAGGAACAGCACCTCATCTTTTGTTTAAGCACTTCACAACCTTCTGGACTCAACAATGATTTCAATAACTTCAGGTCACAACCACTGCTTCCAGTTCTCGGTCAGCAAGTGCTGGTAATGGTTCTGCTGCTGCTATTGATCAATCTTTTGTTTCTTAACCTGTCCCATTACCACCTTCCTTGCCTTGCATCATCATCCATTTGGTCATTTAATCACTCGTGCCCTCCACCCTATCAGAGGCCATCCCTTTTTTTCTTTCCTTCCCTCCCCCTTCCCTGGTTCTGTGCTTGCTCAAATACTTTAATTCTTAACATCTTCCAGTTCTGATGAAAGGTCTTCGACCTGAAATATTAACTCTGTTTCTTTCGCCACAGATGCTGCCTCACTTGCTGAGTTTCTCCAGCATTTTCTGTTTTTATTTCAGATTTCCAGCATCTGCAGCATTTTATTTCACATTGGGGCAGCCCTGTCTGCTATGGTGTTTCACTGCAAGAAGATTAAGAGGGCATATACAGAGAGAAGGACATCGCGGGGGGTGGGGTGGGGGGGGGGGAAGAGGCAGGTAGGCAGATCACACCTACTGCCAATACATGATACTTTTAGTAACTTCTGGATGATCAATAGACAAAAGTTATGTCAAAGACATGAGTCAGCAGCACTCAAATTCTTGTAATCCATTGGGTGATAAATCACAAATTTAATCCTTTAGAGATTCCATCAGTAACACCACCAACATGTGAAAGTAATTGCAACAAAACTAATTTCACCTTCAAACTTCCTTACATGATCTTCTCCCTTCATACATCCTCACTGTTGAGATCAAGACTCAATGCATGGTCTTTCACTCTAACTCATTATTTCCCAGGATCTCAAACTGTTGACCTCCTTGCAACTCAGTCTTCCCCACCTTCTAAAACTTACAGGCTTTTAAAACTCAAACTTTTCATTACTTCCTGATGTACTGAGTCTTCGCTTTACATATTTGGTTGAGTCTTGCAGACTGAGTAGCAAGGAGCTCAACAGTTTGAGGTCCTGGGAAATAATGAGTTAGAGTGAAAGACCATGCATTGAGTCTTGATCTCAAGAGTGAGGATGTATGAAGGGAGAAGATCATTTAAGAAAGTTTGAAGGTGAAATTATTTTGTTACAGTAACCATCTTCAGCTGCTTCATCAATGACCTTCCCTCCATCATAAGGTCAGAAATGGGGATGTTCGCTGATGACTGCACAGTGTTCAGTTCCATTCGCAACCCCTCAGATAATGAAGCAGTCCGAGCCTGCATGCAGCAAGACCTGGACAACATCCAGGCTTGGGCTCATAAGTGGCAAGTAACATTCGCGCCAGATAAGTGCCAGGCAATGACCATCTCCAACAAGAGAGAGTCTAACCACCTCCCCTTGACATTCAACGGCATTACCATCGCCGAATCCCCCACCATCAACATCCTGGGGGTCACCATTGACCAGAAACTTAACTGGACCAGCCATATAAATACTGTGGCTACGAGAGCAGGTCAGAGGCTGGGTATTCTGCGGCAAGTGACTCATCTCCTGACTCCCCAAAGCCTTTCCACCATCTACAAGGCACAAGTCAGGAGTGTGATGGAATACTCTCCACTTGCCTGGATGAGTGCAGCTCCAACAACACTCAAGAAGCTCGACACCATCCAAGATAAAGCAGCCCGCTTGATTGGCACCCCATCCACCACCCTAAACATTCACTCCCTTCACCACTGGCGCACTGTGGCTGCAGTGTGCACCATCCACAGGATGCACTGCAGCAACTCGCCAAGGCTTCTTCGGCAGCACCTCCCAAACCCGCGACCTCTACCACCTAGAAGGACAAGAGCAGCAGACAGATGGGAACAACACCACCTGCACGTTCCCCTCCAAGTCACACACCATCCCGACTTGGAAATATATCGCCGTTCCTTCATTGTCGCTGGGTCAAAATCCTGGAACTCCCTTCTTAACAGCACTGTGGGAGAACCGTCACCACACAGACTGCAGCGGTTCAAGAAGGCGGCTCACCACCACCTTCTCGAGGGCAATTAGGGATGGGCAATAAATGCCGGCCTTGCCAGCGATGCCCACATCCCGTGAACGAATAAAAAAAAACTTTCATATCTTGGTCCTTCACCTGTGTGTCTCAATAATAAAAATAGATAATAAACTCCATCTTGGCATCAATCTTGAAATCTGTAGCATCTGAAGCCCTTGATGAGATTACTTGCTTGTAATTACTCCCAGCCACATGCTATTCTCTATGTAACCCAGGCCTGTCAATCATATGTCAGTATCATACATAGCTGCAACTAATAATGTGTAATTTATTCTTGATATTCAGATCAGTTGCTTAAAATTTGTTTCTACAACCATAACGTAGCCTGAAGCCAGAGACTTCAGGCTACGTTATGGTTTTTAGCTCATTCTGTCAACATTGCCTGTCTGCCTTTCTTAAATGAAGTTCCAAAAAAATCAATCTGCATAGCAGCCACTCTACACGGATCCCAGACCAGGAGTTTGATTGTATCCATATATGATTTAAATTTTGCAACAAAGCGCAGGACCATGACTGATGAGCATGGAATGGGGCCTGCATTGGTAAGAAATATCACTTAACTGGAGTAGTGTTTTGAAAATATTTTGGATCCTTTCTGACCTTGCAGTATTAGTTTAACCATGGCACCATCAGCTGCACATATGTGATTACAAGAAAAGCTCATAGGTCAGTCTTATTTATTCACAATTTTGTGTCAACACAGTTGCTTCTGGCAAAGATTATTACACAGTGAGGCACAGTCTAACTCCCTGATGTAATGTGTATCTTTGCTGTAAGATAATTATCCTATATTAGTGTTACGCAAATTCTTTTTACTGCAAAAATGTTGCATTATCAAATGTTTATGTACATTATATATACACACACACATATATACATACATATTAGTGCCTGTGAGCACAAACAGATGCTGTTTCCAAGTGCTATCTGAAACCGTGACAAAACAAAAAATGGGCACAATCTGCTAGAATTTTACAAAATAAATGGAGATCTAATTTGATATGGCAAGAGTCACAAAATAATACATTTAAAATTATCCTTGCTAAGATAACTTAAATGCAGTTTATGTGGAAATAACTCTAAATTTGCATTCAGTTTTACTGTGAATACTGCAAATTAAACGAATATGTATTCCTGTTCTAGATAATTTGTTTTGAAACATAAATATGCCAGTTTGCTTCATTTCAGAGCACCTTCACCTCTTGGTCCAAAGGTTATGGGTTAGGACTTGAGCATATAATCTAGGCTGGTAGTCCAGTGAGGTACTGAGGTAATGTTGCATTGTTGGAGGTTTGGTGAGATTTGAACTCATGGGGCTTGATTTTAGCACTCGCGACCGGGTGCGTTCCTGGCGGGTGGGGGGGTCTACGAAAATCAGGGATTCCCGGGGCAGTTCGGGAGCCCGGCTCCAACCCGCCCCATTTCCGGGTTCCCCACTGACGCGCTGACATGCGCACGCAGCCCCCGCATGTGGGACTCCCTCCGGCAATTAAAGCCGGCGGGATGCCACTTAAGGTATTTATTTAGGTATTTCAGGTCGTTTAGATTAACATGATATTTTAGGAGGGGTGGGATTTTGCAAACAACTGGTACTGTTTCCCGTACTGGGGGAAACACTCCCAGTTCAAATGGGCGTGATGCAGCCATCAGCCTGTGGCAGCTGCAAAGGTCCATTTGACAGGTGGTGGGGGGAGACCCTCACTCATTGCAGGAGGCCACTCTGTCACCTTGGACAAAGTTTGGCCTCCACCACTCTCCTCCTAACAATCAAATTCACCGACTTGCACACTTACCCCAGTGTCCAGACACATATACCTACCTTGCGGACCCCCTCAGATGCGCATCTTCCGGATGGGGGCTGCCATGGCTGCAGTCATGACCTCCTCGGAGGGCGAACAGCATCACCAGCCTCGCCGGCCACGCCATCCACCTCTGACATGTGGAGCTCCACAACACAGTGCTGTGACACATCCACCTGCACAGCAGGAGGGAGGGCAACCGCAGAGAGAGATGCGTTGCAGAGGGCACTACCCTCGCCACAGGTCCACAGACCGAGGCTCAGCTTCCTGGACCTCTCTCAGCAGCAGTGCACACGGAGGCTCAGAATCACTCGACATGTAGTCGTGGACATCTGCAGCCTCCTTCATGCCGAGCTGCTCCCGGCTGGCCCGAGCACCATCTTCTTACCTGTCGCTGTCAAAGTCACCACTGCCCTCAACAACTTCTCCTCCGCATCCTTCGAGGGTGCCACCGGGGACCTCACCGATGTCTCTCAGTCGTCTGCACAAAAGAGCCCTGCAAATACACCTACACCCACTCTGCAGTGACACAATGGGTGGCATCAGTTGTGGGTCTTCATTATGATCCTCAGGAAAGGGCATTATTGCACAAACCAGACAAGATTCACAAAGACGTGGTAGTAGTGGTGCCAATATAGTATGTAATGTGACTTGATCAGAAATTCAATATAAGTAAAAACCATGACAAACCCTCAAACACCCTTGTGCATCCCCTTCATGCTCACAACACGTTTGCCTTACGCTTCCTACTGCACATATGTGATGCGTGCCCTGTGGCTGCAGCACAGGTAGTGGCAGGTTGAGTGAGGCTGACTGTGAAAGAGATGCATGAGAGGGTGAGTATGAGATAGAGCCATGAGATTGTATGAGGATTGGGTTGAGTGGTAGTGGTGGGATGAGTACTGGCGAGGTGAGTAAGTGCAGGTAAGATGAGGATGAGGTTTGAGTGGGTGTGAGGGGTGATGTGACAGAGTAGTGTTGGCAGTGCAGAAGGAGATGTGGGGTGGGGGAGGTGGTGTGGCAGACGGAGTGTAGGGGAATGAGTAAGTGTACTCACTTTGACTGACCTACTTAGGTCATTGCAGCGCCTCCTGCACTGTATGCAGGTGCGCGATATGTTGGTGGTACAGGTGACCTCCTCTGCCACCTCGAGCCAGGCCTTCTTGGTGGCAGAGGCAGGCCGCTTCCACCCGCCCGCCGGGGGGATGATCTCTGTCCTCCCCCTCCTCCTCACCCCATGCAATAAGAGCTGGAGTGAGGCATCATTAACCTGGGAGCAGCATTCCCCCTGGGCTGCTCCATGCTGTAATTTTTCCTATTTCTTGCAGCGTCAGTCAGTGGAGGACTGCCCCTTTAAATAAGGCTCCTCCAGCTGACAGACCTTACTGCGCATGCGCAGTCCGCCCGCCGCACAGATCAGCAGTGGGGAACCCGGAAGACCAGGTAAGTGGATCCAATCAGCCTGCGATTGCGCGCGGGGCAGACTGATTTCACCGGGCGCGTTACCCACGCGCCCAATCGACCCCCCGCCGCCATGGTAATATCGGGCCCATGGCCTCTGGGTGTTGGTGCACTACCATAACCACTATGCTACCTATCTAAACAATCCTGTTAGAGAACAAAATAAGCAATTATGACTACCAGTTTTAACTGTTACTCAGCTACCCTTGTTGGAAATGTGCACGTGTGGATGTCAGATGAGGACTGATATTTTCTTGGCTGAGATGCTCCCCATGATTGATTAGTTCACTGATGTTCACTGTCAATACTCATGTATGAATAATAGCCACTGGGGTGATACACCAGAGGGTAACAGATCCTGTTTGAACTGCACACTGGCCAAAAAAACAAACAATGCCTTCAAAAAAGAATGGTAACAGAATAAAAAAACACATCTAAATTTAAAAGGTGATTTTCATACTTGTGAAGTGATTTGTTCTTGATCTTTACGATTTGTAAACAATTAGATCACTGGTAACTCAATACATCACTGCATTATTAATCTTGGCTGCAGCTACAAGATTTGATTTTCTTTCAATTTATAAAAACTAAATTGCAATAATAATTTGTGCTGCAGCAGATGTTGTACCTGGTGCAGCACATGCTTCACAAACAACCAAATACAGCAACTCTTAGGCAAAATTTTTCTGGCACAATGTTTCAGAAGTGCTTGAAAACTCCTCCAACCGTCAACAGTGCCCTATTAACATGCACGCATGTTAAGATTATATGCTCTGTTGCACTGTGGTAATTTTAGTTCACAAAGTAAATGTACACTGAGGTTTTTGTACAGTTGCATATATTTTAGCATCATGCATTTTGATTGGGTTAGATCAATTCTTCAGTGGGAGGCTCAGGTGAAATATGGGAGATAGTGGATGACAGTCTCATTAGGCATTGTAGTCTCTAGTTCCTTCCTCAAATGATCTCACTTTCTCTCCTGCCTCTGCTGAAAGCGGTGCTTCGTGTTGGGATACATTTCCCTGGGTACAGACTGCCCTTTGACACGCAAGAGGCTATTTACATGTTGGCTTAGACAGTGAATGGTGAATGCTGGAAAGCTGTGGGAGCATCACAGCTAAATCCAATCCTGTCCTCAAAGTGCAAACATACGCAATTTGCAATAGAGGCCCCTGGATAAGGAATGTCAATACCCCTCGCTGATCTTTCTCTTACTTTACACCCAGAGACACTGAGGCCAACTGTACTGCCTCTATTGGTACCAACTAATTCAGCACAAACCAGGGATCGAAGCTGGAGCCTGGTCTGTATGGCTCACTTGAGCCAATGAGGGAAGATTTCTTGTGAAATTGCAAGATAAAGCTTTGTGCCTGTTGCTATTTTTAAAAATGAACATTGGCTCTACAAGTTGAGTTCAGAAAAATAGGAATTGAAATGTTCATAACAATGATTTAATATTAAATAATTGACAGATGTATAAAAACAAAATTATGCTCATTCACTATTTTGTTTGCATGTGTGTCAGAAACATTAGCTACTCCACAGAAGAAGTTGATGGTCTCAGATTGCTGATGCTGATTTTAGGTATGGGTAGTGTAATTACATGAGACATTGGTTGTGAAGGATGTGCAGTGTGAGATGAAGAATGAGAGAACAGTTAATAGATGAATGAAAGAATGTGAAAGAAAAATCCCAATCTGGTCTAATTGAAGCCAGGTGCTCCTTTCTGTCTTTTCTATTTTCATTTTAGTAAACCCCTCCTTCTCCTCTAATCAGCCACCACCTCATGCCCTAATCCCATCATCATTCAACTTCCTGCAAGCCTGTAGCAAGAAGGGTGAGGCACTCCAACCAGTCCTCAGACTGTTTCAAACATGCTCTGTGACCAGATCATAGTAGGTACATTTTCACTAGGTGGCTTCAGAGATGAGCAATGATTTCCCCTCTTCTTCCCATTCTTCTTGTACTGTGGGGAAGAACGTGAACCTAAGGCAAATTAAATTGATTTGGACACTCCAGCCTACCACTGGCACTTCTCATCGATTTGCTTCATGGCCCCCGCCAGGCACAACCAAACATATTTTCCTCCAAATGATTTGATGTGACAGGGTTGCAACACCTCTAAAGAGGCCAAGATGTCTTAGTAGTAAATCAAAACTTATTTGTTCAAACTGACAAAGGAACTAACATTTACAGGTGAAACAAAGCTAAACGTCACCCATGTAAGCATGACTAGAATTTGATGATAACCAACATGACAGCAGTGAAAGTCAATTGAATTAAATAGGACACATGCAGAGTCAGTCCCCTCTGGTAGAGACCTGATGTGACTATTTTCATGGATATTTATGTTGAGCCTCATTGTTTCTGGACCGCTCTCACTAGCTCACTAAAAATATCTTCACTTGCACTCTTTTTTTAAAATCCCAAATGAAGGCAACATTCTGTGCTCGATTTTTCAGTCTTAAGCACTTTGCATTTTCTATTCTCTTTTGAAAAATTATATGTACCTTTTTATATCAGTAAATACTGCCGGTAAAAAGCGATTTTCCCTTTGAATACTTTTGGGCGGGGGCGGGGGCGGGGGGGGGTGGGGAGGGGAAGGAGAGAGTATGAGGAGAGTATGAAGGGATGACGTTTGGTTATTTTCTGGCCAGCGGCAGTCTGAGCATTCATCCCACCTGTACAGGCCACTGGGGCATTGTTTTGCATTGCTGGTATGTACAGACCTTTTATCGACATTTGGGAAGATCTGCGACCATAAAATTAAAATCACAACTGAATTATCAACATGCGACTCTGTGCCATTAACACAGCATTGCTATTAGTGCTCTGAAATCTGCCCTGTGACATATACTGATGGATTCCAGGACACTGGAGCCTCAGGACATTGCCAAAAAATTTCAGGGAGAAGCAGTTCTGGAATATAAATGTGATACATGAAGAAGAGTATAGTCTCCATTTGCCGATTGAGTCTATGTGCCAAGACTTTGCAGTAATGTTCTGAAAAATTTGAACAATGGGCTTTTCACAGAGAAGCTTCTATTGTGTTTCAATATCACACTCCTTAAGTTTTTGGAAAACAAAATCACTGCTGAAGCAAATAGGAGAAATAAAAACAGGAAGAGTGAAAGATGGAAATCCGAACCGGAATAGAATGGTGGAAATGTACAATGAGCTAGTCAGCGTCTGAAAGAGTAAGGCAGATTTACTTGTATTGTCAAAGGGGAGCGCCTCTTTGCAGCAGTGACCAAAGCAAACAGGGGAAAACAACAGTTGGAGACAAGAGTAGGGATATGTGAACTACTTCGAAAAGGGGCAGAAGTCTTTCCCTTTAATTTGCTGACTAACTTGCAGCCCTTTGTTTTCCCAGTGGTCTTTGAATCTGCTGCTGTGAGACACTATGAAGTGCATTTTTTGATAAATCAAGCACTTATTGATTGCAAGCCAGAAAAGTCCTGATGACAACACCTGCTTAACACTTTGAATATAATGTCATCACTTTGATATATGATCAGTTAGATTACTCTTCCCAGCAGGGACAGAAATATTGACTCCAGAGGCTTAAAAAGGTGCTGTAGGCCATAATTCAAATCACTGAAATATTACTTATTTCATGTACAGACTCTGCTGTACTAAAACAAGTTTTGCTGAGAGTACGTTTTAAAATAATCGATAATCTCTCTTTAACAATGTCAGAGTCCCAAATGCAGATTTTAAACAGCAAACAAAGGTTTCTCATCAGGCATTGATGAGCACAAAAAAAAAAAATCTAGGCTGACACTCCAGTGCAGTACTAAGGGAGGTACCGTCTTTCAGATGAGATGTTAAACTGAGACCCTGTTTGCCCTCTCAGGTGAACGTAAAAGATCCCATGGCACTATTTCAAAGTGCAGGGGAGTTCTCCCCAGTGTCCTGGCCAATATTTATCCCTTAAGCAACATCACTAAAACAGATTACCTGGCCATTATCACATTGCTGTTTGTGGGAGCTTGCTGTGTGCAAATTGACTGTCGCGTTTCCTACATTACAACAGTGACTACACTTCAAAAGGACTTCATTGGCTGTAAAGCACTTGGAGACATCCTGAGGTCCTAAAAGACGCTATATAAATGCAATTTCTTTCTTTCTCTATTACATCAAGGTGTCAGCCTTGGCTCAATGGTAGCACTCTCGCCTCTGGGTCAGAAGGTTGTGGGTTCAAGTCTCACTCCAGAGCCTTGAGTACATAATCTAGCCTGACAGTCCAAGTGGAGTACACCACTGTTGGAGGTGCCGTCTTTTAGATGAGACGTTAAACCGAGGCCGCATCTGCCCCCTCAGGTGGATGTAAAAGATCCCATGGCACTATTCGAAGAATAGCAGGGGAGTTCTCCCCAGCATTCTGTCCGAAATTTATCCTTCAACCAATATCTCATTGCTGTTTTTGGGACCTTGCTGTGTGCAAATTGCTGCCGTATTTCCTACATTACAACAGTGACTACCCTTCAAAAGTACTTCATGGGTGTCAACAGTGTACTTAGCTCTCAGTTGCCAACGCCTGAAATTTAAAATTCTTATCCTTGTGTTTAAATCATTCCATGGCCTCACCCCTGCCTTTTCCAGCCCCAATGCTCTCCCTTCCTCTGAATCTAGTCTCTTGCTCACCCTGCCCCCCCAATTGCCCCACCATTGGCAGCTATTTCATTCAACTGCCTTGGTCCCACTCTCCCTAATCTCCTCCATCTCTCCACTCTCCTTTAATGACCTTCCTTAAAACCCATCTCTTTGACCAAGATTTTGGTCACTCCTCCCAATATCTCCTTCATTGGCTCAGCATCTGTATTCCTCACACTTCTGTGAAGCGCCTTGGGAAATTTTTCTATATTAAAGGCGCTACATAAATCAAAATTGTTGTTGTTGCTCATGCTCTGAGTGACATGGAGCCAGTGAAGGTCGACAAGGATAGAGGTATTTTATCTCCCCTTTTCAAGTAATTACGTGATTGGTTGTATATAATTCATTTTTGACACGTTTCTTGATCTAAACCACAAGCTTACCCAACACACGTGTGGAGACAGTATTCCAGTAAATTATATTTTAATTTCATTTTAACTGTAAGGTTGTGTTACTGATGCCTCAGTGGGTAAATGCACTGCTCATTGTGGGATTGATCCATAAAAATGGCGGAGATCCAGGTTCCTTTCCTGGTCTGGGCTTAGTTGGTTGATCTCAGTTAGGCAGCAGTGGGAGTGCTACAATTAGCCTTGGCTACCATGGTCAAATAGCATGCCAGCACCCACTGTCTGGGTTCTCACATGAAGAATGCCCACTTGTGAGAGGAATAGGAAAGCTGCTGATGCCTGTGGAATCATACTCCAGCAGGAGTAAGTATTTTCGAAGGGAGTGGGGGCTGGGTTGGAATAGGTCAAGAGAAACGTGGGGTAAGTTGGTTTAAAAAAAGACAAAATGGAAAAAAAAGGCACGGTATTTCATGGTAAAAATGTTGAGGATAAGCATTGCAGCAATTTCTTCGGTCAGAAAAGATTTTGGCAACTTTTAAGATACGCATACAAGACAAAAAATTTGGTCCGGTTGTTACATGTAGCAATATAAAAGTGTGTTCAAAAAGATGTTTATAATTTTGCCAGAACAGGGATATCTTCATGAATGCTTTGACAGTGTCACTACACATAATGGTCAAATCAATCCTGATCGTTTCCATCCTTTAATACCTGTGTATTAACATTGTGTCAGCATGTAATGATACCGAAACTGAGTATTTATGCTTCCCCGTGAGCTGCTCCACCTTCCCATTACAAATAATTAAGTACAATTAAATCATTAGTAATTCAAATGAAACTGTAAATATGCTCCAGCTAATTTAAGGGGAGTTTTTTTCACTATGGCTTTTGAAGAGATCTTCTCATGTCAAACTAACAGTTAGGCAGACTACATTACTGCATTGTAATACATCCAAGCCAGCCAGTGCATGAACAAACTGAAGTAAAATAAGTTTAATTAAAATCATGAAGGGTTTTGATAGAGTAAATGAGAAACTGTTTCCTGTGGTAGAAGGGTCATTAACCAGAGGACACAGATTTAAGGTAATTGGCAAAAGAGCCAGAGGCAACATGAGACAACATTTTTTTTTAAAAACGCAGCGAGTTGTTATGTTCTGGAATGTACTACTTGAAACGGTGGAGGAAGCACATTCAATAATAACTTTCAAAAGAGAATTGTATAAATACTTGAAGGGGAAAAATTTGCACGGCTGTGAAGAAAGAGCAGGGGAATGGGGCTAATTGGATAGCTCTTTCAAAGAGCCGACACAGGCATGATGGGCCAAATGGCCTTCTTCTGTGCTGTATGATTACTGTTATGATTAACAGTAGCTCTTAAAACATGTATTGATCCGCTCTCTCCCCAGCATTACTGGAATCTCATTTTGAAATGAGCCCTCCAAACAGCAACCTCTACCAAAACTTTGAAAATAGGTTATTATAATATTTTTCAAAGAAAAATATAGTATACTGTTGCATATGCTATACTGCAGAATAAAGTTCTGCAATAATGTTTTGGAATCACTGCATTACTCTAAATAAAACTTACTTTAATTGCAGGCACCTGAGGTTAACAGACATATAGTTAAGTGAATTTACAGGGTTCTTCCGGGGAATGTTAAAAGCATGACAAGGGTAACAACTAACATTTACGCAGATGTTCCAAGATGCTTTGGAGGGGGAGCAGTAGAACAGAGCAGGAAGTAGAAGAGAAGTTCTGTGCAGTCAAAGAGGTAAGTTTGGAGAAAGATTTTGAAGGTGGGGAAGAGAGATGGGCAACAGAGAGTATGAAAGAGAAGGCACAAGTTTGAACATTGGGTTGAAGAAAATTGCCACGGTAGGCTGGATTGAGGCCTCAGGGGGATTTGAAGATGAAGACAAAAGTTTTTCAGAGCTACATTGCCTCTGTGTTGTCAGACTGCTTTCCGACTTGCAGTCCTGGTTGAGCCACAGTTTCCTCCAGTTAAACATTTGGAAGTCTGAAGCCATCATCTTTGGTTCCGACCACAAACTCAGTACCCTTGCCACCAATTCCATCCTCCTCCCCAGCCACTGTCTCAGGGTGAACTGGACTGTTTGCATCTCAACATCGTATCTGATCCTGAGCTGAGCTTCCGATCCCATATCTTCTCCATCACAATGACCACCTATTTCCACTTCCCTAACATTGCCTGTCTCAATACATCTGTTGCTGAAATCTTCATCCATGCTTATGTAACTTTCAGGCTCAACTATTCCAATGCTCTCCTGGCCAGCTACCCATCCTCCACCTTTCATAAACTTCAGCCTATTGAAAACTCTGCTGCCCATATCCTATTCCACACCAAGTTCCATTCACCCACCACCCCTGTGCTCACTGACCTACATTGGCACCCAGTCTCTCAATACCTCAAATTTAAAATTCTCATCCTCCTATTTAAATCCCTTCATGATCCTGTCCCTTCCTATCTTTGTAACTTTCTTCAGCCTTATAATCCTGACAAGTCTGCATTGCTCCAACTCTGGCCTCGTGTATCCCCAACTTCCTTTGCCCTACCTTTTGGCAGTCATACCTTCAGCCATCTAGTTCCTATGCTCTAAACCTTTCCACTTCCCTTCCCTTCCCTTCCCTCCTGTAAGGCCCTCTTGAAAACCCATCTGTGACCAAGCTTTTGGTCACCTCTTTTAATATCTCCTTTTTTGGCTTGGCATCGATTTTTGTCTGATTACACCTAAGTGAAGTGCCTTGAAATATTTTTCAATGTTAAAGGCAGAAGAAAAATGCAAATTGTTGTAGTTGTTGACATGCTAGGCAACAGGGAGTCAAGTGGAGATCAGAGAGGACAGGATTGATGGTTGAGTGGAACTGTGTGTGAAGGATTCACTTGAATGTAAGGATTGAAACAGCATGAGTGCAGGTGCTTTCTTGTACATCTTACAGCTCACAATATCTATTTGCAGATAGGATATCTCAATGCAATATCAAAAACAATCCACAGCAAACTGAAATGCAATGAGGCAAATCAAAATTGCAAAACTGCACTAAATCTAGCTCTGCTGGAACAGGGCCTTGAATTAATGTCTCAATTGAAAAACAGTATTCTGTCAGCACTGTATTTCAGAGTCGGTCCAGGTTACGTGCTCAAGTCCTGGAGTGTATTTGAACCCACAACCTTCTGACTAAGAGGGAGAGTGCTACCAATTAGAGCCAAGCTGACATTTAACAGGGAAGCTCTTGTAATATTAACCCCAAACTACATTAATAAAATTACTCCTGATGTTTATATAATTTCATTAAAGTATTAGTATTTATTTTAATATCACTACATATCGGCTGAAAACAAGAAACAGTTGGTTCAGGGTGACCGGAATTTCCCTGTACATTCTAGCAGCCTAAAGTTTAAAGTGCTAGACGCTATCAGATATCATGGGACACGTTAAAAAGCAAAATGGACACTGGAAAATGCTAGCTTTTCTTCAGGTAAATAAAAATGCTTTGCACCTTTTAGGAGAGTTATTAAGTGAAAAATTGTGCAGACAATGAAAGAGTTTCTGGATCACTAGTTTTTGGAATTTAAAACAAAAATTTTAGTTACAGGTTAATGTGCTGTTCTGTATGCTTTTTAAATTAGTTGGAGTTTGCATGATTGAGCATTGCATTGAACCAGATCAAGGGAACATTAGGTATATCAACCTTGGAACACTTATTTATGGCATAACAATTGAAGTGATACTGCTTTCACGGTTACTTTTTGATCAAGTTAGTTGATAACACTTACAATTATGCCCTTTTAGTACAGGCAAATATTGAAGCTCAATGTTACATGAACAATATGGGAAAGATAGATTTAAAAAGAAATTATTAAATTAGATAATACTTATGCTGCTGAAATTGCCTGGAAAATGATAGCAGTGATTAGTTGTTTTTTTTTAAAAAAAGCTCATCCTGATTCAAACATAGAAACAGGAGTAGGCCATTCAGCCCCTCAAGCCTGTTCTGCCATTCAGTTAGATCATGGCCAATCTGTACCTCAACTCCATTTACCTGCCTACGCACCATATCCCTTAGCACACTAACCTAACAAAAATCTATCGATCTGAGTCTTGAAAGTTTTAACTGACCCAGCATTCACAGCCTTTTGGGGGAGTGTTCCAGATTTCTACCACGCTTTGTGGGAAGAAGTGCTTCCTGATTTCACTCCTGAATGACCTAGCTGTAGTTATAAGATTACGTCCCCCGTGTTCTGGAAAGATATTGGAAGACATATGCCACGATGTTCACTTATTCTGTAGGGACTTCACTCATGGAGGTGTCCAAGCCTCCAGACCTCCACCTACAAAGGTCAGATGATTTTTGCTGCCTTGAAGCTCCTGTGCACCCATCTATGACTTCAAAAATCCTACAGGCTGCACATGGAGCTTTTGGATGTTAAAATGCCCTTTGTGAAATTGACATGGATGAAATCTAAAGAGGGCCTGATTGATCCTTTGTCAGATTATTAAAAAGGTACTTTTACACTTATCCCATACCCTTTTACACTTTTGGGAAAGTGATGTCAAACTCTTCCTCTCCCACACTTCATTCACTCTCCTCTGGGCCTGTTGCAGGCCAATTTGGAGGACAAAGACAATGTTTTCTGTGGATGATCTCCAATGGGCCTACAGGGAAGTGGAGGCACAATACAGTATAAACAACTTGACTGAATTCTTTTCATAGAGAATTCAATGTAAAATAAGTTGGAGCATGGTCCGGGAACAGGCACTGAGCCAGCCCAGTGCATCGTATCTACTTGTACCAAAATACAATTTTACGTCATGACAAACACACTAACAGTCTGAGCCAGCTCATCTGATTTATAAGACAATCCTGGGAAATAATAATACTAGCAGAACTGAAAATCCAAGAAAAAGTGAATTGACTAAATGGAAGTCAAAAAGTACATATTTACCAGTGCTGTTGACTGCATAATACCCACTTACTAGTACTTGATTGCACTTTGGTAATGTTAACACTTGCAATTTTAACCATCTGCACAAGGTGAATACCTTCACCTTTATCAGATCCAAAAACTATTCACAATAGCTTGCATTTATATAAGCACATTTAACATAGAAAACATCCCAAGGCACTTTACAGAGGTGAAAAAAAATAAGAAAAGGGAATGGGTGACAAGCCATTGTGAGAAAGTTAGGAAAGGTGACTGAAAACTTAGTCAGTCAAAGTGGTGGGTTTTTTAAAAGTTGAAGGTGGAGAGTGAAGTAGAGAGGTGGAGGGGTTTAAGATGTGGAAGTTGTAGAGAGTAGGGCAGCAATAGCTGAAGAATCTGCCACCAATGATGGTGCGAAGGGAGGGGAATGCACAGAAAGCCAGCAAGGTGCAGGGACACCAGGGGGAGATGGAGACCAAGGCTGGAGCAATTTACAGAAATGGAGTGGGGCAAGGCCAGGGACAATTCAAAGATGAGAATAAGGATATGGATTTTAAATTCAATACACTGGGAGAGGAAACTAGTGTAGGTTAGTGAGGATGGAGGTGATAATTTAGTGGGACAGGATATGGGCAGCTAAGTTTTGGACAAGTTTATGGAGGGTAGAGGATGGAAGACCAAAGACCAGCAGACGGGGCATTGCAGAAGTTAACTCTAGAGGTGAAAAATGTGTGAATAATGGTTTCAATGGCAGTGCGATGAAAGCAGGTGCTGTTGCAGAGGTGGATGTGTGTAGTCTTTGTGATGGATGAGATACTGGGTTTGCAGCTCAGCTCTGGTGCTGAGATTTCACATGGGCTGACTCAGATACTTCCAATATTTGGTTGAAGAAAATTGTGATTCAACCACAACTTAATATCAGAGAGTCATTTAATAGCATGGGGTAAAAGCAAGTGGTAGAGAGATAGAGTTTGGTGTCATACATATAGAAGCTAACCCAATATCTGCGGATGGCAACACCCAGAGACAACATGTAAATAAAGAGCCGGGGTGGGGGGGTGGGGTCAAAGATTGTTTGTGCAACTCTGGAGGTTACATTGTGGTCGTGGAAAAAGAGTCCATTGCTTGAGATGCAATGGGAAAGTTAGAAGTATAACCACTCAAGAGAAGTCTCATGGAGCTGAACAGAGGAGACGGAATGGAGGAGGATTGTACATTGAACCATATGAAACACCACAGAAAAACTGAAGAGGACATGCAAGGATCGTGCACTGTGGTCACAACATAATAAGACATTTTTGACTTTGGCCAGAGTGATTTTGGTGGTGTGAATAGGGAGTTTTGGGAGAGGTGGATATTTGTGAGAAGTGTTGGGATGTGACAACATGTTCAAGGACCCAAGGAGGAAAAGATTAGAAATGGGATGGTAGTTGCACCAGATGGACAGGTTGAGGATATATATTTTGAGGAGGGGATGATGATAGCAGTTCTGAATGGGTGAGGGACAGTGCCTGAGCAAAGGGAGCCATCTATAATATTAGCAAGCCAGAAGAGTTAGCTGAGTGCTCAGGAAATTAATGGGAATGGGCTAACGAGAGCAGGTGCACTCATTGAAATGGCCTTAGAAAGGGTAAGGGCAATGGGAATTAGTGCAGGATAGGAAGTGGACTGTGGAGTTCTGGATGAGCAGGAGTTTGGGAGGCTAGCAAGGAGAGTATTAGAGTAGTTGAGCCTGCAGTTGGCAACATTTCTTACCTGCCTTGATTCTAGAGTCAGCACAGAAAATGTGTTCTTTTACACCCCTAAGATCAAATCAAGCTTTTTTCCTCTGATATACACGTAATTGATCTCAATAGAAGTTCTGACAAATAAGGGGTACCAATTCTGTAATGAGCATCTTTATCTCAAGATGTAGAAAATTGATTTTTTAGAAGATAAAACCCTGTAACGCACAACACAGCCAGCAATCCCTCCCCAGAGTACCGTAGAGATATTACTAACAGCTAAATGGCTAACAGCCAGGAGTAATGGCAAAGCAGAAAAATAGCAGCTAATGGCCTTTCAAAAAGGGACTAAAATCATGATTAACTTCTTCTCGTTCAAAGACCACAGCAATGAAAATGTACACCTTCACTAATCTCTATAAATATCAACACATCAAGTTAGTTTGCATCTCAATCCTACCATACTTCTGTGCATTCAAAAGCAGCGTTTTTTTTAAAAGCCCACAACTTGGAGGATCACATGCACATAGCTCAGGCCCCTATCACAGATTTGAATAAAGTACTTCACAACTCACAATAAATTGGAACTGATCTCGTTACTGGAATTTCCAAGCTTTTAGAAGCAACAAAAAGCAAAATTCAATTATACTGGAGGCAGTTTTATAATTGCACATAGTACTTTAGCCTCATGAAAGTGAATTCCATGCAGCACCCGGATTGGCAACTGCTCTCTAAATGCACACTGGGCTCCTCTTTTATTCCGAGCCCCGCGCAGCGTAAATACCTGAAGCCAGATGCCCATATTTACATTATTAAAACTAGCCAACTTATCCTGATTGCAGAAACATGTTCCCACACTTTATAGATCTATGATTCCATCAGGAGGGAGGAGGAACCAGGTTGGTTTACATCAGTGTTCAGCCAAGATGGAGACCAGATCTACCTCTGTCAGCAGCACTCATATGGGCCTTTTATTACAGGTTGGATTTTGGCAAAATCGGCCACATTTACTTGGAAATTGTGCTGCCAGTCTCCCTGTGACCCGACAGCAAAGGGGAACCATAAGGGCAAAGTGGCCAAAACAAATTGACCACTGCACATCCATAGTGTCATGATGATCATCAATTAGCCACATCATGATGCACAAAACATATGCAGGATGCTGCCTTATGTTATGATGAAATGAAACGCAAGTCATGGCATCATCAGGCTGGTATGCTGAGGTTACGCTGCCACTAGTGCAGTGCTTTTACTAGGAACAACTAGACCATCATTTTTATATTTCTGCACCAGATTCAGGTAAAGCAGTGCTATACTGGCCTCCAGGTGCTGCTTCCTCTTATTTACACTCCTACCTCGCAGAGATTTCCATAAGTTGCCGACAAAAGGCAGAGTTAGCGAATCCAACTGTAGCTCCTAAGACTCATATAAGGTAGGTCTCTGCTGCTGCTGCTAGAACAAGACAAGTAGCTGATGGCTAGAGAATAAGTTTGTTGTTGTCTGTAGTTTTTAAATGCAGAAGTGCTTTACATTTACTATTTAAATTTTCTCTGTCTGGGTACAGTGACCTCCATACACTACAGTCTCCTTTGATACATATTAGTCTGCACAGTGCTTCTAGACTCAATTGTATAATGCAGACGACTGCTATTCTGCATTCATTTTGTAGCAGCAGAAAGGCTGATTCATCAATTCACCTTTTTTTGTGGATCTACAATGCCGTTGGTTCCTAAGAAAGGATATACTTGCCATAGAGGGAGTGCAGCAAAGGTTGACCAGAACGATTCCTGGGATAGTAGGACTGTCGTATGAGGAGAGATTGGATCGACTAGGCCTGTATTCTGACAGGGCTAGACAGACTGGATGCAGGGAAGATGTTTCCCCTGGTTGGGGGGGGCCCTGAACGAGGGGTCATAGTCTCAGGATACAGGGTAGGACATTTAGGACTGAGATGAGGAGAAAGTTCTTCACTCAGAAGGTGGTGAACCTGTGGAATTCTCTACCGCAGAAGGCTGTGGAGGCCAAGTCACTGAAAATATTTAAGAAGGAGATGGATAAATTTCTAGACACAAAAGGCATCAAGGAGTATGGGGAGAGAACGGGAAAATGGTATTGAGATAGAGGATCAGCCATGATCATATTGAATGGTGGAGCAGGCTTGAAGGGCCAATTGGCCTACTCCTGCTCCTATTTTCTATGTTTCTATCAGGTCATTTATAGTAAAGAGTGGAAGCAGCAGAGGGAAGGCCATGCATCTATGCTTGACTGCACTCCTGTCATGTAAAAGCACTTTATAGCGTCAGCAGCAGACAGGTTGATGTTTCAGATGGAACCTTCAACAAAACTTTTGAAGGAACGCACCTGAAATGTTAAGCACCATTTCAGATGCGGATCAAACTGTCGTGTACATCTAGCATTTTCTTTTTTTGTAATTCAGATTTACAGTCCTATTTATCTTCTTATCTCTTGTTTTTCCAACAGTTCACTTTCTAGAAGCCCAGTAGCTCCTTCAACAAGTGATGAGCTGGAATTTCTCCAATGGCTTAAATAAGGGGTAAAGTCACCAAGGTACAACTTCCACGGTGTTGTTGCCCAGCTGGAAGTGCCACCCACCATCCTGACCTGGCCACAACCCCGTCCCAAATTTTGTAGTTGCACAATAGAAGTGCCTTCCCCACTGACCTATTGCAATATTAGAATCATATGCTGGTCGCTCTGAAGGTGTGCACGTAAAGACCACCAGCCTCAAGGCTACAAGCTGTGAAATGCTTTTTTAAAAAAAAAAATTGCTCCGATGCTGCAGTGCCCAAATCAAACTGTAATTGATTCCTTGGTGTGGGACCGACTTGCAGCTCAGAATGGCACCTATGCCTGTTCTCAGCAGACATAGATACTGTTGGGGCTATCAGGGGCTCATCTGATGGAATTTCTGGGGCAGCTCGGGAACGTCCAAACTGCTGCTGGAACACTACTGGAAGAGGCAGAAGTGCCTGTACCTCTGCCTCAGAACTTTATGAATGGGATGGAGAGCCGGCAGATCTGGGTTCCACCCCATTTTCCGATTTTGCCACCAGGATTGCAATTTCATTGGGCCAATTTCAACTTTACTGTATCTGAGATACATAGACTATGAAGGTCCCAAGTTCAATCTCTGATCAGATAGCTCATCTTAGCCACAACAGTAGGGACCGTAAAACTGCCCGCAGTTCTTACGGATTAGGAAGAGGAAATAAAATGGTCAATAACCTCTTGACTGCTTTGCAGTGGTCTGATGCAGCTTGAAGAAGGAGCTCATCACACTCGTTTTCTTTAAAATAAAATGCTGTTTCAACTTTATTCATCAAGGTAATATTTAGTTTGGGGTTTCTTTCTGTAGCAGTGCATGTCAATGTAGTGTTTACATCCTCGTGGTCATTGATTTATAATGACATTTGCCCGAGAGCAGCAATGGTTGGGAAAGTACTACTGAAAAATCTACTGAATAATGTTTTGCAGTTAATTAATACCCAGACGTCCTATGCTGGCTATGTATGATTTTTTAAAAAAAACATGTAAGAGGAGTTAAAGAACAGCAAAAGAATCTTGGACTCTAACAAGGTGTGCATAACTGCTTGATGCTTCATAGAGTTTAATTTTTTTCCAATTGTATTTATGTCCTTCAATTCCCTTTATCCAGCAAACCCCATACAAACAAGCCTCAATTCTGGTCAGCCATATGTAAATGCTGAAAGGCAGACCAAAAAATGGATATTTTTCCAGAATTCCAGCCATGGTGCTACAGTTTTAAACCAATTCTTGCAAATCACTGTCAGAGTGAGAGAGACCAGGCAAGTCAATGTGCTGTACAATGCATGTCCTTGAAACTGCTTCTGAAAGGGAATCAAACTGCATCATGACAAGAGCTAATGCAAAGCTTTCAAGCTACATTTGTCATCTTGCTTGATCAAACAGTGAAGGATGTATTCTCATCTGAACACCCTGCCTGCTCCTGGATGAGGTAGCTTGGTTCCTGATGGGGTCTTTCAGTCCTATGTCAGCTACACCAACTAAACTGCCTTGAGATGGGTAATGTTTGTGACAGGTAAAACTTGGGACACTGAATCCAACCTCAGCTATGAGTAATAAAGGAGAGACAGACTGAGGGACACGACACAAAACAAAACACATTACAGGCCAACTCAAGGGACTAGACACAAAGGTTCTGTAAATTTAAAATGACATAAGTAGGTGTGCAAAAATTCCATTACTCAACAATATGACAGCTGGCGGCTAGGAACAGTTAATAATCTGAAATTTCACTGGAATCAATTGAAGAGAGATTTTTTTTTATATCTACAGGAAACTAGACAAGAGATGCTCCTTGTTGGGCAAGGTTGTCATAGCTTTCTTTTTTGGACCAGATGTCTGCAATTATAAAGACTGAGTTTTATATTACTTTTGCCATATAGTCTTCCATCACATTAACATTTTGTGTATATTACCAACTCCACGACTCTTTTTGCCTCAATTGTGTCCCCATTTCTCCTGGATATGTAACTCTTGATGGGGCGTGGTTCCTCCGCTACTGTGGTCATTCTTTGTGTGTCAGCTTTGTCAGTGAGTAACAACAGGCTATTCATTAATGCGGGAGGGAGAAATGCAGCTGAGGCTAATTTGTACTTCTGTAAGAAGTGCAGAACATACTGGTACACTAATGGGAATAACCCCTTTACAGGCCCAACAAACCTGCACAGAATCGAGGATAATCTCTGCGCACATCCCAAACCAAACTTACAGACCAATAAGCACTACCTGTAGGGATCCCAACATAGTCTCATACACCAATGAAAGTGACCTCAATTTTGCAACTGATGGAAATGATCTGTTTACAGAGCCAAACACATACCCCGAACAAACAGGAATGATCTCTGCAAAGGGCACAGACACACCATCATGCACCAATAGGAATGAGCTCTGAAAGAAGCATCTATACCAACTCTCACTTCAGTAAAAGTGATTGTTGTATGTAGTCCCATAGATCTTTGCATTAAAATTAGCTGCAGGGAAACTAAGCATTACATACTGTAGAGAAAACTAATTTTGAATTCCTGTAGATCGATTTACAATTTTATACATTAGGTCCAATTCCCATCGGTAAATCTTTGTTACTGTAACCTCAGTTTCCCTTTCTCTAAACTCTTAATTTTCCATGCAAACATCAAAAGATAATAAAAATATTCTGAATGTGTTAAAAATAGACTGAATGTGTTCTCGATAGCGTACCATACTTGCATGCAGAGTGCAAAGTTGCATTCTGAAATGCAATTATCCCTGTGATTTCATCGATTGTATTTGACTCTACAAATCATCACCTGACACTGTCTAGGCTTACACATAAAGAATGGCTATTTAGAATCATACCCCAGCAGAGGTTAACACCTCCAAGAGAGGAGAAGGGGAGAACATTGGCAAAAAGGCAGTATTTGTAGGTGATGGATTTCAGATTGCGTGCACGCTTTCTGTCTCAGCTAGGAAAAAGAGCACGTGGCTCAGAGAAATAAAAAAATCTTTTCTGAATATTTAAGCATTTAATTACTATGCAACAACAGTCAAAGTATTTTTTTGCCCAAACATTATTAAATTAGAACATGGCCGTAATATATAAAGTTAAACAGCTGTATCTGTGGTACAACTCCAATGAATCGAAGAATTTGACAGATGATAATGGAAAGAAGTTGTCTGGGTCCCATAACAACACTGCAATATCTAAAAGCCTAATATACACCTCCCTATGGACACAATATGGAACGCCAGTCTAAAACTGATCTAACAACTCCAAAATAACACTGGCACTCAAACTTATCTTCCAAACAGATCTCAATCTTAGCACTGCAGTGGTACTCAAATTCAATTTATTTTAACTGGCTAAGCAAGTTTTATATCTACATACATGCATATTAGGAAGAAACTCAATTTAAAGAGCAATAAGATCTAGTTTGAATATATTTGAAATCATAGTATATTATGCTCCCACCAAAAGAGCCCTGCAATTGATGAGACTTGGCAAACATGCCAAGCTGAAAGCTAACAAAAGTTAACAAGAGTTTCAAAAAAGCTGACAAGAGACCCAAAAACATCAACAGCCATGAAACAGAGATCCATAAGGCACGAAAACAAGACGACACACAAAGTGAAGGGGGAAACTGGCTTTTGGCAGATATACTAAATATTAGATCACTTCTGTTGCAGGAAATGCAACAAATTTACTCTACGTGAAAGTACAGTTTGTAGCAGCAGCATTTTTGAAAGGGGGCATGAGCATTTAAGGCTTCTTCTAACATTCCTCCTTTCAAATCAAAAGTAATTTATCCTGGAAAGGTTAGAGATTTTCAATATGAAAATAAGTAGTTCAATTTTACAGTTCTTTCAATTTGGAGTTTAACACCAGTCATTGTTATTTGTAGCTTTTACAGTGCAACTAATAAAACCCAATTGGCTTTTAGGCACTGAACAGCGAGAAATAATTCTTATTATATTTAACACCCTTTTGACTTTTTGTTGATTTTAATTTGAATATTTGAATCTGAACAATAAGTTCTAGTATAAAAATATTCCTTTCCCAGCACAGACATCTCTCACTTTGGTATACCGGAAACATTGTCAAAGGACCAACAGCTGCAAGAGATTTTTGTGCCTGACAAAGTGTGGTGGGGGCTAAATTGACAGTAGTAGAAAGCATTTTTATACTGATAATGTGCTGTTGGTGGAGAGAGAATAGTATTCTTGCCAATAATGAAACTGAATAATATAAAGAGACGAACTCCATGCTTCTAACATCATCAATAAATTAGCTTTTCTGGATCCTACAAGTGGTAGGAGATGCAGAAAGACTTTCCCACTTACTGCCCAATGGATCCCATAATCACTAGTGGCATGTTGCAAAAGTAAAAGAGTGCGATCAACCATTGGAGGTCACATGTCTCTGCTTCATTGCTAGTCTCCCTGTACCCGAATATACAACTTAAAAGGACCTAGAGTTATAGCCATTAACTCCAGAGAGGTTTTAATCATCATGTAATTTCAACTGAGAGAGAATTCAGGTCCCCTCACGCTGCTGGGCTCAATAACTCTTTCACTGTAAATAAGTTGAGTTACAGTAAAGTACCCACGCCAGAACAAGGTTATATTTCATAAACAAAAAACAGTTAGCATTGATTCCCATGATGTCATATAGAACTAATCTAATAAACTTGACATAATTTGATACTGACCTACTGAATAGTTTCATTTAATTTTTATAATAGCCTGCAATCCCTTTTACTTCATTGCACCAAATATTGGACATATAGCTGGTGAGGACAAATGCAATCCCAAATCCTTTTAAATAGCTTTTTTTTAAAGTTAGATCTCCCATGGCATTGCTCACAAGACTCAAGCGTTATGCAGTTGCATGAATGTGTTAAGAGGATCCACCTCCACTGCACAAATTTGGAAAGAAGATTGTTAGAATCTTATTAGAGGCAGTGCAGGAAGTATGGGTTTCTGGAAAATAAATAAGGGTAACTTCTGCAATCCCATGAAAGACACTGAAGCGCGTGGATGAACAGAGGGACCTGAGAGTCAAATATCCAATTTTTTATTCGTTCATGGGACGTGGGCGTCGCTGGCGAGGCCAGCATTTATTGCCCATCCCTAATTGCCCTTGAGAAGGTGGTGGTGAGCCGTCTTCTTGAACCGCTGCAGTCCGTGTGGTGAAGGCTCTCCCAGGATTTTGACCCAGCGACGATGAAGGAACGGCGATATATTTCCAAGCTGGGATGGTGAGTGACTTGGAGGGGAACGTGCAGGTGGTGTTGTTCCCATGTGCCTGCTGCCCTTATCCTTCTAGGTGGTAGAGGTCGTGGGTTTGGGAGGAGCTGTCGAAGAAGCCTTGGCGAGTTGCTGCAGTGCATCCTGTGGATGGTACACACTGCAGCCACAGTGCGCCGGTGAAGGGAGTGAACGTTTAGGGTGGTGGATGGTGTGCCAGTCAAGCAGGCTGCTTTGTGCTGGATGGTGTTGAGCTTCTTGAGTGTTGTTGGAAATGCAAGTGCAGGGAGATAAAGCAATGAAAAGGGATAACAGCCTTTGGTGGTTTTATAAATGGGGACATAGAGTACAAGAGTAAAGATGTAATGAAAAATTTGGCAAAACATCAGTTAGGCCACAATTAGAGTACGGTATGCAGTTTTTGGTGCTCCATTATAGAAAGGATATTAAAATCATGAATTCACCAGGGAAACTATGGTTAAAAGGAGATATTTGAAATACAATGACTATTTCAACTGGAGCAGAAAAAGCCCAGAAAAGATTTAACAGAGGTTATTAAAATTATGTAGGGCTTAGAGTGAATATGGTAAGACTATTTTCTCTGGTTGGGGAAGACAATGATGGAAGGGTCATCAATTTGAAATAGTTGGAGATTTTTGACATTTCTTTTCACAGAGGTTTGTTGGATTCTCAGTCACAGAGAGTGGCTGAGGCAAAGACTATGGCATCTGTTATGGGAAGATTGGTTAGATATTTGAAGCAGAGGAAGGTACAGGGCTAAGATGAGAGTGCAGTGCAGTGGGATTGGCTTTGGATTGTGCCAATGAATAGTCATCAGACCTGATGGACTGGATGGGCTCCTTCCATGCTGTAAACCTTTATGGTTCTAAGCTGTGCTCAAAGGGAGTGTGGGTCAGAGATATGCCTACAACATTGTAGCTCTGATTCTCTGACCCATTCTCTGTGCATGTGGCTCCCGGCTGAGAGTGTGGGATCATGGAATGTACCCACTGCAGGCACCAAAGATAAATAAATACCATAGATACATAAACAAATCATTGCATATAACAGGGCTGGGGAGGCAGAGGGAGACAGCTCTCATTGTTCACCCGTTTAGGGTGTGGGTTTTTATGGCAAACACAATGAAGTAGAAAAAAATTAAGAAACTAAACTAATCTTCATCCTTCTTTACTAAAAACCTGTGGCATGGTAATGTTTTAATCATCTTTAGTGATGAGTTGCAAAAAGGGAATATGAAAAAAAAATTGCAAGGGCTAGCGAAACTAACAGTAAAATTTATTAATAGAAACATAGAAAATAGGAGCAGGAGTAGGCCATTCGGCCCTTCGAGCCTGCTCCACCGTTCAATATGATTATGGCTGATCCTCAATCTCAATACCATATTCCCGCTCTCTCCCCATACCCTTGATGCCTTTGTGTCTAGAAATCTATCGAGTTCCTTCTTAAATATATTCAGTGACTTGGCCTCCACAGCCTTCTGTGGTAGAGAATTCCACAGGTTCACCACCCTCTGAGTCAAGAAATTTCTCCTCATCTCAGTCCTGAATGTCCTACCCCATATCCTGAGAATGTGACCCCTCGTTCTGGACCCCCCCAGCCAGGGGAAACATCCTCCCTGCATCCAGTCTGTCTAGCCCTGTCAAAATTTTAGATGTTTCAATGAGATCCCCTCTCATTCTTCTAAACTCGAGTGAATACAGGCCGAGTTGACCCAATCTCTCCTCATACCACAGTCCTGCCATCCCAGGAATCGGTCTGGTGAACCTTCACTGCACTCCCTCCATGGCAAGTATATCCTTTCTTAGGTAAGGAGAACAAAACTGCACACAATACTCCAGGTGTGGTCTCACCAAGGCCCTGTATAACTGCAGTAAGACATCCTTGCTCCTGCACTCAAATCCTCTTGCAATGAAGACCAATATACCATTTGCCTTCCAAACTGCTTGCTGCACCTGCATATTTGCTTTCAGTGACTGGTGCACAAGGGCACCCAGGTCCCTTTGTACATCAACATTCCCCAATCTATCACCATTTATATAAAACTCTGCCTTTCTGTTTTTCCTTCCGAAGTGGATAACTTCACATTTATCCACATAATACTGTATCTGCAATGTATTTGCCCACTCACTCAACTTGTCTAAATCGCCTTGAAGCCTCTTTGCATCCTCCTCACAACTCACGATCCCACCTAGTTTTGTGTCGTCATCAACTTGGAAATATTACATTTGGTTCCCTCATCCAAATCATTGATATATATTGTGAATAGCTGGGCCCCAAGCACTGATCCCTGTGGTACCCCACTAGTCACTGCCTGCCACCCCGAAAAAGACCCATTTATTCCTATTCTCTGTTTCCTGTCTGTTAACCAATTTTCAATCCATGCCAGTATATTACCCCCAATCCCATGTGCTTTAATTTTGCACAGAAACCTCTTGGGCTCGATGTTACCAGGGCTGCGGGTTCGTGGCTGGGGCAGGGGGGGGGTGGAGGGGCTATTGGGCGCGTGGATAACGCGCCCGGCGAAATCAGTCTGCCCCCCGCGCGATCGCAGCCCAATTGGATCCACTTACCTGGTCTTCCGGGTTCCCCACTGCTGATCTGCGTGTCGGGCGGACTGCGCATGCGCAGTAAGGTCTGTCAGCTGGAGGAGCTCTATTTAAAGGGGCAGTCCTCCACTGACAGATGCTGCAACAAATAGCAAAAATTACAGCATGGAGCAGCCCAGGGGGAAGGCTGCTCCCAGTTTAATGATGCCTCACTCCAGGTATCATTAGATGGTGTGAGGAGGGGGAGGACAGAGATCCTCACCCCAGCGGGCGGGAGGAAGCGGCCTGCCTCTGCCACCAGGAAGGCCTGGCTCAAGGTGGCAGAGGAGGTCACCTGCACCACCAACATATCGCCCACCTGCATACAGTGCAGGAGGCGCTCCAATGACCTAAGCAGGTCAGCCAAAGTGAGTACACTTACTCATTCCCCTACACTCCATCTGCTACATCACCACCCCCACCCCACATCTCCTTCTGCACTGCCAACACTACTCTGTCACATCACCCCTCATACCCACTCAAACCTCATCCTCATCTTACCTGTACTTACTCACCTCGCCAGTACTCATCCCGCCACTACCACTCAACCCAATCCTCATACAATCTCATGGCTTCATCTCATACTCACCCTCTCGTGCATCTCTTTCACAGTCAGCCTCACTCAACCTGCCACAGGGCATGCATCACATACGTTCAGTAGGCAGTGTAAGGCAAATGTGTCGTGAGCATGAAGGGGATGCACAAGGGTTTGTCATGGTTTTTACTTATATTTCATTTCTGACCAACTCACATTACATATTATATTGGCACCACTACTGCCACGTCTTTGCGAATCTTGTCTGGTTTGTGCAATAATGCCCTTTCCTGAGGATCACAATGAAGACCCACAACTGATGACACCCATTGTGTCGCTGCAGAGTGGTGTAGGTGTATTTGCAGGGCTCTTTTGTGCAGACGACTGAGAGACGTTGGCGATGTCCCCGGTGGCACCCTGGAAGGATGCGGAGGAGAAGTTGTCGAGGGCAGTGGTGACTTTGACAGCGACAGGTAAGAAGACGGTGCTCGGGCCAACCGGGAGCAGCTCGGCATAAAGGAGGCTGCAGATGTCCACGACTACATGTCGAGTGACTCTGAGCCTCCGTGTGCACTGCTGCTCAGAGAGGTCCAGGAAGCTGAGCCTCGGTCTGTGGACCCTGTGGCGAGGGTAGTGCCCTCTGCGATGCATCTCTCTCTGCGGTTGCCCTCCCTCCTGCTGTGCAGGTGGATGTGTCACAGCACTGTGTTGTGGAGCTCCACGTGTCAGAGGTGGACGGCGTGGCCGGCAATGCTGTTCACCCTCCGAGGAGGTCATGACTGCAGCTATGGCGGCTGCCATCCGGAAGATGTACATCTGAGGGGGTCCGCAAGGTAGGTACATGTCTCTGGACCCCGGGGTAAGTGTGCAAGTTGGTGATTTTTCTTGTCAGGAGGAGGGTGGTGGATGCCAAACTTTCTCCCAAGTGACAGAGTGGCCTCCTGCAATGAGTGAGGGTCTCCCCCACCCCCACCTGTCAAATGGACCTCTGCAGCTGCCACAGGCTGATAGCTGCAACACGTCCATTTCAACTGGGAGTGTTTCCCCCAGTATGGGAAACAGTCCCAGTTGTCTATAAAATCCCACCCCTCCTCACATAATCTTTTAATCAGGTCAATTAATGACCTGAAATAGCTAAGTAAATATTGTTAAGTGGCACCCCACTGGCTTTAATTGCCTGCGGGAGTCCCACATGCGGGGGCTGCGCGCGCACGTCAGCGCGTCTGTGGGGAACCCGGAAGTGGGCGGGTTGGAGCCGGGCTCCCGACCCGCTCCAGGATTCCCCGATTTTCGGAGCCCCCCCGCCAGGAACGCACCTGATAGCGGGTGCTAAAATGAAGCCCCTTATGTCGGACTTTATCAAAATCTTTCTGAAAATCCAAATAAACCACATCCACTGATTCTCCCTTATCTATTCGACCAGTTACATACTCAAAAAACTCCAGGACGTTTGTCAAACATGATTTCCCTTTCATAAATCCATATTGACTTTGTCTAATCCCGTTGATACTTTCTAAGTGTCTTGTTATCACATCCTTTATAATACTCTAGCATTTTCACTACTACTGATGTCAGGCTAACCGGTCCATAGTTCTCTGTTTTCTCTCTCCCTCCTTTTTTTAAATCGCGGGGTTACATTTGCCACCCTCCAATCTGCAGGAACTGTTCCATAATATATAGAATTTTAGAAGATGACAACTAATGCATCCATTACTTCCATGGCTACCTCTTTTAGTACTCTGGGATGCAGATTATCAGGCCCTGGGGATTTATCAGCTTTCGGTCCCATTAATTTCTCCAGCACTATTTTTTTTTACTAATACTAATTTCCTTTAATTCCTCCTTCTCACTAGTCCCTTGGTTCCCTAGCATTTCTGGGAATTTATTTGTGTCCTCTTCCATGAAGACAGAACCAATGTATTTGTTTAATTGTTCTGCCATTTCCCTGTTCCCCATTATAAATTCTCCCGTTTCTGACTGTAAGGGACCTACATTTGTCTTCACTAATCTTTTTACATACTTGTAGAAGCTTTTACAGTCCACTTTTATGTTCCTTGCAAGTTTACTCTCATACACTATTTTTCCCCTCTTAATCAATCTCTTGGTCCTTTTTTGCTGAATTTTAAACTGCTCCCAATCCTCAGACTTGCTACTTTTTCTGGCAACTTTATATGACTCCTCTTTGGATCTAATGCTATCCTTAATTTTTTTTGTTGGTCATGGTTGGGCCGCTTTTCCTTTTGTGTTTTTGTGCCAGAAAGGAATGTATAATTGTTGCAAATCATGCATTCGTTCCTTAAACATTAGCCATTGCTTATCTACTATCATGCCTTTTAATGAAGCTTCCCAATCTATCATAGCCAACTCACTCCTCATACCTTTGTAGTTTCCTTTGTTTAGATTTAGGACCCTAGTTTCAGATTGGACTACTTCACTTTCCATCTTAATGAAGAATCCTATTATGTTATGGTCACTCTTCCCTAAAGGACCCCGCACAACAAGATTATTAATTAACCCCTTCTCATTGCACAATACCCAATCTAGGATAGCCTGTTCCCTGGTTGGCTCCTCAACGTACTGGTCTAAAAAAACCATCTCATACACACTCCAGGAATTCATCCTTCACAGTATTATTGCTAATTTGGTTTGGCCGGTCTATATGCAGATTAAAGTCACCCATGATTACTGTAGTACCCTTGTTACATGCATCTCTAATTTCCTGTTTGATCCTATCCCCTACATTACCACTACTGTTTGGAGGCCTATAGACAACTCCCACCAGTGTTTTCTGCCCCTTGGTGCTTCTTAACTCCACCCAGACTGATTCTACATCTTAATTTTCTGAGCCAATATCCTCTCTCACTATTGCTCTGATTTCATCCTTTACTAACAACGCCACCCCACCTCCTTTTCCTTTTTGCCTGTCCTTCCTATTGAATACCCTTGGATATTCAGCTCCGTGTCTTGGTCACCCTGCAGCCATGTCTCTGTAATTGCTATATCATATCCGTTTACATCTATTTGCACTGTTAATTCATCTACCTTATTACGAATGCTTTGTGCATTCAGATACAGTGCCTAATACATTAAAGACAGATGCAGGTGAGACTATACTGTCCAATAAAGAAATGGCAGGCTTGTCATATGACTACTTTGAATCCATTTTCACAGTGGAGGAAGAAGAAATGAAGAAATACCAGCAGTACAAGGGGACCTAAAAAATAAGTTAAGGGGAGCAACTAAGTGGATTTATTAAGGTAAAAAAAATGATGATCGAGAAAATAATGGGATTTAAGATAAACATATCTTCAGGACGTAATGGTTTCCACTGTACAGCATCAAAAGAAATGTGAGGAAATCGCAGATTTGAGAATTGTGTCTTTGGATTGGAAAATTGCAAATGTCACTATTATTTAAGAAGGGAGGGAGGAAGAAAGAAACCAAGTAATCAAAAAGATTATGAGCCTGAGGATTGGGAGGGTTTAAGAAATCAGCTAAGGATGACCAAGAGATTGATAGAGGGAGAAAACAGAATGAAAATAAATTAGCAAGAAACATAAAAACAGATTGTAAGAGCTTCTACATGCATGTAAAAAGGAAGAGATTAGCGAAAGTAAACGTGGGTTCCTCAGAGGCTGAGACAGGAGAAATTATAATGGGAAATAAGGAAATGCCAAATATAAACAAATATTTTGTATCTGTCTTCGCAGCAGAAGACACAAAAAACATTACTGAAATAGTGGGGAACCAAGGGTCTAATGAGAGAGATGAACTTAAAGTAATTAAGATTAGTAAAGAAAAAGTATTGGAGAAATTAATGGGACGAAAAGCTAACAAATCCCCTGGACTTGATGGTCCACATCCTAGGGTTTTAAAAGTGGTGGCTGCAGAGATAGTGAATGCATTGGTTTTGATCTTCCAGAATTCCCTAGATTCTAGAATGGTCCCCATTGATTGGAAGGTAGAAAATGTAACCCCGCTATTCAAGAAAGGAGGGAGAGAGAAAACAGGAAACTATCGGCCAGTTAACCTGACATCAGTAGTAGGGAAAATGTTAGTATCTATTAAAGACATAGTAACAGGGCATTTAGAAAATCATAATATGATTAGGCAGAGTCAACATGGTTTTATGAAAGGGGAATCGTGTTTGACAAATCTGTTAGAGTTTGTTTTTTTAATTTGTTCATAGGATGTGGGCGTCGCTGGCAAGGTCAGCATTTATTGCTCATCCCTAATTGCCCTTGAGAAGGTGGTGGTGAGCCGCCTTCTTGAACCCCTGCAGTCCGTGTGATGAAGGTTCTCCCACAGTGCTGTTAAGTAGGGAGTTCCAGGATTTTGACCCAGCGACGATGAAGGAACGGTGATATATTTCCAAGTCGGGATGGTATGTGACTTGGAGGGGAATATGCAGGTGGTGTTGTTCCCATGTGCCTGCTGCCCTGGTCTTTCTAGTTGGTAGAGGTCACGGGTTTGGGAGGTGCTGTCGAAGAAGCCTTGGCGAGTTGCTGAAGTGCATCCTGTGGATGGTACACACTGCAGCCACTGTGCGCCGGTGGTGAAGGGAGTGAATGTTTCGGGTGGTGGATGGGGTGCCAATCAAGCAGGCTGCTTTGTCCTGGACGGTGTCAAGCTTCGAGTGTTGTTGGAGCTGCACTCATCCAGGCAAGTGGAAAGTATTCCATCACACTCCTGACTTGTGTCTTGTCGATGGTGGAAAGGCTTTAGGGAGTCAGGAGGTGAGTCACTCGCCACAGAATACCCAGCCTCTGACCTGCTCTTGTAGCTACAGTATTTACGTGGCAGGTCCAGTTAAGTTTCTGGTTAATGGTGACCCCCCAGGATGTTGATGGTGGGGGATTCAGCGATGGTAATGCCATTGAATGTCATGGGGAGGTGGTTAGACTCTCTCTTGTTGGAGATGGTCATTGCCTGGCACTTGTCTGACGCGAATGTTACTTGCCACTTATCAGCCCAAGCCTGGATGTTGTCCAGGTCTTGCTGCATGCGGGCACAGACTGCTTCATTATCTGAGGGGTTGCGAATGGAACTGAACACTGTGCAATCATCAGCGAACATCCCCATTTCTGACCTTATGATGGAGGGAAGGTCTTTGATGAAGCAGCTAAAGATGGTTGGGCCTAGGACACTGCCCTGTGGAACTCCTGCAGCAATATCCTGGGGCTGAGATGATTGGCCTCCAACAACCACTACCATCTTCCTTTGTGCTAGGTATGACTCCAGCCACTGGAGAGTTTTCCCCCTGATTCCCATTGACTTCAATTTTACTAGGGTTCCTTGGTGCCACACTCGGTCAAATGCTGCCTTGATGTCAAGGGCAGTCACTCTCACCTCACCTCTGGAATTCAGCTCTTTTGTCCATGTTCAGACCAAGGCTGTAATGAGGTCTGGAGCTGAGTGGTCCTGGCAGAACCGCAACTGAGCATCGGTGAGCAGGTTATTGGTGAATAAGTGTTGCTTGATTGCACTGTCGACGACACCTTCCATCGCTTTGCTGATGATTGAGAGTAGACTGATGGGGCAGTAATTGGCCGGATTAGATTTGTCCTGCATTTTGTGGACAGGACATACCTGGACAATTGCGGATTGGTTAATGAACAGAAAACAGAGAGTAGGAATAAATGGGTCATTTTCGGTTAGCAGGTTGTGACTAGTGGGGTGCCGCAAGGATCAGAGCTTGGGCCTCAGCTATTTACAACCTATATCAGTGATTTAGATGAGGGGACCGAGTGTAATGCATCCAAGCTTGCTGACGATACAAAGCTAGGTGGGAAAGAAAGTGGCAAATGGAGTATGATGTGAGGAAATGTGAAATTATCCACTTTGGTAGGCAAAATAGAAAAGCAGAATTTTTTTTTAAAAAGTTGAGAGACTAGCAAATTTTGGTATACAGAGGGATTTGGGTGTCCTTGTACATGAATCACAGAAAGTTAACACGCAGGTACAGCAAGCAATTAGGAAAGCAAATGGTATGTTAGTCTTTATTGCAAGGGGGTTGGAGTATAAGAATAAGGCAGTCTTGGTGCAATTATATGAGGCTTTGGTGAGACCTCATCTGGACAGTTTTGGTCTCCTCACCGAAGGAAGGATATACTTATCATAGAGGTGGTGCAACGAAGATTCACTGGATTGATTCCTGGGATGAGAGGGTTGTCCTATGAGGAGAGATTGAGTAGAATGGGCCTATATTCTCTAGCATTTAGAAGAATGTGAGGTGATCTCATTGACACGTATAAAATTCTTAGAGGTCTTGACAGGGTAGATGCTGAGAGGCTGTTTCCCCTGGCTGGAGAGTCTAGAACTAGAGGTCATAGTCTCAAGATAAGGCGTCAGCCATTTAGAACTGAGATGAGGAAAAATTTTTTCACTCAGATGTTTGTGAATCTTTGGAATTCTCTACCCCAGAGGCCTGTGGATGCTCAGTTGTTGAGTATATTCAAAACTGAGATCAAAAGATTTTTGAATACTAAGGGAATCAAGGGATGTGGGGATAGGGTGGGAAAGTGGAGTTGAGGTAGAAGATCAGCTGTGAACTTATTGAATGGCAGAGCAGGCTCGAGGGGCCATATGGCCCACTCCTGCTCCTATTTCTCATGTTCTTAACTACAGACTCATCAGTTTAACATCAGTTGTGGGAAAGTTACTGGCATCTATCATCAGAGACAGAATGACAAGTGCACTTGGACAAGTATGAGCTGATCAAAGAGAGTCAGCATGGATTTGTGAAGGGTAGATCATGACAGAAATACTCAAGTAAACCCAGTTAATGCATTTACACCAGAGAATACCGTCCTTATGTTATAAAGCAGCTGCAATAATCTTGATAAAATAAACAAACAGTCATGTAAAATAATAGTCGGGCATGCTCCAAAACATTCCTTTGAGGAAAGTGAAAAGTTTTTAAAGCAGTTCAGCAGTTTATATTTTTTTTTAATAAACACACACACACACACACATTTTAAATTTGATTTGTTCCAGTCTGCCATCTAACCTGTCTGGTTCTTGTTGATTCCAGTTCCACCTTCCAACCAATCTGATTGGTCCCGACGTGCTTCTGTTCCACCTTTCTAAATGATCTTATTACTTCTCACAGCCTCCAGTCCCGCCTTCCAAATGATCGGAGTGGTTAATAGTGAAATACTGACACGTTGAAACAACTTGAAAAGTGACTGTCAGCTTAAAATGCTGACGGTTGGCATGCATGAGTCAGGCTGGCCACAAATAGAGTTCATGGGGTAAATGGAGCAGCAAATCACAGGGAAAGAGGAAGTGGGCCACAGATAACCCCCTGACCTTACAATGAGTACCAATGAAATACTATAACAAAATGAGATGAGATATGGGTTGGATAAGAGCAAGTGACACATTGAATGCAGCAGACTATTAAATCTTTTTCAGGTAGCTTCAGTGCATGACTTCAAAAATCCATGGCGGGAGATAAATGCCATGATGCACCCGTTCAAAATCTCTGTGGTTGACCCTACCAAAGTTCACTGGGTCAGGGTGGATGTCTCCTATTTTGAATAGCATTAGCAAGTATCCGAGTGTTGCAGGCATCTGTTATAGAAACTAGGTTGGAAAGCTCTGTGGAGGTGGCCCACTCATGCAGTCCCATTTGTGCAAATCTGATGTGCACATTTTGCTTTATTCATAGAATCATAGAATCATAGAAGTTACAACATGGAAACAGGCCCTTTGGCCCAACATGTCCATGTCGCCCAGTTTATACCACTAAGCTAGTCCCAATTGCCTGCACTTGGCCCATATCCCTCTATACCCATCTTACCCATGTAACTGTCCAAATGCTTTTTAAAAGACAAAATTGTACCCGCCTCTACTACTGCCTCTGGCAGCTCGTTCCAGACACTCACCACCCTTTGAGTGGAAAAATTGCCCCTCTGGACCCTTTTGTATCTCTCCCCTCTCACCTTAAATCTATGCCCCCTCGTTATAGACTCCCCTACCTTTGGGAAAAGATTTTGACTATCTACCTTATCTATGCCCCTCATTATTTTATAGACTTCTATAAGATCACCCCTTAACCTCCTACTCTCCAGGGAAAAAAGTCCCAGTCTGTCTAACCTCTCCCTATAAGTCAAACCATCAAGTCCCGGTAGCATCCTAGTAAATCTTTTCTGCACTCTTTCTAGTTTAATAATATCCTTTCTATAATAGGGTGACCAGAACTGTACACAGTACTCCAAGTGTGGCCTCACCAATGCCCTGTACAACTTCAACAAGACATCCCAACTCCTGCATTCAATGTTCTGACCAATGAAACCAAGCATGCCGAATGCCTTCTTCACCACCCTATCCACCTGTGACTCCACTTTCAAGGAGCTATGAACCTGTACTCCTAGATCTCTTTGTTCTATAACTCTCCCCAACGCCCTACCATTAACGGAGTAGGTCCTGGCCCGATTCGATCTACCAAAATGCATCACCTCACATTTATCTAAATTAAACTCCATCTGCCATTCATCGGCCCACTGGCCCAATTTATCAAGATCCCGTTGCAATCCTAGATAACCTTCTTCACTGTCCACAATGCCACCAATCTTGGTGTCATCTGCAAACTTACTAACCATGCCTCCTAAATTCTCATCCAAATCATTAATATAAATAACAAATAACAGCGGACCCAGCACCGATCCCTGAGGCACACCGCTGGACACAGGCATCTAGTTTGAAAAACAACCCTCCACAACCACCCTCTGTCTTCTGTCGTCAAACCAATTTTGTATCCAATTGGCTACCTCACCTTGGATCCCATGAGATTTAACCTTATGTAACAACCTACCATGCGGTACCTTGTCAAAGGCTTTGCTGAAGTCCATGTAGACCACGTCCACTGCACAGCCCTCATCTATCTTCTTGGTTACCCCTTCAAAAAACTCAATCAAATTCGTGAGACATGATTTTCCTCTCACAAAACCATGCTGACTGTTCCTAATTAGTCCCTGCCTCTCCAAATGCCTGTAGATCCTGTCCCTCAGAATACCCTCTAACAACTTACCCACTACAGATGTCAGGCTCACCGGTCTGTAGTTCCCAGGCTTTTCCCTGCCGCCCTTCTTAAACAAAGGCACAACATTTGCTACCCTCCAATCTTCAGGCACCTCACCTGTAGCGGTGGATGATTCAAATATCTCTGCCAGGGGACCCGCAATTTCCTCCCTAACCTCCCATAACGTCCTGGGATACATTTCATCAGGTCCCGGAGATTTATCTACCTTGATGCGCGTTAAGACTTCCAGAACCTCCCTCTCTGTAATATGTACACTCCTCAAGACATCACTATTTATTTCCCCAAGTTCCCTAACATCCATGCCTTTCTCAACCGTAAATACCGATGTGAAATATTCATTCAGGATCTCACCCATCTCTTGTGGTTCCGCACATAGATGACCTTGTTGATCCTTAAGAGGCCCTACTCTCTCCCTAGTTACTCTTTTGCCCTTTATGTATTTGTAGAAGCTCTTTGGATTCTCCTTTGCCTTATCTGCCAAAGCAATCTCATGTCCCCTTTTTGCCCTCCTGATTTCTCTCTTAACTCTACTCCGGCAATCTCTATACTCTTCAAGGGATCCACTTGATCCCAGCTGCCTATGCATGTCATATGCCTCCTTCTTCTTTTTGACTAGGGCCTCAATCTCCCGAGTCATCCAAGGTTCCCTACTTCTACCAGCCTTGCCCTTCACTTTATAAGGAATGTGCTTACCCTGAACCCTGGTTAACACACTTTTGAAAGCCTCCCACTTACCAGACGTCCCTTTGCCTGCCAACAGACTCTCCCAATCAACTTCTGAAAGTTCCAGTCTAATACCATCAAAATTGGCCTTTCCCCAATTTAGAATTTTAACTTTTGGGCCAGACCTATCCTTCTCCATAGCTATCTTAAAACTAATGGAATTATGATCACTGGTCCCAAAGTGATCCCTCACTAACACTTCTGTCACCTGCCCTTCCTTATTTCCCAAGAGGAGGTCAAGTTTTGCCCCCTCTCTAGTCGGGCCATCCACATTAAATTTCTTTTGGGGGATCCAGACCTAACCTACTAGATGAGCCCCACAACTGCCAGTTGTTGGGGAGGTATTCCTGGTCTGGCCAGGCATACCTCAGTCAATTGAATAACAGATGCAACTGAAGCTCCAGGACATGGGGCCTCTCAACATAGGGAGTCTCCACCTCCCCCGCACCCCTGGCAAAAAAAAAACCCTTAAGAGGATGGCCAACTTTATGGCTGGAAGAAGCTCTGCCCCAAACAGGCCATCCCGGATACTGCAATACAAGGGCAGGAATTTGATCCCGGGATTCCCAGCCTAGTTTCTGGCAACGTTGGCAGACTCCCGCCAAAGTGATGCGGGAGTACGCCAGAACAATCTCAGATTTCTGGGGCTCACGTATCCACTGCAACTGATGATTCGCAAACTTCTTTTAGGATTCTGATCTTCCATTTTTTATTAGGGGACAAGAAAAGCATATATAATTTGTTACAGCAGATACAGTCAGGGAGAAGATCGCATCTCTCTGTTATTGATTGTGTTATTGGGCAGTCCTCTGTGTGCGGATAGGGCAAAGTATCTTGCAATGTACTTTCTAGTGGAGATATTTCAAAAGTTCTCATACTAATATGTCCCTTAAAAATTAAAGTGCCAACAGGAGACATCATTTTATTCAGCAGAATATTTTGAGTAGTCACCTGGTTTACAACTCAGAGAGCTTCTAAGTATAGATGGGGCTTTGGTGTTACAGTAAATGAAGCTTTACCTTTGAAAGAAAAAGGAGAGGTTCCCCCCCCCTCCCAAAAATAAGTTTGAAGCACTTTGATTTAAGTACCGTGAAATCTTGAGGACTCCCATAGCAAAATGATGAAACATAATGACAATTCAGCATTTCCTTTGGCCATGGTTTTCCCCTTTAACAACCTATATTTATATTGTGCACTTCACATAGACAATTATCTCAGTGCTTTACAAGGAGGAAAGAGATAGCAATAAGCAGGAAACGATAAAGATTAAAGACAGATTGAAGGTGATGTTAAAGATGGGTTTTTAGAACACTTTTCAAGAAGGGAAGAAGTGCAGTACAACTAAGAGGCTTTGGGAGCAGTTCCATTGAGGAGGGCTGCAGTAACTGAAACTTTCCCAAAAGTTTGCGAATTCTCGTCACAAGTCAGTCCTCAATTAATCGTGTAATTTTAAGAGGCCACGGGAAGACAGTTTTGACACTGGAAGCACCTGGTTGGTACAGGGGAGGGGTGATACTTTGAGTTTGAAGATTAGAAATGCTGCTGCAACAATGTGTGGCATTGAAGGATGGTTGAAGCATCGTACTGGAAGGAACATTCCATTCACTTGCAGTGTTGAATGAGGTTCCTAATCCAACAGACTTTTACAAAATCACCAACCGGGCTTAGAAGCTACCAGACTTGAATATTTTTTTTAAGAAAGCTGCACAGACTATTCAGTACTCTGAAAACGTGCTTGTTTTTTGTGTTTTAATGGCCATTGGCATTTAACATGGCAGCACATTTGTGCAGTGAAGTAATGCTCACCGAGAATTGAACTGAATTGAAAATGACAGGACACATTTCATTTACAGTAAAACAGCAGTCAAAGAGAAAACAGAACTATCTTCCCCTCGATCTGTGTTGGGATCAAATCCAGGTGGCTGAGGTGAACGGGTAGCTTTCTAACCGACTACACCACCTAGGTACTCAAAACAAAACTTATAGGCTCAGAACTTACTGAAAAAATAACGCGCCGAAACGACGTAAGCCACAATTGTGCAAAACGGCCAGCAACTTGTGGCGAGGAAGTCATACCCCTGAAACAGTGAATCGCCACAAGTTTCTGGCTGATTTGCGCTACTCCGCCATTAGCTTTGTGAAAACGGCATCTCACCCTTAACCTCCCCGTGATTTTCATGAAATTGCTGCATGGCACATCAATTGCTCATTAAATTCTAACGGGCAAGTCTACTAATTGACAGCATAAGTACACTTTTCATGACGTGATAATTGTCAATGACTGCCAATCAACCTCTCTGGCACAGAAAGTGAACAATTAAAAGTGTGGCGTCTCATTTCTTCAGATTGTGAATTGTTTTGGGAGAATCTTAAAATGTCAAATTATTTTTAAAAATTCTTACTTTTCCTTTCTGTCTCTTTTTTTTCCCCCCTCTCTCTTAATCCAATCTTTCTTTCCCTCTCTTCATTTCTCTTTCTGTACCTGGTTTGACATTGAATTCACCCACTCGAACTCACCCTCCTTCTCAGTCTTTCCTCGGTTCACATCTCAATCCTTAAATCTCATTGGTTAAGGAGATACACTGATTGACCTGTTGTACACCCAAGTCCCAGATACCCTGTTGCTCGCACATCCAGAAACTTTGTAGGCAAAAAATATTCAAATCTAATCATGCACGAACAAGTCTAACTAACAGGGCATGCCACAAGATGCCTTGCTCCAGCAAAATCTGAGCAATAGACTCAAAGAGGATTGTTGAAGCAAGCAACCTTTGGCTCCTGGGATGTGGGCGTCGCTGGCGAGGCCAGCATTTATTGCCCATCCCTAATTGCCCTCGAGAAGGTGGTGGTGAGCCGCCTTCTTGAGCCCCTGCAGTCCGTGTGATGAAGGTTCTCCCACAGTGCTGTTAGGAAGGGAGTTCCAGGATTTTGACCCAGCGACGACGAAGGACCGGCGATATATTTCCAAGTCGGGATGGTGTGTGACTTGGAGGGGAACGTGCAGGTGGTGTTGTTCCCATGTGCCTGCTGCCCTTGTCCTTCTAGGTGGTAGAGGACGCGGGTTTGGGAGGTGCTGTCGAAGAAGCCTTGGCGAGTTGCTGCAGTGCATCCTGTGGATGGTACACACTGCAGCCACAGTGCGCCAGTGGTGAAGGGAGTGAATGTTTAGGGTGGTGGATGGGGTGCCAATCAAGCGGGCTGCTTTGTCCTGGATGGTGTCGAGCTTCTTGAGTGTTGTTGGAGCTGCACTCATCCAGGCAAGTGGAGAGTATTCCATCACACTCCTGACTTGTGCCTTGTAGATGGTGGAAAGGCTTTGGGGAGTCAGGAGGTGAGTCACTCGCCACAGAGTACCCAGCCTCTGACCTGCTCTTGTAGCCACAGTATTTATTTGGCTAGTCCAGTTAAGTTTCTGGTCAATGGTGACCCCCCAGGGTGTTGATGGTGTGGGATTCGACGATGGTAATGCCATTGAATGTCAAGGCGAGGTGGTTAGACTCGCTCTTGTTGGAGATTGTAAACAATTTTACAACACCAAGTTATAGTCCAGCAATTTTATTTGAAATTCACAAGCTTTCGGAGGCTTCCTCCTTCCTCAGGTGAATGTTGTGGAGATGTTGGAGATGGTCATTGTCTGGCACGAATATTACTCGCCACTTATCAACCCAAGCCTGGATGTTGTCCAGGTCTTGCTGCATGCGGGCACGGACTACTTCATTATCCGAGGGGTTGCGAATGGAACTGAACACTGTGCAATCATCAGTGAACATCCCCATTTCTGACCTTATGATGGAGGGAAGATCACTGATGAAGCAGATGAAGATGGTTGGGCCGAGGACACTGCCCTGAAGAACTCCTGCGGCAATGTCCAGGGGCTGAGATGATTGGCCTCCAACAACCACTACCATCTTCCTTTGTGCTAGGTATGACTCCAGCCACTGGAGAGTTTTCCCCGATACCCATTGACTTTAATTTTACTAGGGCTCCTTGGTGCCACACTCGGTCAAATGCTGCCTTGATGTCAAGGGCAGTCACTTTCGCCTCATCTCTGGAATTCAGCTCTTTTGTCCATGTTTGGACCAAGGCTGTAATGAGGTCTGGAGCAGAGTGGTCCTGGTGGAACCCAAACTGAGCATCAGTGAGCAGGTTATTGGTGAGTAAGTGCCGCTTGATAGCACTGTCGATGACACCTTCCATCACTTTGCTGATGATTGAGAGTAGACTGATGGGGCGGTAATTGGCCGGATTGGATTTGTCCTGCTTTTTGTGGACAGGACATAGCTGGGCAATTTTCCACATTGTCGGGTAGATGCCAGTGTTGTAGCTGTACTGGAACAGTTTGGAGAGAGGCGCGGCTAGTTCTGGAGCACAAGCCTTCAGCACTACAGCCAGGACGTTGTCGGGGCCCATAGCCTTTGCTGTATCCAGTGCACTCAGCCGTTTCTTGATGTCACGTGGAGTGAATGGAATTGGCTGAAGACTGGCTTCTGTGATGGTGGGGATATCGGGAGGAGGCTGAGATGGATCATCCACTTGGCACTTTTTTTTTTGAAGTTACAACATGGAAACAGGCCCTTCGGCCCAACATGTCCATGTCGCCCAGTTTATACCACTAAGCTAGTCCCAATTGCCTGCACTTGGCCCATATCCCTCTATACCCATCTTACCCATGTAACTGTCCAAATGCTTTTTAAAAGACAAAATTGTACCCGCCTCTACTACTGCCTCTGGCAGCTCGTTCCAGACACTCACCACCCTTTGAGTGAAAAAATTGCCCCTCTGGACCCTTTTGTATCTCTCCCCTCTCACCTTAAATCTGTGCCCCCTCGTTATAGACTCCCCTACCTTTGGGAAAAGATTTTGACTATCGACCTTATCTATGCCCCTCATTATTTTATAGACTTCTATAAGATCACCCCGAAACCTCCTACTCTCCAGGGAAAAAAGTCCCAGTCTGTCTAACCTCTCCCTGTAAGTCAAACCATCAAGTCCCGGTAGCATCCTAGTAAATCTTTTCTGCACTCTTTCTAGTTTAATAATATCCTTTCTATAATAGGGTGACCAGAACTGTACACAGTACTCCAAGTGTGGCCTCACCAATGCCCTGTACAACTTCAACAAGACATCCCAACTCCTGCATTCAATGTTCTGACCAATGAAACCAAGCATGCCGAATGCCTTCTTCACCACCCTATCCACCTGTGACTCCACTTTCAAGGAGCTATGAATCTGTACTCCCAGATCTCTTTGTTCTATAACTCTCCCCAACGCCCTACCATTAACGGAGTAGGTCCTGGCCCGATTCGATCTACCAAAATGCATCACCTCACATTTATCTAAATTAAACTCCATCTGCCATTCATCGGCCCACTGGCCCAATTTATCAAGATCCCGTTGCAATCCTAGATAACCTTCTTCACTGTCCACAATGCCACCAATCTTGGTGTCATCTGCAAACTTACTAACCATGCCTCCTAAATTCTCATCCAAATCATTAATATAAATAACAAATAACAGCGGACCCAGCACCGATCCCTGAGGCACACCGCTGGACACAGGCATCCAGTTTGAAAAACAACCCTCTACAACCACCCTCTGTCTTCTGTCGTCAAGCCAATTTTGTATCCAATTGGCTACCTCACCTTGGATCCCATGAGATTTAACCTTATGTAACAACCTACCATGCGGTATCTTGTCAAATGCTTTGCTGAAGTCCATGTAGACCACGTCTACTGCACAGCCCTCATCTATCTTCTTGGTTACCCCTTCAAAAAACTCAATCAAATTCGTGAGACATGATTTTCCTCTCACAAAACCATGCTGACTGTTCCTAATTAGTCCCTGCCTCTCCAAATGCCTGTAGATCCTGTCCCTCAGAATACCCTCTAATAACTTACCCACTACAGATGTCAGGCTCACTGGTCTGTAGTTCCCAGGCTTTTCCCTGCCGCCCTTCTTAAACAAAGGCACAACATTTGCTACCCTCCAATCTTCAGGCACCTCACCTGTAGCTGTCGATGATTCAAATATCTCTGCTAGGGGACCCGCAATTTCCTCCCTAACCTCCCATAACGTCCTGGGATACATTTCATCAGGTCCCGGAGATTTATCTACCTTGATGCGCATTAAGACTTCCAGCACCTCCCTCTCTGTAATATGTACACTCCTCAAGACATCACTATTTATTTCCCCAAGTTCCTTAACATCCATGCCTTTCTCAACCGTAAATACCGATGTGAAATATTCATTCAGGATCTCACCCATCTCTTGTGGTTCCGCACATAGATGACCTTGTTGATCCTTAAGAGGCCCTACTCTCTCCCTAGTTACCCTTTTGCCCTTTATGTATTTGTAGAAGCTCTTTGGATTCACCTTTGCCTGATCTGCCAAAGCAATCTCATATCCCCTTTTTGCCCTCCTGATTTCTCTCTTAACTCTACTTCTGGCTGAAGATGGTTGCAAACGCTTCAGCCTTGTCTTTTGCACTCACGTGCTGGACTGCGCCATCATTGAGGACAGTGATGTTTACAGAGCCTCCTCCTCCCGTTAGTTGTTTAATTGCAGCCTTTGCAAGTAGTTGTCTGAAAGAATTGGTAATATCAGACCCTCCCCATGTATGGACTGTCGTTTTAAATACTCCAAGACACACAGCAGATCATAGTCAGCCTTTTCAGTCAGATTTTGTCTTCCACTGACCCTTTAAATGTTTCCTGTTCTGTCACTTAAAATAATTCAAACATATGTCAATGAATTTAACTGCAGATTATCTGTATCCCCTAATCTTTCTTAAAAGCATATTCATACAGGTTAGCTCTCTGAAAATGAGAGCAAAAATAAACTTTTACAGATTACTTTTCCTTAGCATTAAACATCCAATGGTATGAAGCAGTCAGCCAGAAAACCCTCACACTATTTCGGAAAAGGTTTAGAATATCTACAGTATGGAGACATGTACAGATTTTTAGCTAGTCTTTATTTGGGGATAGTTTAGGTTGAAAATAATAAATACTTAAATTAATGTGACCCTTCTTTAGTATATAGTCACAGTCATGTATCATTTCTCCTCCTAGTTTTATTGCCTCCCCATTTCACCCGAAGACAATGAATCATATTGAGGTAAGTTCAACAGGCACCAAAGCTCTCTAATACCTAACCTGAGATGTTTTCTTCATGGGTAGGTCTGGACAGCAAGTATCAATAGGTCATCGAATTGTGGGGGCGGGGGGTGGGGAATCATATCTAAGCCCAATCCGTTCTCACCTGATGTCCATACACAAGCACTTTTCAGCATGGGTCACTATATAATGATCAGGAATTGGAAGCCTGGCTGATTTTTCCACTCCTTAGCCTAAGGTCACCAAGGTCAACTGTAGTGCATTAACTGCATTACAGCAGTTCAATCTGTCCTGACCTGATGTCCAAACGCATACACATTTTTTTTTTAGCAGGGTGCGCTGGATAGCAATCAGAAGCAGGAACCCTGGCTAATTTTTCTCCCCTCAAGCCAGAGGGCATTGAGGCTAAGTATACAGCTGCCATTACTATCTCAGCTGAGGTCAGTTATCTCAGCACAGACCAGGTTTTGAATCTGGGACCTTCCTGATCTGTGTGGCCACATACCATGCCACACAAACATTTAGCAACTGAGCCACCAGGCGAAGTCCAGAATCTATGTTCCGTACATGTTTAAACTATAAATAGAATTCTCATCCACTCAGTCACATTTGCTACCATAACTATCTCTGAGAACCATGGCTGGGATGCTGTGTCATTAACTTAGCGAAAAAAAAATAACCATAAAGATGTAATGGCAGAAAGAAAACCAGCAGCTAATTCTACAGTAGAAATGTGCGTTTCAAACATAACGCACAGGCTGTTGAAGCCAATTTAAAGTTCCTCCTATTCAATATTACATTTCAATCGTCTTAATTGGTCTGCTTCTATAACCACTGCAATCATGTGTCAAACATCATTGAAATTGTGAATGAGCGATTGATTCACCCAGCAATTCTGCAACTGTAATAATATCTGTATTCCTACAGTTCAGCACAAACAGCTGCCTACGTATATAATGGGAAACTATAACACTTGTGCTTTCAACTATCAGCAGTGAAGTACAGGATACGTTCTTCTGAAATTGAGAACATTATACTACAATCACAGAATTACTGGGTGAGTCATGGTGTAATCGTATTCTACAGGTTCCCCTACAAGCAGCCCACATCCTTATTATCCACCTTTAAGGTCTCTGTGTGTCTTGCACCATTTCCTAGTTGGAAGGTTCTGCTGACTACCTGCTGCAGCCCTCTGCCATAACATGCCACACTTCAGGTCAGCATTGGTTTTGATCTTGCAGAATTCCCTAGATTCTAGAATGGTCCCTGTGGATTGGAAGGTAGCAAATATAACCCTGCTATTCAAGAAAGGAGGGAGAGAGAAAACAGGGATCTGCAGGCCAGTTAGCCTGACTTCAGTAGTAGGGAAAATATTGGAATCTATTATTCAGGACATTGTAACAGGGCACTGAGAAAATCATATGAGTAGGCCATAGAGGTGGTGCAACAAAGGTTCACTGGATTGATTCCTGGAATGAGGGGATTGATTCCTGGGATGAGGGGGTTGTTCTATGAGGAGAATGGGCCTATATTCTCTGGAGTTTAGAAGACTGAGAGGTGATCTCATTGAAACATATAAAATTCTTAGAAAGCTTGACATGATAGATGCCGAGAGGCTGTTTCCCCTGGCTGGAGAGTCTGGAACTAGAGATCAGAGTCTCAGGATAAGGGGTGGGCCATTTAGGACTGAGATGAAGAAAAATGTCTTCACTCAGAGGTTGTGAATCTTTGGAATTCTCTATCCAAGGGCTGTGGATGCTCAGTTGTTGGGTATATTCAAGTCTGAGATTGATGGCTATTTGGACACTACGGGGATCAAGGGATATGGGGATAGGGCAGGAAAGCGGAGTTGAGGTGAAAGATCAGCCATGATCTTACTGAATGGCGGAGCAGGCTTGAGGGGCCGTTTGGCCTACTCCTGCTCCTATTTCTTATGTTCCTATACACTGACCCAATACACACACCCCTGCCCTTCACCAAGAAGTAACTTGGCCCCGGCCTAGTGCCACCCAATGTCCCCCTCCTCTTTCCCCCCATCTTTTTCCATTCCTCATGCCTATCCAATTTCCTTTTCCCCCCGGTGCTCTGCCCCTGCTTGTTGTCTCTCCCTCCCCACTCCTCTGTGGAGTGTGGCCAGTGGCAGCCCTTCCCACTTAAGAAAATCAACACTGTCCAAGTATCACCCACATCTTCTTGACCCCCCACTGCCCTCTCCCCTCCTGTCCACATCCCCCTGCTGGATAGATTCAATGATTACCCCGTCTTCTAACCCTTGACCTGAATACTGCACTCGGTCTCGACTCCCCAACACCATCGGGGGATCAATAAGATATATCACACACACATCAATAACCTATTATTACTGCATTAATTTCCAAATTAGCTGCTAGTCTTCAGTCTCCAAGCATGTGTTAGTCTGATTCTTCCGACAGAATAAAATGCATCTTTCTGTCTAATGGTAAAGTGTTTGGGCGACATTTTTTTTGATGAAATCTATTTTTCCTAGTTCTTTCAGATTGACAAGTCACTCCATGCTGCTTCCCATTTATTCATCTACAAACTGAACAGTGTTAAACATTCTCCAGCTCAGTCCAATGCTGCAAATTGTCCAATGTGTCCTAGTTTATTAACGAGGCAGGTTGTTGTAGTGCCTTCATCAACTGACTACAAGTCTTATTCAGTAATAAAAGGGGAAATTTTATCACCTTTCATTTCAGACCAGTATCATAAACTCCACTGTGCTCCAGAAAATCACCTGCAGAGATTTGCTAGGTTTCTAATGAAAAACAAAGCATGCGCGCCTGGCGAATCAAAAAGTAGTTCAATACTGTCAAGCAAACAAATCAAATAATAAACAGACAGCTATTGCTGGGGGAAAAAATAAATTGCTTTCTTTATTTATCTGTCCAGCTTCTAATTGAAGCCATCTACTTGATTTTCAGACACATCAATTGCTCTCGAGCGAAGGCTGTTGAGTCAGCAAATGACAATCTTTTTAAAACTAAAACAGCTCATGAAACATTGAAAGTTCTCTGTCTCTTCATATTGTTCAATCAGCTCGATGCAATCATAATTTCCATGTGAAACATAAGCTAGGTTTCTCGTTAAGATTTTTTAAAAAAAGAATGTCTTAGTTGCAGCAGCTTGACACAACACCTGAAACTCTACGCAGCCAGCACAGTTAAGTTGGTACATATCTTCACATGTGCAATAGTAAGAGCAACTAGAAGGTGGCAGACAGCAGACTTAAAGGGAAATTGGCCTCAATTATTCATAATATCTATTAACGACTTAGATGAAGGCATAGAAAGTCTCATATCTAAGTTTGCCGATGACACAAAGATTGGTGGCATTGTAAGCAGTGTAGATGAAAACATAAAATTACAAAGCGATATTGATAGATTAGGTGAATGGGCAAAACTGTGGCAAATGGAATTCAATGTAGACAAATGTGAGGTCATCCACTTTGGATCAAAAAAAGATAGAACAGGGTACTTTCTAAATGGTAAAAAGTTAAAAACTGTGGATGTCCAAAGGGACTTAGGGGTTCAGGTACATAGATCATTGCAGTGTCATGAAACAGGTGCAGAAAATAATCAAGAAGGCTAATGGAATGCTGGCCTTTATATCTAGAGGACTAGAGTACAAGGGGGCAGAAGTTATGCTGCAGCTATAAAAAAACCCTGGTTAGACCGCACCTGGAGTACTGTGAGCAGTTCTGGGCACCGCACCTTCGGAAGGACATATTGGCCTTGGAGGGAGTGCAGCGTAGGTTTACTAGAATGATACCCGGACTTCAAGGGTTAAGTTACGAGGAGAGATTTCACAAATTGGGGTTGTATTCTCTGGAGTTTCGAAGGTTAAGGGGTGATCTCTTCGAAGTTTAGGGGAACGGATAGGGTGGATAGAGAGAAACTATTTCCTCTGGTTGGGGATTCTAGGAGTAGGGGGCACAGTCTAAAAATTAGAGCCAGAGCTTTCAGGAGCGAGATTAGAAAACATTTCTACACACAAAGGGTTGTAGAAGTTTGGAACTCTCTTCCGCAAACGGCAATTGATACTAGCTCAATTGCTAAATTTAAATGTGAGATAGATAGCTTTTTGGCAACCAAAGGTATTAAGGGATATGGGCCAAAAGCAGGAATATGGAGCTAGATCACAGATCAGCCATGATCTTATCAAATGGCGGAGCAGGCACGAGGGGCTGAATGGCCTACTCCTGTTCCTATGTTCCTATTCGATGATGAAACAAATATTCTGCACAGGAAAGGTGTAATTTTCATCTCTAGAATTCTGGTCAACATGACCAGATGTTTCTCCACTCCCCGCACACCTCGACTGAGCACTAAAAGATGCTGACTTACGCTCAGGTACGGTTCTATAGGCACAGAGCACCTTCCAATACTTTAACCAAGTACTAATGTAACCTGTTAGCTTTTACTCAGTGTAGTCCTCATGTTTCTGACTCCGAAGGTTGTGGGTTCATACCGCACTCCAAAAACTTGAGAACATAATCTAGGCTGACACTTGAATGAAGCACTAAGAGAATGAAGGACTGAGAGAGGTACTGTCGGGGGTGCCATCTTTCAGATGAGGCATTTAACTGAGGCCTCATCTGCCCTCTAAAGGTGGGCGGAAAAGATCCCATGACAGTATTAGAAGAATCACAGGGGGTTCTTCCGATGTCCTGGCCAACATTTATCCCTCAACCAACACCACTTTTTAAAAAATCAGATCGTTATTTCATTGCTGTTCGTGGGACCTTGCTGTGCGCAAATTGGCTGCCACGTTACCCTACGTTACAACAGTGACTACACCTCAAAAATACTTCATTGGCTGTGAAGGGCTTTAGGACATTCTGATATCATGAAAGGTGCTATAACAATGCAAACTTTTTCTTTCTTTAGACAGAATGGTCTGGTAGTACATCCAACCTTTGAGGGCATCATTGCCAAGTCAGGTGTTCTCCTCTTTCCAGCAAGAGCCACTGACCTGGAGTGGGAACCCTAGCTGATTTTTTTTTTACTTCTCTCTAGCCCAGGGTCCTTGGGCCCAACTTTTCTTCTCGTATGACTTCCGAGCTGAATTCAGCTGCTTCAGTACCGATTGGGGATTGACCCTAAAACTTCTGATTTTTATGGTTTAGTGCTACACTTTGCATTAGGGTTAGAAACATTACCAACTGAAGCACCAAGGTAATGCTCATCTCAATCTTTTGACGAAAATCTTTTTCTCTGCCCCCCCCACTCCATAAACATATTTTTTATTTATGTCACAGTACACATGCCTACAATTTGTCTTTGATGACATAGATTGAACAATGGCAGTGTAACTACAATCAATGTGAAACATTCTCTGCTGCACAGTAATGTGGAAATGACACTATGAATCCAGAGTCAGATCCTGACTTGACTCTGAAGTAGACCTCTTAGGGAAGGCAATCTCCAGGTGTTTGAATTCAACACTACAGTGCGTATAATTCCGGTGTAGTGCCAATCTGGGTTTCAAAAGTGCTCAAGGGGTCCTTTTGATCTCCTGGGAATTTTAGAAACTAGAGCAGCGTTTCATTAATGTTTTGAGAATGCTGCCTCTTCACCTATGCTCTCAAAACCTTTAAAATCTGCTGGTGGGGATGGAAGCTCTGCATAAGTGTATAAACATGCATGGACAGAGCTCCCTCCTGGCCCCAAGAGTTCAATTCGCCATCAGCCAGTATAAATCAGGTGCTGTCGGCCGCAAATCAATTCTGTAGCTACTGATTTCAAATGGGTAGCTACAACACAATACCAGGCTTAAAGGAGCAATGTCATTTGGTCAATGTCGTGCAGCAAAATTTAGGCTCATAGTGTGATAATGTAATTGGATGGAATATTTTTAAGTCTACAGTAAATATTTGTACTGCATCGAATCTCGCCAGGGTGGAGTTGCAGCAGTCTTGTTGAAGTTGTACAAGACATTAGTAAGGCCACACTTGGAATACTGTGTACAGTTCTGGTCACCCTATTATAGAAAGGATATTATTAAACTAGAAAGAGTGCAGAAAAGATTTACTAGGATGCTACCGGGACTTGATGGTTTGACTTATAGGGAGAGGTTAGACAGACTGGGACTTTTTTCCCTGGAGAGTAGGAGGTTTCAGGGTGATCTTATAGAAGTCTATAAAATAATGAGGGGCATAGATAAGGTAGATAGTCAAAATCTTTTCCCAAAGGTAGGGGAGTCTATAACGAGGGGGCATAGATTTAAGGTGAGAGGGGAGAGATACGAAAGGATCCAGAGGGGCAATTTTTTCACTCAAAGGGTGGTGAGTTTCTGGAACGAGCTGCCAGAGGCAGTAGTAGAGGCGGGTACAATTTTGTCTTTTAAAAAGCATTTGGACAGTTACATGGGTAAGATGGGTATAGAGGGATATGGGCCAAGTGCAGGCAATTGGGACTAGCTTAGTGGTATAAACTGGGCGACATGGACCTGTTGGGCCGAAGGGCCTGTTTCCATGTTGTAAACTTCTATGATTCTAAGCAGCGGTTCCCGGATACACATGTCCCAGTTTTACAAATCATGACTCTCCATAAAGTTATCCAATTTAAGATATCAATTTTGAATACACAGTTTTCCATTGAGAAATAGTTGGCAGCAAAGTGACCCACCTATTCTCCCAATCAGTTGTTGACATTACAAGTGCTGTCAAGATAACACGTGAAAAAGTGGTTCTGTGATTCTACAGTTGGGATAAGGGAGCTGGTTTAAGCACTGCAAATATAGGAAACTGGTGCATAATCAGTAAAAGAACTTTTAAAAAGGTTGAACTTTGATAAAACAGAATGCTCGACTATTTTTAATTGAAGTGATGCGATCTGGGGGAAGAAAACCAAGTTGTAACACAGAATGTACATAAACTAGTAAGTAACATTTGCGCCACACAACTGCAAGGCAATGACCATCTCCAAAAAGAGAGAGTCTAACCACCTCCCCTCGACATTCAACGGCATTACTATCGCTGAATCCCCCACAACCAACATCCTGGTCACCACTGACCAGAAACTTAGCTGGACCAGCTGCATAAATACTGTGGCTACAAGAGCAGGTCAGAGGCTGGGTATTCTGTGGCAAGTGTCACTGTCCCTGACTCCCCAAAGCCTTTCCACCATCTACAAGGCACAAGTCAGGAGTGTGATGTAATACTCTCCACTTGCCTGGATGACTGCAGCTCCAACAACACTCAAGAAGCTCGACACCATCCAGGACAAAGCAGCCCGCTTGATTGGCACCCCATCCACCACCCTAAACATTCACTCCCTTCACCACCGACGCACTGTGGCTGCAGTGTGTACCATCCACAGGATGCACTGCAGCAACACGCCAAGGCTTCTTCGACAGCACCTCCCAATCCCACGACCTCTACCACCTAGAAGGACAAGGGCAACAGATGCATGGAAACATCACCACCTGCACGTTCCCCTCCAATTCACACACCATCCCAACTTGGAAATATATCGCCGTTCCTTCATCGTCGCTGGGTCAAAATCCTGGAACTCCCTATCTAACAGCACTATGGGAGAACCTTCACCACACGGACTGCAGCGGTTCAAGGTGGCAGCTCACCACCACCTTCTCAAGGACAGTGAGGGATGGGCAATAAATGCTGGCCTTGCAGTGAGACCCACATCCCATGAACGAATAAAAAAAATCTAATCTGTCAATGCAGCTGATGTGTTCAATCACCTTGAGAGGTTAAAATATACTGGAGGCACCTGAACCTTTTAAAAAAAAACAATTAAACTTGCGTAGAATGGTAACATCCAGACTGGAATCACATTTGTTGGTGCCCAAAAACTCTTGCACAGCTGTTTAGCAGTTTGAGCCTACAAAACAGGGCAATAACCAGAATCCATTCACATTCGCTTGGGCATTAGGGCTTGCTGAAGCTAGTTTATCTTTAGAATCACTGCACAGACAGAGAAATTTGAAGCTGTGGCATTGAATTTGGGTCAAGGTAATAAGAATACACTTTGATCTTTCCCACGAGATTGCAATTCTGTTACATGCCTGCCTCGTTGTCGCCTACAGGGAATTCCATTTACAAAAGTGGAAGGACAATCTTGTTCTGAAGCACTGTTCTAGCAAAACTCCGTCTGCTAACCTCATGGTTCTTCTCAGACTCATGCTGCAGCTATACAAAACCCTGGTTAGACCGCACCTGGAGTACTGTGAACAGTTCTGGGCACCGCACCTTCAGAAGGACATACTGGCCTTGGAAGGGAGTGTAGCGTAGGTTTACTAGAATGATACCCGGACTTCAAGGGTTAAGTTACGAGGAGAGATTACACAAATTGGGGTTGCATTCTCTAGAGTTTAGAAGGTTAAGGGGTGATCTGATCGAAGTTTATAAGATATTAAGGGGAACAGATAGGGTGGATAGAGAGAAACTATTTCCGCTGGTTGGGGATTCTAGGAGTAGGGGGCACAGTCTAAAAATTAGAGCCAGACCTTTCAGGAGCGAGATTAGAAAACATTTCTACACACAAAGGGTGGTAGAAGTTTGGAACACTCTTCCGCAAACAGCAATTGATACTAGCTCAATTGCTAATTTTAAATGCGAGATAGATAGCTTTTTGCCAACCAAAGGTATTAAGGGATATGGGCCAAAGGCAGGTATATGGAGTTAGATCAAAGATCAGCCATGATCTTATCAAATGGCAGAGCGGGTTTGATGGGTTGAATGGCCTACTCCTGTTCCTATGACTGAAAAAAAACTTGTCACTTAGAGTTATTTTGATTCTATTATTTAGGCAAAAGTTACCAGAATTTAGTATCCTCCACCATTCTTAAATTAAAAGCATTGTGATGATAGATCATTGTGAATATTGCAGGATATTAAAACTCTCTTTCCTGCAACTTACTCTGCTTTATAATGGTGCACTGTAAGAAAGCAACAAGGGATACTTTTTGGATAAATATGGCAACACAGGTGGACTGCAGTGGACTTTAGATACTGACTTTTCACTTCAGAGAAATGGAATGAAAGTTTACTATATCCGCTGGCTGCAAGAGTAAAATTAATTTGGGTAGGCTCATTCTTAATTAGTGAGTAGAGACCTACAGCACAAAACTGTCCCTAATTCAGCACAGGAAGGCCACAGGATGGGTGGGGTGGGAGGATGGAAAATGTCATTCTAGTGCAGCAGCAGTTGCTTATCTGTAGCTGAGGTACCTTGTTGCGATAATAAAGACTGAGCTTTACACTGCATCAGGCCCCTGCTGTATCTGACCTGGGAGTGCTTGATATCGATATTTGGTGCTCAAAATGGAAAATCTTCCATTTCTCAGTTTCAATATCCCTCACAATTTACCAAAGCAAAGCAAAAATAAATGACAATACAGACCAAAGAGGCTGTAATGTCCACAGATTTTCCTCTCATCACAACAAAGCTCCCATCTGGGGTATTGCTCTGCACCTCCAATCTGCCTCAAACACAAGAAGGAAATGGTAACGCCAAGGCAACTAACCTGTACAAGATGACAAAAAAAATAAGTGGAGCTACACTGAAGTTACTTCTTTGCTGCCAATATTTTGGAATTTGGTCCTGCCCCTCCTTCAAATTAAAAACATATTAAAACAACAACTTGCATTTATATAGCGACTCACAGGGGCATTATTAAACAAAATTTGACACCGAGCCACATAAGGAGATATTAGGACAGGTGACCAAAAGCTTGTTCAAAGAGGTAGGTTTTAAGGAGTGTCTTAAAGGAGGAGAGAGAGGTAAAGAGGTGGAGAAGTTTAGGAAGGGAATTCCAGAGCTTAGGGTCTAGGCAGCTGAAGGCACGCCCACCAATGGTGGAGCGATGAAATTTGGGGATGTGCACGAGGCAAGAATTGGAGATGCACAGAGATATTGGAGAGTTATAGGGCTGGAGGAGGTTGCAGAGATAGGGAGATGCAAGGCCATGGGGGGATTTAAAAACAAGGATGAGAATTTTAAAATCGAGGCATTCCTGGACCAGGAGCCAATGTAGGTCAGTTAGCACAGGGGCGATGGGTGAATAGGACCTGGTGCGAGTTAGGATATGGGCAGCAGAGTTTTGGATGAGCTCAAGTTTACGGAGGGCGGAAGATGGGAACGTTGGAGTAGTCGAGTCTAGAGGTAAACAAAGGCATGAATGAGAATTTCAGCAGCAGATGAGCTAAGGCAGGGGCGGGAGACAGGTGATGTTATTGAGATGGAAGTGGGCTGTAATGAATAAAACAGTAATGAATATTTGAAGATATTGAACTTCTCTTTCCTGAAAGGTAACCTCCTTTGTTTAAACATGGCAACTTCCTTATGCTGTTTCTGGAGCCCATTTGATTCTTGTTATATAATTATTCCTGTGGTTGAAATGAAAATGTTATGATTGTCATGGTGTGCTGTAATTTCATTGAGTATATGCACAAAACAGATCTCCATATTCCCAAAGGACATCTTACATAGAGCAACATGCGTTGAGAGAAGAAATGGGTGAAGAGCAGTACTTGGAGTCTGGTATAGTGTTGTTCTCCCAAAACCAGATTTTATTACAGCAGCAAGGTAAAAGGACCTGTAATTTCCAATTGGGGATTAGGTTGTCTGCCTGTGCCCTCAGCCCGAGATGGTGTTTGCAATGGGGAAAGGGATAGAGGGTGGAAAAATAGATAAAATGCCTCAGCAAAGTTGGAAGAAAACAGATGGAATTTTTTATACGTAACCAAGACAGAAGGTAAGGAGTTCCAGTTTTGAATTTCAGAAAAAACGAGTCGGACACAGTGTGATGATTCATGATTTCAACAGCATGAGGATACAGGGAGGAAGAAAAGCAAGTAGACGGTGTATTTGCAGCTTAGGAAACCTGCTCTCAAACTTCTGTCCAAAACCCTTTTTCTTTTAGGCGACCTGTGATTTTTATTAAGTGCACAGTTTCAAGACATTCCTGCGTGGAATTCCTGAGGCATCTGCATTTCTTCACGCTGTTATTAAATCTTAGGACAGCAGACAGTCCGTAACGCAAAATGCACCTGGACCTTGCCCAACAGGCTCCTGTTATATCTAAGCTACATCAATGTTGGCACATATGCCAACAGTATTGATTTCAGTGACAAGTTTTTGTTTAGTTCATGTCTTTCCGATTCCCCCAGTACTACATTCATTCACTGTTCACTTGACTTCAGTCACATTGTGTTAAGGCTGAAGGAGACTATTACAAGACAACAAGTCTAAAAGTTTTAAAGGGAAACAAAAATAGAGTGGAGAAGTCAGCCCCTTTCAACATATTAATTTAATTCCCATTCCATTTTCTTCAACCTCACTTGATGTTTCTCATTCCTGTCACTAACATATCGGAAGATTGTCACCAGACTTCCAGCAACAGCACTGTCGAGCAGTTATCAGTACATGCAGTTTTGAAAGGTAATGGAAAAGATGATTAAAGATCAAAGCATGGTCATATAAAGGCAACAGTGGATTGAGAAAAACTGGAAGGACGATTTTCTCCTTTTCGCTATCAGTGGCAAAATGGTAAACAAGGAATAAGAGCACATTTGTGATTTTGTTACAGATATTAAACAAAGGAAATCTTCCTTCATTGTCACCACATGGCTTGACTAATTGCCACTTTAACATGGAAACTGGGAGAGAGATTTCTACCATTGAAGCACCACCTATTTAAGTCTGTTTGGGCTGTCAAGATATATCCCATGCTAGTCCTTATTGGCATCATTTTGCCCTGATACTTCCTGTGCAAAGCCTCTCCAGGAGATAACATTTTCACAGCTTTTACTGTACATGATCCAAGCAACGTAAGTTTACTCAGACTTTGCCAGCAGGAAAGAATTGCCATGGCAACCAAAGTAGCCTAAATAAGTATTTACAAAATGTTCCAGCTGCAGTAATGAGAAACAGTGGGAAATCATCACGGAAGAAAAATGAAGAGGAAGGAAACAAACATGTTACGAAAGGAAAAATATTCATTTTCCCTTTAACGTGCTCATCTATGCACAGTTATTGAGGAAATAAATGTGATAAAATGTGTAAACACATCTTACTACTGTTAAAATACATTAAGTTTCTTATTTGCCCTTCCTCCCAAAATGTATCTTATTAAGCATTTTGCAATGGGTAAATACATTAAATAATGAGGTACAGGCCAGGAAAGGCCTAGGTTTCATCTGTGGCCTGCGTTGAGTTAGTTGATCTCATCTGGGTTAGCAGTAGGAGTGCTTCAATTGGCCTCAGTGCCCCTTGTCTGGGGAGGCTGGCTATAAGCCATAGTTCTTGTAGCTGATAGCCCTATAGTCAAATAGCCTGCTGACAATCATTGTCTCGGTTCACAGATGATGAATAACCACTGCAGTGAGGTGACTGGCAGCTACCAACATTTGTAGGACTGTACCCCAGCATGATTCAACACCTTTAGGACTGGAATGGAGACAAACAAAATGATACTTAGCAATGTCATGTAAATAGGCTGAATCTGACCAGAATCGCAAATGTCATAGTTACAGGCAATACGTCACGTATTGCCTGTCATTCAATTATGCTTCTTTGGATAGTTCAGTCAGCTTGGTAGAGGTCACCTTTGTTTGTTTGCTGTTGAAAATTGCTGTCAAGTTTCCCTGGCAGACAAAGCCAAGTGTACTGGAGTAAAGGATACAAATGATTCTAGCATATTGTAAATATAAATAAGGATATTCCAGAACATAAGGGGAAAAAAAAAATACCCAGGCAGTTCAGTTTGCTGTAATCCAAGGGCAGTTTTATTTTTGCTTTGGGAGAATGAAGCCAAATCAGCCAATCTGCGCCATTCTCCTGTATATATTTTGTCTGCGGGGTGCCTCAAATATTTGTGTATGGGGCTCACATTTCTACCTAATCGTAAGTAACTCACTTACTAGGTTTTGATGTGTGTCCAGCCCCAGCTCCAAAAGGTTGGACATTTCTGATTTGATGGACCTGCCTTCAGTTTTCTCTCATTATATTTAGCAGAGATTGGGAAAGGTGCCAATCATCAACACCGAACCTTGTACTCAAAAGTAATTCAACAAGTCTGGTTCCATCTGGAAACACATTCCTGGCCAAAATGTATTACAATTATGTTGACGTGTTGGGAAACAGGCAGATCTGTGCTCAAATGTAATGGCATAGCATCGACCACTTGCTTAATTCACCCATAAATAAAATGTTCTAAAATATTTGATAAAAATTGTACTGGATTTGTATTTACACTGCTGTTCGTGTAGATACCCACAAGAAGCAGGGGAGCAGTGTTAGAAAATGGCTACGTATAAGAAAAGCTATGTGTGTTCCTGTTTAAAATGCTCACTGAAGTGACAAGGAGCACAGGGAGATGGGACTGTTCCCAATGGTGTAGTCTGCACATTTCATACAGTTGTGTGTTATGAAGCAGCACGCAGAATAAACATGGCCTTTACGCAACTCTCACAAAGGAAAATGCTAATCTATTAACAATCCCTATTAGATTTGTTTAAGTCGGTACTGTGCGGCTGTGATTACCACACAGACACAGCTACCAGGTTTTAAAATATAGAGACAGAAAGATTGCGAAAATTTAATTGTGAATTTATGCATTAAAATGCAAATGACGAGGAAGCATGGGGGAGATCTAAATCCAATCCTGAACCTCCTGAAGATAGTTCCACCAAATCATGGATGCCCAACCTTTTAGACCTGGGGCTGGATACATGTGTGAAAAATAAATAAGTGGGCTGCTTAGGATGCCCCGGAGCATGGTACATTGGCGAGACCATGCAGACACTGCGACAACGGATGAACAGACACCGCGCAACAATCGCCAGACAGGAGGGTTCCCTCCCAGTCGGGGAACACTTCAGCAGTCAGGGACATTCAGCCACCGATCTTCGGGTAAGCGTTCTCCAAGGCGGCCTTCGAGACACACGACAACGCAAAATCGTCGAGCAGAAATTGATAGCCAAGTTCCGCACCCATGAGGACGGCCTCAACTGGGATCTTGGGTTCATGTCACGCTACACGTAACCCCACCAGCGAAAAAAGAGTTATCTGTTTTTAATACAACAGGTCATTCTCTCTCTTTCTCTTCCTTTCGGATGTTTCTCTCTCTCTCTCTCTCTCTCTGTCTTTTGTTCTGGCCGTTTGTATATTCGGTGGTCCTGTATGCAATGTCTCTCTGTCTGAACACTTTGGTTGCCTTGACAACGGGCAGTTGGAAAGATTATCTGTAATCACCAGGCATTGTTCTCTGACTATAAATGTGGTAACCCTCATGGAATCCCACACTTCACCTGACGAAGGAGAAAGCCTCCGAAAGCTTGTGATTTTCAAATAAAACTGTTAGACTATAACCTGGTGTTGTAAGATTCCTTACATTTGCTTATGATGAGGCAGAAATGTGAATACCAAAAGTTCGAGGCCCCCCCAGAGACAACATAAATACAGACAGGCTTATTTGGCGTCATTCTCCGAAAACCGGGTGCAAAAATATAACTGCCTTTTGATTACAGCAAACTAAACTGATTGGGTGTTGTGTGTGTGTTCTCCCCCCCCCCCTTACTTTATTCACATTTACAATATACCAGACACAGCCGTATTTCTTACTCCGATACACTTGGTTTTGTCTGCCAGGAAAACTTGGCAGCAATTTTCAGCAGCAAACAGAGGCAAAGTCTATCTATCTGATTGAAAAACAAACATTGAATGAGGTGCTGTAAATGACAGCCTTCCTGTTCTGTATAATTCACTGCAATATTATTTAACGTACTTACCCATCGCAGAATGCTTATTGCAATACTTAGGATATTTTGGGAGAAAGAGCCTTTCAAAACCTCCAAGAGTTTGAATTAAAACCTTTAATTGGCTTAGCTTCACACTTTCAATCCACATGCACATTTTGCCAGTTTTACACAGCCTGAACTGCATGGAAGCATCACAACTCATTTCCCAAAATTTAATTCAATCAGTGGAGTGAGCAGTGCATTGCATTTATGGAACTTGCTACAAGATACTGTTATATAAAACTTGTAAACAATTTTACAACACCAAGTTATAGTCCAGCAATTTTATTTTAAATTCACAAGCTTTCGGAGGCTTCCTCCTTCCTCAGGTAAATGTTCAGGAGCTCCTTGAAGCCTACGCATTTATGCATAGGCTTCAAGGAGCTCCTGAACATTTACCTGAGGAAGGAGGAAGCCTCCGAAAGCTTGTGAATTTAAAATAAAATTGCTGGACTATAACTTGGTGTTGTAAAATTGTTTACAATTGTCAACCCCAGTCCATCACCGGCATCTCCACATCATGTTATATAAAACAGCTGCTGTGGACCTCAAGCGCTGTGATAGACTAGTGAGTCCCACTAAAATGCAATCTATTGTTTAGTGACAACATCCACTAATTTAATCAATCTCTACTTTCACTCAATAGTAGCACACACATATTCTTCCCAAATCTGTGTTATCAGCGTTTAGTAACTAAGATGTATGTAGAATCAAATGCTCTAGTGGATCTGTGAAAATTATAATCACCTAAATAAAGTATGCCAAAAATACAAAAACTGAAGCTCCCACTTATGGAGTAATCAGTCTCCTGGTGAGCTTCTTGAGATTTTTTTTTATTGTCCTTCTGTTCTCTCTCTCTCTCTTTCTTTCCCCCCCCCCCCACCCCTTTGCTGGGGTACAATTATAGTTGTCTGGTATGTTCATGTGAGAGACTGGGCACTGAGTAAACGATTATTTGATCATGGAAGTCATCACAGCTGAATCCAGTCCTGTTCTCACCCAATGCCCACATATGCACTTTCCAGCTGGGGTCACTGGTTAGTAATTAGGAATGGGAACTCTAGCTGATTTTTTTCTCCTCCCTAATTCAAGGACGATGAGCCTAACTCAGCACAAACCAGGAACCTAGAATCCTTTTGTCTGTACGGTTCAGTATCACACCAAGGGGTGGTTTTATTCAGCAGGCCAGCGGGAGAAGTTTCTTCTTTAGACTTTATTTTATTTTTTCCTTAGCTCGAGGCTCACAATAATGCAGTTTGGCCTCTCCCGATGAAACTAAAGAAAACTCCACAATGAGTGACCCAAAATTAGATGTGCTACCCTTCTTGCAAAGGTGAAAATTGCAGGTCTGAATGCCAAAGCTGCTCAGCACTTGGATCTAAACCTCATTTGTAAATTTAAAAACTACTTGCATTTATATAGCGCCTTTCAGGATGTAGTTTATGATGTTTGTCATTCTGCACAAGTACAATGTTCTTTGGGATGTTTGGTTATGTGAAAGGTATTATTTAATGGGGTAATGGACCTTGAACAGGAAGCAGGTAAAAAGTTAGGAAAAGTGACTCGAAGGCACAGGAAAAGAGATAGGTTTTGAGGAATCTTTTGAAAGTGGTTAGAGAAATAATGAGGTAGAGAGTATCATAATATCATAATAGGTACCTGTGTCAGCTCTTTGAAAGAGCTATCCAATTAGTCCCACTCCTCAGCTCTTTCCCCATAGCCCAGTAAATGTTTTCCCTTCAAGCATTTATCCAATTCCCTTTTGAAAATTACTATTGAATCTGCTTCCACCACTCTTTCAGGCAGTGCATTCCAGATCATTAGAACTCGCTGCGTAAACAAACTGGCTCTTTTGCCAGTTACCAACCCTTCTGCCACTCCTTATTTACTCTATCAAAACCATTCATGATTTTGAACACCTCCATCAAATCGCTTCTTAACCTTCTATAATCTAAGGAGAACAACCCAAGCTTCTCCAGTCTCTACACATAACTGAAGTCCCTCATCCCTGCTACCATTCTAGTAAATCTCTTCTGCACCCTCTCCAAGGCCTTGACTTCCTTCCTAAAGTATGGTGCCCAGAATTGAACTCCAGCTGAGGCCTAACCAGTGTTTTAAGAATGTTTAGCATAACTTTCCTGCTTTTATACTCTATGCCTCTATTAATAAAGCCCAGGATCCCATATGCTTTTTTAAACAGCATCCTCAACTTGTCCTGCCACCTTCAAAGATTTGTGCATGTGCACCCCCAGGTCTCTCTGTTCCTGCATCCCCTTTAAAATTGTACCATTTAGTTTATATTGCCTCTCCTCATTCTTCCTACCAAAATGCATCACCTCACACTTCTGTGTGTAAAATTTCACCTGCCACGCGTCTGCACATTTCACCAGTCTGTCTATGCCCTCCGGAAGTCTGTTACTATCTTCCACATTGTTTACTACATTTCTGAGTTCCATGTCATCTGCAAACTTTGAAACTACACAAGTCCAGGTCATTAATATATATCAAAAAGAGCAGTGGTCCTAATATTGACCAGCGGGGACCACTATATACTTCCCTCCAGTCTGAAAAACAACCGTTCATCACTATTCTCTGCTTTCTGTCCTCTAGCCAATTTTGTATCCACGCTGCCACTGTCCCTTTAATCCCATGAGCTTTAATTTTGCTAACAAGTCTATTATGTGGTACTTTATCAAATGCCTTTTGAAAGTTCACATACACATCAACTGCACTATCCTCATCAACCCTCTCTGTTACTTCATCAAAGAACTCAATCAAGTTAATCAAACATGATTTTTTCTTTAACAAATCTGTGCTAACTTTAATTTATTAGCCCATACTTTTCTAAGTGCCAATTTATTTTGTCCCAGATTATTGTCTCTAAAAGCTTCCCCCTAAGAGATTTAGGAACAGAGTTCCAAAATGCAATATTGTGGAAAGCTGGAAAAATGTTGAGTTGAAACCAGGTATCTGAGATTCTCCAAGCACAGAACTTGCGCTCAGTGATTAGCTGTTTTCTTACTTCAGAGTTTTATTTGCAGATCTGAACAGCTCCCTAAATGGAAATGCACTCTTGACACAGTAACCTTGTTTATTCAACTCACCAGGGTTCATAGTCTCCTGGTAACCCTGCACTTCTGATTAAAATTGTCTCAGTTTACATTATAGTCACAGTGGGGCAATGCTTTGCACTAAGAGCAGGAGATGTATGTCATGCTGACCAACTGTCCATCGTGCAGCCTCTGTCATGCCTCCAACTAAGCCCCTCTGGAATGCTTTACCTCCAGAGTACCTTATGACTAATGATCACCTGAAGCAACTTTGAGTGTTGTGGGGTTCAAAAGCCCATTAACAAAAGACATTTGAAGGAAAGGGTCAACTGTACCCCTCTTAAACAAAGGCATTTGAAAACCTGCAAACACAGTAACGTAGCAGACTTTGTTCTCGCAAATCCTGTTTTCCCTCAATGACGCTGATGGTATTGGAAAAGTATGAGTTTCGGGATCGAGGACATGGTACTGCGGATAGAAATCTAGATTATTAAATAAGCTTGATGGATCATGTTCAGCTTAAAGTGTTGAATGGCTTTCAAAACACATTGGCTTTTGGAAACACAAGCTTTTCAACACAGCAGGTTGTAATGTAAGACAAGGCATACATCAAAGGCTTCGGATCGGCAAAGCAATGAGAGGTGTGAAAAGGCATTGGACCTTTCATTCCTATCTGGTAGTCTGTTCAAAGAGCTGGGAGTTGTGAAACATCATGTGGTATTGCATCCAGCATATGGTCAAATGGTGTAATAAATGGATTGGAAGCCATTAAAGCAATCAAAATTGGAGACATCAGGACCATTAAGGATGTCTGTGTATAGGCATCAAAGGGGCTATCTTTACTTGAAAGGCCATAAACAGAGACATTAAAGGGACCTTTTACATTCCATGGTTCGAGCACATGGTCTTTTCTACATCAAAAGGGTCTCCGGTCACATGATCAAAGTCTAAACTGTCAATCATTGAGATATGTTAATGATTGAGGCATAGCAACAGGGAGCTATTGGACAAAAAGAATGACACTCCCCAATCTTACGTCCAATTGGTAAAAAAAATATAAAAAGACTTTGAGAGAAGAACAGTCTTTTCACCACCCGGCAGTCACAAGGAACGTACACTGCAGTTCAACATCACGTAAGAAGAGGACCTCGAGTTTTGAAGAGCTGATCAACCTTCAGGTCCGATGAGTAAAATCCTTGGTTTAAAGGTTGGATATGTATTAATGATTTGCCTGATGTGTTTATGAATTGTTAAGTCATTACATAATAAAGTTGCAAATTATTAAGTGTATAGTGGGATTTTATAAAGGAAAGTCATATGTATGGCTTGATTTTGCTTCATGAATGCTTGTATGAATATTAAATAATTGCTTTTGACTAACGAAACTACCGTGAGCGATCGTGACTTTCTTTGCTTGACTATTTGTCCAGTTCCAAGAATCAGAGGAAATAACGAATTCCCTACAGTGTCAAAGTCAGCAATGCACAGACTCTAGATGAGAAAGCAGTTATCAGCGCTCCATCTCCCTTACATATACAAACTTATGCTTCGCAATCAATGGTTTTACACCATCAGCAATGTTAAACCTATTTCAATCCCCCTCCCGAGAACAGTGACTCACACTGCGGTACAATTGCATAGGCTTGAGAAGCCCTCAAGGGTCTCTTTGTGTGTGAGCCTAGACGGTGAGTGTCAGCAGTTTAATCGGACAGAACATCATAGCCAAGCCCGATAACTACCCAAGTGCACTTTACAGTAAGAGCCACAAGGTATCTACCCCAAATAGGAAACCTGGCTAGTTTTCTTTTCCTCATCCTTGGGCACAGAGCAACTATTGTACCCCATCTTTCCAGGTGAGATCGGTACAGACTAGAAAGTGAACCCAAAACCTTCCTGTTCTGCTTTGCTCAATAACACACATGTTGCCTTTACTCAGTAAGCCATGACATTACTTGGAACAAAAATCCACCTGCAGAACTGTGACTGCTCTGTTTTAGTTTCATTTCCCTCATCTAGAGTCCCACCAACAGTACAGGTCATTCCAACATTCCAAGAGTTCGGATGGATAAAACCAGTGCCAGGCCTCCTCTTTTGCTCTTTATCCCAATTTTTCATGCCAGTTTTCTTCTTTCCCTCTTCTGCTATTTGTATCAATCCTTAATTGCGTAGGTTCAGCCAACCTCTGATATGGCTTTAAATTAAATAGGGGGGAAGGGGTGAGTTCAGGTGGGGGGAAATTTAGAATGTTGAAGAGAAAGGACAAGGAAGTAGTACAGGGAAGAGATAGGGGTAATGATAACCAGAGTGTGACAGGAACAGACAGAGCGAACAAACATAAGAGTACACCAGCAAATGGGGTCACAGTAGAAAAAAATGGTAAAAAGACAAAATTAAAGGTTCTTTATCTGAATGATCGGAGCATTCGTAAGATAGGTGAATTGATAGCACAAATAGAAACAAATGGGTATGATCTCGTTGCCATTACAGAGATGTGGTTGCAAGGTGACCAAGGTATGTCAGATATCCCTGATTATTCAGGGGTATCTGACATTTCGGAAGGATAGGAAGAAAGGAAAAGGTAGTGGGGTAGCTCTGTTAATAAAGGATGAAATTAGTACAACAGTGAGAAATTATCTTGGCTCAGAAGATTAAGATGTAGAATCAATTTGGGTGTAAGAAATAGCAAGGGTAAGAAATCACTGGTGGGAGTATTCTATAGGCCCCCTAACAGTAGCCACACTATCGGGCAAAATATAAATCAAGAAATAATGGGGGCTTGTAAAATAAAAAGGTAATGCAATAAACATGGACAAATTTAACTTTCATATACGCAATTAGATTATGAAAATAAATTAGCAAAAAATATAAAAACAGATAGCAAGAGTTTCTACAGTTATATAAAAAGAAAAAGGGTGGCTAAGGCAAACGTAGGTCCCTTAGAGGATGAGACCGGGAAATTAATGGTGGGAAACATGGAGATGGCAAAAATGCTGAACAAATATTTTGTTTCAGTCTTTACGGTAGAGGACACTAAGAATATCCCAACACTGGACAAACAGGGAGCTCTAGGGGGGGAGGAGCTAAATACGATTAAAATCACTAAGGAATTGGTACTCAGTAAATTAATGGGACTCAAGGCGGATAAATCCCCTGGACCTGATGGCTTACATCCTAGGGTCTTGAGGGAAGTGGCAGTAGGGATTGTGGATGCTTTGGTAATAATTTTCCAAAATTCTCTGGACTCGGCAAAGGTCCCAGCAGATTGGAAAACTGCTAATGTAACACCCTTATTTAAAAAGGGTAGTAGGCAGAAGGCTGGAAATTATAGACCAGTTAGCCTAACATCTGTGGTGGGTAAAATTCTGGAGTCTATTATTAAGGAGACAGTAGCGGAACATTTGGATAAACATAATTTAATAGGACAAAGTCAGCATGGCTTTACGAAGGGGAAGTCATGTCTGACAAATTTGCTTGAGTTCTTTGAGGATAAAACGTACAGGGTGGATAAAGGGGAACCAGTGGATGTAGTGTATTTGGACTTCCAGAAGGCATTCGACAAGGTGCCACATAAAAGATTATTGCTCAAGATAAAGAATCACTGGATTGGGGGTACTTTTCTGGCATGGGTGGAGGATTGGTTATCTAACAGGAAGCAGAGAGTTGGGATAAATGGTTCGTTCTCGGACTGGCAACCAGTAGCCAGTGGTGTTCCGCAGGGGTTGGTGCTGGGTCCCCAACTCTTTACAATCTATATTAACGATTTGGAGGAGGGGACCGAGTGTAACATATCAAAGTTTGCAGATGATACAAAGATGGGAGGGAAAGTAGAGAGTGAGGAGGACATTAAAAACCTACAAGGGGATATAGACAGGCTGGGTGAGTGGGCGGAGATTTGGCAGATGCAATACAATATTGGAAAATGTGAGGTTATGCACTTTGGCAGGAAAAATTAGAGAGCAAGTTATTATCTTAATGGCGAGAAACTGGAAAGTACTGCAGTACAAAGGGATCTGGGGGTCCTAGTGCAAGAAAATCAAAAAGTTAGTATGCAGGTGCAGCAGGTGATCAAGAAGGCCAATGGAATGTTGGCTTTTATTGCTAGGGGGATAGAATATAAAAACAGGGAGGTATTGCTGCAGTTATATAAGGTATTGGTGAGACCGCACCTGGAATACTGCATACAGTTTTGGTCTCCATACTTAAGAAAAGACATACTTGCTCTCGAGGCAGTACAAAGAAGGTTCACTCGGTTAATCCCGGGGATGAGGGGGCGGACATATGAGGAGAGGTTGAGTAGATTGGGACTCTACTCATTGGAGTTCAGAAGAATGAGAGGCGATCTTATTGAAACATATAAGATTGTGAAGGGGCTTGATCGGGTGGATGCGGTAAGGATGTTCCCAAGGATGGGTGAAACTAGAACTAGGGGGCATAATCTTAGAATAAGGGGCTGCTCTTTCAAAACTGAGATGAGGAGAAACTTCTTCACTCAGAAGGTAGTAGGTCTGTGGAATTTGCTGCCCCAGGAAGCTGTGGAAGCTACATCATTAAATAAATTTAAAACAGAAATAGACAGTTTCCTCGAAGTAAAGGGAATTAGGGGTTACGGGGAGCGGGCAGGAAATTGGACATGAATTTAGATTTGAGGTTAGGATCAGATCAGCCATGATTTTATTGAATGGCGGAGCAGGCTCGAGGGGCCGATTGGCCTACTCCTGCTTCTATTTCTTATGTTCTTATGTTCTTATGTATTGGACAAAACAAATTGGCAAAAGTAGCCTTGAGGATGAGTTCATAGAGTGTATTCGGGACTGTTTCTTAGAATAATACATTGTGGAACCAACAAGGGAACAGGCCATTTTAGATCTGGTGATGGGTAATGAGACAGGATTAATTAATTACCTCAAAGTAACGGATCCCTTAGGAAACAGTGATCATAATTTGATGAATTTCACATCCAGTTTGAGAGTGAGGATCTTGGATCTGAAACTACTGTATTAAACCTAAATAAGGGCAATTACAATGGCATGAGGACAGAGTTGGCTGAAGTGGACTGGGAAAACAGATTAGAAGGTATGACAGTAGATAAGCAGTGGCAGACATTTAAAAAGATATTTTATGACAACAAAAATATATCCCAGTAAGGAGGAAAGACTCCACAAGAAGAGTGTACCAACCATGGCTAACTAAGTTAAGGATGGTATCAAGTTAAAAGATAAGGCATACAACATGGCAAAGATTAGTGGTAAGCCGAAGATTGGGAAAACTTTAGAAATCAGCAAAGGAGGACTAAAAAGAGGGAGAAAATAGATTATGAGAGTAAAGTAGCAAGAAATATAAAACTGACAGTAAAAGCTTTTACAAGTATTTAAAAAGAAAGAGAGTAGCTAAAGTAAGTATACGTCCCTTAAAGGATGAGACTGGGGAAATAATAATGGATAACAAGGAAATGGCAGAGGCATTGAACAGATATTTTGTATTTGTCTTCACAGTACAAGACACTAATAACATACCAATAATATTAGATAATCAAGGGGCAAAGGGGAGGGAGGATCTAAAAACAATCACTATCACTAGGGAAAAAGTACTAGGCAAACTAATGGGTTGTAGGCTGACAAGTCCCCTGGACCTGATGACTTTCATCAGAGGGTCTTCATAGAATCATAGAAGGTTACAGCACGGAAGGAGGCCATTCGTCTCATCGAGTCTGCGCCGGCTCTATGCATGAACAATCCAGCTAGTCCCAATGCCTCACCCTATCCTCGAAACGAAAAAATGTGCAGGGCTACAAGTACTTATCCAGTTCCCTTTTGAAGGATATGATCAAATCTGCCTCCACCACTCCCTCGGGCAGTGCATTCCAGATCCCAACCACTCGCTGTGTAAAAATTTTTTTTCCTCATAACACCTTTGGTTCTTTTGCCAATCACCTTAAATCTATGCCCTCTGGTTCTTGACTCTTCCGCCAATGTGAACAGTTTCTCTCTATCCACTTTGTTAGACCCTTCATGAAAGAATAGTGGATGAATTGGTTGAAATCTTCCAAAATTCACTGGATTCTGGCAAGGTCCCAGTGGATTGGAAAACTGCAAATGTAACGCCCCTATTTGAGAAAGGAGGGAAACAGAAAGCAGGTAACTATAAGCCAATTAGCCTAACATCTGTAATTGGGAAAATGCTAGAATCAATTATTAAGGAAGTAGTAGCAGGACATTTAGAGACTCAAAATAAAATAAAATCAATGAAAGGGAAATCATATTTGACAAATTAATTAGAGTACTTTGAGGAAGTAACGAGCAGGGCGGATAAAAGGGAACCATTAGATGTAGTGTATTTGGATTTCCAAAAGGCATTCGATCAGGTACCACATAAAAGGTTACTGCACAAGGTAAAAGCTCATGGTGTTGGGGGTAATGTATTAGCATGGATGGAGGATTGGCTAACTAACAGAAAACAGAGAGTCGGGATAAAGGGGTCATTTTCAGGATAGCAATCTGTAACTAGTGGGGTGCTGCAGGGATCAGTGCTGGGGCCTCAACTATTTACAATATATATCAATGACTTGGATGAAGGAACAGTGTCTTGTGGCCAAATTTGCTGATGATACAAAGATAGGTGGAAAAGTAAGTTGTGAGGAGAACAAAAAAGGGCTTGATTTTCCCAGGAAATTGTGGGTGCAATGGGGGCGAAAGTCAGGGAAATCCCATTTGGGTTCAGAAGCCGGCTCCAACCCACCGACTTCACCACGGACGCACCTGTGTGCGCGCGTGCGTCCCGAATCCGGAAGTCCCGCCGGCTTTAATTGTCAATGGGATGATAGTTAAAGAGCCAAATGTACCTCATTGAGGTACTTAAGCATTTTACTTGTGACATATTAGATAGTTGGAACGATTTTTAAACTTACCTGGGTGGCTTTCCCATGGCTTCTGATTCACGCCTGGTGAATCAACCTACCTTTCCACCCTGCTCCAATGTCCGATGTCTCACTCTTCGATCTCCCCCTCTTTATCCCCTCTCCCTCTTCCCCCTCTTCACCCCCCGATCTTCCATTCCAGCACCGGATGACGCCTCGCTCTCTCCACCGCCCCCCACCATCGTGTTGCAGCTCCTGATGGCAGCCAGCCTGTCAATCAGGCTAGCTGCTGGGTGCGAAACCCAGAGAGAGCATGTTAATCACCATCAATTACAATGCTATCGCGTCGGAAACAGTAAGTTTTGTTTATTTGGGTTTTCCATGCGCACCTTCACCCCCCACCATTTCAAAATTGAGCCCAAAGTGTCTGAAAAGGGATATTGACAGGTTAAGTGAGTGGGCAAAAATTTGGCAGATGGAGTATAATATGGGAAAATGTGAAGTCATCGATTTTGGTAGGAAGAATAAAAAATATTATATGGAGAAAGATTACAGAATGCTGCGGTACAGAATGATTTGGGTGTCCTTGTATGTGAAACACAAAAAGTTAGCATACAGGTGCAGCAGTTAATCCGGAAGGCAAATGGAATATTGGCCTTTATTTCAAGGGAGATGGAGTGTAAAAGCAGGGAAGTCTTGCTACAACTGTATAGGGTGCTGGTGAGACCACACCTAGAGTACTGCGTACAGTTTTGGTCCCCTTATTTAAGGAAGGATATACTTTCATTGGAGGCGGTTCAGAGAAGGTTCACTAGGTTGATTCCGGGTATGGAAGGGTTGTCTTATGAGGAAAGATTGAACAGGTTGGATCTATACTCACTGGAGTTTAGAAGAATGAGGGGAGATCTTATTGAAACAAAAAAGATTCTGAGGGGGCTTGACAGGGTAAATGCCGAGAGGATGTGTCCCCTCCATAGGGGAATCTAGAACTAGGGGGCATAGTCTCAGAATAAGGGGTCACCCATTTAAGACAGAGATGACAGATATTTCTTCTGAGGATTTTGAACCTTTGGAATTCTTTGCCCCAAAGAGGTTGAGTCACTGAATATATTCAAGACTGAGTTAGACAAATTTTTGATCAGCAAGCGAGTAAAAGGATATGGGGAAAGAGCGGGAAAGTGGAGTTGAGACTAGAATCAGATCAGCCATGATCTCATTGAATGGTGGAGTAGGCTCGAAGGGGCAAATGGCCTACTTCTGCTTCTATCTCTTATGTTCTTATGATACCTTCCCCAAATAGCTCCTCTTCATGTGTGTATCTTGACGGTGAGTGTCAGCAGGCTATTGCACTTTGGTGGCCTAGTCCTGGAGGTAATGTTTTCATTTGTTAAGCTCCTAGCTAGAAGATATACAGAATTATAAAGTTAAAAATGTGCTGCTGACAACAGCGATCTAAACAAGACCAAAAGCAGAGACAGGGAACTTGTAAAAGAAATGGTTACTCTTCATTATTATTAAGAATCCAGTTCTATGCACAACAGATTTGATCCCTAATTTGTATTGTATTAGCTGATCTCTGCCGGAGTGGCAGTAGCGGTGCTATAATTAGCTACAGTGCTCCTGAGTATGGAAGGAAAAGGAAAAAAATCAGCCAGCAGCCCCTACTTCTGATCAATAGTCAGAGGCTCTGCTGGAAGAGCGTACTTTTGGCATCAATCTCAAATGTGAGTAACCTCCTTACATTCATGTTCAAGGCCCAGATATGAATAATAGCCACTTGAGTAAGGAAAGTATAGTGCGACTGGCACCCTTGGGATAGTACCCTGGCATGAATCAGGAAACAAAAGATATATATGAAAATGCCAAAGGAATTTACGTGCAGCGACTTTTTCTTTAAATCTCTTTCTGAAATCTCTGCACAGAACAGCGTCAAACAAAACAGGTTTATCTGAAAACTTAAATTCGATGCTTCCAAAGGGCAATAGGCACAAACTTTCATTTGCAAAGACAACTTTATTCTCCTGTTTCTACATTCCAGTAGTGCAATCTTATCTTTTCATTGTGCATAGCTAATAACTTGAAGGATTTTGAAATTCAAAATCCATCACCAAGAACTTTGTTTCTAACGAAGCTTCCACAAATAGGGTTTTGAATAGCTATCGATCAAATGCCAAGAACAAAACCCAAAAGGTTTGATTCAGGGTGGGAAGTCTTCAGAAAAAGTGCACATTATCAAAAGTATTCTGGTTTAAGGTAGTGGGTGATATAATGGATTAGCACATTGGCCTTAGGTTTGAATCCAACCCAGATTGTTGGGATTAAATTGCTGCTTGTAAGAATCTTAAATAAAATTAATTTGGAGAGCTTCAATCTTAATTGCCTTGAATTCAAGGTTCAAAACTAGTAATTCAGCACTAAAGGATAAATTCAATACTCCCACACACTCAGCAGGAGCCACGCTTGAAGAGATTGTGGGTCGGAGACAGGGCAAGATCATTGCAGCACTAATTCTGTGACCTAATCTCCCTTTGAACGTGATTCCTCATTAACAGCACAAGAGCATTCAATATTATCCTTAAATTATCAACCTCACTCAGAAAAGTCATATGGATGACTGATAGGAGAAAGAGAGTATGTTACATAGGTTAAGAAGGGGATGCTCTTCTGATGCTTGGGTTAGAGGGGATTTGTATCTTGGTAAAATGATTACCATTTCAACTTATTAAATTTCTAAACAAGGAACACTCAATGACCAAGAGTGGCACCATGTCAACTAGCCATTGAGGGAATGGAATTCAGCCTCTTTGGAATATATATATATATTTTTAAAATGTGGCAAATTCAGGGGGAAAACTCTCCAGTGGCTGGAGGCATACCTAGCACAAAGGAAGATGGTAGTGGTTGTTCGAGGCCAATCATCTCAGCTCCAGGACATTGCTCAGGAGTTCCTCAGGGCAGTGTCCTAGGCCCAACCATCTTCAGCTGCTTCATCAATGACCTTCCCTCCATCATAAGGTCAGAAATGGGGACGTTCGCAGATGATTGCACAGTGTTCAGTTGAATTCGCAACCCCTCAGATAATGAAGCAGTCTGTGCTCGCATGCAGCAAGACCTGGACAACATCCAGGCTTGGGCTGATAAGTGGCAAGTAACATTCGCGTCAGACAAGTGCCAGGCAATGACCATCTCCAACAAAGTAGAATCTAACCACTTCCACTTGACATTCAACAGCATTACTATCACCAAATCCCCCACCATCTACATCCTGGGGGTCACCATTGACAAGAAACTTAACTGGACCAGCTATATAAATACTGTGGCTACAACAGCAGGTCAGAGGCTGGGTATTCTGTGGCGAGTGACTCACCTCCTGACTCCCCAAAGACTTTCTACCATCTACAAAAGCACAAGTCAGAAGTGTAATGGAATACTCTCCACTTGCTTGGATGAGTGCAGCTCCAACAACACTCGAGCAGCTCGACACCATCCAGGACAAAGCAGCCCGCTTGATTGGCACCCCATGCACCACTCTAAACATTCACTCCCTTTACCACCAGCGCACCATGGCTGCAGTGTGTACCATCCACAGGATGCACTGCAGCTACTCACCAAGGCTGCTTTGACAGCACCTCCCAAACCCGCGACCTCCACCACCGAGAAGGACAAGGGCAGCAGGCACATGGGAACACCACCACCTGCACGTTCCCCTCCAAGTCACACACCATCCAGACTTGGAAATATATCGCCGTTCCTTTATCGTCGCTGGGTCAAAATCCTGGAACTCCCTACCTAACAAACTGTGGGAGAACCTTCGCCAAACGGACTGCAGCGGTTCAAGGCGGCGGCTCATCACCACCTTCTCAAGAGCAATTAGCGATGGGCAATAAATGCTGGTCTCACCAACAACGCCCACATCCCATGAACGAATAAAAATAATTCACTCATTGCCTTAGATCTATAAATAATGTGGTGACAAATATTTTTCTGCATGTGCAACACAAGTTTGTAGATCCTCCATAAATTAGTCTCACTAATGTGCCCAAGTAGATGGTTTCACTGTTGTGTATTTTGTACATGTGTAACTCGACTGGTTGCAGTGAGGAGGAGACAGGTGCAACCGATCGATGTTGGCCAATCTGTGGCATTGCAGCCAATTATCTGGGATATTGTGGTGGGTTGTTGGCCTGGTGGAGCAATATTGTATCCAGTTGTTATCTGGTGCATGGTTGTATTGTATCCAGTTCTGGTCCGAGATAGTTTGTATGCTGGTCCCTTGTGCTGGTATGCAGCTAATGGAGGCTTTCCCTGCCTGTATGAGCCTGAATTTTTGACCTAAAATAAGTGCCCTACAATATATATCTTAGAAACTTTGTGTGATCATTTTGCAAATAGCAATATCGCACAAAGGACAAGCTGAATGACCAATTCATGTGCATTTTTTGGTGTTGGTTGAAGTAGAAATGGTGGCCAGAGCACCATGAAAACTTTCTACTCATCATTAACTAGGCTGGCACTCCAGTGCAATGAGCTCAAATCCTTCGACTGGTGTTTGAAATACAATCTTATGACTCAGGCAAGAGAACTGTAATCTAAGGCAAACTGACATTACAAAAACATCCAAAAAGTCATAACTTTTCTTCAAAGCATTAATGTGGGCAAAGCGCATCAAAATTACAAAAGATTTAAACTGAAACGCTGAGTTATATAACCTTAAGATCTCACCTCCATGAGGAAAAGGAATCTCAGGATTTCTTTTCCCCGCTACACAAACTGGGTTGAGCGCACCAAATTACTCAAGTTGAAATTTGATGCCAAAGTCCAGCTCATCCTCCTTTTGCTTGGCTTTGCTTCCTGGCTCTCCCAGGAATTTTAATAATGTAGGTAAAGGGCCCAACAGCCCAGAGCCACAAGCATAAATCTATGAGAGTAGAAAAAAAATCAATAGTAGGATTGGTACAGGCACTAGGGATTTCAGTTGTGTTTTTGCCGCTTGTAAAATCATTGCGGCATGTAACATTTCTCTTCAGTTAATCATTATGTTTATTAGGTGAGCCAAATGCAAATGTTACACACCAGGCTCACGTACTCTGAAAACAATTTAAGCCATTAGCCATGCGCTCGAAGTTAATCAATCATACATTAGTAAAATATGATAACCCAAAAGCTGCCTTTAGCCAGTAAAGAGATCCGCAGCATTTTAACACTTAGTTCTCTGCCCTCAGGATACAGACTATATTAAGACTCTGCAAGTTTGGCCTGGGTAGCATGGCAGTTCGATACATCAGCAAAGATACTCAGGCCATTGAGTGGTAGAGCTCATGTCCATAATTTTCTTCTCTAGGTTGGTACTCATTCAACATCTAATGGCTGGTTAATAGACTGCAACACTGGTGGTGTGGAAACTAAAGTATGAAGACTATATTTTAACCCAAGTATGAAAGTAAAAGTCAGTTTTAGCAGGCTAAAAAAAAAAATCCTCTGCTGAAAATATAGAGCCCCTGGTGTTTATGTTCAAAATCTCGAAGTCTACTTATCATACCAATGGAACTTGGAGAGGGCTGGGGTGAAAGCCTGAGCAGGAAACCAGCCTAACGATTGGCAGGCCCGTCCGGGAGAGGCACAGCCGACTTCCCACCCTAAACAGTTGGGAAGTCGACAGGAAGAAGAGAAGAGGAAGTCAGGCAGCCCAAAGACCGCCCGCCAGGTCCAATGCAGCTGCGGGGGAGGGGGGGCAGGTGAGGCCTCATTTTCCTATGGGAATATTCCCTAATATTTAGCATGGTCTTCAATATGAATCTATATATGACAGTGCAAGTATCCTAGTCCTGCTATCATACTACACCAAAGGTTGTTCATGAGCAAGGTCAATTCCCTAATGGTTTGTATAATGTTGCATGCATAAGATACAGTCCAGTTACAACCCCAAAATAATAAGAATGAAGGAAAGAATTTCAAATCTAAGTGAATGAATGAGTCTCCTACTATGACTTAGTAGACAATATGGTGAGACACTGAGTAAGTTTGATCCTTGGTCCCTGCTGGGTAAGTCAATCTCAAACAAAGCAGCATTGAAGGCTAAACAATTGTCCTCAGCATTCCTGAGCTAGGAAAGGGAAAAAAGGTAGGGTTCCAACTATATTGATAAAAGTGCACATATGTTGGGTCAAGGTAGATTTGGACTCTTCTGTGACATGCCCTATAACTAACAACATTTGCTGTTTAGAATCCCAAGAATGGGCCCATAAAGGCATGGTAACAAAAGGGCTGCTACCCATTTTTATGCAAGAAAATAATGGTCTTACCTTGAATTTCTTTTATTTTTATTGAAGTCAATTTTATTTCTGCCAAGTCAGAATCAAACACTCCTGCATCAGGCACAGCTTAGGTTATATACAATGAAGCTTTTCCTACTCTTCTCAGGCAGTGTCTCTCAGCCCCAACCTCAGCGTGACATTTTTCCATTTCTCATCTGAGTAACGTAATCTATTTAGTGCTGAACCACAGGCATTTTTTTGTACTATGGATTGGACTGATACTGTCCAAACTCATTTCATATAGGATCCTTACAACCAAAGACAGGGGGTAACTTCCACTCCATCAGTCTGGGCTGGATTTAAACTCATGTCCCGTAGGTGAAAGGCCCATGTCCAACCACTGCACCACTTAGTCCCCCATTTATTAAAATGAAGCAACTTTTATACAACGACCTTATAACCAAACAATTTTAGTGAAAATAGAGGGAGGTCTGGTGATAAACGGATAGAGCTGAGGGCAATTGAAATACATCATAATGGATAATTTCAAGTACAATGGAATTTGATTCCCACATTCCTCTAATGAACTTTGTACCAAATTGTCATTCAAAATTATATGATTTATACACACACAAACCATTAATAAAAAGAAAAATTGCATACCAAAATGAAGGAGTAACAATCCAATTACACAGTCCTTCTGTGGCCAACAAGTACCACCATCCACCAATAAATGCCAGTGTTACAGACAAAAATCAATAAATGTTGGTGGGATTCACTCCAAATGAGACAAAAAATGTATTGATTAAATATGCATCTCCAACTACTAACTTTAAATATACTACTAAAACTACTCAGTAATTAAACTGCATGTCAATGGATTCTGTTGCCAAGAGAAGATGAAGCATAAAATGGCCATACAAATTGGCCCTTTTGAAATATTCAAGCTGGCTCCAACAAATAAGACAAACTATACTCATAGATTATATTTTCCCTGATGACTCAGTTTACATAGTGAATATCTGAGGTGAAAAGACCACAAAAGTACTAGGTTCTATTCCCCGTCTATGCTGAGTTATCTAATCTGAAGTGAACATATTTAGGGTACAATTGGAGTTGGCTGTGGTGTTATCCTTGGTTGAATAGTTTGCTGATAAGCATTATCTAGGTTCATACATAGATAATGGGCACTTGGGTGAGGTAATGAAGAGTACCATATGCTTGTATAACCATATCCTAGCAAGAATTCAATGCTGTCAGTAGTGGAAAGGAGCAGTGGAATTGGGCAAAGAAAAAAAATATATATACAGTGGTTGAAATTGTTACTTGGAAAAATGGAAATTTTCAAAATGGCTGCTTTAAATTATCTCAGTTAGATTCAAGACTGTAACTCATTCTGGTATCAATTTAGAGGTTTTTTTCTTAGTCGTTGAAACCTGACCCAGTCACCTGCACTATATGCACATATCACAAACATAAAATCTCTCTGACTGGATGTACATATAAAGAGAGCAGAGCAAACTCCAGCAGGTCTTACGTTAAAACTTTGGGGGTAACTTTAACCTAATTTGCCAGGCAGGAAACCCACGGGATCGGGTGGAATGCCAGTTTTATGGCCAGCCAGTAATGCTCTCCATTGACTTCAAGTTAAGGTTAAAATTGCCCTGTTTATCTTGGATTTACAACAGGTTAAAACATTGAGCCGGATTTTGCTTTGAAAACAACGACGAGGCTAGCCGTGCTCACTGTTATTTCTGTGCATCTGGTACAGTGACTGCACATACACTGTCAAACAGGAAATCTAGACTTTCCTCCACCAGATGCCCTGTGCTCCTCTGCATCTCGCCTGCTGACTCACCATTAAAATGAATGGAACGCGTGAAATTTCTCTACTGCCCTGATGGATACAAAGCAATCTCGCCAGAAGGCAAGACAAGTTTTTGTTTTAAGTCTAAGCAAACTTTTAACAACTGCCAAACAACCTCTATGGCACTGAAAATTTACTTTTACAAGAGTCTCATTCCTTCAGATTTGAATTATTGTTGGACATTTAAAAAAGTTTTTTTTAAAAAAAACTTTGTGTCTCTTTTATCTCTGTCTTTTAATTCAATATTCCCTACCCTCTCTATTTTGCTTTCTGTACCTGATCTGACATTGAATTCATTATTCTAACGTACACTTCCTGGTTCCGACTGTGTGGCTTATTGACATGCTTCAATCTGATTGGTTAAGGGGATATACAGTTGCTTGCCCCGTTCACACAGGTCCCAGATGCCCTGTAGAAGGCGCAGTGCTAGATTGAGGACCCCATGAGAGGAACTTGCCGTGCAAAAGCCCATGAAAAGTCTATGGGCAAGTCCAAGTCTACCAAACAGCAGGCACTATTCGTTCGCTGCTTACGGGCCATTACAGGATGAAACACTTCAGGAGACTGTTTAAACTAAATAGTTAAGTTGTAAACCTGGGTGAAAGAGGCCACTCAGCAGTATTGAAATGTTTCAAGTGCATTACATACTAAGATAACAACAATGACATCCAGCAAGACACAGAACAATGGTCATCCAAGAGGGACAAAACAATAATATAAACTAGAATTAAAATTTCCTGGTAATTAGCTTTAGGTTTCCCAATAAACCTACAGCAGGAATTCACAATTGTTAAACCATTGGTGTAATTGTCATCATGCATCACAGATTTATTTCAGATTTTATTTACTCCTTGTTATCATAGAATCATAGAATGATGCAGCACAGTAGGCGGCCATTTGGCCCATCGTGCCTGTGCCGACTCTTTGGTAGAGCTATCCAATTAGTTCCACTCCTCTGCTCTTTCCCCATAGTCCTGTAATTTTTTTCCATTCAAGTATTTATCCAATTCCTTTTTGAAAGTTACTATTGAATCTGCTTCCACCAGCCTTTCAGGCAGTGCATTCCAGATCATTACAACTCGCTGTATTAAAAAATGCTTCCTCACATCACCTCTGCTTCTTTTGCCAATCATCTTAATTCTGTATCCTCTGGTTACTGACCATTCTGCCACTGGAAACAGTTTCCCCTTATTTACTCTTTCGAAACCCTTCATTTTGAACACCTCTGTTAAATCTCCCCTTAAGCTTCTCTGCTCTACGGAGAACAATCCGAGCTTCTCCAGTCTGTCCACATAACTGAATACCCTCATCCCTGGTACCATTCTAGTAAATCTCTTCAGCACTGTCTCCAAGGCCTTGACTTCCTTCCTAAAGTGTGGTGCCCAGAGTTGAACTCAATACTCCAGCTGAGGCCTAACCAGTGTTTTATAAAGGTTTAGCATAACTTCCCTGCTTTTGTATTCTATGCCTCTATTAATAAAGCCCAGGATCCCATATGCTTTTTGAACAGCCTTCTCAACTTGTCCTGCCACTTTCAAAGATTTGTGTATATGCACCCCCAGGTCTCTCTGTTCCTGTACCTCCTTTAAAATTGTACCATTTCCTCATTCTTCCTACCAAAATGTATCACTTCACACTTCTCTGCGTTAAGTTTCATTTACCATGTGTCTGCACATTTCACCAATCTATGTCCTCCGGAAGTCTGTTACTATCCTCCACATTGTTTTGTGTCATCTGCAAACTTTGAAATTATACCCTGTATACCCAAGTCCAGGACATTAAAATATATCAAAAAGAGCAGTGGTCCTAATATCGGCCCCTGGGAAACACCACTGTATACTTCCCTCCAGTCTGAAAATCAACTGTTCACCACTACTCTCTGCTTGCTACTCTTTAGCCAATTTTGTATCCACGCTGCCACTGTCCCTTTAATCCCATGGGCTTTAATTTTGCTTATTATGTGGTACTTTATCAAATGCCTTTTCAAAGTCCAGATACACATCAGCCGCACTACCCTCATCAATCCTCTTCGTGACTTCATCAAAGAACTTAATCAAGTTAGTCAAACACAATTTTTGCTTTTAAAAAATCCATGCTGACTTTCATTTATTAGCCCATACTTTTCCAAGTGCCAATTAATTTTGTCCTGGATTACTGTCTCTAAAAGTTTCCCCACCACCGATGTTAGGCTGACTGGCCTATAATTGCCGTGTTTATCCGTCTCCCCTTTTTTAAACATGGGTGCAACATTTGCAATCTCCAGTCCTCTGGTACCATCCCCATATCTATTAATTATAATATATAAAGGGATAAATAAGATCTGAAATAAAAGCAGAAAATGCCAGAAATGCATAGCGGGTATTGTCAGCATCTGAATCAGAAAGATACATTAATGCTGCGGGCAAATCATTCCTCATGGGGTTCACACCAGCAACATTAACCTTTCTCTTTCAGATGCTGATAAACCTGTTGCATGTTTTCCAGAATTTCTGTTTTTATTTCAGATCTCCAACAGTTACATCTTTTCTTCTTATCGCCAGTAAACTAAGTCTGTAATCTTACCTTGGATACGCCGATTTATAATGTCATCACAATCTTTGATTATAGAATCACAGAAAATTTATGGCACAGAAGGAGGCCATTCGGCCCATCGTGTCTGCGCCAGCCGAAAATGAGCCACCCAGCCTAATCCTATTTTCCAGCACTTGATCCGTAGCCATGTGGGTCACGGCACTTCAGGTGCATATTCAGGTACTTTTTCAATGAGTTGAGGGTTTTTGCCTCTACCACCCTTTCAGGCAGTGAGTTCCAGACCCCTACCACTCTCTGGGTGAAAAAATTTTTCCTCCACTCCCCTCTAATCCTTCTACCAATCACTTTAAATCCATGCCTCCTGGTTTTTGACCTCTTAAGGGAAAAAGGTCCTTCTCGTCCACTCTATCTAGGGCCCTCAATTTTATATACCGCAATTAAGTCACCCCTCAGCCTCCTCTGTTCCAAGGAAAACAACCCCAGCCTTTCTAATCTTTCCTCATAGCTAAAATTCTCCAGTCCTGACAACATCCTCGTAAATCTCCTCCGTACCCTCTCCAGAACAATCACATCTTTCCTGTAATGTGGTGACCAGAACTGTGTGCAGTACTCAAGCTGTGGCCTAACTAGTGTTTTATACAGTTCCAGCTTAACCTCCCTGCCCTTATATTCTATGTCTTGGCTAATAAAAGGAAAGCATTCCATATGCCTTCTTAACCAACTTATCTAGCTGTCCTGCTACCTTCAGGGATCAGTGAACATGCACTCCAAGGTCCCTCACTTCCTCTACACCTCATTATCCTCCCATTTATTCGCTTGCCTTGTTTGCCCTCCCCAAATGCATTACCTCACATTTTTTTGGATTAAATTCCATTTGCCACTTTTCTGCCCACCTGACCAGTCCATTGATATCTTCCTGCAGTCTACAGCTTTCTTCTTCACTATCAACCACAAGGCCAATTTTTGTATGATCTGCAAACTTCTTAATCATGCCCCCTACATTTAAGTCCAAATCATTAATATACACCACAAAAAGCAAGGGACCTAGTACTAAGCCCTGCGGAACCCCACTGGAAGCATCCTTCCAGTCACAAAAACACCTGCCGACCATTACGCTTTGCTTCCTGCCATTGAGCCAATTTTGGATCCAACTTGCCACTCTCCCTCGGATCCCATGGGCTTGTACTTCTTTGACCAGTCTGTCAGTGGGACCTTGTCAACAGCCTTGCTAAAATCCATGTAGACTATATCAAATGCATTACCCTCATCTACCCTCCTTGTTACCTCCTCAAAAAATTCACCCTCCTTGTTACCTCCTCAAAAAATTCACCCTCCTTGTTACCTCCTCAAAAAATTCAATCAAGTTAGTCAGACACGACATTCCCTTAACAAATCCATGCTGACTGTTCTTGATTAACCCATGCCTTTTTAAGTGACAGTTTATCCTGTCCCTTAGAATTGATTCCCATAATTTACCCACCACCGATGTTAGACTGACTGGCCTGTAATTACTCGGTCTATCCCTCGCTCCCTTTTTAAACAACGGTACAACGTTAGCAGTCCTCCAATCCTTCGGCACCATGCCAGTATCCAGTGAGGATTGGAAAATGGTGCTCAGAGCCTCCGCTATTTCCTCCCTTACTTATTTTAACAGCCTGGGATACCTTTCATCCGGCCCTGGTGATTTATCTACTTTCAAAGATGGCAACATTTAAACTGCTACAAGTGAGTAGCGAAATAACTCGATGTCGATTAGACCAATGCTGTACAATTATGCTCGAATATCTATTACTTTCTGATGTTTGCCAAGGTTAGCAATTACTCAAATACAGTTTGAAAAGTTTTGGCATGATTGCCATTATTAAGCTTACTGTGTCACAGACGAAAACTATTTCTTAGAGCTTGACTCACATGGCAACTAAAATTTGCTCTTTTTCTATAAACATGCAGCAGATCTACTATAAGCCCAACGACTCCCACAGCTACCTTGATTATACTTCCTCCCATTCGGCTTCCTATGAGGATACTATTCCATTCTCCCAGTTCCAAGACTCAGTCACATCTGTTCCGACGATGCCACCTTCCACATCAGTGTTTCCGAAATGTCGTCTTTTTCTTCAACTGAGGATTCCACTCCACTGTAGCTGACAGGGCCCTTGACTGTGTCCGCCCCATTTCCTGCACATCCGCCTTCACCCCTTCCCAGAACCACAATAAGGGTCCCCCTACTCCTCATCTTACACCCCACCAGCCTCCATATTCAACGGACCACCCCCCCCCCCCCGACAACCCCCATTTCCGCCACGATGCCATCACCAAACAAATCTAGAAATTTATCATCTTTTGTGTAAAAAAGCTCCTTCTGGTTTTCGATTTCGCTCATTTATATTTATGCTCTCTGATTCAATGTCATGCTTTGTTGTAAAGTAATATTTAGGATTTACCTTGCCTAAGCAATATATTATACACTTCAACAAGGTTCTCCCTTAACTGTCTCCTGTCTAGGCAATAGAGCAGGAGCTTTTTTTAAAAAAAAACCCTTTCCTGATCTATTTTTTCAAATTTAAGGGGCAGAACTGTCTTTGATTCTTATTTTGTCATGTAATTGCAGATGTAGTTATAACGGATATGCTGGCTGCCAGTTTGTTACAGGATTCAAGTATCTGCGCCTGTATAATTGTTTATCTTTTTCCATCTTCTGGTAGTGCTATCTTTAATTATTTATATTTATGAGTTTTTTATGCAGATGATTTACTCACCTATCAACCAGCCTACTCCTTAGTACTTAAACTCCGTATACTTCCATGCAACATCTATATTCACACTGGATTTAATCCATGTACATTATTTATATTGTTAACCATGTTCATTTTGTTCCCTGCCTGTATTCTACTCTGGTCTGCACATGGCACTTTTGCAGTCTATTTCTCCACATTTTTCATGCACAGGTATGCTTCTGTGTAAATAGGGTGTTTTTAGGTTGCTTCTAACCTCCTTGCCCTAGATTATTTCAGTTCTTGTTATCTTAGATTACTTTCATGGGCTAATCACAACCACTCATACCTTCAAGAGTGTTTCTCCTTGCCTCTAGATCTAGGCAAGCATTTGGTAACATGCCTAGGAAAAGCAACATTAGAGGGAAAAAAAGATAATTTTTGTCAGTGTGCAAGAAGAACTTGCTTCTATATACCCCTTCCTGCCCTCAGGACATCCCGTTGTGTTTTACAGTCAATTAATTACTTTTGAAGTTTAGTTATTGTTGTTTCATAGACAAACAAAGGATTATTGTTGGCCAGGACACCGGCATAACTACCCGCTCTTCAAATGGCATCATGAGATCTTTTATATCCATTTGGATAGTCAGACGGAGCCTTGGTTTGACAACTCATCAAAAGGTACCACCTCCAACAATGCAGCATTCCCTCAGTACTGCACTAAAATGTCAGCCTAAATTATGCGCTCAAGTCTTCCAGTGGAAACTTTCAAGATGGGGGTCTCTCCCAGAGTGCACCATCCGTGCTCTATTTCCTGCATTTGTGCATGTGCGTGAGAGACTCATACAAACATTCTTCCAGTCTGCTCCATCTGTGAGGTGTTTCTTTGTTTGTATGTTCTATTTCTTACACGTTATTGCGTGAAAGACTCTCTCCCAGTTTGCTCCATGTGCTCTATGTTTTGGGTGTCTAGCATCCTTCCAGTCTGCTCCATCTGTGAGCTATTTCATATCTGTGATTTCTCCCCTTGCCGGTCTCCCTATCTGTACTCTACTTGGGGTACGTGGGTGGGTGCGTGTATACACGTGGCCCTCTATCTGTATGTGTTTGTATAGGGCATGCTCGGATTTGTCTCTGTATTGCATTCTATCATCTGTATGTATTGAGGGTGCCCATTTTAGTCTGTCACGCTCTCTGTGCTTTATTCTGCATGCATTGAACCCCCTCTATCCTAGTGGAACAGATTTGTGATTTGCATGCTAGATCCAATTAATTTTGCCAGTTCTTTGTGCTTATTTCATATGAATCGCAACCCCAGTATCACTTTTATTAGTCATGACTTAATATGTCTAATGCCACATTGTGTTAATATAATAAATAGGAGATATTTTAATGAACTAGCTTTAATATGAATCTCCAAATTATAATGTGATTGTAGCTTCTTGTATTACTTATAAATGATAGATGAGGTACAATTCTTCCCTCTCCTAATAAAACAGAATTTTACTATGAGGTACATATTGGATGTTTCCCTTTTTTTAAACCTAATTCCATCTCAATATAGTTGACCGTTTCACATTCTCTTAATGCAATTATTTTAATGTTACTTCCATATCATAGAAGTTATATTTCCCACGTTCTGTTAACTGTTTAAAATAGTCAGCGGTGGCTCAGTGGTAGCATTCTCGCCTCAGTCAGAAGATTGTGGGTTGAAGCTCCACTCCAGAGGCATGAGCACAAAATCTAGCAGACACTTCAGTGCAGTACTGAAGGAGCACTGCACTGTTGGAGGTGTCGTCTTTCAGATGAGACGTTAAACAAAGATCCCGTCTGCCCTCTCAGGTGGATATAAGAACATGAGAACATAAGAATTAGGAGCAGGAGTAGGCCATATGGCCCCTCGAGCCTGTTCCGCCATTCAATAAGATCATGGCTGATTTTCAACCTCAACTCCACTTTCCCGCCCATTCCCCATATCCCTTGATTCCCCTAGAGTCCAAAAATTTATCTGTCTCAGCCTTGAATATACTCAAAGACTCAGCATCCAGAGCCCTTTGGGGTGGAGAATTCCAAAGATTCACAACCCTCTGAGTGAAGAAATTCCTCCTCATCTCAGTCTTAAATGGCTGACCCCTTATGCTGCTACTATGCCCTCTACTTCTAGACTCTCCAGCCAGGGGAAACAACCTCTCAGCATCTACTTATTTGGTGCTACAAATTATTACAAGGTACACAATCAAAAATTAAAATGGTCTCTTCCTTGAGTTATTTATATCAGACTATTTTAGAAAAAGTAAACGAAACAACTTGCATTTATATCGCACCTTTCACAACTTCAGGACTTCCCAAAGCGCCTACCCTGTCAAGCCCTCTTAGAATCTTATAAGTTTCAATGAGATCAACTCTCATTCTTTTAAACTCCAGAGAGTAACGGCCCATTCTACTCAACCTCTCCTCATAGGTCAACCCTCTCATCCCAGGAATTAATCTAGTGAACCTTCGTTGCACCACCTCTAAGGCAAGTATATCCTTCCTCAGATAAGGAGACCAAAACTGTACACAGTAGTCCAGGTGAGGTCTCACCAAAGCCCTGTACAATAGTAAGACTTCCTTACTTTTGTATTCCAACTCCCTTGCAATAAAGGCCAACATGCCATTTGCCTTCCTAATTGCTTACCATACCTGCATACTCATTTTTTGTGTTTCTTGTACCAGGACACCCAAGTCTCTCTAGACACCAACATTTAATAGTTTCTCACCATTTAAAAAGTATTCCGTTTTTCTATTCTTGCTACCGAAGTGAATAACTTCGCATTTCCCCACATTATACTCCATCTGCCACCTTCTTGCCCACTTAACCTGTCTTTATCCCTTTGCTGACTGTTTGCGTCCTCCTCACAACTTACTTTCCCATCTAGCTTTGTATCATCAGCAAACTTGGATATGCTACACTCAGTCCCTTCAACCAAGTCATTAATATAGATTGTAAATGGCTGAAGCCCAAGCACCGATCCATGCGGTACCCCACTAGTTACAGCCTGCCAACCTGAAAATGACCCATTTATCCTTATTCTGTTTTCTGTCTGTTAACCAATCCTCTATCCATACTAATATATTACCCCCAACCCCATGAGCCCTCAACTTGCCTAGCAACCTTTACACAAGACAGAAATGAACCCATGACACTGTTCGAAGAGCAGGGGATTTAGGATGTTCTGGCCAAGATTTATCCCTCATCAGACATTAAAAACAGATTATCTGGTCATTATCACATTGCTGTTTGTGGGACCTTGCTGTGCGCAAATTGACTGCTGTGTTTCCTACATTACAAAAGTGACTACACTTCAAAATTGGCTGTAAAGCGCTTTGGGAAGTCCTGAGGTTGTGAAAGGCGCGATATAAATGCAAGTTGTATCGTTTACTTTTTCTTAAATAGTCTGATAAGGAAGAGACCATTTTAATTATTGATTGTGTACCTTGTAATAATTTGTAGCACCAAATAAGCAGTAGAAAAAGTATCAGCTTGACTCAGGTAGTAATGTTTAGCCTCTGAGTCAGAAGGTTGTGGGATTAAACCCATTCCAGAACTTGAGCAAATAACTTAAGTGGACATACCAGTGCAATACTGAGGGATTGCTGCATTGCTGGAGGTGGTGCCTTCAGATGAAATGTTAAACCGAGGTCATGTCTGCCTATTCCACTGGACGTTAAACAGCACTATTCGAGCAAGGAGTTCTCCCAGTGTCCTGGCCAATACAGATCAAGTGGTTATTCATCTAATTGCTGTCTGTGGGAATTTGCTGTGTGCAAGTCACTGCATCTATGGAAGGAATTTATGCTAGACCTTTATAAATCACTGGTTAGGCCTCACCTGGAGTAGTGTGTTCAATTCTGGGCACTACACTTTAGGAAGGATGCCAAGGCGTTGGAGGGGGTGCAGAGGAGATTTACAAGAATGGTGGACAGAATGAGTGACTTCAATTACGTGGTGAGACTAAAGAAGTTGGGATTGTTTTTTTTTAATTCATTCATGGGATGTAGGCGTCGCTGGCGAGGCCAGCATTTATTGCCCATCCCTAATTGCCTTTGAGAAGGTGGCAGTGAGCCGCCTTCTTGAACCGCTGCAGTCCGTGTGGTGAAGGTTCTCCCACAGTGCTGTTAGGAAGGGAGTTCCTGGATTTTGACCCAGCGACGATGAAGGAACGGCAATGGTTATGCCGTTGAATGTCAAGGGGAGGTGGTTAGACTCTCACTTGTTGGAGATGGTCATTGCCTGGCACTTGTCTGGCGCGAATGTTACTTGCCACTTCTGAGCCCAAGCCTGGATGTTGTCCAGGTCTTGTAGCATGCGGGTACGGACTGCTTCATTATCTGAGGGGTTGCGAATGGATTGTTCTCCTAAGAGCAGAGAAGGTTAAGAGGAGATTTGATAGAGGTGTTCAAAATCATGAATGATTTTGACAGTGTAAATAAGGAGAAACTATTTCCAGTGGAAGAAGGGTCAGTAACCAGAGCACACAGATTTACGATAATTGGCAAAAAGAACCAGAGGTGAAATGAGGGGGGAAAAAATTTACACAGCGAGTTATGATGATCTGAAATGCACTGCTTGAAAGGATGGTGGAAGCAGATTCAATAGTTAGTTTCAAAAGGGAATTGAATACTTGAGGGGGAGAAAATTGCAGGTCTATGAGGAAAGAGCAGGGGAATGGCACTAATTGGATAGCTCTTTCAAAGATTCAAGATTTTAAGGCAATCCATTATATACACAAGAGGTTTCGGACCTTTGAGAGTCGTGGTACATACATTTCAGTATTGTTTCTGGAAAGCAATTCACAATGTGGTGTTTTACATTTGATTATTTTTTTTCAGTCTTTCCCCTCCACCCCCTTGCCAAAGATAATAGATCCAGCAGCATCAAACTGGTGCATTGCTATTAGCATTACTTGCTGCTCTGCTCCAACTTTTCTAGTGCTGTGATATTTCAATGGCAACTTTCCATCACAATTCTCCACTTCAGTTTGGATCCAACTGACGTTCTTAAACCAGAGATAGCCCAGAAGATAGATACAGGGAGTAATGGTTTAAAATTAGGAGCAGCGGGAGCTAGAACTGAATTTGGGAGGGAAGAGTTGCCAATTAAATATCTGAGTTTTGGGGAGCAACAGTGACAGGAATTGTGCTGGTGAAAATGAGAATGAACGTAGAGAAAATGTATTTCAGAACCTCAGCTGGAAAGAGGCTGAAAATTTGTGGTGGTGGTGGTGGGGGCGAAAAGGAAAGGAGTTTTGTCCTTTTGACCCTCATCTTATGTGAGGGGCATTGACTTTTTTGGATGTGGGGGATTTTAAGTGGAATTTTTGGTGGTCACCTTACACATTCGTCAGCAAAGCCATAGCATACTATGTGTACTCCCTTGCCTTGTTTGTCCTTCCCCAAATGCATTACCTCACACTTCTCCGGATTGAATTCCATTTTGCCACTTTTCTGCCCACCTGACCATCCATTGATATCTTCCTGCAGTCTAAAGCATTCCTCCTCACTATCAACCACATGGCCATTTTTGTTGTAACATCCGCAAACTTCTTAATCATGCCCCCTACATTTAAGTCCAAATCATTGATATTGATGAAGTCCCATCTTCAAACTAAGGACACCATGCAACGTGTTGTGTGGCACTTCCACCGTGCTAAATGGAATAAATTCAGAACAGATCGAGCAGCTCAAAACTGGGCTTCCATAAGACGCTGTGGGTCAACATCAGCAGCAGCAGAATTGTGTATTCCAGCACAACCTGTAACCTCATGGCCTGGCATATTCCTCACTCTACCATTGCAAACAAGCCAGGGAATCAACTCTGGTTCAATGAGGAATGTAGAAGAGCATGCCAGGAGCAGCACCAGGTGTACCTAAAAATGAGGTGCCAACCTGGTGAAGCTACAACACAGGCCTACATGCATGCGAAACAGCAGAAGCAACAGGCTATAGACACAGCTAAGCGATTCCACAACCAACAGATCAAAGCTCTGCAGTCCTGCCTCATCCAGTTGTGAATGGTGGTGGACAATTAAACAACTAACGGGAGGAGGAGGCTCTGTAAACATCCCCATCCTCAATCATGGCGGAGTCCAGCACGTGAGTGCAAAAGACAAGGCTAAAGAGTATGCAACCATTTTCAGCCAGAAGTGCCAAGTGGATGATCCATCATGGCCTCCTCCAGATATCCCCACCATCACAGAAGCCAGTCTTCAGCCAATTCGATTCACTCCACATGATATCAAGAAACGGCCGAGTGCACTGGATACAGCAAAGGCTATGGGCCCCGACAGCATCCCGGCTGTAGCACTGAAGACTTGTGCTCCAGAACTAGCCGCGCCTCTAGCCAAACTGTTCCAGTACAGCTACAACACTGGCATTTACCCAACAATGTGGAAAATTGCCTAGGTATGTCCTGTCCACAAAAAGCAGGACAAATCCAATCCGGCCAATTACCGCCCCATCAGTCTACTCTTAATCATCAGCAAAGTGACGGAAGGTGTCGTCGACAGTGCTATCAAGCGGCACTTACTCACCAATAACCTGCTCACCGATGCTCAGTTTGGGTTCCGCCAGGACCACTCGGCTCCAGACCTCATTAAAGCCTTGGCCCAAACATGGACAAAAGAGCTGAATTCCAGAGGTGAGGTGAGAGTAACTGCCCTTGACATTAAGGCAGCATTTGACCGAGTGTGGCACCAAGGAGCCCTAGTAAAAATTGAAGTCAATGGGAATCAGGGAGAAAACTCTCCAGTGGCTGGAGTCATACCTAGCACAAAGGAAGATGGCACTGGTTGTTGGAGGCCAATCATCTCAGCCCCAGGACACTGCTGCAGGAGTTCTTCAGGGCAGTGTCCTAGGTCCAACCATCTTCAGCTGCTTCATCAATGACCTTCCCTCCATCATAAGGTCAGAAATGGGGATGTTCACTGATGATTGCACAGTGTGCAGTTCCATTCGCAACCCCTCAGATAATGAGGCAATCCGTGCCCGCATGCAACAAGACCTGGACAACATCCAGGCATCGGCCGATAAGTGGCAAGTAACATTCGCGCCAAACAAGTGCCAGGCAATGACCATCTCCAACAAGAGAGAGTCCAACCACTTCCCCTTGACATTCAACAGCATTACCATCGCCGAATCCCCCATCAACATCCTGGGGGTCACCATTGACCAGAAAGTTAACTGGACCAGCCACATAAACACTGTGGCTACAACAGCAGGTCAGAGGCTGGGTATTCTGTGGCGAGTGACTCACCTCCTGACTCCCCAAAGCCTTTCCACCATCTACAAGGCACAAGTCAGGAGTGTGATGGAATACTCTCCACTTGCCTGGATGCGTGCAGCTCCAAAAACACTCGCGAAGCTCGACACCATCCAGGTTAAAGCAGCCCGCTTGATTGGCACCCCATTCGCCACCCTAAACATTCACTCCCTTCACCACCGGCGCACAGTGGCTACAGTGTGTACCATCCACAGGATGCACTGCAGCAACTCGCCAAGGCTTCTTCGACAGCACCTCACAAACCTGTGACCTCTACCAACTAGAAAGACCAGGGCAGCAGACACATGGGAACAACACCACCTGCATATTCCCCTCCAAGTCACACACCATCCCAACTTGGAAATATATCACCGATCCTTCATCGTCACTGGGTCAAAATCCTGGAACTCCCTACTTAACAGCACTGTGGGAGAACCTTCACCACACGGACTGCAGGGGTTCAAGAAGGTGGCTCACCACCACCTTCTCAAGGGCAATTAGGGATGGGCAATAAATGCTGACCTTGCCAGCGACGCCCACATCCCATGAACAAATTAAAAAAAAACTCTAACAGATTTGTCAAACACGATTCCCCTTTCATAAAACCGTGTTGACTCTGCCTAATCATATTATGATTTTCTAAATGTCCTGTTACTATGTCTTTAATAGATACTAACATTTTCCCGACTACTGATGTCAGGCTAACTGGCCGATAGTTCCCTGTTTTCTCTCTCCCTCCTTTCCTGAATAGCGGGGTAACATTTGCTACCTTCCAATCAATGGGGACCATTCTTTTTCTTTGTATATCTATATTAATATCTTTAATATTAACCATTCTTATCCCCTTAAGCAACCGACTCCCCCCCACCCAACACCCTCCACCCCCTCATTGTAGAATATCATTTCCCTTACCAGCAACACTAATTTATCAAACCTGTTCAAGGTCTTGTCTTGGTGCCCTGGCCAACATTCCTTCTTCCAATACCATCTCCAAAAACAGATTAACTGGCTATTCAAGACATTGCTGTTTGTGAGATTTTGCTGTACAAAAAACAGCTGACATCTTTGCCTTGAAAAGTAATTTATTGTATGTGAAGCACTTTGAGATGCTACAGCGATGTAATTTGGTGCTATATAAATGCAAGGACTGTTGTATAATAAAAACTGTGATGAGAGTTGAAGGCTGCAATTCAATCTTTCAGTTTCTTCTATTTTTCATGATATTAACCGTCACCATTCCTTGCCTGAATTACTCCATTGTAAAACCCTCCATGGTGTCCATTATTCAGTTCACAATCTTACTATGAGCTATAAATGTAATTATTGTAGCTCAGATTAATTTTAGTTGTGTCTTTAGAAGCTAGTACACAGTGCTATTGTGTGAATGGGTATTTTGTTTGCAACAGGGATAATCATAAGTTTATTTAGTTAAGTGGTCTTTTCTGCTCTACCAGCTGCTTTTGCAAATTATCTTCTACCTCAGTAAATTATGCTGTTAAAAGGAAGAGGAAAGAAAAAATAAATTGAAAACCCCATGATCGCACAGTTATCAACTTTTCAGGAATACAGAAGTGTTTAGACACAAAGTTTCGGATGCCATAATGGAACCTGAAGCTTTATTTCTTTCCATTCCGAATCTAATCAAATCTTTTATTGGGATGTATACAAGCAGGCTGACAGCCTGAAGGTAGAACCAGACTTGCATGTCAGAATCTATTTGCAACAATGTCCAGGTTTCTGATACTGACAGGAATTAACTTTTTTCCTTACTTACTGTTGAAGTGAAGAAGAAAGACTTGCATTTATAGAACACCTTTATCGCATCTTTCAGAAATCTCCCAAAGCACTTCACAGTAAGTTATCTTGAAGTGCAGTGACCATTGTTTTGCAAGTCTCAAGTTCCATCTTGCCAAGCACAACTTTAATTTTTACTCTGATCAACAAACATATTTGCTGTCTCCATTAAGGAAGTGATAGAAAGCAATATGATGCCCTAATTGAAACAAGGGGCGTTTGCTTATCTCCTCCTGAATTGCTGTAGGTGATGCATCAGGATTTCATCTGAAGCCTCCTTTGAAGTTACATGTCAACATGTTTCAAATGATCAAATCAAAATGACCTGCAAGTCAATTTCAGTCACTCTGCCGTTTCTATGATATTGGTAATACCTTTTCCTGCATTATTCATACTAATGCATTATTTCAGTCGGTCTGCCTCGACAGAGTTTCATCAAAATATCACAAATAAATGTTTCAATACAATTGTCAACTCTAATAGATATCAGAACCAGGCAGGTCTGCAATACTCCAGGTCACTGTTAGTGATTTATCGAGACAATGTTCTATACTGCTAAGCGGCATGGTTTCATCTGGTTAAACTCCAACAGTACCCTGCACACACTCAAGGTTCCCAAGCCTTAGCTCCGCCAACTTGCACCTAAGCTCTCTGGATTTGGGTAAGTGGGATGTATCCCAATGGGAAGAGTGTGCACCTTCTAGATTGGACAATAAGAAACCTTACATGCAGGTACAGATTTTTCAGTAACTTATTTTGGGGTCTCAAACATCATGAAGGGATTCCACACGTGCCAGACACCCGACTGACCAAAAAATAAGAAGCTGTCTTGTACGCAGCAGTAGAATAGTCAGTGCTCAGTGGAATAAAATGTCCTGGTTTCTAGGGAGACATGTGGTCACAGGTTTTTATTCAGCACTTCCACTGTCTTGTACACGTGTCGCTTTATATGCAGATATATGCCATAGCTTCCCCTATTTTATTTATTTTCTTTCCTAGACCCGATGGAATAAATGGACAACTAATATTCATGGCTCTGCTAATGTTACTTTGTAACCAACCTCAAGAAAATACACAAAGGTGACTCACTGGATGATTTTTCCCTCTTCTTTCATGGAACTTCAACAATATGAGGAATTATGGACATGGACACTCACTTTTCCATGACACAGCAATATGTGTTTTTAATATGACTTTTGTGCATATGAACACAACCAAATAACGTGATCATCATGCATACAGTGGCATATCTAAGATTCGCAACTCAGTATACAACTCCACATTAAGGCTTAGAAATGCAATAAAGTTGATAGCCGGAACTGGATTATTAGATGCCTCATTAGTGAGCTCCCATCTAAAAGCACACTTAGAGCTGTATTTTCATACAAGTGCTCAAAAATAAGTAGATTGTTCCTTGGAGTATTAACAACTTGCACTTGCGCAGTACCCTCTAGTCAAGAGTAACTGCCCTGCACATCAAGGCAGTATTTGATCGCATATGGTACCAAGGTGCTCTCCCTAAATTAGGACAATGGGAGTTGAGGGGAAAACCTTCCAGTGGCTGGAATCATACCTGATACAAAAAAAATGATTGTGACTATTCAAGGCCAATTTCATACCTAAACATCATTGTAGGTGCACCATCAGCACAAGGCCTGCACCAGGTGAAGGAGGAGAATCACCAACCCCTTCTCAGGGCAACTAGCAATGGGCAATAAATGCAGTGCTGACAGCGTTACCCACATCCCAAGGACAAACAAAATCAGCATTTTACAGAAGGAGCAGCGAACAAGCAGAAAGTACTTCAAGGATAACCACAGGCATGATCAGAGGGCTCAGTTTTGAAGAGACATTTTGAAGGAATGAAGAGGTAGCAAACTTAGGAAGGAAATTCTGGAGTTTGGGGATAGGGTGGCTGGAGGCTCTGGTGGAGTAGGGGGAAGAGGTATTGCCTAACCAAGCTTGTCACACGTTCTTAAAAAAAATTGTGTGAACTCAAGATAAGTAATATTAATGCTGAACAGACCAGAAGGTGGGCTCCTCCTGGCCCCACGAGGAAACCTTGGGCCTTGTCAGCCCCGGGCTTCCCTCTCCCTCCCCCAATCGCAGACTTATCAACCCCCCAATCCATACTTACCTTACAGGGGACCATTTCACGTGGGGCCCCAGTGGCGGCCTGACCTCTCTCTTTATCCCTCCCCGTCCCCACCCACCATTTTTGGCTCACACCCACTGGCAGTGACGTCATTCCTGCTGGCTTTGGACATGAGTCAGAGGCGAGGCATGTAAATAGGGCCTGGGAGTTAAAATTTCACTTTGGTCCCATGCCCTTGATTCTGCCTGGAGTAAAAATCGACCTATAAAGATTGTAATTTGGTACCTATTGATACTAAACTTGGACCATTTTTGTGTTTTATAGACACCAAGAAGTGGATTTCAGATGCCTATGTTCATTTCACATTGGACCTCACAGCCAAGAGACAAAGGAGACCATCATCCCATCGGTTTGGGCTATATTTCAACCCAGGTCTGAGGTGAAAGCCCAGTGTCTAATCCATTGCACCACCCAGTAATCCATCTGGTCACATCTAGCGACAGAAAAACATGTTACTGCATCAGACTAAATGAACTGCAAAACATGGCTTTTTCTTTAAAAAAAAAGTGATTTTAAACAGATCACCTCCTCCTGATTTGCAGTGTAAGCTGTATATGGTCGCAGGAGAGAAGTTACCGATCACACTCGCTGCATGGTGCAAGTTTGCTGTCAGCCAACTGTCCAAAGCACATCCTTTCACTTACTTATAATGCCATGTTCAAGGCAGACATGCCCAGTTATTACATTTTCAGCAAAAATGCCTTGCCCCTGGCTAGCTGAGTGGGCATATATCAGAGAAGGATGTTCTGCTACAGCAGAACCACAGCATGATTTAAACACAGAAACCTCAGTAGCACATTAAAATTGGTGATTCTCATGAGTGAGCGTGGACTGTTTGTCCTCAACTTACAGAAGAACAGAAATCCTAGCTCATTTTTCAAGGGTTTGTTTTTCACATAAATACAATTTTCTTAAAACAGCTGGACATTCCTAGGAATATTTAATTGACTTCAACCTTTAATTCTGCCTATGCAACAAATTATCTCTACAATGGTATTCACCAATTTCTGAATCATTTTTGTTATAAGATACTTCAAAGAACATCAAGGCAGTAGGACTGATGACAATTGAATTTGCAGCTATGCAGGAGTCAGATTTTCAACCTGACCCTTCAATGGGGATGGCCCTTCCACAGGGTCAACCTGTGCTACTTCAATGGGGCACTAATGCAAGATTAAAAGCTTCCCATCAATGGGGTATTAATGGTAAAATCAATTTCCTCTGTCTTTAATGGTGCATTAATAGATTGGTCAGTGGTTAATTTTTAATTTGATTTCTACAAAATCTGAAGAGCTTGAAACAAAGCTTATATTTTAAAAATAAATATATAATTTCTGCTCTCTATTTTTCCCTCCTCTAAGACTCCAAGCACCATTCCCCTGGTTCAGGAAAAGGACTGCAGTCCTCTCAGATCTTTGCAAACAGGTTGGTTCATTTTATCTTGCCTCTGGAGTTTTGTGGGGGCGGGGGAAGAAAATCTTTGTTGTGGTAGGTCTCCATGGGACCAGCAAAAGTCGAGCCCCTCTTTCAACTTCCTCTTCCCATTCTGCAGACTGGAAGCTTTGTTTGGGATCTGCTCTACACAACTGGCTGAGATGGAGATTTGCAACTTTGAGGAGAAGCCCAGTAAATGTGTTAGACATCCATTGTCTTGCATGTTTTTTCCCTTCGAAATGATACAGACCATGGACCTATGCTGAGTCATCAACATAGCAGTCAAAGTGCTGGAACTGGCATCAGCACCCTTGACTGCGGGGGTGGGGTGGATGGACAGACATGGGTCTAGTTCCTACTTCTGATTGCTACCCAGTGATTCCTGCACATGTGGAACTGGTAGAGAACAGAATCAGGACAATTTGTGAGCTATATAGGTTGCTGATGCTCACTGTGTAGACTCACACATGAAGAATGGCCAGATGGACAATACACTGGCGCCTGGCACCCACGTAACCGTACCCCAGCAGAGAAGACATAATTGGAAGGAAAAAAATGCATTAAAAAATACACAAATTAGTGATTGTAGAAGGTTACGTTCTCCTTTAAATCATAAGTTTAGCACTATTAGAACACAAGGTAATTACAGATGAGAAGACCATTCACCCCATCTTAGTTCATCCATCCAGAGGAACCCCACAGACCCCCCAGCTGCTGCATCCAATTGATTCTTAAAAGCATTCAGGGTTTTCACTTTCACTCTGCCAGCAGTCCATTCCAAGTAAAAACAGAAAATGCTGGAAATACTCAGCAAGTCAGGCAGCATCTGTGGAGAAAGAAACAGAGTCAACGTTTTAGGTCAAAGACCTTTCATCAGTTCGACCTGAAATGCTAACTCCGTTTCTTTCTCCACAGATCCTGACTTGCTGAGCTTTTCCAGCATTTTCGGTTTTTAGTTCAGATTTCCAGCATCCGCAGTATTTTGCTTTTGATTTAGTCCATTCCAAGTGTTGATCGCTGTGTGTGAAGAACTTCCTGATTTCAGTCCTAAAGTTGCCTTTTACTAGTTTGAACCAATGTCCCCTTGTCCTACTCAAATAATTTATCCATCTCTCCCCTTCTATATTTCACTTACTTTATTTTACATACATTCTCTGTCCAATGAAACAGATTGAAGGCCTTTGTTGATGATGCAGTTAGTAACACTCAAATCTCTGCATCTGAAGATTGGTTTGTAACTGATGTTTCAGTAGTAAGTAGTTGCATTTATATAGCACCAAATGTGTCTCAGAAATGCCTCAAAGCATTTCACATACAAAGAATTAGATTGGTGTGCATTGACGGTTGGTATATAGGCAAACAGGGCACAGCAAGCTCCCACAATGAGATGAATGATCAATTTGGTGTTGCTGGTTGAAAGAGGAATATTGGCCATATCTAGGTAACTCCTTGTTCTTCAATAGTGGCTGAATCTTTAACATCCCCCCTGAACTGTTAGACGAGGAAGATAAACCTCATTAGAAAGATAAAACCACCGATAACGTAGCACTCCCTAGTTCTGCACTGAGGTGTCAGCCTGCATTATATGCTCTGGTTCTGGAGTGAGGCTTAAACGCATAACCTATTGACCTGGAGGAGAGAGAGGGAAACACTAACACCCTAAAAACTTAGAAATACAGAGGTAATGGTGTGAAAGCAGGGATAGAAATGCATTGAAATATGAATCAATATGGCATGACTAAACTCTGCTTCAGACAAGTGAATGAAATGGATTTTTTAGTGCTGTAGCACAGATGATTGGCCCTTAAGGTAAGCATCAATATTGGAAAAAATTTGCACAAATCCAATTTTGATTTACACATCAATTAGGGATGGGCAGTAACCAGTTCAAGTTGCTGCTCTATTTAATTTTAAGTACTGACCACCACCCCAAAAAGGTCTGCAAGCTTTCAAATAATCCCCAAATACATTCAGATCCATGCAGGCACTTCTAATTTAGGAAACAATTGCACATCTTTCAAAGCAAAATGCTGAATCTATTAATTTGGCAGTCTCGATGGCATCTGCACATCTGGCTGTCATTCACAAACATGAAATGAGAACACCATCGATACCAGCAGATTCAACATTACATTTTGAAGCTTGCATGGGTAGGCTAAAATCATTCAGTGCTCAAAAAATGTGCTTCCTTTACCAGAAAACAGATCTACAAAAATTATAGGGGACCAATGAAGGAGGTCACGAGATCGAGCGAAGTGTGACCGGCATACATGAGAAAGCTGACCCTGTTCCAGATAACATCAGCAAGGGATATTGTGTAAACGAAGACGAGGGGGTGGTGAACGATGGAAGCATGGCGTATACCAGAAGCAACCATATTGGCACAGAAGGATAAACCATTTGAGGTGATATATTCATCCGGTGCGACAGGTAAGACTGTAAACAGGAGAGAGCAATGCCAAAGAGTTGGACTGTGGAGGAGACACATTCAAGGAGGAGGAAATGGTTGACATTACTGAAGGCAGGAAAAAGGTGGGAGGAGGACAGTGTGCCTGCGTTGCAATCACATAACATGTCATTGGTGATTAAAAGCATCGAACATAAACAGGCCAATCCTTAAAATAAATGTTTGTCAACGGGATGTTTCACTCTACTAATCAGACTTAAAACAATTATCCCTGTCTATCTGGCAGCAGGAAACGACATCTCAGACCTCTGGAGAAATATCTGATGGACCTGGCACAAGATCAGTGCAGCAAAAACTCCTCCTCTTGCGTTTTTATTTTAAACCTCTGATGCGCTCGTGAATCTGTCTGACAGTTTGAATCTCTGTTCTAATTTGACTTTCCTTAAATCACTGACTGCTATGGCTGCAGGGCAAAAGCATTTCTTTAAAATTGAGGAACTTGGATAAAGGACCAAGACCCATAATGCAGGATACCACCAAGACTGAGGAAACAAGATAAATAAGGAGGTAGTGGTTAGGTAATACAGAGCTTGGCTTTTAAAAGCTTGTAGATTTACGCAGGAAGAGAAGACAATGAGGTAGAGTCCCACGGTTTTGAGATCCTGGGAAAGAACGATTTGAAGTTGGTGATGGAGAGAGGTGTCTTGATTTCAACACCGTGTTCTGGCTGTAACTTCAGCGTGAATACACTGGAATCGCCAGAAACTTGGCCAGGGCCTGGTCATGCATAGCGGCAAATGTTCCAGAATGTGTGGTGGAGCCATGTGGCTACAAGGCCATTGTCATAAGAGATGTTCCTACTCTCCGGCCCTTAAAAGGAACCTGGCATGGGGTCAACATGGATACATCTAGTCAGTCCAGACATACCTCCCAGCACACGGATCTATGCTGGGATAGAGACCTGGATGCCTGAAGATTTGGTCACCTGGCCCAGGACTCTGGCTAGAATTTGCTGTCTCTTTGGAAGAGGGAGTACTTCAAATATGGCCCTAGACCCCCCCCCAAAAGCATTTAAATCACAGGACTAACCCAGACTTCAGAAAGTTTAGTGGGGTTACGGTGGAGGCTCCAAATGGGCAAATCTTGGCACTTACATCGGAAAACGACCTACCCCTTCCTCGTTGACTGTTCCCATGGATTTTGAGGGCCTAAATGTTAAACTAAAACTTCCATGTGGCATTTTGGTTTTCTTAAACTTTGCTTCAATGAATAAAAAGCTGCAGTTTGACTATAAAACTACAATTCAGAAACATTTCCCCTTTAAACAACTTGTACAGATTCTGTTGAAGAAAGATTAAAGACTTTCAAAAAAAAAACTGCATCTATAAAAATTATTTACTTAAAATAACAAAAGCTGGTTTCAAAGATTGAGTTGTGCCAAATTGCATTATTTGATAAAAGCTAGATAATTTTGGATTTGGATCCATCAGGTTGTGCACAAGAGGGACAATGGCCCCGATATTAGTGGGGAGGCGGGATGGCAGCAGGGTGGGTGGGGGGGGGGGGGGGCGCGCACAATTGGACGCGTGGCAAACCCGCATGAACCAAATTTACCATTTCTGACGCGATCGCACGTTGATCGATAGTGGTTAATGTGCTCTCTGGGTTTCCCGCCCAGCAGTTGGCCTGATTGCAGCTCCTGATGGCAGCCAGCCTGTCAACGCAGGTGGGGGGGGGGGGGGGGGGGGGGGAAAGAGAGCGAGACGTCATCCGGCGCTGGACTGGAAGATCGGGTGGGGGAGGGAAAAAGAGATCAGGAGGGGGAGATTGGGGGAAGATCAGGAGGGGGAGATCGGAGGGACATTAGGTGGACAAAGAGGGGGACATCAGAGCGGGAGACATCGGACAGTGGAGCAGGTTTCAAAAGGTAGGTGCATTTAGTGTCTTCAGTTCATTGCATTTTTAAAATTTAATTTATTTTGTTTCTTGTTCCCTGATCCGGCCCTTCATGCCTGGTGAAACTAGGCGTGAATCAGGAGCGGTGGGCAAGCCGCCCAGGTAAGTTAAAAATCGTTACCTGTGACAGATAAAGTGATTGTAAAGTGCCTTAAGTACCTCAGTGAGGTAAATTTTCCTCTTTAACTTCAACTTCCGGTTTCGGTCACCCGCACGCACACAGGTGGGTCCCTGGGAAATTCGGAAGCCAGCGGCTTCCAAACCCGAACAGGATTTGCGCGATTTTCGGAGCCCCCCCTCCCGCCCCCGATGCACCCCCAATTGCCTCCTAAAATCACCCCCAATAAGTCTCTTCTCCAGATGGTGCTATTTTGTTTGTTGCACAAGAAGTTTTTTTCTCAATCCTGGTGGGTATTGTTACCTCTATAACTGGAACACAAAAAAAATGATGCTAGTTCAGTTGATCATGTCCATTGGCAGTATTTAGAAGGTCGCTGTACATTAATTCTGGATAAGGGTGGGAAGGTCTGTAGCTATACTTGTATGTCTGAGTCACTGGCAGTCCAATTTGAGGAGTGGGGAGTAGAGGAAGAAGAGAGAAACAATATACTTGAAATCCTGTCGTGCTAACTCTGTGCATGCCCGTAACAGTCTGATGGATAGCCTTCTTTGATTCAGCAACCAGCGAAATAACCTTGGACTTTGAGAAATGTAATTATGGGACTTTTAAATTCAAAATTTGAATAAGGTAAGCTCACTATTGCTTGCAGAGCAGCTCATTTACAAGATCAAAAACAACAGACGAGTCTTCTGAACATCGGTTTGGACAGTCCCAAGAGCAATGTCTACATTGAATATGTATGCATACAGAGTTACACAAGCTCACGTGGCACAGTGCCACAATAGATTCCAACATGCCGCAGCAAGGAACGAAGGGATATTTTCAAAACCATATGTTGCTCCGTTTTCAGCTGTGTGTTGTTGGGGAAGTGCCGAGGGAAAAGAAAAGAAAGGAAAAAAAATTGAGTGAGACAGGCACTCCAATGCCACTCTGGTCCATTTCCTAACAGCAGAGGATAAACTGAGGTCTGGAAGGAGGTGTAACACCCTCTCGGTCAGCGATGATGGATGATCCAGGGAGACAGGAGCAGAAAAAAAGAAAAAATATTTTAAATTAAAAAGAATCACTGAATCGTGCTTTTAAAGTTTTTGAAAAGTCTCGACTCTACAGGAAGGAATATGAGAGCATTTGCCCCAGTCTTGCTACATAACTTTTGTATTTTCCCTTTTTGAAGATTTTTCACACTGCTACTTCTTGGTACCATTCTTCCTCAATCAGCACAGTGGGATAATCCCAGGTTCCTGGAATTCACTGTAACTACCATCAGTTCTTCCTTGGGACCAAAGAGTTTGACAGACATTTCTACAATGATACCTTGATCTGCCAATGTATTTCATTCTCAAAAGTGGATATCACTGCACATGTTTAAGAAGTTTTGCAATTGGGTTCATTCTTTTAAAATCATAAATCTCACTTCTTGAGGTTAACTGAAGAAAAAAATTGCAGTTATATAACACCTCATCATTGAATCAGTGAAGAATCAGAGAAATTTACAGCATAGGAGGCAACCATTCGGCCCATCGTGTCTGTGCCGGTCGAGAAAGAGCCATCCAGCTAAATTCCACTTTCCAGCTCTTGGTCCGTAGCCTTGTAGGTTGCGGCACTTCTAGTGCATGTCCAAGTACTTTTTAAATGAGTTGAGGGTTTCTGTCTCTACCGCCCCATCAGGCGGTGAGTTCCAGACCACCACCACCCTCTGGGTGAAAAAATTTCTCAAGTCCCCTCTAATCCTTTTATCAATTACTTTAAATCAATGTCCTCTGGTTTTTGACCTCTCTGCTAAGGGAAACAGGTCCTTCCTATTCACTATCTAGGTCACTCATAATTTTATACACCTCAATTAAATCTCCCCTCAGCCTCCTCTGTTCCAAGGAAAACAGCCCCAGCCTATCCAATCTTCTCATAACTAAAATTCTCCAGTCCTGGCAACATCCTCGTAAATCTCCTCTGTACCCTCTCTAGTGCAATTACATCTTTCCTGTAATGTGGTGACCAGAACTTTATGCAGTACTCCAGCTGTAGCTTAACTAGTGTTTTATACAGTTCTAGCATAACCTCCCTGCTCTTATATTCTATGCTTCGGTTAATAAAGGAAAGTATCCCGTATGCCTTTTTAACCACCTTATCTACTTGTCCTGCTACCTTCAGGGATCTGTGGACATGCACTCCAAGGTCCTTCTGTTCCTCTACACTTCTCAGTATCCTCCCATTTATTATGTATTCCCTTGCCTTGTTTGCCCTCCCCAAATGCATTACCTCACACTTCTCCGGATTGAATTCCATTTGCCACTTTTCTGCCCACCTGACCAGTCCATTGATATCTTCCTGCAGTCTACAGCTTTCCTCCTCACGATCAACCACACGGCCAACATTTGCAAACGTCTTAATCATGGCCCCTACATTTAAGTCTAAATCATTGATGTACACCACAAAAAGCAATGGACCTCGTACTGAGCCCTGCGGAACCCCACTGGGAAAAGCTTTCCAGCCACAAAAACACCCAACCATTAACCTTTGCTTTCTGCCAGACCCAATTCTGGATCCAACTAGCCACTTTCCCTTGGATCCCATGGGCTTTTACTTTTCAGACCAGTCTGCCATGTGGAACCTTGTCAAAAGCCTTGCTAAAATCCGTGTAGACTACATCAAACGCACTACCCCTCATCAAACCTCCTTGTTACCTCCTCAAAAAATTCAATCAAGTTAGTCAGACACAATCTTCCCTTAACAAATCCATGCCTTTCTAAATGATGATTAATACTGTCCCTCAGAATTTTTTCCAATAATTTGCCGACCACCAAGGTAAGCTGACTGGCCTGTAATTACTCAGTCTATCCACTTCTCCCTTTTTAAACAATGATAAAATGTTAGGAATCCTTCAGTACCACACCTGTAGCCAGAGAGGATGGGGAAATAATGGTCAGGGCCTCCGCTATTTCCTCCCTTGCTTCTCTTAACAGCCTGGGATACCTTAATATTTCCTCTCACTATGTTTATCCCATCCAATATTTCACACTCCTCCGCCTTAACTACAATGTTAACATTTCTCTAAAATGTCTCAAAGCACTTCAGAAACAGTGAATTAATTTGAAGTACAATTGTTACATAGACAAACGTAACAGCCAGTTTATGCACAGCAAGAGCCCACAAATAGCAACGAGATTAACGACTAATTAACCTGTTTATGATACAGTTGGTTGAGCAATGAATGCTGGTTATAACAACTGGAGAACTCCCTGCTCCTCTTCGATTAGTTCCATGGAATCTTTCTTTATTGACTGTCCCACTTCTGGCATCTGTATACAAATATACAGAACAAGCACACTATATTAATGCTGGTAATGCTGCTGGTGTACAGAATAGTACATCACTCCTGCTAATGATTTTCCTGGGAGTGCACAGCTGCTGTGCAGAGTTCTTGTATAATAAGGGTAGCAGTGAAAACCATCAATAGGAGTGATGCACTATTATGTACACGAGCTGGTACCTGGTTTTTACACTGTTAAATCCAACACCCTGACTTGTAGACCCAGATTTTTGTGATTCAAGTTTCAGGGATAAGAAAGTAAGATTGAACAGTATAAATCACAAGGAGCCAGCTCATGCACACCAAACTCCTGAAACCTGAATTTAACTACACCAATAATAACACAGCTTTAATCTGTCCAATTGACAAACTTACTTGGTAAGTAAGAGGCAACCTTCAATAGCAGTCCAGGGGCATGTTGTCCAATGCTGCATTACTGAACCAGACTGTCTACAATAAGAATTTATTTTTCCCATTTTTTTCCCTGTATTTTCCTTGTTCTGTTGCCCAGGGTGCAGATCAAGGTACAAAATTTAATTACTTCAAAACAACTCTTTCCATATATATTAGAAAGGCCAGTGATTAAATGCAAATTAATATTTCATCAGGTGCTTTAGTGTCTGTGTTTGTCAAGCATGCTGTTGCAGTGCCTGCAAGAATCTTACAATTCAGGCAGCCTGAAGGTGTGGAGAGGTCAAAGCACGTTTCAAAAACAGTGTGGACTAATTAGTTTATTTTAATTTATCATCTACAATTCTGCACTGGCTAATTATAGCATGACCAGAATAGCTAAGGGGATTCTCCTTCGGTGTTAGTTGACTTTCAGCTTGTAGTGGCGTAAGGCTCGTTGTTACGAGATACAATGCCTACCCTGTTGTCAATTTAACCACAGCAAAATAGTTGGGTATAGGCTATTTTTTTTTAATTAAAAAAAATTAATCGACCGTATACGGCACACAAGACCTATATACACGTGAGTCATGTCATTCCCATGGGATGTCAGAAGTTACTTTGAGAATTTGACTATGCCAGTTTTATGTTATTGAGAGATTGTTAGGTGTCACCAAATGGGGCATTATGTTTTTGCACAACTAAAGAGGGGATTTTGAAATGTATTGATTGGAAGATATGGGGCATCTTTCCAAATTGTTGATTTATATTGTTACTTGGGGGAGGGGTCCGAAAGGATGCCAATTTCTGCTTGGAAACAGTGGATTGGGAGTGTGCCGAGAAAGCATTAAGGGCGCGGTGATTTTTTTCCAGTAACTGCAAAACTCTGTTGCAGGTTAAGCTTGCAACGTCGAAGACGTATCCAAATAGCTCTCCTAGATATAAAATGGAAGAGCTTCCTTCAACCGATGAGAGTTTCTGCAACATGCTCTGGAATGGACTTATCGTACAAATGGGAATGGCAGGCTCCAGGCTACACCAATCTGACACACAGTATCTTGGAGGAGGAGTGAATCTCAATGCTGGCAGAACTTTTCGGCAAAGCTCCTCATAAGGACCCTGATTAAGCAGTTGGCGATGATTAAACCAAGTATGCAACATTAGAATTGGATGTCTAATACATCAAGGTGACTGGCACAAGGAAGACTGTTTTGTGTAGATCCTTCTAGATGCTAAAGGTAGATATCCATCATATAGCTGGTGAAGAAACTCTTGAGACACCAGCTACCAGAACACATTTCCTGTCAGTTGGGTATGAACATGCACTGATATCTAGGGATTGGCGCCTACCACGATTGGGCTGCAGATCCGCTGCTGAAGTTCTCCACCTCCAACTGGTGAAACATCTTTCTGATGGCACGTGGTGAGTGTTCGTTTTTACAGGCGCTAAACTGCAGTTCGACACCTCCAACAAATACCAATTCTCAGTGTTCCACAAAGCAAGGCCCAACAAACTCGACAAAATTTGCCCGTCACTTCCTCTGTCTCTGATCCTTCCTCCCCCTGGAAATTTTAATGCAAAGCTGCAGTACTCAGGCAGCAAATTTAATTACACCCAGTAAGTGTAGAATTTGCAGGATCTATTGCTGGATTGTAAGCGCTGCCCATGATAATGTCCAATATTTTTGTGACAAATTTAGTAGGTTGGCATCAGTACTGAATAAAACTAGACTCAGAATTTATTTTGTCTGAACATAGTGTATTGTATTACTATCAAATACAATAAGCCACAATCGGATACTTCCAAGCCGAAATCTTGTAAATAACCTAGAAGGCTTCCAAGATTAGTTTACACGGCGAAAGCAAAAATCAGCTTGTGTCTTAAATTTACAGGATCATAAAACCAGCATTTCCTTCTTCAAAGCAAAATTCACTTAGAAAGCGTGTGGGAGCTTCTAAAGACTGCTGCACTGTGACGACATATTGATAGGATGTTATTTATAACTACAGCCTCAGTCTGTTTTATGGAATAGTAAAAAGAAAGCTGCTTACATGAAATGAGTTTGGGCAGTCACAATCCAGTTCCCAGTAGGGTCAAAGCACAAACTTACCTCTAATTGGCGACCTCACTCAAATGCCACGCAATGGCTGGAATGGAAAAACGTCACACTGGTGCAACAGCGATTCTCTTCTCAAATTGTAACTGAGGCATAATATTGGGACAGAGTAGGGAACTTCATTCTGCATCTAACAGTACCATATGTGGGTGTGGTTGATTCTGGGTTCCAAAATTAGAAACTGTTCTATTCCCCAGCACCAACATTCTTCACCTCAATGAGTACAAAATTAAAAAACATAAGCATTTTCCACTGAAGTTTTGTATTTACTGATTTTACGAGATGACATAATTTGCTTTATTCATTAAGAGCGCAATGTTGATGCAAAATCAGTATGTTGTCACAGAGACCAAATCTCAACGTACATACAATGACTCACTGAAGTTACACGTGGCATTGTGTGGATAATGAAGATCAAGTGAGATGGGGAGTGTAAGGTCACTGTGTAAGGAGTACTGTGTACATGTCAAATTTTGTTTGATAATGCTCCTGTGAAGCGCCTTGGGACATTTTACATTAAAAGGCGCTACATAAATGCAAGTTTTTACTGTTGTTAATCAAAACAAACCATATAGCTTTACCGAATGTCCCATGTCTAATCCTGTCGTTGCTTTGCCCAACCCTTCTATGAGTTTATAGATAATTAAAACCATGTGGAGTCATAGATATATGCAGTGGGACCCTGTTAAGTCCAATGTGAACAGGATTTTTACCCTCCCAAATTTTCGCCCTTTCTCTCCAGATAACACCGACTCTATGGGGTATAAGCGTCAACAGCCTTCTGGTACTTGGCCTACTTGGTGTCAACAGGTTATTTGACTGCATGGAGCATCACAGCTGATTCTGATCCTATTCAGCACCTGGGCTGATGTCCCCACGTGTACTTTCCAGTCGGTGTCGTGGATAACATTCAGAAGCAGAAATCTGGGCTGATTTTTAACCTCTCCCTAGCCCAGGAACACGGAGGCAAATTGTTGCACCCCAACTGCTGCCCTGGTTAAAACCAACCAACTCAGCACAGACTGGGGATCAAACCTGGAACCTTTTCATCTGTATGGTTCAATTATGCACTCTGGAATTTTATTTCTAAAAGATTGTTCATGGGGGAGGGGAGATACAATTACAAGTCAAATAGTGTGGGACTAGCTGGCTGTTTCTTACAAACCAGCAAACAATTTATTGCAATATATCAGTACAAAAGTGGACACCTTTTGTTAGTAGGATTTTGTTTTAGAGGAGGAAATTCTAGGTTGGGGGGGGGGGGGGGTGGGGGGGAAGAGGAGTACTTTTAGTTCAAAGCATAGTCCTACGTCTATGTAATAACAATGGCTTGAAACATACACTTCAAAATTCCTACCTTGGCAGAAGCCTGTCATTTCAGGTTCCATCAGCTCAAGGCCACTCCACTCTCACCAATGACAGGGAGCAGCCACCTGTACCACACGGTGGCTCCAGTTAGATAAATAGGTACTGCAACTTCAAACTGACCCAAGTGCCAATCCAGGACAACCTGGCCCTGGAAAAATATATTACTAGCTGGGAACATTTCTTTAGGGAAGGTAAAATTAGAGGTGAGAGTCACACCTGATAGGTGTCCAGCACCTCCTGGTAACCAGCTCAGGGCTACAGTGTTCTAAGAGAAGGTAATATCAGTGATCCTTTGGCAGCTCAGGTATTGGGACCAGGCTGTCCTGAAAATTAGAGATGTAAAAGATGACAAATTACAAGACCATAAATTTGATTCATTTATAAAGTCCTATTGTCATCAGAACTGCAACACACAGGACTTGTGAATGTAAAACATGCCTGTAGTACTAAGAGATGGTCAAAGCTTCCGTTCTGTGCTACAAGCCCATTAGAAGTATTTATGTCCCTGCAGGTACAGACTAAGTACCTTTAATAGGAAGACATCACATATGATTATTACATTTATTTCACCCTGATGCAGCATTTTGTGACTGAAGCGATGTTCTCAGGCCCTTGCACAGACCTACCAACACACACACATTTGACAAGAGTCTCTCGTCTCAGGATTACAAGCTTATACCCAGATGTGCTAATAATCCAAGTATTTATCTTGCTTTCTCTTAATCTTGAGAACACTCAAAACATATTTGCGAGGTGGGCTATGAAGGGAAAGTGGCAAAATGTAAAGGGAAAGAGAGAAAACCGAAAGACAGAGGAAAATGAAGATAAAGGAGATGAGAGTAGAAAAATTTAATAAGTCACTTGCTTTCTGCCTGTGGTTTATGTAACAGATCAGCAACACAATAATCAAAAGTTAGAAGGATGGGGAGGGGAAGCATGAAGAACGGGGTTAAGAAAAGGGGACATAACTCAACAAAAAAAAACTGCAGACAGGAAGGCGAGGGCACATTCCTCTTTCCTCCTTTCATTTGTTGAACTTACACAATGGATGCATCTGTTAATGACAGTTGCATTTTTGCTATGAAGCAACCCTCCTAGCTTGCAACTGAAAATCTCACACCTGAGATTTGTCCAATGCTCACAGTTCTGACAATGCAATAGCTGCTTTAATTGGCCTGCGGGTGAGGGGAAGGGAGGAGTTTGGCGAAGATGAGATTTAATAACAGAGTCAAGGCAGAAAGAGTGTGAGGCAACAAGGATTTGAAATGATTGTGGTGCTGCTAATATTCCCCGACCACCTCATCCATTATTTATACTGATAAAATTCAATGATAGTAAACTGCACTTCCCTGCTGCTCAATCAGCTCCTGTGCACTGCTGCAAATCTGCCAATGATTAGCTGAACCTAATGTCTGAGAGTGCTGTTATAAAAGGCTTTTTTAAAAAAAGAAAAAAGGTCTGAAGTATGTTCCTTTAGTGAAAGGAATTTACAGTTCCAATAGCCAGTACACGTGTGTGTGACACAATTAGAGGCTGTGTAATTACTGCACGACAGACATTTGAGAAGGCAATATGATGGTGTGCCTTTCAAACATCTTTAAAATATACACGTGTCATTGGAGACATATTCTGTTCCATAATTAACTCTATAATAATTTAGAGGCTGATAGTGGCATAGCTTTTAAAGCTTCAATAAATATCATTTTTTTGTGCTGATCAGACCATTCACTTCCTTTATATGCAATTGATCACTTAAAAAGGAGCTTTGGTAAACAACACTGGTTTGCCTGAATGCTCCAACCAATTCAATTAGTGTGCGCATTTCTTTTTCTTTTGCAAACCAACTGAATTGCTGCCCAATCAACCTCTTTTCTACAGTTAGTTTGGATAAAGCTGCTGACCATATTAAGTTTATGGCTTTGTTTTTCTCTCTCAGGTGTGCATGTGTGCATGCACACCTCACTCACATTCATGCACTCTCTGGGCGAACACACTCTAGAAAGTAAATTGAACTGTTTTGGTTTCTGCCTTGCACATTTTGAGCCAAGGGATTTGGCTCATTAAACATCAGTGAGTGTATTTTCAGAACAACAACTTGCATGTTAACTCACCAAATAATTTAGTAAATGGTCATATTGGTTGATGAATAATAAATAAGATGCATGTACCTGCCATATCTGGAGGAACTATGGGTGCATTTCTAAAGCACCTGCAACTTTGGCTGTGGCTTTAAAATGGATGCATCATTGTACCTGGGTGACTGCCACGAAACGACGGCTTCTGTATAAAGGGGGCTTTAGTAATTTAAGTGTCTTTTGGAATTTGTCCATTCTTTGACTGGTACCAATGGAACATGTAATCAGGCTCAGGGCCATTTGCAGCCCAGCTGCTCCATGTTTTTAGGTCCTCAATGCATTGCCTACCAGTTCTGGAATCGTGCTCATGCCGAGCATTATTAAAGATAGAGAAAAGGTGTCAGGTTTGATCTCTGGTCTCTGCTGATTTAATCTCAGCCAGAGACCAAGTAGGGTCACTAAAATTGGTTTCAACAACCCTGGACTAGGGAGAGGAAAATCAGCAAGGGTCCCTACTCCCATGTGCTACTCACAATCTCTGCTGGCAAGTGTGCATGTTGGATGAAGATGGGATGAGGCTTGGCCTTGATGTCCCCACAGTCACATTGCCCATGAACACTTACACATGAAAAATCACTTATTTTGCTGATATCATGTTTAATTCACAACATAAAGCAAGGATGGTTAAATACCGACTAGTTAATCAGAAATCAGTTTGACTTTTATAGAAACAAGCCAGATGTTTGACAGAGCAGCCCAAAGGAGGAGCAAGAGAGAAAAATAAATAAAGTATGGTGAGCCACTACCTGGAATATCACGTCAGGTTCACCATCTAAAACGTTACAGACATAATGACTTCATTAGCAGAGCACCACAAACTCAATGAGACATGGCAAATGGGGAAAGGGTGTTACGAGATGATACTAAAGTGTGTTCCTCACAAAAATCAAAGGAAATGCTTTTCAGGTGCATGCAAATGAAACAGCATCCCTCTCACAAATGTAGACACCCTGGGCCCGATATTACCATGGCGGCGGGGGGTCGATTGGGCGCGTTGGTAACGCGCCCAGTGAAATCAGTCTGCTTCACGCCCAATCGCAGCCTGATTGGATCCACTTACCTGGTCTTCCGGGTTCCCCACTGCTGATCTGCGCGGCGGGCGGACTGCGCATGCACAGTAAGGTCTGTCAGCTGGAGGAGCTCTATTTAAAGGGGCAGTCCTCCACTGACTGATGCTGCAAGAAATAGGAAAAATTACAGCATGGAGCAGCCCAGGGGGAAGGCTGCTCCCAGGTTAATGATGCCTCACTCCAGCTCTTATTGCATGGGGTGAGGAGGAGGGGGAGGACAGAGATCTTCCCCCCGGCAGGCGGGAGGAACCGGCCTGCCTCTGCCACCAAGGCCTGGCTCGAGGTGGCAGAGGAGGTCACCTGCACCACCAACATATCGTGCACCTGCATACAGTGCAGGAGGCACTGCAATGACCTAAGTAGGTCAGCCAAAGTGAGTACACTTACTCATTCCCCTACACTCCGTCTGCCACATCACCGCACCCACCCCACATCTCCTTCTGCACAGCCAACACTACTCTGTCACATCACCCCTCACACCCACTCAAAACTCATCCTCATCTTACCTGCACTTACTCACCTCGCTAGTACTCATCCCACCACTACCACTCAACCCAATCCTCATACAATCTCATGGCTCTATCTCATACTCACCCTCTCATGCATCTCTTTCACAGTCAGCCTCACTCAACCTGCCACTACCTGTGCTGCAGCCACAGGGCATGCATCACATATGTGCAGGAGGAAGCGTAAGGCAAACGTGTCGTGAGCATGAAGGGGATGCACAAGGGTGTTTGAGGGTTTGTCTTGGTTTTTACTTGTATTTAATTTCTGATCAACTCACATTACATACTATATTGGCACCACTACTGCCAGGTCTTTGCGAATCTTGTCTGGTTTGTGCAATAATACCCTTTCCTGAGGATCACAATGAAGACCCACAACTGATGCCACCCATTGTGTCACTGCAGAGTGGGTGTAGGTGTATTTGCAGGGCTCTTTTGTGCAGACGACTGAGAGATGTCGGCGATGTCCCTGGTGGCACCCTCGAAGGATGCAGAGGAGAAGTTGTTGAGGGCAGTGGTGACTTTGACAGCAACAGGTAAGAAAATGGTGCTTGGGCCAGCCAGGAGCAGCTCGGCATGAAGGAGGCTGCAGATGTCCACGACTACATGTTGAGTGACTCTGAGCCTCCGTGTGCACTGCTGCTCAGAGAGGTCCAGGAAGCTGAGCCTCGGTCTGTGGACCCTGTGGCGAGGGTAGTGCCCTCTGCGACGCATCTCTCTCTGCGGTTGCCCTCCCTCCTGTTGTGCAGGTGGATGTGTCACAGCACTGTGTTGTGGAGCTCCACGTGTCAGAGGTGGATGGCATGGCCGGTGATGCTGTTCGCCCTCCAAGGAGGTCATGACTGCAGCTACGGCAGCCCCCATCCGGAAGATGCACATCTGAGGGGGTCCACAAGGTAGGTACATGTGTCTGGAAACCGAGGTAAGTGTGCAAGTTGGTGAATTTTATTGTTAGGAGGAGGGTGGTGGAGGCCAAACTTTGTCCAAGGTGACAGAGTGGCTTCCTGCAATGAGTGAGGGTTTCCCCCCACCCGTCAAATGGACCTTTGCAGCTGCCACAGGCTGATGGCTACAACACGTCCATTTGAACTGGGAGTGTTTCCCCCAGAACGGGAAACAGTCCGAGTTGTTTGCAAAATCCCACCCCTCCTAAAATATCATGTTAATCAGGTCTCTAAACGACCTGAAATACCTAAATAAATACCTTAAGTGGCACCCCGCCGGTTTTAATTGCCGGCAGGAGTCCCACATGCGGGGGCTGCGCGCGCATGTCAGCGCGTCACTGGGGAACCCGGAAATGGGGCGGGTTGAAGCCGGGCTCCCGACCCGCCCTGGGAATTCCCGATTTTCGTAGCCCCCCCACCAGGAACGCACCCGATCGCGGGTGCTAAAATCGAGCCCCCTGTGTCAGCACCGAAAATCAGAACATGAGATTTTTTAAAAATAAAGCCCACATTTTTAATCAAGCTTTTGGACATTTTTCCTAACCTCTCCTTCTTTGGCTCTGTGACCATTTATCATCATAATGCTGAAGGATCATCCATTATTCTCCACATTTTACCCAATCTCAGTTGCGCAACACAAAGAAGGGCCAAAATGTCAGCTCAGTGAAGAGGCGGGGGTAAGAGGGGGAAAATATTGGGCCACTCAACTCACTGGTTTTACACACTATTCTCTGCACAACTACATATGACCAGATGTGGAATTCTACTTCTCTCAAACACCTTTAGAAACGCAAAGAGCGAAAAATATTTTATAAAAGGAAATTTGTATAAGTGGATATCAATAACAGTACCATGTCTGCATATAACCCACATTTATATATACACAAGATAAAGACACGCTGCCAGTAACTGATCCCTCTGCCAAATAGGAGCTCTGTCACAATTCAAACCATAAGTCTATATATTATCTATTTGAGAGGAAAGGCTGGTTTGCTACTGCTAACTTGTTTTTACACACATTGAAGATAACACAGCTGTCTGGTATTAAAAATGTCACTTTGAAGGCATTATGACAATACAAATATGTTTTGATTGCAAAGCAAGTAGAAGACACTTAATGCAGACTGCATGCTTTGTCTTGTAATAAAGCAAATTAAGATAAAGTGCTGGGTAACGCATGCAAATGAGCTGGGGTATCATATTTGGGTGGAATTTAGGAAACCACTGCACCAATTCAATAAACTTAGTTCAACTATGGAAGACTTGCTTTGTTTTCCTATATCGAAGTTTTCAACTTCAAAGGTTTCAAGATATATCTGTGTGTGCCTCCAGCTCATTTGCATCACCGTTTGTAGCTCATGTGCCGTTGGTCTCTGAAGTTGGTCTTGTGAAGCTTCTTGGGCTATTTAAAAATCCCCATGCACGAGTCCAGGTTTCATATCAGCCGTCAAGTTAGCTAAGTGTTGTGTCTTTTGTACCCAAGGAGGAAGCACGAGTTAGAAATTCTGTTAAAACAAATACAGCAAGCTGCTTTATCGTCTCCTGCTACTGCTTATGTTACTTTTAATAAACCTGATTATATATAGAGATAGAGAGAGAGCGAGGGAAATAGATAGATTTAGTGAGGGAATTCCAAACAGTAGGACTTAGGTGGCCGACAGCACCACACCAAAAAGGTAGAGTAAAGAGAAGTGGAGATGCACATGGGGGCAGTCAGAGGAACAAAAACTTGCGGTTGGGGTTGAGGGGGGGGGGGGGGGGCGGTGGCAGTGATAGGCAAAGGGGAGATTGTTGGGATGAAGTTACAGATATCGGAAGGGATGAAGTGATAGAGGGATTTAAACAGGATGAGAATGTTAAATGCAAGGTATGGGGACTGGGAGCCAATGTAGGTCAGCAAGGACAGGGTGACGGGCGAGCAGGACTTGATATGGATTAAGATTATTGACAGCATATGACTGAAGTTTATGGATGATGGTGTATGGGAGCCCAGTTAGCAATACAAAGGAATAATTGAGTCTGGAGATGACAAAGGCATGTACAAAAGCTTCAATAGCAGATGGGCTGAGGTAGGAACAAAGGCAGGCATTTTGCAGAAGTGGAAGTAAGCAGTCTTTGTGATGTTGAGGATATGGGGTCAGAAGCTCAGTTCATGGTCAGACAGGATACTGAGGTTCTAAATGTCTGAGACAGTGGCTGGGGAGGGGAATAGTTTCAGTGGCAAGAGTTTGGAGTTTGTACTGGGGATCAAACATAATGACTTTTTTCTACCCAACATTTAGCTGGAGCAAGTTACAGTTCATCTGGGACTAGATTTGGACAAGCAATCTGACAGCATAGAGACTGGATGCATTGAGAGGGGTGGCAGAGGGGTGGAGCTGGGTGTCAATGGCATACATGTTGAAGTTGACCACATGTCTGTGGACGATGTTGCCAAGGAGAAGCATGTGGATGAGAAAAAGGTAACAAGATTTTCTGCTTGACCACTGGGCAACTCTACATTACCAGATATTGTGTATATAAAATTAGTTTGGTTTGTAGGGAGTGAAGACTAACTTATAGGAGTGCTGTGCACAGAAAAATATCTAATGAAGCCTAAAAATTTAACAGTGCAGGCAGTAAAATTGGAATTTGAGTATCACCTACAGACCAAATACAGACTATTCAATTTGTAAATTTAAAGTAAATTGATTAACAAATAGCTGTGTTTCAGAAGGAGTATGAAAGGTGCAGATCATGAGCTAGAACGAACCTGAGAAATAGCGGAGGGAAAGGACAAACAAAATGTGACAGATTCAGAACAGATCTAGCAGCTCAAAACTGGGCATCCATGAGGCGCTGTGGGCCATCAGCAGCAGAAGAATTGTATTCCAGCACAATCTGTAACCTCATGGCCCGGCATATTCCTCACTCTACCATTACCAACAAGCCAGGGGATCAACCCTGGTTCAATGAGGAGTGTTGAAGAGCAGCACCAGGCGTACCTAAAAATGAGATGCCAACCTGGTGAAGCTACAACACAGGACAACATGCATGCTAAACAGCGGAAGCAACATGATATAGACAGAGCTAAGCGATTCCACAACCAACGGATCAGATCAAAGCTCTGCAGTCCTGTTACATGCAGTCGTGAATGGTGGTGGACAATTAAACAACTAACGGGAGGAGAAGGTTCTGTAAACATTCTCAACCTCAATCATGGCGGAGTCCAGCACGTGAGTGCAAAAGACAAGGCTGAAGCGTTTGCAACCATCTTCAGCCAGAAGTGCCGAGTGGATGATCCATCTCAGCCTCCTCCCGGTATCCCCACCATCACAGAAGCCAGTCTTCAGCCAATTCGATTCACTCCACGTGATATCAAGAAACGGCTGAGTACACTGGATACAACAAAGGCTATGGGCCCCGACAACATCCCGGCTGTAGCGCTGAAGACTTGTGCTCCAGAACTAGCCGCGCCTCTAGCCAAACTGTTCCAGTACAGCTACAACACTGGCATCTACCCGACAATGTGAAAAATTGCCCAGGTATATCCTGTCCACAAAAAGCAGGACAAATCCAATCCGGCCAATTACCGCCTCATCAGTCTACTCTCAATCATCAGCAAAGTGATGGAAGGTGTCGTCGACAGTGCTATCAAGCGGCACTTACTCACCAATAACCTGCTCACCGATGCTCAGTTCGGGTTCCACCAGGACCACTCGGCTCCAGACCTCATTACAGCCTTGGTCCAAACATGGACAAAAGAGCTGAATTCCAGAGGTGAGGTGAGAGTGTATGCCCTTGACATCAAGGCAGCATTTGACCAAGTGTGGCACCAAGGAGCCCTAGTAAAATTGAAGTCAATGGGAATCAGGGGGGAAACTCTCCAGTGGCTGGAGTCATACCTAGCACAAAGGAAGATGGTAGTGGTTGTTGGAGGCCAATCATCTCAGCCCCAGGACATTGCTGCAGGAGTTTCTCAGGGCAGTGTCCTAGGCCCAACCATCTGCAGCTGCTTCATTACTGACCTTCCCTCCAGCATAAGGTCAGAAATGGGGATGTTTGCTGATGATTGCAGTGTTCAGTTCCATTCGTAACCCCTCAAATAATGAAGCAGTCCGAGCCCACATGCAGCAAGACCTGGACAACATCCAGGCTTGGGCTCATAAGTGGCAAGTAACATTCGCGCCAGACAAGTGCCAGGCAATGACCATCTCCAACAAGAGAGAGTCTAACCACCTCCCCTTGACATTCAATGGCATTACTATCGCCGAATCCCCCCACCATCAACATCCTGGGGGTCACCATTGACCAGAAACTTAACTGGACCAGCCACATAAATACTGTGGCTACAAGAGCAGCTCAGAGGCTGGGTATTCTGTGGCGAGTGACTCACCTCCTGACTCCCCAAAGCCTTTCCACCATCTACAAGGCACAAGTCAGGAGTGTGATGGAATACTCTCCACTTGCCTGGATGAGTGCAGCTCCAACAACACTCAAAGCTCGACACCATCCAGGATAAAGCAGCCCGCTTGATTGGCACCCCATCCACCACCCTAAACATTCACTCCCTTCACCACCGGCGCACAGTGGCTGCAGTGTGTACCATCCACAGGATGCACTGCAGCAACTCGCCAAGGCTTCTTCGACAGCACCTCCCAAACCCGTGACCTCTACCACCTAGAAGGACAAGAGCAGCAGGCACATGGGAACAACACCACCTGCACGTTCCCCTCCAAGTCACACACCATCCCGACTTGGAAATATATCGCCGTTCCTTCATCGTCGCTGGGTCAAAATCCTGGAACTCCCTTCAAGAAGGCGGCTCACCACCACCTTCTCAAGGGCAATTAGGGATGGGCAATAAATGCTGGCCTTGCCAGCGACGCCCACATCTCATGAACGAATAAAAAAATGTGCATACCAATGGGAAGTGCTTAAACTTCAGACTGAAAAGGAGGCACGACGCTACAATCATCAGAAGCAGAAATAATGCTGTGAACATGAGTCACATGAAGAAAAAGACACAAAAGTGCAGAGATCTGAGGTGGACAAAGAGAAAAATCTGCGTCAGAACAGAGGCACTTTACACCAACACAAGGTAGAAGCGGCAGCAACAACCGCCATGAACTGACGACGGCTGGACAAATTGCAACAAATGCATTCCAGGTGAGTCAAGGTCCAAGGTACAGTCAATCGAGCCCGTGGTCATGATGGATATGATTCAAATAGAAAATTAAAGGCATTCGAGTTGCCAGCAGGAGACCACATATGAGACATTGGAACATGGGCAGGGACTGGTGCCTTTCTGTGGGAAGCTTTAACTGCACTTGTGTATAGAATCTGAACTCTGTATGGTCTATAATATTGTGAAGTATGATATTCTTGTTATAACCTCACACCAGAAACTTATAAGTGCAATTTTAGGATGGTACACAAGGAATCTAACCATACTTACAAAGAATGGGCTCTGGAGAAGTGTGGTGAGTGGAAGGTATGCAAAGTACACATTATTGGCAAAACAGATACAAACTCATCTTAAGCAGATCATACAAGAGATACAGTGACCCCAGACACGAAAAAAAATTGTACAATTCTTGTACCCAGTCATAACTCTGAGGGTGCACTAACACTAGCACAACTGGTGCAGTGACCAGTATGTAAAATACTCACTTTTGTGGGGACCACAGAAAGAACCTTTATCCTGACCTTGGCTAGAATATATTATTTTCACACCTGTTCAAATAAGGAGGTTTTGGCAACTGTGTCATTCAAGATTCTTTTAGGGAATTGTCTAAAGAAGAAAATTGTGGACAACTTCCTCAGAAGGAAGTAGACTCTTAGTTCACTGCAATCAGCTGGAGTGGACGGCAATGCATTGAGTCATAGGCTTCGTCCACCTAACCCATCGAGGGGGAAATGTGCCAATAAGCATGGGCACCTGCTACTATAGATCCAAGAACAGAGGTGTTCAGAGTAGCAGCGAGTTACAGACCAAATGTCTGTCCAGAGGAGCCTGTGTAGTGCGAGTCAATGAGAACTGAATGAGGTGTCACTCACTGAGCCAAATAAGGAACTGGAAAGAGGCAGGCAAAGAGCGAAGACCTAAGTAGAGTGATTTTATCCAAAAGAAATGCTATTGGTCACTCAAGGATGTCAACATGACACAAAAGTGGTCCATGACAAGGTAGCCTTATGTACCTTGGCTGCTTAAGAGGGGAGTCACGTAATCAGCATCATAGGGCAAGTGAACTTTTCACTGGGCATGACTGTTTCAGCTAGGCAGCGGTGGAACAAGTGGGTGGTGATGCCCCTGTGGACTGTTCAGCCACTGTAACTAGATGTGCCTGGTTGTCCAAGCCTGTTTTTATCGAAGGCCGAACAGTGGTATTGTAATGCCAGCCAGGTAGTGCCCACAGTCTTTGCCGTACAGTGCATGAGACCGTATTAACAGCATGTTACTGGATATGTTAGGCACGGGAGTGCTATGTCTTTTGGGCAGGTCGCCATGCATCCTGTGGGACTCTGAGAACAGGAAGCTCAGCAGATCATTTCATTGTGCCAAGTGCCTTGGATACAGTTCTCATGAGAGAAGCCTTAGTTGCACATGTGAGGGGACCATCCAAAAGTTCTATCCAAAAGATAATACAAGTTCTTTCTCAATTAAAATCATAAGGAAGTCCATATATTATCTATGAGATATATGGCTGGGCACTTTACATTTGGTTACAGCTAACTTGCTTTATACATGTTGGAAAGGATAACATAGCTGTCTGGAATACAAAATATCACTAAAGGCATTATTCCTATGCAAATACATTTTGATTGCAAAGCAAGCAGAAGCCACTTAACACAGAATGCTTGCTTTATTCTGAAATTAATCAAATTAAGGTGAAGTGCTCGATAATGTGCAAATGGGCTGGGATCTCACCTTTGGATGGCCTTTAGGAAACAATTGCAGTCTTTGGTGCTGAACGTGACAAAAATATCTGGTGAATGCTTAAAAATGTAACTGCCGCTTTAAGGGTAAATCCAACAAAAGAATCCAAGGTAATTATTTTTAGCAGGAAGTTGCTGGAATCCCCAATCTTTCCAGATCAGATTCCAGATGTGATGTTGCTTCAATTAGAATTCTCACTTTTACAGCTTTTTTTTAATAACTAACGTGAGCTGATTATGAAAGGAAAATTATTTGTGTAAGTGAACACTGTAGACATTAGGGTACACTTCTTCACAGGGAATAAGTCTGAGCCAGCCTGATAAGCAAGGCTGCTTACACGAAACATTAAGTTTGAATTCCATTATACATTTAATTTTGAGTTCTGATTCATTCTGAATTAACCAGATCGGTTAGGCTTAGGGGAAGTTGTTTCCAGTGGCAGGGATGTCATAATAAAATGTTAATTGGTATGAATTGTCATCTTCTACACATGATTATTTTGTCTCTTTTCATATCAAGAGCAGCAATTACCCTCATGAATATGAGAAGAGATTTGCTGTGTTATGACAGGCTTTTGGGTCTTTACAAAACCAACAGGGAGACTCAATCTTGCAACTGGTCAGAGTTTGTTTGTTTTTAAAAAATAAAATGTCCCCCAACATGCTTTCCTCTCCTGAAGGCACTGATTCTCGCTGAAATACAGTTCCACGGGCACCCAAATCAACATTCTTCATGTGCGAGTCTCAGTGAGTACCAGCAGGCTATTCCACCATGAAGGGCATTATGGTTGAGCTTATCCTAGTCCTTACCTGAAGGCACATACATGCATACTTTCCAACAAAAAGGGGTGGGGGGGGGGGGGTTGCGGGGAGAGAAGAGTACTGGTCACTGGATATCAAATAGCTGTTGCTCTGACTGAGATCAGCCAACACCACATACTGGTATCTGGAACCTTCCTGGCATGTTCAGCTGAACTCTGGGCAGTACAATTATCAACTGAGACATCAGGCAGCTACAGATCAATCTGGGCATTTATCTTTTTGTGCTGACAAGTCCTCAATAGTTAACAGCAAAAGTAATGAGTCCACAGCATAGCCAAAACACACAAGCATCATAGGGCATAACTTTGTTTAATTACAGTTACTACGGTTATTATCCAGGATCAGCTGAGACTTTTTTTTAAAATTCGTTCATGGGATGTGGGCGTCGCTGGCAAGGCCAGCATTTATTGCCCATCCCTAATTGCCCTTGAGAAGGTGGTGGTGAGCCACCTTCTTGAACCGCTGCAGTCTGTGTGGTGAAGGTTCTCCCACAGTGCTGTTAGGAAGGGAGTTCCAGGATTTTGACCCAGCGACGATGGAGGAACGGCGATATATTTTCAAGTCGGGATGGTGTGTGACTTGGAGGGGAATGTGCAGGTGGTGTTGTTCCCACGTGCCTGCTGCCCTTATCCTTCTAGGTGGTAGAGGTCGCGGGTTTCATAATGTATCTACTTTCTAGCCCACCACCTGTTTGATATCAGTAGTAATGGTGATGCCATGCACTAGTCCTCAACTGAGAAAATAGCCAGATGACCTGAACCCTGGCCTCTTCAATAATTTTCTCTCCCTCCCTTTTGAAAGGGTCTAGAATTCACTCTGGCAGCCTGGTTGAGATAAGGAACTCAGCATGCATAGAATTCCAGGTGCAAGCCTATGCTTCAGTATTCTCTGGCGCAGCCTTGGAACATCAATGTGCTTATCCGTGGCACTCGTGAAGTACAAATGTTTAAATGCTTGGATAAGTGCAGCTCCAACACTCAAGAAGCTCGACACCAACCAAGATAAAGCAGCCCGCTTGATTGGCACCCCATCCACCACCGGCGCACTGGGGCTGCAGTGTGTACCATCCACAGGATGCACTGCAGCAACTCGCCAAGGCTTCTTCGACAGCACCTCCCAAACCCACGACCTCTACCACCTAAAAGGACAAGAGCAGCAGGCACATGGGAACAACACCACCTGCACATTCCCCTCCAAGTCACACACCATCCCGACTTGGAAATATATCACCGTTCCTTCATCGTCGCTGGGTCAAAATCTGGAACTCCCTTCCTAACAGCTCTGTGGGAGAACCTTCACCACACGGACTGCAGCGGTTCAAGGCAGCTCACCACCACCTTCTCAAAGGCAATTAGGGATGGGCAATAAATGCTGGCCTCGCCAGCGAGGCCCACATCCCATGAACAAATAAAAAAAAAATTCACCATGGACACAAATAGACAATGCCATTATAGAACAAAGACTTGCCTTTATACTTTGCCCTTTTATGTCTTTTGGAAATGTCTCAAAGTACTTCAACACATGATGAATTTTGCAGGGGCAGCCATTTTCTGCTCAGCAGGGTTTGACAAACAGCCATGAGATGAATGATTTATTTGTCTGTTTTTTTGTTCGAGTTGATCAAACAAAGAATATTGGCCAGGACACCTGGAAAATTGCACGCTCCTGAAATAGTGCAATGGGATCTTTTACATCCATCTGAACCATTGGAACAGGCAGACAGAATAATTATTGCTCACCTCATCTGAAGGGTGAGTGCACATCTCAATAATGTACTTGTATGTCAACTCAGATTATATACTCCAGTCTTGGAGTGGGGCTTGTAACAACAACTTTCAAGACAAAGATGTGTGTGCTACCAACTGATCCAAGCTAACACTCTCCACAAGCACGATGAACAACATAATTACAAGGCAGCATAACCACTTGACTCATTGCAATGCTGTTCACCATAGAGTCATTAACATTGGTTTCTTGGGCTAGTTGACGAAGAAGAATTATTCACAAATCCTTCGTCCTGTCTCTTTCGGAAATCTTTCATTGTCAACTCATTGATAATTTCAGCATTTGGTGCACACGTCTATCCAAAAGCATTAATTATCACTGCCTGCCATAAACAAACTATTAATTTACTAACTGACTTCCATGATTAGTGAACACTATTAACTATAAGCCACCTTTTTTTGTTAGTTGGGTGACCAGATCCCGAGAGATGCTGACAAATCTTAATCAATGACAACAAAATCTTAGATCTTGATAAAGATATACAAAAAGACTACCGTTTCGTATAGTTTGTTAAACACCGGAAATCATAAAATGAGCCAATTTACGTGAGTGAATGTCTGTGAAAATAGCTCCAATGTCAGCAAGCAGATTTATTGCAGTATTTTGAGTGTTGAAAAAAGTAACAATACTTAAAAAAGTGAATGGGAAATCATTTTTATGCACAAATGTGTCTTGGAAAAGAAATACTAGCTCAGTTGGTAAATGCACCATCCAGTGGTACAAAGTCATACTAATTAGTCCTGGGTATGTGTTATGGAGCTGATCTTGGCCAGGAAACTAAAATTGGCCACACTGTTCGCCAAAAAGTCAGCCAGGACTCCTGCTCACAATCCAGTTACCCTCTGCTAGAAAGTGTGCATGTGTAGATTTGAGAATAGGATCAGACTTGGCTGTAACTCCAGCCCCAGGGTTGAATAGCCCGCTGATATTTGCTGTCGAAGCTCAGACATGAAGAATGGCAACTTGGTCGCAAGTGCTGGCAGGTGGTCAACATCTGTGAAACTGTACCCTAGAAGGAATCTGCACTTTCAGGAGGAGGAGGAGGAAAATGGAGAATAAATTTTAAAAATGTATTTAAAAATGTCTCATTTATTTGCAAACTTGAAGATGTGGGGGTCAAATGCAAGATGTGTTCAATTCCCACAACAGGTATCCATGGAAGCTGCAGAGCTGAATCAGTAACTCACAGGGTGCCCGCACATTCCATTTCAAACACAGCTTCTCACAGGTATTCAGTTTATGAATTTCACACAAATGTTACTTGAATTAAAAATGAATTTAAGCATTTTGTAAGTTTATATGTAGATTCGATTTTTTTTAATAAGTTATTCCTGAATGCTTCAGAGGACATTGTGCAGGTATGACAATTGTACAAGTAACTGCCATACAGCATGCAGAAAGAAAAATCAAACATACAGGAACACGGTGTGTGGGCAATGCGTGCAAGGCTGCATTTATTGGCCATCCCTCGTTCCCCTGCAGGTATGACAATTGTACAAGTAACTGCCATACTGCATGCTGTATGGCAGTTACTTGTACAATTGTCATACCTGCACAATGTCCTCTGAAGCATTCAGGAATAACTTATTAAAAAAAATCGAATCTACATATAAACTTACAAAATGCTTAAATTCATTTTTAATTCAAGTAACATTCTCTTTGAATCACTGCAATTCTTGTCGTGATGGTGTTCCCACAGTGGTGTTAGGTAGAGAATTCCAGGATACTAACCCAGCGGTAATGAAGGATGAGAAACACATGACCAAGTCAGGATGGTGTGCAACTTGGAGACATCTGTGGAACATGATTCCCTAAAACATTAGCAAAAATCCCAGAATCCCAAATAATGACAGAAGTTGACTCATGCATAAGAACATAAGAAATGGGAGCAGGAGTGGGTCATACGGCCCCTCGAGTCTGCTCCGCCATTCGATAAGATCATGGCTGATCTTCGATTCCACTTTCCCGCCCGATCTCCATATCCCTGGATTCCTCTAGAGTCGAAAAATCTATCTTAGCCTTGAATATACTCAATGACTCAGCATCCACAGCCGTCTGGGGTAGAGAATTCCAAAGATTCACAACCCTCTGCGAGAAGAAAGTCCTCATCTCAGTCTTAAATGGCCGACCCCTTATCCTGAGACTATGCCCCCTACTTCTAGACTCTCCAGCCAGGGGAAACAACCTCTCAGCATCTACTGTCAAGCACCTTCAGAATCTTATATGTTTGAATGAGATCACTCTCATTCTTCTAAACTTGTGAGTATAGGCCCATTCTACTCAATCTCTCCTCATAGGACAGCCCTCTCATCCCAGGATTCAATCTGGTGAATCTTCGTTGCACCGCCTCCAAGGCAAGTATATCCTTCCTTAGATAAGGAGACCAAAACTGTACACATACACCATAAACTTGTCACCCTGATTATAGGCAATACCATAGGCAAATTCATCAGTTTTCTGTTTTCATGGAAAAATTTGCAAAATCATGCCATGCAGTTTCTTAAAATATCACTAAAAATCCTGGATCTCTTGTAATGGAAAGGAATCTGACTTTTAAAGTCATCATAAATCAGCAGCCATAAGATATCATGGAATGAAAAAGGCCACTTAGCCCCATAGAATGCGCTGTTTCACAAACTGTGTACATGAACTGAGGTTGGACAATTTCAGCCCACTTCCTAATAGGCATGGGGCTGCAACACAAACAGCCCCTAATTTAGCACTAATTGGCAATCTCACTCAGAGAAGCTCCAAAGACTGTTGGTGTGGGAAATGAAAAAATGTTATGGGCTCAAGTGTTGGGTTGCTTATCTGAGAACATGGTTCAGGGCGCATTGGGGGATCAGGTATAGCATCTAACACATACAGTACCTGACCTGGCAATACTTGATGCTGATAGACCAGGTTTCTGAAATGAAAAAAAGTTTCATTTCTCAGAGCCAACATCCCTCACTGTGATCAGCACAAACACATTTCCAAATATATTAACTACTTAGCATATTGTACAGCAGCTTACATGGTGCCTTTAATATTGATTATATTTCCACAATGCTTCAATGGGGGGGGGGGGAAAGAGAGAGGGGGAGTGGGTTAGTCGAAGAGGTAGGCTTTGAAGATTAGGAGAAATGTAGCACAATGGAAAGGTTTATGAGGAGAGGGTCAGCCTGGCATTGATGATAAAGGAGGGAGGGATGCAATTAGATTAGAGTTTGTAGAGTGCAGGGTGCAAGATGGGACATAGAGCTGAAGGAAGTTACACAGATAGGGCTCAGTGATACCATGAGGGTATTTTTTTTATAAACAGAAAGAATGGAAAATGTCTGGCAATAAATTTAAGATTCATGGTTCAATCTCTGGCTCACAATGACATCCACAATCCAATGCTTACATCACCAGAACCAGTTACTGTAGCTACATAGACAAAAATGCTCGTACTAGTAAAAAAAAGCCACTCAGAGCAGAGGAGGATAGTACACCACCTTGAATGTCTTTTGGCATTAATGCTATTAAATCTTGGAGGTAAAAATCAACTATTTCATTGTGCACTCACAAACAGTAAATTTCATCCTCTATAGTCAATTTACTTGGCTATAGAATTTCAGCAACAACCTGCAGGGCAGAAATCAACAACACCCATCAACAATGTATTGTTCTGTGGTCAAAATGACTGATTGCTAATTTCTCAAAGTCAAGTCAGCTTGTCTTCCAGCCACCTGCCATTGGCAGATCAGCATCCTCTGAAAGCTCATCTAGAGGATATATAGCCTGGAAGCATTCACTCAGCTTTTAAAATCAAAGGAGGCAAGTTTTAGATGTGCAGTCAAGCATTAGAGAAAATATCAGATTACTTGTTTAACAAGCTAATGGCAATGAGAAATTGTAGACATTAATTTAAGCAATATTGAACTTGCAATCATATGGCAGACTGCAACTCAATAGTTCACAAATTGTGCAGCAATTTGACAGGTTGCTTACTTTAAGATCAATCTGTAGCAGAAAGGCCTATAATGTAACAGGGATCTTCAATTTTCTAAGTTTATGAGGAATGATATATTGCATTATATTTCCATTTCTCATACACACATTATTTCAAATCTCTTCAATTTCCCCAGCTCTGATCATCCTTTATCAAGTTATAGTTCTGCAATATGTACATATGGTATTATTTTCAGGTAGTTAATTGTTAATTACCAACGAATGAACTTGTAGGGATGATACCATTAATTCATGCACCAATCGGTACAGCCTACCAGGACAAATGCTGCTGGTCAATAAATGGAACAAAAATTGAAAAAACCTTGACAACTTTACCAAATATGTACTATTTTCTAATTGATAACATTAACCAATTTCATTGCTGAAGGCTTGTCTAAGTGTACAGACAGTTCGAAACTGCAAGAGCTGTTTATGACACTGTCATTCCCTTAATAGGAATACCTGTTTGCAATCATACATCATTGGGATTTTTTGTGCAAATTTTGTATTCATTAAGGTTAGGCATGCGAATGCTGAGAAAATAGAATGCTATCTATTCTGCTCATGCAGTATCGGCACCAAGGATTCCGAGCGCAGAGATAAGATGATTAGATATAGAGTAACACTGTCGCATATTGTTGGAGCAGAGTTGTCTCAGATTCAACCTCAGAACAGCAACCCCCTCCCACCCCATGCACCTGAAGGACATTTTTTGATTTCCCAAAGTAGCTATCTTGTAGCCTCGGAGTAATATTGCTAATTAATGTTAAATGCAGAATAGTTTATTATTGTTGGCGCAGGCAAACTGAGAACTAGTTAGATTTTTTCCAGCCAGTAAACAATCACAAGAGACCATCATTCCATCAGCCTGGACTGGATGTATTTAAACAGTTTTCTCGCTCCCAACGGGTCTTGTTTCGCATAAAAAAATAAAGATTTGTATTGAGATGGACATATGGAAAACCTGGACTGCAACAGATGTCGCATCTTCTGCAACACAAGAGTTTCTGTTGTTGGCAATACAGCTATTGGAATAATGGTGCCTGCCTCAAAAACTCTTCCAACTCAACGACATTAACCTCTAACCTGCATTTACCCAACAATACTGTTTTGAATATCCTCATTGTGTCAAATACTGAACAATACATTTAGTTGGCTACTGCACAGAAATATATAACCTTCAAGCATAGCTTTTAACGTTCTCAGGTCACTCATCTCCTGGAAAATAACTGAATCCATTTAAGGTCCCATTTTGGTGCAAAGAAGTTAACTGATTTAGAAGTGTTGACATTATTTTTTTTTATTATTCATTTATGGGATGTGGGCGTCGCTGGTAAGGCCAGCATTTATCAAGCATCTCTAATTGCCCTCGTGAAGGTGGTGGTGAGCCGCCTTCTTGAACCGCTGCAGTCCGTGTGGTGAAGGTTCTCCCACAGTGCTGTTAGGAAGGGAGTTCCAGGATTTTGACCCAGCAATGATGAAGACGGCGATATATTTCCAAGTCGGGATGGTGTGTGACTTGGAGGGGAACGTGCAGATGGTGTTGTTTCCATGTGCCTGCTGCCCTTGTAGGTGGTAGAGGTCGTGGGTTTGGGAGGTGGTGTCGAAGAAGCCTTAGCAAGTTGCTGCAGTGCATCCTGTGGATGGTACACACTGCAGCCATGAAGCACCGGTGGTGGAGGGAGTGAATGTTTAGGGTAGTGGATGGGGTGCCAATCAAGCGGGCTGCTTTGTCCTGGACGGTGTCGAGCTTCGAGTGTTGTTGGAGCTGTACGCATCTACGCAAGTGGAGAGTATTCCATCACACTCCTGGCTTGTGCCTTGTAGATGGTGGAAAAGCTTTAGGGAGTTGGGGGTGAGTCACTTGCCACAGAATACCCAGCCTCTGACCTGCTCTTGTAGCCACAGTATTTATATGGCTGGTCCAGTTAAGATTCTGGTCAATGGTGACCCCCAGGATGTTGATGGTGGGGGATTCGGCGATGGTAATGCCACTGAATGTCAAGGGGAGGTGGTTAGACTGTCTCTTGTTGGAGATGGTCATTGCCTGGCACTTGTCTGGCGTGAATGTTACTTGTCACTTATCAGCCCAAGCCTGCATGTTGTCCAGGTCTTGCTGCGTGCGGGCACGGACTGCTTCATTATCTGAGGGGTTGCAAATGGAGCTGAATGCTGTGCAATCATCAGCGAGCATCCCCACTTCTGACCTTACGATGGAGTGAAGGTCATTGATGAAGCAGCTGAAGATGGTTGGACCTAGGACGCTGCCCTGACGAACTCGTGCGGCGATGTCCTGGGGCTGAGATGATTTTTTTAAAAATTCGTTCATGGGATGTGGGCGTCGCTGGCGAGGCCAGCATTTATTGCCCATCCCTAATTACCCTCGAGAAGGTGGTGGTGAGCCGCTTTCTTGAACCGCTGCAGTCCGTGTGATGACGGTTCTCCCACAGTGCTGTTAGGAAGGGAGTTCCAGGATTTTGACCCAGCGACAATGAAGGAACGGCGATATATTTCCAAGTCGGGATGGTGTGTGGCTTGGAGGGGAACGTGCAGGTGGTGTTGTTCCCATGTGCCTGCTGCTCTTGTAGGTGGTAGAGGTCGCGGGTTTGGGAGGTGCTGTCGAAGAAGCCTTGGTGAGTTGCTGCAGTGCATCCTGTGGATGGTACACACTGCAGCCACAGTGCGCCGGTGGTGAAGGGAGTGAATATCTAGGGTGGTGGATGGGGTGCCATCAAGCGGGCTGCTTTATCTTGGATGGTGTCAAGCTTCTTGAGTGTTGATGGAGCTGCACTCATCCAAGCAAGTGGAGAGAATTCCATCACACTCCTGACTTGTGCCTTGTAGATGGTGGAAAGGCTTTGGGAAGTCAGGAGGTGAGTCACTCGCCGCAAAATACCCAACCTCTGACCTGCTCTCGTAGCCACAGTATTTAGATCGCTGGTCCAGTTACGTTTCTGGTCAATGGTGACCCCCAGGATCTTGATGGTGGGGGATTCGGCGATGGTAATGCCGTTGAATGTCAAGTGGAGGTGGTTAGACTCTCTCTTGTTGGAGATGGTCATTGCCTGGCACTTATCTGGCGCGAATGCTACTTGCCACTTATGAGCCTAAGCCTGGATGTTGTCCAGGTCTTGCTGCATGCGGGCTCGGACTGCTTCATTATTTGAGGGGTTGCGAATGGAACTGAACACTGTGCAGTCATCAGCGAACATCCCCATTTCTGACCTTATGATGGAGGGAAGGTCATTGATGAAGCAGCTGAAGATGGTTGGGCCTAGGACATTGCCCTGAGGAACTCCTGCAGCAATGTCCTGGGGCTGAGATGATTGGCCTCCAACAACCACTCCCATCTTCCTTTGTGCTAGGTATGACTCCAGCCACTGGAGAATTTTCCCCCTAATTCCCATTGACTTCAATTTTACTAGGGCTCCTTGGTGCCACACTCGGTCAAATGCTGCCTTGATGTCAAGGGCAGTCACTCTCACCTCACCTCTGGAATTCAGCTCTTTTGTCCATGTTTGGACCAAGGCTGTAATGAGGTCTGGAGCCGAGTGGTCCTGGCCTCCAACAACCACTACCATCTTCATTTGTGCTATGTATGACTCCAGCCACTGGGGAATTTTCCCTGATTCCCATGGACTTCAATTTTACTACAGCTCCTGGATTGTCCTGCTTTTTGTGGACTGGACTTACTTGGGCAATTTTCCACTGTCAGGTAGATGCCAGTGTTGTAGCTGTACTGGAGCAGCTTGGCTAGAGGCGTGGCTAGTTCTGGAGTGCAAGTCTTCAGCACTATGGACAGACATTGTCGATGCCCTTGACATCAAGGCAGCATTTGACCGAGTGTGGCACCAAGGAGCCCTAGTAAAATTGAAGTCAATGGGAATTAGGGGGAAAATTCTCCAGTGCCCAAAGTCTTTGCTATTTCCAGTACACTAAGCCATTTCTTGATATCACGTGGAGTGAATCAAATTGGCTGAAGGCTGGCTTCTGTGATGGTGGGGATCTCAGGTGGAGGCCAAGATAGATCATCCACTCGGCCCTTCTGGCTGAAGATGGCTACAAATGCTTCAGCCTTGTCTTTTGCACTCACGTGCTGTGCTCTGCCATCATTAAAGATGGGAATGTTCCCGGATGCTCCTCCTCTCATTGGTTATCTAAACACAAGCATCACTGTGTACTGAAATCAATTTACAATTTTAAACAGGGAAAGAACAAAAAGGAGTCAATTTTCTTTTACAGAATATAAAACAATCATAAGATATAATTTAGTTCAACGTCATTACTCAGGGAGGCATTAAAAGAAAAAAAAATCAGTCTACATTTATTACGTTATTTTCAGCATGTTTAAAATTCATGAAAAGTAAATCAGTTGTAGTAACATAAAAAATAATGGAATTGTATCATTTTGAGTGGATGTCATTTATAATATAAATGGGCAAAATGCCTGGTGATTCTCAAAGGGTAGAGGAGTAGCTGCTTGACCAAAGCAACCAGCTCTGTCAAACAATAAATTCTAGCTCAAGTAAACCAATTACTGTATAATCACACAGATGTCCCACATTATGCTGTTTCTTTTGCAATGCAACTAGGCAAATCTTTGCACTGAGTCCCAAGACAAAGACATCTTACAGAAAACAGAAGAATTGACTAGTATATTAGTACAGCATGGTGACTTGAAAAAAAACTGTTCTTCGGTTGTAGACAGTTCGATCACCATCCAAGATGACAAAGGTCTCATTTCTGAAGGAAATTCATTCTGATGGCCTCTTTCAGTCCTGACCGAAACCAATTGGGGGCAATGAATTCTAAACATCACCAATATTAGGGCCCTCTGAAGTGAGCATTTGCCAAATCCATGCCTGACCTAGATATAAAAACTTATGCAACACCAAGGGCAGCTTTAAAAGAAAACAAAATTGTGGGTAAGCTGTTTATTTGCCATGTGTTTGCGTATATGTGCATGCAATTATCTCAAATCTGTTGGAGTCAAAAACTGATTTAAATCTGAGTTAGAGGTGAGAGATAACATAAAAACTAAAGGAAAGAGCATACCAAGTGAAATAATGTAGATCCAGGGGAGTGGGAGAAATAAAGAACAGCAAAGGAAGACAGAAAAGATAGTAAGAGCTGCTGCAAAGGGAATGTGTAAAGAAACTTGCAAGGGATATCAAGATTCACACAAAGTTTTTATAATTATATTAGAAGAAAAAGGGTAGTCAAGGGTAATTTCGGCCCTTTAAAAACAGATGCAAGTAATATTGCAAATGAAAATAAGGAAATGGCAGCCTTGTTAAATAAATATTGTGTGTCAGTCTTCACAGTACAGGAAGAGGATAATATACCTGACATTCCAGGGAAACTAATAATGAATCAAGGACTGGAACTCGCTACAATTAACATAAGCAAGAAAACAGTTTTAGAACAATAATGGCGCTAAAGACTGACAAATCCCCAGGACCTGATGGTTTCCACCCCAGGGTTTTAAAGGAAGTAGGTGAGCAAATTGGAAGATTATGGCTAAAGCATCTGCAAAGCTCTCTCGATTCAGGAATTGTCCCATTAGATTGGAAAATTGCAAATGTAACTCCATTAATGAAGAAAGGTGAGAGAAAGAAACCAGAAAGTCATACACCTGTTAGTCTAACATATGTTCTGGGGAAGTTATTGGAATCTATAATTAAGGACAATGTGACTGAGCACTTAGAGAAATTTGAGCTCATTAGAGAGAACCAACCTGGATTTGTAAAGGCTGGTCATGTCTAACGAATCTAATTGAATTTTTTGAGGAAGTAACTAAAGTAGTAGACAGGGGACTGTCAATGGATGTAGTTTATAGGGACTTCCAGAAGGCATTCGATAAGGTGCCACATAAGAGACTGTTAGCTAAAACTAAAGCTCATGGAATTGAAGGCAAATTATTGACCTGATTAGGAGATTGGTTAGGCGGTAGAAGACACAGAGTAGGGATAATGGGTATGTACTTGAACTGGAAGGAAGTGATTAGTGGTGTCCCATAAGGATCTGTGCTGGGGCCTCAACTATTCACTATATTTATTAATGGATTAGATAACACAGTAGAGAGCCATATATCCAAGTTTGCCGATGACACAAAGATTGGTCATGATGTGGAGATGCCGGTGATGGACTGGGGTTGACAATTGTAAACAATTTTACAACACCAAGTTATAGTCCAGCAATTTTATTTTAAATTCACAAGCTTTCGGAGGCTTCCTCCTTCGTCAGGTAAATGTTCAGGAGCTCCTTGAAGTCTACGCATTTATACATCACAGAACAATACATGGTGTTTACAGACTGCCCCTGCAACTGCCTGTTGCCAAGGCAATCACCGTGTTCAGACAGAGAGGTGTCACCTGCAGAACCCCCGAATACACATTCAACAAAAAAACAAACAGGAAAAAAAACAGAGAGAGGCAGAAACATCCGGAAGGCATTTACCTGACGAAGGAGGAAGCCTCCGAAAGCTTGTGAATTTAAAATAAAATTGCTGGACTATAACTTGGTGTTGTAAAATTGTTTACAATTGTCAACCCCAGTCCATCACCGGCATCTCCACATCATGACTACCATCGACACCACAAACTGCCGGCTCACAGTGGAAAGGATATCCAAGAAGATCGCGCATTTAGACACAGACATCAAGTTTTTACAGAGCTGCAAGAAAGCAGACAAGATCCCGAAAGGACTCCAGATCACGAACCCACTCATGTCCACATACAACTCGGATTACGCTGAGAGACTCTGCCGCCGTACCTCTCGCACACTCCGCAACCATCTCATACACCAACTCTACAGCAGACGCCACAACCTCGAAACCAAGATAGAGTCCATACTCTCAACCTGTACTCAGGACACAGCAGACCAGCTACGTTATACCGCCAAACAGACGAGGCAACGGAACTACGCTGCCTACATGAAAACCAAGAGCAGGAAGCTTGAGAAACTCGGCATCACCACCAGCAACGACCAAGCTTCCCCTGGTACCACGGTTGCAACCACAGGGAAGTCTATTGTCAATTTATCCGACCACACCCTTCAAGCAGACGAAATCGAAGTTCTCAGCCGAGGGCTCAATTTCTGCCCCACTACCAAAATGGATCCCACTAGTCTCGCGGCGGACACAGAGGAATTCATCAGGAGAATGAGGCTCCGGGAATTCTACCACAAACCCCAAGATTTCAGCAGCGAACCCAATGAGACAATCGACGATCCGGACAGCAGACAGAGGGATCCGCGGTACAGCAACCGAAGAGGAAAGAGTCAAACTGGACTCCTCCGGAGGGTCGCTGCCCTCAGCTGGACATGTATGCTCAAGCTGTCAGGAAATGCGTCAATGCCAGATTCATCAGCCGCACTCAGAAGACAGTCCAGAATATCACCCGAGCACAACGCAACGCCATCAACGCTCTCAAGACCAACCGCAACATCGTCATCAAACCAGCGGACAAAGGAGGAGCCATAGTCATACAGAACAGAACAGACTATTGCAAAGAAGCATACCGACAACTGGACAACCAGGAACACTACAGACGGTTACCCGCAGATCCGACCAAAGAACACACCCACCAGCTCAACAAACTGATCAAGACCTTCGATCCAGACCTTCAAAGCATCCTACGCACTCTCATCCCACGTGATCCCCGCGTGGGAGACTTCTACTGCCTCCCAAAGATACACAAAGCCAACACACCCGGACGTCCCATCGTATCAGGCAACGGAACCCTGTGTGAGAACCTCTCTGGATACATCGAGGGCATCCTGAAACCCATCGTACAGGGAACCCCCAGCTTCTGTCGCGACACTACAGACTTCCTACAAAAACTCAGTACCCACGGACCAGTTGAACCAGGAACACTTCTCACCACGATGGACGTCTCGGCACTATACACCAGTATCCCCCACGATGACGGCATCGCTGCGACAGCATCAATACTCAACACCAACAACAGCCAATCTCCGGAAGCCATCCTACAACTCATCCGCTTCATCCTGGATCACAATGTCTTCACCTTCGATAACCAGTTCTTTACCCAAACACACGGAACAGCCATGGGGACCAAATTCGCACCCCAATACGCCAACATTTTCATGCACAAGTTCGAGCAGGACTTCTTCACTGCACAAGACCTCCAACCAACACTATACACCAGATACATCGACGACATTTTCTTTCTATGGACCCACGGCAAGGAATCACTAAAGAGACTACACGATAACATCAACAAGTTCCATCCCACCATCAAGCTCACCATGGACTACTACTCAGAATCAGTTTCTTTCTTGGACACACGAATCTCCATCAAAGACGGGCACCTCAGCACCTCACTCTACTGCAAGCCCACGGACAACCTCACGATGCTCCACTTTTCCAGCTTCCACCCTAACCACGTCAAAGAGGCCATCCCCTATGGACAGGCCCTGCGAATACACAGGGTCTGCTCAGACGAGGAGGAACGCGATGGACACCTACAGACGCTGAAAGACGCCCTAGTAAGAACGGGATATGACGCTCGACTCATCGATCGACAGTTCCGACGGGCCACAGCAAAAAATCGCATAGACCTCCTCAGGAGACCAACACGGGACGCAACCAACAGAGTACCCTTTGTCGTCCAGTACTTCCCCGGAGCGGAGAAACTACGCCATGTTCTCCGCAGCCTTCAACATGTCATCAATGAGGACAAACACCTCGCTATGGCCATCCCCACACCTCCACTACTCGCCTTTAAACAGCCACCCAACCTCAAACAGACCATCGTTCGCAGCAAATTACCTAGCTTTCAAGAGAACAGCGTCCACGACACCACACAACCCTGCCACGGTAACCTCTGCAAGACATGCCAGATCATCGACACAGATACCACCATCACACGAGAGGACACCACCCACCAGGTGCATGGTTCATACTCCTGTGACTCGGCCAACGTTGTCTACCTCATACGTTGCAGGAAAGGATGCCCCAGAGCATGGTACATTGGCGAGACCATGCAGACGCTGCGACAACGGATGAACGGACACCGCGCAACAATCGCCAAACAGGAGGGTTCCCTCCCAGTCGGGGAACACTTCAGCAGTCATGGACATTCATCCACCGACCTTCGGGTAAGCGTACTCCAAGGCGGCCTTCGAGACACACGACAACGCAAAATCGTCGAGCAGAAATTGATAGCCAAGTTCCGCACCCATGAGGATGGCCTCAACCGGGATCTTGGGTTCATGTCACGCTACACGTTACCCCACCAGTGAACAAATGTTATCTATTTTTAATATAATGGGTCATTTGCTGGCTTTCTCTGCCTTCCGGATGTTTCTGCCTCTCTCTGTTTTTTTTCCTGTTTGTTTTTTTGTTGAATGTGTATTCGGGGGTTCTGCAGGTGACACCTCTCTGTCTGAACACGGTGATTGCCTTGGCAACGGGCAGTTGCAGGGGCAGTCTGTAAACACCATGTATTGTTCTGTGATGTATAAATGCGTAGACTTCAAGGAGCTCCTGAACATTTACCTGACGAAGGAGGAAGCCTCCGAAAGCTTGTGAATTTAAAATAAAATTGCTGGACTATAACTTGGTGTTGTAAAATTGTGTACAAAGATTGGTGGCATAGTTAGTAGTGTAGAGTTGGGGAAAGAAATATAGTTAGTCTTCTGTTTGAAAACACAATTTACACAAGTCATAAGAACAGTATGAGGAGTGTGTTTCTAGGTAATAGTGAAATTTGCTGAAAACACCAAGCTATATGACCAGGCAATTAGTGTTGGAGAGATTGTGAGAATTAAAACGATCTGGACAAATCAAGTGGATGTGCTGAAGAACAGCAGATGGACTGGTGGGCATATGTACAATATCAGTCAGGCACGTGATTTGTGTAACTGGGCAAAGTTCATCTCTAGGACCACCTACGTCAAACCTCCATCCCCTTTGATCATGGTTTCCTAGCTGGGAGCATCAGATTTCAGAATTGGTAGTTTTTTTTGCAGATACTGAAGGCTTGGAAGACTAGAGTGCCCTTAACACAGTCCTAAATGACACCAACCAGACTGAAGTTGGCATCCACAAGAATCTTGAGATATTGATAGGATTCAACAATTGGAATAGATGGCCTTTGTATCGTCCAAGCAATACCTTTGAGATGCCCTTTTGAGCCATGCAAAGTCACAATACCGAACTTGAGGCACGTCCATTGTTCAAGAGTTGAGTAGACCAACAACACTATCATCTCTGAAAAGACACACTGCAATATTGCAGAAATACCCAGAAAAGACACTCCAAGGCTATCGCTTGTGATGTCATCCAATGCATCATTGACGATGACATCAAATAGTATTGGTGACTGTGGATGACGTTGTCTCAGTCCTCCTTTGAGAGAGATAGATTCAGCATGTCTTTAAACTTTGGCAACTGGTGAAACTTGTGTGCATACAGAGAAGATATTTTGATCGTGTTCAAGGGAATGGTCAAGCAGTGCAGGAAGTTCAAATCCTGCACTGTTTTTTGTCAGCAAACAATGACAAGCAGACAGAGGTTTATAAAGACTGATTAACACATATGGGTAACTCAAATTTAAATAACAAGATCTGGTTTAACAAAAGTGTGATATTGTGCATTGTCCATTAGTCACAGAAGACTCAGAAGCTTAAATATAAGGTAACACACAATGGAACATGAAACATAACATGGGCCATCAATGGAAGCATTCCCATTTCCACCTTGGAAATGTGTATGACTATTAGAGATGCAATTTTGTCGTGGTATAGTTTTGGGAAAAATCACATTAGTCATGATGAAAATAAAGAATCATGGAAATCACACTAGAATTACAAACAGTTACAAAAGTGTTTAGCAAGACTGTTCTTGCTGGTGCCTTTGGTGCATCAGGATAAATTGCATTTGGGACCTGTTGATCCTATTTCCTTCTGAGGTTTGTATTGGGCATTGGCTGTTGCAACTAGGGGTTGATATACAAAGTTGCTGGAAATGCTGTTGTGTTTGGAGCATTGGCCTGTGTGAACCTTGGATGGTTGTTCTGTGGGGGCTGGTGGGTGCTGAGATCAAGCTCAACAGTTATAATAATGTCATAAGTGGATCTTGGTTTAAGGAGGGGATTCAACATGATAAGCCTGCAGGTTTATCATGTGGCCCCTTTGTCAGTGCCAACTTTGCTTGTTGTTTGAAAGATCTGCATTGACCCGCTCTGTTGCATTACATCAATTTAGATTTCAATTTGCAGGGAATTGTGTGGCATACATTGATAATTTGGATTCTACAATTATTACATGTACACAATACTCTCCAATATGAATTACAAAGTCACAGCTGAGCATAACAAATGGGAAGTGCTCTGCTTGCAAAATTACAAGCAGTAAATCAGCTGTCGTTTCCAAACATTGACTCTTCCAGTGGGATTTTGTTAACTGAGTGTTTTCCATTTGTAGCACTCAGCTGGGGCCTCACCATTCATTTTAAGTATGTTGTACATAGTTTGAATGTAGAAATTCAGAATGAATCTAAACTATAAATGCACTCCAAGTAATTCACTTCAAATTAAGATCCACGTTTGAGTTAATGCACCATTTTGTACAACAGAAAGAGCCTACTTCACATCGCAAGGAAAATAAGTTAATAGCAAGAAGAATGAAAATCACAGGATCTGTAAATACCATGACAAAGGTGAAGCTTTGTATGATTATATACCATTTATTGAGAGTATCTAGTCAATTTGAAGCCTTTTATCAGCAAGAAATGTGCAGTTATGAAGAGAGATGCTCACAAAATTGAACTTGCCTCTTTTAAAAAATTACTTTTGCTATATTTAACTTAGAATGACATCCAGAGATATGTGCTTGAAAGTCTTTATTCATCTTCTGACATTAATTATATTTATACGCTCCTGCTAATAGCGGTTGATATAGTCTAGAATCTTGAATGCATTACAGCTTTTTAATGCACTTTTATGCATTATCCTACATGTGGTGCGGAGAGGGGAAATTTTGACCACCTCAAGCCTACTGACATTGGATTAATTGAAAATAAATTGTGCTTTTTCAAGTGAAACTCACCACTTTTTCCCCAAACACTTTTCACTCAGTGATCTTATGCATAATGCATTCTCAGGCATTTTAATCATCTTAGGCATAATACCACAACTATCCTTGTTCAAGCATTTTCAGGAGGACCTCAGGCATGCAAATAGATTCAGGTAGAAACATCTTAAGAAGAGCATCAAAAACAGCATTATGTTGCATCAGTGCAGCTGGGTTGAAAGCATTTTCAAGAGAATGTGGTGCATAGTCAGTAAAAATAAAAGTAACCTCCAATAGTCACAGACACAAAAATAATTCATTATTAAAATTATTTTATTTTATAAAAACAAAACATTCAACCTGTGCTGGACTGATTAGAGTAACATTTCAAACTCTAAACTCCCATCCAAGTGCAACATGTAGAAATATCACCAGGTTATTCCATCTTTGATGCTTTAAATGTGTTGTGTGTCATCTGCACATTATGATCTGTTGCCCGATGCACTCACTTTCCAAAAGTAAGAAACTATTGGCACAGTATTATCAGTCACATTGATATACAGTGCCTGAATAAATTAACTTCCATTTTTCTTAGTAGATTGCAGTATTTTTTTTTAAACTGGCGCTTCGGGAATTGCTCACCCACTGTCCCGACCCTTGCTGACCTACGTTGATTCCCAATCCCCCATTGCCTCAAATTTAAAATTCTCATCTTTGTTTTTAAATTTCTTCATGGCTTCATCCTTTCCTATCGCTGCAACCTTCTTTTTGTTCTTCTGAGTCTGGTGGTCTTTGAAACCCCTCCTTTCGCCACATCGTTCGCGGCTTTGCCTTCAACCATCTAGGTCTTGTGCTTTAGAATGCCCTTCTTAAAGTCCATCTGCCTCTCCACCTCCATATCTCTGCCTTAAAAGCCACCTCCTTAACTAAGCTTTTGGTCATCCCTCCTAATAATTCCTTCTTTGGCTGGATGTCCATTTTTCTAATTAAAGGCAGAATATAAATGCAAGTTGTTTGCATTCCGCAATTCCATCTATTCTTCAATGAAAAACGCAGATCAGTAGCCTTGAATATTATTTAACACATTAACTTTAAGCAAATAGAATTTATCAAATGGACATTAATTCATGTTATTTACATAATTAAACTTTATTATTCTCTCCTTTTTGTAGCTTGAGGCAAACTGAAGATCAAATCTCATCCTTAATTGTCATTCAAGCTCATCTGTAAACTGATTTCCTTGATTCCTCTCTTACCCCACTGCAGGTGCAGACTCAGGTACCATACCTTGTGCACTAAGTGCCGTCCAGTACCTTGCCCAGTGGCCCTTCTCCATGGCAAGCTAAGATAATAAGTGCTGACAAGCTCAACTGTAAGAGGCATCTAAGCCGAGGCCAATTCTGTCTACACAGGATGTGTGGATATCCACACTTACACACTTAATAGTGGAGGTGAATGAATAGTGAAGAAGAGCAGGAGGCTTGGTTGATTAGTTTTTCCCTAGCCTAGGACATAGAGGTCAATTGTTGCATCCCTACTACTAATCCAGCTGAGATCAATTAATTGAACACAGGATGTGAATCGAACATAGGGCCTTCTTATCTATACAACTCACTTATAAACTGCCTTTGTTAAGCTATTTCCAGAATTTATCAAGCAGCCATTCTTAGTTGACATGTTTTTAGTCAATCAAGTTATCAACTACATCTGCTCAATGATACTGTTGCACAGACCATTCACAATCCACTCTTCAATAACTGTGCCCAATCTCCTGAAAAAAGGTTCTGCATATTTTCTCCCGGCCTTTAAAAGTAAATCAAGCTAAATTCCAGACTACCTAACTGACCGTACAATCTTAATTATTCTTCTCTGACTAGTTGCCTTCCTTTGGAAGGCATTTTCAAGACCCCAGCGTGGCCAAAGTCTCAGTGACTTCAAGCTGAATTCCTGGCTTCATATCCTCACCATCACAAAGATCATCTGTTTCCACCTCTGCCCCTCCCTCAGCCCCTCCCTCAGCCCATCTGCTGCTGAAACCCTCACATGCTTCTGTCACCTCCAAATGCTCTGCTAGCCAACTTTGCATTCTCCATAAGTTTTAGCTCATCGAAAACTCTGCTACCTGCATCCTCTCCTACACTGATCAGCCCGATCCTTCCTTTGGCTTCCGGTCGCCCAATCCCTCAAATTTTAAATTCATATCCTTCTGCTCAAATTCCTCTACAGTCTCGCCCCTCCTTATCTCTGTAACCTCTTCTAATGCTACAATTCCCCCACTGCTGAACTCTCCATTCCTGTGATTTGGCCTGTTGTTCATCCATCATTTCTCCACCCCACCATAGGCAACCGAAAGCATAGTGCCAAAGTGCCACGCTCTGGAATTTCACCCCTAAACCCTGCCACCTCTTCACCACCTTCTCCTCCTTTACAACTCTCCTTAAAACGTACCTTTTTGATCAAGCATTTGTCAACCCTTCCTGTCTTCTGTGTCCATTTTTCTTTTAATCCTCTATGAAGCACATTGGATGTTTTTCTATGTTAAAGGCAGTATATAAATGCAAATTATTGTTGGACATGTGTATCCAGCTCTCAGCTTCAATAGGTTCGACAACCCTGCCATACACAATCCAATATGTATTAAATATTTGATAAGGTATCTTTCATTTTTTAATCCCTAGAACAAATTTTTCTTTGAAAATTTGTTGAGACTGTTTAAAATATAAACCTATCAAGCCACAACTGATGAATTTGCACTCGCATTACACCTGCCTGCACCAGAATCAAACCAAAAAGCAAGCCAGTAAATCCATCCTTTTACATCTTTACCTGATTAATTCCTAACGCATTATGTATGGTGAGACTATTTTTGGGTATAATAATTTGTACTTGAAGTCAGCCTGACTTGTGAATTTGAATTGCATCCCCAGATCTTCTGTAATGTAGTGGCATTCAAACATTTTCTGCGTGGGAGATCCCCTAAAAATATTGACAGACTCTCAAGGGTTAGCTATCCAAATCATGACATATTTGTTTTTGTATTTGTTGATTTACTTGCATGTTGTTTTGTATGTATATGTTTAAATGCACAAACACAAATACATACACATACAAAAACATGCAAGCAAATCAACAAATACAAAGCAAAATATAGAACGAGACATTGTATCAGTGTGCATGCTATGCCTGGCTCCAAACGGGAGCAGGATCTCCTCATAGACCTTCGAGGAACCTCTGAATCCAATTTGGAAACTTATGTTATAATGATATATTAGTTTGATTATCACAATTTGGAGACATTGCCTTAGTAAATGCTGTATCAATGTTGTAATGAGACTGCTGATTAAATCACGACTGGAGCAAGTCAGTCTGCAAGCTGTAGTGTTAGCAAGCAGCGAGCTGCTGAATGATGGCTATGTGAAGTTGTTCAAAACCGTAATAAAAATTTAATTGGTTTTCCTTCGTCATTCAATGTTGAATTATTAGGAATGCTAATATATTAGGTGTGATATTCATAGTAAAAGTAAAGTGATACACAATAGTAAACCTCTCTTCCACAGCCCCTGCCACCCAAAAGCATCCTTTGCATTCTCCTGAAATTAAACAAAAACCAAGATTACAATTAATACAACATCACCAGAAGATAAACAAGAATTGTTACTAAATAGCTAACTCATCAGTCTCTGCTTTCTTTTAGAGAATTTGTATGCTTGCGTGTGTATATATAGTGCCAGTAAGCAGAATTGAAAAGTTTATTTCCTACTGGGCAATTAGGTATCTCCTTAATGGCCATTATAAACACTTGTGTAATAATGACTAAAATAAAAGGAATTACACTTTTAATCTGGGCCATTCTGTTCCATCCCCCCCCACCATGATCACACTACCATCTTCCCACACTTACAACACTACTACCTTGTAACAACTCAAACCTAACTGTGGGTGTGCGGAATTCTGGCCAACTGATTGAAATGCACATCTCTCACGAAGGTCTCTGTGCTTGTGTTGAATTGGTTGATATTAACATGGGCAACAATCAGGATGTTAAAATTGGCCTCTCAGCTCTGGACTAAGTAAGGGGGGAAAAAATTAACTAGGATTCTTACTCCAGAGACACCTGCTGGGAAGTGTGCAATTGTGGACTTCCGGTGAGGACAGAATGGGGCTAGGTCAGAATTAGGCTTGTATGCGATGTCCTCTATAATGAAGTAGCCTGCAAGCACCCACCATCCAGGCTCACATGTCAAGAATGGCAACTTGGTTGAGGCACCAGAAGAACTGTACCCCAGGAAGAGTTTGCGCTTTTGAGAGGGAAGGGAGCCGATTTTGGGCAGAGGGTGTATGTAAATCTGAATTACCCAAAGAAAGAGGGCACCAAAAAAAATCCAATGTATTGATTAGATCAGAATGCTAAGCATTGCCCCTAAAATTATACTTCTGGCAAGGGAGTAGACTGCTCCCAACTCAAGCACAATGTGTATGAAGCAGAGTACTTTGTGCTACTTCAAAGAAGCTTTGCAAAACTCTCAAAACAAAAATCTAAACCACATTCCCACTTTAAAGAGAATACTTTATCCTCCAAGATGTCTCAGAATTCACAGCTAGAACTGTCTGCTAATTTGCTGTTTTTTCCATTCTCTGTTCCACAAATAATAAGCTGCATTATCCACCCTAGTGATACTGTAGAGGATATGTAACATCAAAAATCTCAACCATATTCAGGAGTTGTGGTTGGAATAAAATAAAACATCTCATATTTCTGTAACTTATCTTTAAGCCTCTCCCTCAGCCAAAAGAAAAATCAACTGGATTTTTTTAAAAAAATCAGTTCCTGTTAAAACAATCAATTGCCAGTAAATGAATGATAAAAGGAACATGATAGGTAAATGGCCTAGATTCCTACTGCCTCAGGCACACTCAAATGTGCCACAGTTTTGATTCATTAACAGTCACTGACATTTTCAGATTTACTTGTGTAGTGATCGGCACAAAACAAATGTACTTTGTTTGGTACGTCACACAGACTGCATGTACTATATGTTTTTACATGAAACATACTTCTCATCTTATGCATGGGTGCAAGAGCTGTAGTCCAGTCACGTAAAAATGGCCTACGACTTTTCGAAATCTAATTACACAGGCACTAAGTGAAGGTGACTTCTCAGGAAGTGTCTAACTCAAATACATTTCAGAATCAGTGAAAGCCATCACACCACTTAATCCTTGTGAAACAGGTGACTTTCACAGTTCGATCTTTACGATCATTGACTGTTACATATACAGAGAAAAATGAAAACACTGCATTATAATCATAATCCAAAGATTGCCCCTAGAATATCTGGGGAAGAAAACATGTGGTCACCAAACAAATGAGAAAATAAATTTCCCGATGGCTCAATGGATAAATACACCTGCTGATGTGGTGCTAAGACATACAGATACGGAAGGTTCTAAGTTTGATCCTGTGTCTGGACCAAGTTAATTGATCTAAGGCAGTCAAGTATACACTAAACTACAATATGCACACATGCACTAATGAATCTCATGGCCTTGTTCATTTCAAATGTACAGTCAATACATACAAATACACAAATTAAAATCAAACAGTGGCAGGGAGAATTTTTTTTTAAAATGGAGGCTTTGCATCACTTGAGTTTTCAGCAATCAGTGAGGGAAGTGTTCAAACCTACACTTAATCTTCATGGTGCGATTGCTTAGCATGTACCATTGTGACAGGGCAGTTTACAGTAAAATTTCACTGGGTTAAGGTACAGCTTTTGCTCCATAGTTTAAGCAGGTCATTTGTGTAATATTGGCTGCAGATGCCACTGATCGAAGGTTGCCAGCTGGCTTTAACTTGTAGGAAATAGTAGAAACAAACAAAATTGGCAGTTTATAAGAGAATAGAGAGAGAGAGAGAGAGGAATGAGGCAAGCAGTAGGATGGAAAGGGCAAGCAGGACAAGACTGTCATGTCGGCAAGAAGTGGGAAGCATACGAAAGCAGGGAAGATAGGCAAAAGCAGATATAGGTCAGGTGCGGATGGATAGCTGGAGGCAAGAAGGTTATGGCTCTATTTGAAAGGGGCAGGCTGTGGGAGAAGGATGGGAGTGGCCAAAGATGTGTGTTGCAAATAGACAAGATGCCCCAGATAACGGGAAGACAGTCGGCAAGAGACACCTGGAGGGGGAAGGGAGAAACAAGTGGCTGCAGGCTGCAATTAGCACATGAAAGTCGTTAGGGGAAAGGTCAGCAAAGCAGAAAAATATTAGTTGACATTAATGTAAATTCACTATTTATAATATTTAAAATACATTTATATCACAAGATTTTTGATTCAGAAAACTATGAAAGATGTTGTGGGCTTGATAACAAAGGCTAAAATCATAAAGTATCAAACTCAGAAAGTAAGCTAAACATATTTCCATGCTAGAAACCAGCAAAACCAAAGTGCATGGACTGAGGCTGCAGGCCAAAGAGGCAAAGAAATGTTATGAGTGGGGCTAGAGGCATTGCATAAATTGTAAAGACAATTGGAATACAAATATACAGAAAATACCCAAACAAATACTAGAATCATGCTAAATGGAAATGGAGAAACCTATAGCTAATTTCCGAAGTGCAGAGATTGCAGAAGATGAACATAAGCTTTTGAGATGTCCTATGACAGGCTGGGCAACTAGGTCATACTACCACCAGGAGATGTTATAGCATCACCTACCTAGTGGCAGGAAGCCTGCAACTAAATTGTGATAGGTAACAGTTTACATATGGAATTGACATTATAAATGTTTATATAGGTAGTTTCCATTGGGAGAGGCTGAGGCCTTCAAGACTTTAATGAAGGTATTAAAAACAAAGATAATTCAATGGATAGATTTATTCATATTATTGTGAATATTTAGTTCTGATTTTTTTTTGTTTAAAACCTTATTTTGAACATTACAAATGCAGTTACTGCAACAAAATAGATGAATATCGATTGGGTGGAATGTACATCAAATATTTGCCAATATAATGTATTTCATGTATGTTGTTTGCTGGTTCTTATACAGAAACCTATTGAGAATACAATTATATTAGATAACAGTAATTAATCAATAATAATTGCAGTTCTAATTTCAACTGACATACATAATTGCTCCAAAATAAAATTTCCACTCAGGTTCAACATAAAGTGATGTTTTCAGAAAAAAAATGTGTAAACTTGAGACACAAATATTGCAAAAGAGGAGAGCACATTTGGGGTCTGAATGAATGATCCCATTCCACCACCACCTGTGACAGAGTGGGAATTGCGATTCGCCAGCGTGGAGAGAGCCCGGCCTCACCAGAAATTCTGCGGTCAGTCAGACCCTTTGCTTAAAACAGGTGGGCAGCCACACCAGTATTGGCACATCGGGCCGGGGGGGGGGGCGGGGGTGGTGAGTGCAAAACATGGCACTGGACTACCATGTGCAAGCGAAGCCAAAAGAGCAAGGAGCCAATTTAGAAAGTTCTGGTTGCAATCTTCTGGGGCGTTCCAGGCTATGACCAGGGCTGGAAAACCCTATGGGCCTCAGTTCTGTCGCTTTATAGTATTTTGCTGGAGTTCAGATTGATTGGGGCACAGGTAGCGGGAGCAACAGGAAATCCAGCAGATGACACCATCTCCAAGCCTCTAAAGGATGGATGGAACTTTTGCTCGTCGCTGTCCCCACGGGAAACTTGCATGACCAAATCTTCAAGGGCAGAGACCAAGCATCACCAGATTCCATCCCATTTTCTACCCCTGCCACATCAGGACCACTGGAATTCTGCTCCAAGTATACTGCTGGCCCCGAAGAAATTCAGGATCTTAATGTTTATGAGCATGTCAACATATATGGTTAGAATTAGCAATTTGCCACATAGTTATAAAGCAATAATTTTCTTATTCGCTCCAATTTTCCCTTGCATAGTCTCACTTAAGCCTCCCCTCCTCAAAGCAGCAAGATGTGCTGGAATTAAATTCTACAGATGTCAGCAGCTCTTCGATATCTCATCTAAATTTCCAATCTTCATGTGTCAGTGTCAGCTGCCTATAACCCCACGTGGCATCCATACATCTGTATTTTTTTTTTAGGGACTCACCAACCCAGGCAAGCCCAGCTGAAGACAGTGGTATCCCTTAGTGACTCATCACCACAACCTGAGAAAGTGGTATGCACCTAAAAACTGTCAAAATACCTCTATAATCAAATATTAAAACTGCGTTACAACAGTGCTCAAAGTACTTCATTGGTCCAAAGTGCTTTGGGAGGTCTTGAGGTTGTGAAAAGTGCTACATAAATGCAAGTCTTTCCTTCTTTTTGCATATACCAATATTGTGGGCTACCAAGTCGCAGGATATGGGTCTGCAGTTCCAATTAAGGGCAGGTGACTTCCCAGGGGCATGTGGGATGGCAGAGGGAAGGAGGATGGCTATTGGAGGTCAGCTGCTTCTTCACAAGAGGACTTTTGGTGTCACTTTGTAACCTGTCACCAGGAAGAGAACAAAGTGGCATGGGATGATTAACTTCTCCCCCTTCCCCTACCTTATTCATATGGAAAAGCCCCACTCAACTCTTGCAATCTGACTGGCTGAGATCAGGATCTCAGACTGTTGGGAAACTCTGAGGGAAAACCTCTGTCCATCATTCTGTGGCACAGTATATTGGGTTACTGTCATGCCGGGGCAGGGGTGGGGGTGTCCCATGTGTTAGGGCCGGGGTGTGGTAGGGGGGAGGTCCCATGCTTTGGAACAGTGGGCTGGATACATGAGCCACAACCAACGAGTGAGCTGCATTTAGTCCCCATATTTTTTTAAAAAATTCGTTCATGGGATGTGGGCGTCGCTGGCGAGGCCAGCATTTATGGTGATGGTGAGCCGCCGCCTTGAACCGCTGCAATCCGTGTGGTGAAGATTCTCCCACAGTGCTGTTAGGAAGGGAGTTCCAGGATTTTGACCCAGCGATGATGAAGGAACGGCAATATATTTCCAAGTCGGGATGGTGTGTGACTTGGAGGGGAACGTGCAGATGGTGTTGTTCCCATGTGCCTGCTGCTCTTGTCCTTCTAGGTGGTAGAGGTCGCGGGTTTGGGAGGTGCTGTCGAAGAAGCCTTGGCGAGTTGCTGCAGTGCATCCTGTGGATGGTACACACTGCAGCCACTGGGCGCCGGTGATGAAGGGAATGAATGTTTAGGGTGGTGGATGGGGTGCCAATCAAGCGGGCTGCTTTGTCCTGGATGGTCTCAAGCTTCTTGAGTGTTGTTGGAGCTGCACTGATCCAAGCAAGTGGAGAGTATTCCATCACACTCCTGACTTGTGCCTTGTAGATGGTGGAAAGGCTTTGGGGAGTCAGGAGGTGAGTCACTCGCCACAGAATACCCAGCCTCTGACCTGCTCTTGTAGCCACAGTATTTACGTGGCTGGTCCAGTTAAGTTCCTGGTCAATGATTGACCCCCAGGATGTTGATGGTGGGGGAATTCGGTGATGGTAATGCCATTGAATGTCAAGGGGAGGTGGTTAGACTCTCTCTTGTTGGAGATGGTCATTGCCTGGCACTTGTCTGGCGCAAATGTTACTTGCCACTTATCAGCCTAAGCCTGGATGTTGTCCAGGTCTTGCTGCATGCGGGCTCGGACTGCTTCATTATCTGAGGGGTTGCGAATGGAGCTGAAACTGTGCACTCATCAGTGAACATACCCATTTCTGACCTTATACACAAAAATACATATCCATCTCCACACAAAAATGCAGGACTCCAAAACAATCCTATACACCAAACCCCTAAACAACGTCCCCAGACACCAAAATTCAAACCTACTCTGCAAACATTGGGTGGCTACTCACGTGGCTCTATTATCCATCCTGGCCTTGCCTGCCACACTGCTGTCCATTGTCCTCCACAATTGTTTGCTCCCTGCTGTGATCTCCTCCCATTGCCACCACCCGGTCTACTGCTACCTGAAGTTTGGAAACTTGGAACCTTCAGCCTCAGGTCTTTGAACTTCCCAAGCCTGGATGACTGGTAAAGGCTGAATCCCGATTAGTACAAAAAGGTTTCTCCCTTATCGGCCTAAACACACCAGTCAGGAAACAGCGTTTTCTAAATCCTCCAAGCCTGGTAAGTTTAAAGAACTGAGACTGATAGGTTCAGCAAAGGTTAGTAACAATCTCCACATCTGTGGATTTCAAACAAAAGAATGAAGGTTTTTGAGAAACTCTGGCAGAAGACAAGGTCTAACCTGTCAATTTCACTGGATAGAGGAAGGAGGACTGTAGACACTCCGGTATATCTGCAACACTCTAATGTGTGTGCGCCTGAAGTTGGTGACAGACCTCAGCAGCATTCAAACACATGGAGAATTATGGCACAGAGCCAAGTGAGTTATACTGAAATGCACACACCAATCCCAATTGACTGACTCAAATTGCAGCATACGCAATGCTACAAAGATGTGAAGAGGGCAATAAACCCTAGGCAATCCGTAACAAGCTCCCAGTGTTACCTGTACTCGTCTAATGATGATGAGGTCAGATTCAACAAATTTATATATCCAACTTATTCAACTGGTTTAATTAACTGAGAACAAGGGCACAGGCAAAGACAAAAAGGTGAGGTGAGAGTGACTGCCCTTGACACCAAAGCAGCATTTGACAGAATGTGGCATCAAGGAGCCCTAGTAAAATTGAAGTCAATGGGAATCAGAGGGAAAACTCTCCAGCGATTGGAGTCATACCTAGCACAAAGGAAGATGGTAGTGGTTGTTGGAGGCCAATCATCTCAGCCCCAGGACACTGCTGCAGGAGTTCCTCAGGACAGTGTCCTCGGCCCAACCAACTTCAGCTGCTTCATCAATGGCCTTCCCTCCATCATAAAGGTCAGAAGTGGGGTTGTTCGCTGAAGATTGCACAGTGTTCAGCTCCATTCACAATTCCTCAGATAATGAAGCAGTCCGTACCCGCATGCAGCAAGACCTGGACAAAATCCAGGCTTGGGCTGATAAGTGGCAAGTAACATTCGCTCCAGACAAGTGCCAGGCAATGACCATCTCCAACAAGAGAGTCTAACCACCTCCACTTAACATTCAACGGCATTACCATTGCCGAATCCCCCACCATCAACATCCTGAGGGTCACCATTGACCAGACACTTAACTGGACCAGCCACATAAATACTGTGGCTACAAGAGCAGGTCAGAGGCTGGGTGCAAATGACTCACCTCCTGACCCCCCCCCCCCCAATAGCCTTTCCACCATCTACAAGGCACAGATCAGGAGTGTGATGGAATACTCTCCACTTGCCTAGATGAGTGCAGCTCCAACAACACTCAAGAAGCTTGACACCATCCAGGACAAAGCAGCCCACTTGATTAGTATCCTATCCAGCATCTTATATATTCACTCCCTCCACCACCGGCACACCATGGCTGTAGTGTGTACCATCCACAGGATGCACATGCAGCAACTCGCCAAAGCTTCTTTGACAGCACCTCCCAAACCCGTGACTGGTACCACCTAGAAGGACAAGGGCAGCAGATGCATGGGATCAACACCACCACCTGCACGTTCCCCTCCAAGTCACACACCATCCCGACTTGGAAATATATCGCCGTTCCTTCATTGTCGCTGGGTCAAAATCCTGGACCTCCCTTCCTAACAGCACTGTGGGAGAACCGTCACCACACGGACTGCAGCGGTTCAAGGTGGCGGCTCACCACCGCCTTCTCACGGGCATTTAGGAATGGGCAATACACGCTGGCCTCGCCAGCGATGCCCACATCCCATGAACGAATAAAAAAAAACTGCAGCTAACAGCCCAGCAAAGGAGAAGCTGCTAGGTGCTGAAGCAGCTGAAATGGAAATAAGTCATGGATGATAATCCAGGCAAGGTCAACTGAAAGACACACACAACGGCAGGCAACAAACAGCCAATTGCAATCCAGCAGGATACACCAGCAGTGACTAGCAAAACCCTGATGTTGAGAGCTTAGACTCCTAAATTTACACTACCAAGCTAGCTATAAATCAATGAGGTTTAGAGGTGTAAACCCAGTGCATGGATTATAAGGATGCACCACCCCAATCATGAATGCCCTTTTAAAACCCTGGCCAAAAGATATATTTGATGGTCTGACAAAATGGTACCCGCAAGAGGATGAGTAGCCAAGTGGTCCCTGAAAGCATTAGCATCAAAACACTACTGGAGGTAGTGAATTGTAAACAATTTTACAACACCAAGTTATAGTCCAGCAATTTTATTTGAAATTCACAAGCTTTCGGAGGCTTCCTCCTTCCTCAGGTGAATGTTTTTTTTTCCACAACATTCACCTGAGGAAGGAGGAAGCCTCCGAAAGCTTGTGAATTTCAAATAAAATTGCTGGACTATAACTTGGTGTTGTAAAATTGTTTACAATCGGAGGTAGTGAAGACAGCCCTTGCTTATCTTTCAGGTGTCTATTCTGTCAAAAGGTTGTACCCAAAACAATAGCCTGTGTGTTCTCTTTACAAATACTGACTGACCTGTTTATTTCCAGCCCTTTCTGTTCTGATTTCCAGCATACTTGGAAGGCATTAACGGGATTAGACAAAGTCAGCATGGGTTTATGAAAGGGAAATCATACTTAACAAATCTACTAGAGTTTTTTGAGGATGTAACTGATAGAATAGATAGGGGAGAACCAGTGGATGTGGTGTACTTGGATTTTCAGAAGGCTTTTAATCAGGTCCCACACAAGAAGTTAGTGTGCAAAATTAAAGCACATGGAATTGGGGGGAATGTACTGGCATGAATTGAGAATTGGTTGACAGACAGGAAACAGAGAGTAGGAATAAACGGTCTTTTTCCGGGTGGCAGACAGTGACTAATGGGGTACCGCAGGGATCAGTGCTTGGGCCCCAGCTATTCACAATATGTATCAATGATTTGGATGAGGGAACTAAATGTAACATTTCCAAGTTTGCAGACGACACAAAGCTGGGGTGGAATGTAAGCTGTGAGGATGCAGCAAGGAGGCTCCAATGTTTTTTTTTTATATTTGTTCACGGGATGTGGGCGTCGCTGGCAAGGCCAGCATTTATTGCCCATCCCTAATTGCCCTTGAGAAGGTGGTGGTGAGCCGCCTTCTTGAACCGCTGCAGTCCGTGTGGTGACGGTTCTCCCACAGTGCTGTTAGGAAGGGAGTTCCAGGATTTTGACCCAGCGACAATGAAGGAACGGCGATATATTTCCAAGTCGGGATGGTGTGTGACTTGGAGGGGAACGTGCAGGTGGTGTTGTTCCCATGCGCCTGCTGCCCTTGTCCTTCTAGGTGGTAGAGGTCGCGGGTTTGGGAGGTGCTGTCGAAGAAGCCTTGGCGAGTTGCTGCAGTGCATCCTGTGGATGGTGCACACTGCAGCCACAATGCGCCGGTGATTTAGACAAGTTGCGTGAGTGGGCAAGAACATGGCAGATGCAGTATAAAGTGGATAAATGTGAGGTTATCCACTTTGGTTGTAAAAACAGAAAGACAGATTATCTGAATGGTGATAGATTGGGAAAAGGGGAGGTGCAACGAAACCTGGGTGTCCTTGTACACTAGTCGCTGAAAGTGAGCATTCAGGTGCAGCAAGCAGTTAGGAAGGCAAATGGTATGTTGGCCTTCATTGCAAGAGGATTTGAGTACAGGAACAGTGATGCCTTACTGCAGTTGTACAGGTCCTTGGTGAGACCACATCTGGAGTATTGTGTGCACTTTTGGTCTCCTTATCTGAGGAAGGATGTCCTTGCCATGGAGGGAGTGCAACGAAGGATTACCAGACTGATTCCTGGGATGGCAGGACTGACATATGAGAAGAGATTGGGTCGACTAGGCCTATATTCACTAGAATTTAGAAGAATGAGAGGTGATCTCATCGAAACAAAATAAAATTCTAACAGGACTACAAGACTAGATGCAGGGAGGATGTTCCCGGTGGCTGGGGAGTCCAGAACCAGGGGTCACAGTCTCAGGATACGGGGTATACCATTTAGAACCGAGATGAGGAGAAATTTCTTCACTCAGAGGGTGGTGAACCTGTGGAATTCTCTACCACAGAAGGCCGTGGAGGCCAAGTCATTAAATATATTTAAGAAGGAGATAGATATATTTCCTAATGCTAAAGGGATCAAAGGATAAGGAGAAAAAGCAGGAACAGGGTACTGAGTTAGATGATCAGCCATGATCATTCTGAATGGCGGAGCAGGCCCGATGGGCCGAATGGCCTATTCTTGCTCCTATTTTCTATGTTTCTATATGCATTTTTCCCCCTTTTTTTGCAGCTTCTAATTCCGGCATCATCATCAAACATTACATTTTTTAATGTATCAAGGTTCATTTTTAGCCTGAACATTTTGATGGCTCTCCCACGGCCTCCGATTGTCTCCATCTTAATGTACTACGTTATTGTGAACAACAACTGTCCAACCATTCTCGTTTTGAGCACCAGGAAAAGAACAGAGACAAATTAATTGCTAAGTTTATCACAGCAAGGTGGTCGAATCCTTAAGGCATTGGTTAGTAATCCTTATGCTTTGCAGAAACCTGCACTTGTATCTAGCTGCTCTGTGGGCAAAAAGCAGAAAGTCCAGGCTCTAAAAGGTCTTTTCATATTTCCCCCATGAACCAATAGACAATGAGAAAAGGGAACTGGAAATCTTGTGAGAAAATGAACAACTGGTACGGTCAGTAGCCAGACAAGAAGCCGTACAACTCATCAGACTGCACTGGCCCAGTTTAACTTCTGATGTGCCGTAGTTGTTAATCCCAACTGTGCATCTTTGTAAGGGCAAGAGTATTGCCAGGGCACAGCTTCTGCATCATACCAGGAAAGATGATGGTACTAAATCCTTGAAATGAACACCAGTGACTCACCAGCACAGCCCGAGTGAGTCTGATACCCAGTGAGTCATCAGCACAGCCTTAGCGTGGAGGCCCTGTGACTCATCAACACAGCCTGACAGAATGGCATTCCCAATGACTCATCAGCTGTAATTGTGAGTGGATATCCTGTGATAAAATCATGACTAGCCTGACCTAGTAGGAATTATCACAAGTGTAGCTCTGTAAGCATTATTTGTGTCAACCAGCAATTGCTCTTTTTTCTGTATTAAATAGGATGACACATTTCCTTGTGCATCCCACAGTACTATAGTTATTGCCTTGATGTTACTTCCATTGTCATCACACTTAATTGCAGTGATGTCACACTGGGTTGACCATAATTCACTTCAATAATATTGACAAATTGACCTCTAACCTGTCTTAATACAGACAGGACCACTTTAAGGGAGTGACTCTAAATGCAGCCATACATTTTTACAACACTGTTACCTGCACCTTGTCCAGTTTCCCCATTAGTCGCACACTTGCCACTACTATACATCAGCTTAAAGTCAAATAAATTTCCTTTAAAAGACCCTCTATGATTTTTATAACCCGTTGATAACTTGTCTGTTCTCTGAAATATTGAAATTACACTGTGAATATTAGTATACAGGTTTACATGACGTTCCCCTGTCCACGATATGAACATCGTTCCACATCGTTCACCTGAGGAAGGAGGTAGCCTCCGAAAGCTTGTGAATTTAAAATAAAATTGCTGGACTATAACTTGGTGTTGTAAAATTGTTTACAATTGTCAACCCCAGTCCATCACCGGCATCGCCACATCACGATATGAATGGAGGCATTAGCCCATTTACTTTAATTTGATTAACACCTCCTTTAAAGTAGCAAAGCAATATCATACAAACATGCTAAATACTACTATGCTAACATGTGCACAGTGTAATTTCATGTGTAAATATTTGTTGCTTGCCTTTATACCTAGGTTATTGCACAATTGAGGCTGAAATGACTTTTGGGCCATCCAAAGTGATTGGAGTCTAACCCTAGTACCTGCAATAAACGGTTTTCCATAAAAGACCCAAGCAATGCCTACTCCTTTCTCTCAGATTTATTCCTAAAAGTATGCTTAATGGTCTCTCCATTTTTTTCTCCCCTCCCGAATCTTGGACACAAGAGGTCAATTATTGTGCTCCCAGTACTACTCTGCTAACTCTGTAGGCCAATAATTAAAGTTGGGCCTTTGTGGCTTGCATGGCTCATCTTCATACCAATTGTATTTAGCTATCCTAACATTGGCGAATCCATAGTTTTTTTTTAAAATATATGACTAATGTGGCAGGAAATATAGTAGTAACCCTGAAATGTTTATCTTTCATAGCGATTAAATTATTTCAGTTTAAAAAACACAGACAGACATTGTTAAACCAACAGCTATTTAATGCTGTTATACCCCAATGAAAGGCTAGGTTAAAAAACTGGGAATGTAGTGATGTAAAATGCAGTGAAAAATTATACATCAGGTTATGAAGACTAATTAGTAGCCATTCTGATTCAGTCCCTGCTGCTCATTTGATAGAATGAGATGGGTGAAATGGTGAACAGTCATCAGAGAGAGAGAACACAAGACAAGCACTCAAATATTCTGCAACTCAAGACATCAAATCATGCTTTTCTAAAAAAAAACTCAGTGAAAGGTTGTTGGTGGGACCCAGCTTACTGGCAGAGTGAGGAACAATTCCTGATGCCACAGTTTTTCTTCAGCCAGAAGGAAGGAGAGTGATCTCTAGCGAACAATGCAGGATAATTTCTGATGAGATGCTATGGAGGTCGCTCTGCTTTGACATGATTGATGATTCTAAATTACAAGTGAAATATTGTAAGAGTTTTTTTTTTAGTAGTTTTGCTCAGTGAAATGGTGCCTTTGCATGTTATCACAGACACTTATCCGCAGTACCCATGAACTAGTGAGGGAAAAAAAAAAATCAACTAGGGATCCTGCTCCTGATGGAGATCCAGTGACTCTGGCTGGAAAGTGCATGTGCATAACAACATAAGAAATAGGAACAGGAGTAGGTCATATGGCCCCCTTGAGCCTGATCAGCTATTCAATAAGATCATGGCTGATCTTCTACCTCAATTCCACTTTCCCACCCTATCCCCATATCCCTTGATTCCTTTAGTGTCCAAAAATCTATTGATCTCAATCTTGAATATACTCAACGACTGAGCATCCACAGCCCTCTGGGGTAGAGAATTCCAAAGATTCACAACTGAGTGAAGAAATGTTTCCTCATCTCGGTCCTAAATGGCCGACCCCTTATCATGAGATAGATCACGACCCCTAGTTCTAGATCCTCCAGCCAAGGGAAACAGCCTCTCAGAATCTACCCTGCCAAGCCCCCTCAAAATTTTATACGTTTTAGCGAGATCACCTCTCATTCTTCTAAACTCCAGAGAGTATAGGCCCATTCTACTCAATCTCTCCTCACAGGCAACCCTCTCATCCCAGGAATCAATCTAGTGAATCTTTGTTGCACCCCCTCTAAGCCAAATATATCCTTCCTTAGGTAAGGAGACTAAAACTGTACACAGTACTTCAGGTGTGGTCTCACCAGGGCCCTATATAATTGCAGCAAGACCGCCTTACTCTTATACCCCTTGCAATAAGGGCCAACATACCATTTGCCTTTCTAATTGCTTGCTGTTCCTGCATGTTAACTTTGTGATTCGTGTATAAGGACATCCAAATACCTCTGAATAAAAATATCCTAGTCTCTCACCTTTTAAAAAAATATTCTGTTTTTCTATTCTTCCTACCAAAGTGAATAACCTCACATTTCCCCACATTATATTCCATCTGCCACCTTCCTGCCCACTCACTATGCCCAAGCTAAGTACAGCATAGTCTTCTGCACATTTGCTGTGGTCCTTTGTTTTCGTGCTAGATTTCCACCATTATGAACAGGATGTACTGTACAAGGTAGTTTTCAAACATGCAGTAATATTTTACAAACAAATAGGCAGCTGTGACTAATTTTGCATTAATTCTTTTGTACCTTAATCATATGAATTAAATAGCTCTCTTGGGTGCTGTATCGCTTTCCCCTCAGCCATCTGAATTTTCTTTCAATGCTCATTGTACCACTTCAGAATTCAAAACATTCAGTATTGATTTGAATGGTTTTTGGTGTGAAATAATTTCTCTTCAAAAAGTGTATGGCAATTTTTCTTTCTTTGGAGGGGAAAAAAGCCTGTGCACAATTTTTTTATATCATAATTGCATCGCACATAAGTGACACAGTGCATTTCTCTTCTTTTGGCATTGATCAGTTGGAGGATATGCTCTTTTACAATGACAGGAGCATTATGCCATGCAAGGCAAATACAACTTGCATTTATATATCGACTTTAGCAAAGGAAAATATCTCACAGAAACAGACAAAAACTGACACTTGGCCAAAGAAGGAGATATTAGGAGGGGTGACTAAAAGCTTGGTCAAAGAGGTGGGTTTTAAGTAGAATCTTAAAGGGGGAAGAGTTTGGTAGACAGGTACTGAAGGCACAGCCGCCAACACGGGGTGAAGGGAGTGAAGGATGCATAAGCGGCCAGAGCTGGAGGAAGACAGAGTTCTCGGAGGGTTTTAGAGCTGGCTGGAGGAGGTTACGAAGATAGTGAAGGGAACTCTTCCCCCCCCAGTTTATATTGTAGGGTTAAGGCACAAGCCAGCAAGCAAAAAAACCTCAAATGTTCAGCTATATAGACAGACTGAGCTACTTAGTTTATTAGTGGCTAAAAAAAAATGGAGGCCTCTACATCCAGCAGCCATGTTTATTTTGTTGCTCATCTTGTTAGATGGAGCCCTTATCCTTTGGAGGTAGCAGCACCATTTTGATAGTTGGCTGTCAGCCTTGGCTCAGTGACAGCACTTTCGCCTGAGTCAGAAGCTCTTAACTTCAAGCCCCGTTCCAGAGAATTGAGCACTTAATCTACGGTAACACTTCAGTGCAGTATGGAGGGAGTACTGCACTTGTGGAGTTACTGTCTTTCAGATGAGAGGTTAAACCGGGGCCCCGTCTGCTTTCTTAGGTGGACATAAAAGATTCCATGTAAATGGGATCTTGCTCTGTGCAAATTGGCTTCTGGGTTTCTCTACATTACAACAGTGACTACACTTCAAAAGTACGTCATTGGCTGTGAAGCAGTTTGGGACATCCTGGAGAATGTGAAAGGTGCTATATAAATGCAAGTTCGTTCTTCTTTCTCGTCCCTGCATTCTCACGTGTTGAAATTGTTGGGCCGGGTTTTGCTGTGAAAATAACGGTGAGGCTAACAGTGCTCACCTTCATTTCTATGCAAATCAGACAGTAACTTCTGGCAACCCCAAAGCGCAGTCAAACGCAGAAATCTGGAAGCTGCTGTACCAGATGTGACCCTTCGCTGTAAACTGCGTGAAAATGACAACTCGCCGGCTGGCTCCCCATTCAAATGAATGGAATGGCGTGAAGTTCCTACACTGACTAACCTGATGGATACGAACTAATCTTGCCAAAAAAAAGGTACATCAAGTAATTTCAAGTCTAAGCACCCTTTTAATGGCAGGTAAGCCTTAATGACTGCCAAACAACTTCTCTGGCACTGAAAATTAACTTTTACAAGTGTGGAGTTTCATTCCTTCAGATCTTAATTGTTGCTGAATATTTAATTTATTTTTTCTTTTTTTAAACTTTTTCTTTGCTTCTTATCTCTGTTGCTTGATTCAATATTTCTTACCCTTTCTTCACTTTGCTTTTTGTACCTGATTTGACATTGAATTCACTATTCTAACTTACACTTCCTGGTCCTGAGTCTGCACTGCTCATTAACAATGCTTCAATTGGTTAAGGGAATACACAGATGCTTGCCCCGTTCACACAGGTCCCAGATGTCCCGTAGAGGGCGCCACATTGGATTGAGGACCCCATGAGAGGAACTTGCCATGCAAAAGCCCATGAAAAGTCCACAGGCAAGTGCAGGTCTAAAAAACAGCTGATGGCCCAGTTGGTAAGTTCACTGAGCTAGTGGATCTTGTCTTGCGTAGCTGTAGGTGGGGAGAAGAGAGGGGGGGGGGGGGCGCGGGCTACCGTTGGCAACAGTGTCACCCGAGGAAGAAAATAAAATGAGCATGGTTACTGCTCCTGATCTCTATTCAGTGACCCCCTACTGGAAAGTGCACGTGTACACAGGGTTAGATAGTGACCAGATCAGACTCATCTGTGATGCCCCTACCCACAACTCAATTGCCCGGTGCCACGTGCTGTCTAGCCTCACACATGAGGAATAGACACTTGGATGAGGTAGCAGAAGGCTGCTGACATCAGCGGAACCAAAATCCAGCAAGAATCAGCACATTCAGGAGGAGGATGGAAGATAGGAACATAGGAACAGGAGTAGGCCATTCAGCCCCTCGTGCCTGCTCCACCATTTGATAAGATCATGGCTGATCTGTGATCTAACTCCATATACCCGCCTTTGGCCCATATCCCTTAAAACCTTTAGTTGCCAAAAAGCTATCTATCTCACATTTAAATTTAGCAATTGAGCTAGTATCAATTGCCATTTGCTGAAGAGAGTTCCAAACTTCTACCACCCTTTGTGCGTTGAAATGTTTTCTAATCTCACTCCTGAAAAGTCTGGCTCTAATTTTTAGACTGTGTCCCCTACTCCTAAAATCCCCAACCACCGGAAATAGTTTCTCTCTATCCACCCTATCTGTTCCCCTTAATATTTTACAAACTTCGATCAGATCACCCCTTAACCTTCGAAACTCCAGAGAATACAACCCCAATTTGTGTAATCTCTCCTCGTAACTTAACCCTTGAAGTCCGGGTATCATTCTAGTAAACCTACGCTGCACTCCCTCCAAGGCCAATATGTCCTTCCGAAGGTGCGGTGCCCAGAACTGCTCACAGTACTCCAGGTGTGGTCTAACCAGAGTTTTGTATAGCTGCAGCATAACTTCTGCCCCCTTGTACTCTAGTCCTCTAGATATAAAGGCCAGCATTCCATTAGCCTTCTTGATTATTTTCTGCACCTGTTCATGACAAGATGGCAAAATAAATTATATAATTCTATAGAAGTACCTTTTCAACAGTAGCTACCAATACTGAACAGAAAGTGGCCCCACCTACAAATATCTAATTCAAAATCGTTGGCAGAAATAGTTCACCCCAATGTTTACAGCACCAATGTATTGGAAAAGTTTGTTTTTTCCCTGTTGTGTACACAGATGGCTGCTGGCTGAGGGGGATTCAATCTAATACATGGAAATACTGACTCTTGGTCAAACATTTCACACCCAATATTTCCATCAACTGTTTTGTTTGAGCACCACTGGCAACTTGAATGCGAATTTGAATAAAGTATTTCCACCCGCTTGAGTTAAGTGCACTCCAGACCCAAGTCACTGCAAATACACCATTTGTCATTTTAGAACATAAGAAATAGGAACAAGAGTAGGCCATACAGCCCCTCGAGCCTGCTCTGCCATTCAATCAGATCGTGGCTGATCTTCGACCTCAACTCCACTTTCCTGTCCGATCCCCATATCCCTTGATTCCCCGAGTCCAAAAATCTACCCATCTCAGCCTTGAATATATTCAATGACTCAGCATCCACAGCCCTCTGGGGTAGAGAATTCCAATGATTCACAACCCTCTGCGTGAAGAAATTCCTCCTTATCTCAGTCTTGAATGGCTGACCCCTTATCCTGCGACTACGCCCCCTAGTTCGTCTAGACTCTCCAGCCAGGGGAAACAACTTCTCAGCATCTACTCTGTCAAGCCCCCTCAGAATCCTATATGTTTTAATTAGATCACCTCTCATTCTTCTAAACTCGAGAGTATAGGCCCATTTTACTCAACCTCTCCTCATAGGATAACCCTCTCATCCCAGGAATCAATCTAGTGAACCTTCGTTGTACCGTCTCCAAGGCAATTATATCCTTCCTTAGGTAAAGAGACCAAAACTGTACACAGTACTCCAAGCAAGGTCTCACTAAAGCCCTGTACAACTGAAGTAAGACTTCCTTACTCTTTTACTCTTACCCCCTTGGAATAAAGGCCAACATGCCATTTGCTTTCCTAATTGCCTGCTGTACCTGCATGCTAACTTTGTGTGTTTCTTGTACGAGGACACCCAAGTCTCTCTGAACACCATCATTTAATAGTTTCTCACCATTTAAAAAAATTCTGTTTTTCTATTCTTCCTACCAAAGTGAATAACCTCACATTTCCACACATTATACTGCATCTGCCACCTTCTTGCCCACCCACTGTCTATATCCCTTTGCAGAATCTTTGTGTCCTCCTCACAGCTTACTTTCCCACCTAACTTTGTATCATCAGCAAACTTGGATAGATTACACTCGGTGCCTTCATTTAAGTCATTAATTGTCAATTGCTGAGGCCCAAGCACCGATCCTTGCGGCACCCCACTAGTTACGGCCTGCCAACTTGAGAATGACCAGTTTATCCCTACTCTCTGTTTTCTGTCCTTTAACCAATCCTCTATCCATGCTAATATATTACCCCCAACCCCATGAGCCCTCATGTTGCATAACAACCTTTTATGTGGCACCTTATCAAATGCCTTTTGAAAATCCAAATTTACTACATCCACTGGTTCCCCTTTATCTACCCTGCTCGTTACATCTTCAAAAAACTCCAGTAGATTTGTCAAACAAGATTTCCCTTTCATAAAACCATGTTGACTCTGCCTAATCATATGATTTTCTAAGTGCCCTGTTACCACTTCCTTAATAATGGATTCCAGCATTTTCCAGACGACCGATGTCAGGCTAACTGGCCTACAGTTACCTGTTTTCTCTCTGCCTCCCTTCTTGAATAGTGGAGTAACATTTGCTACCTTCCAGTCCACTGGGACAGTGCCAGAATCTAGAGAATTTTGGAAGATCATAACCAATGCAGCTACCTCTTTTAGAGCCCTAGGATGTAGGCCATCGGGTCCAAGGGTTTTGTCGGCTTTTAGTCCCATTAGTTTGTCCAGTACTTTTTCTCTAGTAATATTAATTGTTTTAAGTTCCTCTCTCTCATTTAGAATCACAGAAAGGTTACAGCACAGAAGGAGGCCATTCGGCCCATCGAGTCTGTGCCAGCTCTATGCAAGAGCAATCCAGATAGTCCCACTCCCCCGCCCTATCCCTGTAGCCCTGCAAATTTTTTCCTTTCAAATACTTATCCAGTTCCCTTTTGAAGGCCATGATTGAATCTGCCTCCACCACCCCCTCGGGCAGTGCATTCCAGATCCTAACCACTCATGTAAAAAAAGTTTTTTTCTCATGTCACCTTTGGTTCTTTTGCCAATCACCTTAAATTTATGTCCTCTGGTTCTTGACCCTTCCACCAAAGGGAACAGTTTCTCTCTATCCACTCTGTCTAGACCCTTCATGATTTTGAATACCACTATCAAATCTCCTCGCAACCGTCTCTGTTCCAAGGAGAACAACCCCAGCTTCTCCAGTCTATCCAAATAACTAAAGTCCCTCATCCCTGGAATCATTCCAGTAAATCTCTTCCACAACCTCTCTAAGGCCTTCACATCTTTCCTAAAGTGCGGTGCCCTGAACTGGACAAAATACTCCAGTTGTGGCTGAACCAATGATTTATAAAGGTTCATCTTGACTTCCATACTTTTGTACTCTACGCCTCTATTTATAAAGCCCAGGATCCTGCATGCTTTTTTAAACCGTTTTCTCAACCTGCCCTGCCATCTTCAATGATTTGTGCACATATACCCCCAGGTCGCTCTGTTCCTGAACTCCTTTTAGAGTTGTGCCCTCTAGTTTATATTGTCTCTCCTCGTTCTTCCTACCGAAATGTATCTCTCTGCATTTTCCTGCATTAAATTTCATCTGCCACGTGTCTGCCCATGCCACCAGCCTGTCCACATCCTCCTCACTGATTACTACCCTTTCAAGTTTTGCGTCATCTGCAAATTTTGAAATTGTGCCCTGTACACCAAAGTCCAAGTCATTAATATATATCAAGAAAAGTAGCGGTCCCAGCACCAACCCCTGGGGAACACCACTGTACACCTCCCTCCAATCTGAAAAACAACCGTTCACCATTACTCTCTGTTTACTGTCACTTCACCAATTCTGTATCCATGTTGCTACTGCCCCCTTTATTCCATGGGCCACAATCTTGATGATAAGCCTACCATGCGGCACTTTATCAAACGCCTTTTGAAAGTCGATATACACCACATCAACTGCATTGACCTCATTTACCCTCTGTGTTACCTCACAAAAAAACTATCAGGTTAGTTAAACATGATTTGCCTTTAACAAATCCATGCTGGCTTTCCCTAATCAATCCACACTCGTCCAAGTAACCGTTAATTATGTCCTGGATTATTGTTCCTAAAAGTTTCCCCACCACTGAGGTTAAACTGGCTGGCCTATAGTTTAATCCTTGCACACTTTTTTGAACAAGGGTGTAACATTTGCAATTCTCCAGTCCTCTGGCACCACCCCCGTATCTACGGATGTTTGGAAGATTATGGCCTGTACCTCCGCAATTTCCACCCTTACTTCCCTCAGCAACCTAGGATGCATCCCATCCGGACCGGGTGACTTATCTACTTTAAACTAGCTAGCCTTTCCAGTATCTCTATCAATTTTTAGCCCGTCCAGTATCTCAACTATATTATCCTTTACCGTGACTTTGGCAGCAACATCTTCCTTGATGAGGACAGATGCATAGTACTAATTTAGTACCTCAGCCATGCCCTCTGCCTCCATGAGTAGATCTCCTTTATGGTCCCTAATCGGCCCCACCCCTCCTCCTACTACCTGTTTACGTGCCTGCAGAAGACTTTTGGATTCCCTCTTATGTTGGCCGCCAGTCTATTCTCATACTCTCCCTTTGCCCCTCTTATTTCCTTTTTCACTTCCCCTCTGAACTTTCTATATTCTGCCTGGTTCTCACTTGTGTTATCAACCTGACATCTGTCATATGCCCTGTTTCTCCATTTCATCTTACTCACTATCTCTTTTGTCATCCAGGGAGCTCTGGCTTTAGTTGCCCTACCTTTCTGCCTCGTGGGAATGTGCCGAGATGATACCCAAACTATCTCCTCCTTAAAGGCCACTCACTGTTCAATTACAGTTTTGCCTGCCAATCTTTGCTTCCAATTTACCCGGGCTAAATCTGTTCTCATCCCACTGAAAATGGCCCTCCTCCAATTGAGTATTTTTACTTTAGAACATTCCATAGCTATTCTAATCCTTATGATACTATGATCGTTGCTCCCTAAATGCTCCCCCACTGACACTTGCTCCACTTGGCCCACCTCATTCCCTAGAATGAAGTCCAGCAATGCCTCCTCCTTTGTTGGACCGGAAATGTACTGATTAAGAAAGTTCTCCTGAACACATTTCAAAAATTCCTCCCCCTCTTTGCCCCTTATATTATTATTGTAATCCCAGTCTATATTAGGATAGTTGAACAAATGTACCCCATGGTTCCCCACTAGTTCTGGTATGCTTTTTGTCTCTTCTACTGTGAAGACGGATACAAAATATTTGTTTAATGCATCTGCCATTTCCTGATTTCCCATTATAATTTTTCCTGTCTCAGCCTCTAAGGGATCAATGTTTACATTTGCTACTCTTTTCCTTCTTACATACTTGTAGAAGCTCTTACAATCTGTTTTTATATTTCTTGCTAATTTGCTTTCATATTCTATTTTCTCCCTTATCAATTTTTTGGTCGTCCTTTGTTGGTTTCTAAAACTCTCCCGATCCCCAGGCTTACTACTGCTCTTGGCAACATTATAGGCCTCTTCTTTCAATCTAATACTCTCCTTAACTTCTTTAGTTAGCTACGGGTGGATCACTTTTCCCGTGGAGTTTTTATTTCTCAATGGAATGTATACTTGTTGAGAATATTGAAATATTTCTTTAAATGTTTGCCATTGCTTTTCAACTGTCAAACCCTTTAATTTAATTTCCCAATCTACCTTTGACAACTCACCCCTCATACCTATGCAATTGGCTTTATTTAAGTTTAAGACTCTAGTTTCTGACTTAAGCAATGGCAAACATTTAAAGAAATATTTCAATATTCTCAATGTGAAATTCTATCATATCATGATCACTCTTCCCCAGAGATTTTTATACTGCGAGATTACTAATTAACCCTATCTCATTACATAATACAAGATCTAAAATAGCCTGTTCACTGCTTGGTTCCATGACGTATTGCTCTTGGAAACCGTCTCAAATACATTCCATGAACTCGTCTTTCAAACTACCTTTGCCAATTTGATTTGCATCCCCCATGACGACTGCATTTCCTTTGTTACAAGCTTCCATTATTTCATGATTAACATTCTGTCCAACTGTATTGCTACTATTCGGGGGCCTATAAACTACTCCTACCAGTGTTTTCTGCCCCTTGTTATTTCTTATTTCCACCCATATTGATTCTACTTCCTGATCTTCCGAGCCAAGGTCCTTTCTCTACTGTCCTTATGTCATCCTTTGTTATTAGGACTGCACCCACTCCTTTTCTATTCTGCCTACCTTTTCTAAATGTCATGTACCCTGGAATATTTAGTTCCCAACCTTGGTCATTTTCAACTGTAATGGCTATTAGGTCAAACCCATTTATCTCTATTTGTGCAATTAATTCATCTATCTTGTTACAAATGCTCCGTGCATTCAAAGAGCCTTTAATTTTGACTTTTTGCCATTTTCTCCCGCTTTGACCTGACTTCTTGTTGCACTATTACTGGTAAACTCTCTGTCCCTTACTGCCACACTCTGCTTAACTTTATTCAAGTCAATACACTATTCTATTGTCTTAACTTTTCTCATTAGTTTTCCAAATTTCCCCTCATCTGACCCCTCCCCCCCACTTTTTAAGTTTAAAGCCCTTTCTACAGCCCTAGTTATTCAATTCACCAGGATGCTGGTCCCAGCCTGGTTTAAGTGGAGCCCAACCCGTCGGAACAGCTCCGTTTCCCCAGTATTGGTGCCAGTGCCCCATGAATCGAAACCCCTGCCTCCCACACCACTTTTTGAGCCACGCATTTAACACTCTGATCTGTTTGTCCCTATGCCAATTTGCAGGTGGCTCAAGTAGCAATCCAGAAATTATTAACTTCGAGGTTCTGCTTATTAATTTAGACCCAAGCTCCTCAAACTGTCTCAGCAGAACCTCATTCTTAGTTCTACCTATGTCGTTGGTTCCTACGTGGACCACATATTTTAACCCGCACTGGCTTTCAATTAGTTTGATTTTCATGGCCTGATAACTAAAAAGATCAAATACCTGATTAGGAACAAAATGATCATCAGCCCCAATCCCAGAGCTGTCCATCACTCCACATCACCTGTCAGAATCAGGTGATAGCTTTTTTCAGCTCTTAGCCAGACAGTCAGATGGAGCACACATTGGTAACAAGACATTCAATCACAGGAGAACGAGACACAAGTTGGCAGAACACAAATTGCCCTGCTTGTTCTCAGTCACTCAGAGCACAACAGTCTTCAGCAATGCTAAGTCCCTACAGTATAAAAGTGTATTACATTGTCTCAACCTTCTAAAAATACATTTACTTTGAGGATATGATACCCTCAAACCCTCCAGCAGAGATTGCTTTCCTTCACCTTCCTACATCATTCACTTCTGGAGCCATCCTCCTCTCAGATTTCCACCTTGGCCACAAAAGTAAATTATTTTTTTTTAGAAAACAAGAAAAAGCAGCTAAGTTTGACAATCAATCCCACCTATCCATATTCCTTCCATATACTTTAATCCCTTCTCTGCCCACAAGCAGGTACAATAGTCTCCTGAACCCTTTCCACTTCAATGGATTTCCCATGTAACATGGCTGGCAAGGTGGTAACAAGAGTGCACATAAAGAATTAAAAGGTTAGCAAAAATGTCTTTACACAGAATGTGAATTCTCTGCCACAAACCATTGTTGAAACAAAGTCCATCAATTGTTTTAAAAAGGAATTAAATAGTTCCCTATAAAAAAGAGAAAAACTCCACAGACTTATGGGCCAAATGATCTGTTTCTGTAAAACTCGGATTTCATGATGACTTATTCTACAATTCTATTACCATTTGGATGCAAAACTTCTGCTTATGATATCTACTATGTTACGCAGCTCTGCGACAACTCTCCCATTAATTTTCACTCTCTCCTTGTGGGAAGATGACTGGTCTCCTCTTGCACCTCCACAGTGTGGCTAAGATCAGGAATCCAATAGACTGGGTGAAAAGCTACGTGTACAAAAGCAAAACACATATTTAGGCTGACAGATAAAAGAAAATATGCATAATCCTCCACTCTGACTGGTTGCTGCTACAGCACACTTCCTTGCTTTCGTCTTGTGTCAGGATACTTACTTTCAGACTATTTAGTCAACTGATGTGGGTGAGTGTCCTCAGCAGAATGCACTTCATTTGGGGAGGCTTCCTGGCATCACTGGGGGCCTGTAGTGGAGACTGCTGCATGGCACATTACCCGAGCCACTTTGCAGATGTCATGGATACATGTCCATTGTGGCCAGGACAAAACTGTGTTTCATATTTATATGCAATGCCAGAGACACTGTGTTTCATATTTATATGCAATGCCAGAGACACATCCCCTCTTTCACTACCTGAAGGGGATGTTCTTCGGCTTTTAGCTTCATTTCTCACCCACATTTTTCATTTTGTCACCTGGTACATGGGACGATCAGTTTGGAAGACCTGCTGAGTCTGCTTCTCAGACTGGTGAAGTCCCTTAACAGGTTCAGGATATGAAAGATCAGGTTGGGTCTCCCCGACTGCTTGCCCATGTTCCAATCTCTAGTATGCTCCTGGTGACCATACAGAATGACATGAACTGTGCACCAGTTCACCTGAAAATTTTAATGACCGGTGAACACCACAGGACATCAATTGTTTAATTGTGCAATAGAAAAATTATAATTTTCATGCATCTTTAGTATTTATGAGCTGTCTGTTCTTTATTAGTGCTTCTGGGATGGGACTTTTAGATCTGATGGCATTGAGGTCCCCCAATGCCATACCATAAGACTGGACAAACGAGCTTACAGAATCTGTAAGGCAGACCAGAAGTCCCATCCCAGAAGCACTAATAAAGAACAGACAGCTCATAAAAACTAAAGATGCATGAAAATTATAATTTTTCTATTGCACAATTAAACAATTGATGTCCTGTGGTGTTCACCGGTCATTAAAGTTTTCAGGTGAACTGGTGCACAGTTCCTATCATTCTATATGGTCACCAGGAGCATACTAGAGATTGGAACATGGGCAAGCAGTCGGGGAGACCCAACCTGATCTTTCACATCCTGAACCTCTTCCAGCACACTTTTGGAGGAGACTGAAGAAAATACAATGGGTTTCACAAAGAGTTCTGCCCAGAAAGCAAGCCCAAGTAGTTGGAGACCCTCTCCTTGGACTTTGATTGGGGCCAGTCACAAGACAGATAAGAATGAGATGAGCCACCTTAGCTCATCCATCCAGAAACAACCTACAACATCCCCTCCGCATTTCACAATCAAACCATTCCTTAAATGATTCCAGAATATTTTTCTTCAGTACCCTTCCTGTAAGATAATTCCACATGTTGATTAGGAAGAATTACTTCCTAAATTTACCTTTTACTATTGTAACAATTGTTTGAAGTAATGTTCCCGATCTACTCTTTCTATACCATTGACTGTCTTGTATATCTCTTATATCGTCAGCTGAGTCCCACTTCTCAATATTTTCTGAAGCCAGGTGCAGAAATACACCAAATAATCGAATATTCATAGTTCACATCTGCTGTTGCCAGCCTATAGTTTGGATTAGTTTAAGGTGTTTTACCAAACTGAACTTTGACATTCTCCAGTATATCATTTTTTAAATTTGCATTCCAATGGCTTGTTTTGCTCTTGGCTTGTTAGTTTGAGTCATAGATTAAATTGGACTTTATAAAATTATAATGAATCAGAAATTATAAAAACACTACATGACCAAACCCTTCAATCCAGCTGTTCTTCATCTCTTGCCTTACAATATAGGTGTATGTATTATTAATCAAGTCAAAGCGGATAATGCAAAAAGCTAAAGTTGCCATCTTCTTATAGTTCTGAATAGCTGGATAGGCAATCTAAGATACTGCTGTACCCTATAGCAGCTGCTTGCATTCCTGCTATAAACTGAATGGAAACAAAACTTGAGACAAGCAGTGCCAACGATTGTGTATTTGTGCAATTGTAAAGTCTTCTCAGTCATCTTCATTGAAGGAATGAAGTATGTGTGTTGGTCTGAAATGTTACAATCACAATAAATAACTTCCAATACTGTGTGTAGGATTTTGCATGCATTTCTGATCAATATTAAATGCACAAGAATGTGTTGTTATTATTTGGTGCATTTCAGGAGGTTTTCATCACCTATATTAAGGGAACTTCAAATTGAGACAGCAGGGAGACCAACAGCCCTAAATTTCCACAAGTCCGACTTAATTTATTCTATGTAACGTGTGCATTTCATTCTGCATGACCTGCATACGCTTTGAGGCAATGATGCACAAAATTAGAGCTGTAGCTGAAACATCAACTCAGCTCTGTGGTATCACATGTTGAATAACTATTCTGTGCTGCGTTGTGTTCATTGAACTGGAGGTCAAAGCAAGTCAGACTAATCCCTCAAAGAGGTGATTTTTAAAAATGGCACAATTTATGTCGAGATGTTAAGTATTTAATGGGCAAAATGTAAATGGTCATTATATTCTATAAAACGGCAAATAAAATGCATTTTTTCACTACGTTAGAAGCAAGCTGCATGGAGCTATTTTGGTTTGCAATTCTAAAATGTCATGCACTTAAAAGTAGTGTGCCTTAATCAGCGCAGTTGAAACTCTAGCCCCAATCTACCAACAAAAGAGAATACATGTGGGGGGGGGGGGGGGGGTGGAAATCAGTAAAAGCAAATAGTTGCATTGACAGGTTCAGAGGAAGTCAAACTGCAAACATATAGCTCGAATGGTTTATCTGAATGCTGAAATTAGATTATTGCCATTGTAATTTTTTTTAAAATTAGTTCATGGGATGTGGGCGTCGCTGGCGAGGCCAGCATTTATTGCCCATCCCTAATTGCCCTCGAGAAGGTGGTGGTGAGCCGCCTTCTTGAACCGCTGCAGTCCATGTGGTGAAGGTTCTCCCACAGTGCTGTTAGGGAGTTCTAGGATTTTGACCCAGCGACAATGAAGGAACGGCGATATATTTCCAAGTCGGGATGGTGTGTGACTTGGAGGGGAACGTGCAGGTGGTGTTGTTCCCATGTGCCTGCTGCCCTTGTCCTTGTTTTGATGCACTTTTTAATATGTACTTGGAATACTGTGTACAGTTCTGGTCACCCTATTATAGAAAGGATATTATTAAACTAGAAAGAGTGCAGAAAAGATTTACTAGGATGCTACCGGGACTTGATGGTTTGACTTATAGGGAGAGGTTGGATAGGCTGAGACTTTTTTCCCTGGAGAGTAGGAGGTTTCGGGGTGATCTTATAGAAGCCTATAAAATAATGAGGGGCATAGATAAGGTCGATAGTCAAAATCTTTTCCCAAAGGTAGGGGAGTCTATAACGAGGGGGCATAGATTTAAGGTGAGAGGGGAGAGATACAAAAGGGTCCAGAGGGGCAATTTTTTCACTCAAAGGGTGGTGAGTGTCTGGAACGAGCTGCCAGAGGCAGTAGTAGAGGCGGGTACAATTTTGTTTTTTAAAAAGCATTTGGACAGTTACATGGGTAAGATGGGTATAGAGGGGTATGGGCCAAGTGCAGGCAATTGGGACTAGCTTAGTGGTATAAACTGGGCGACATGGACATGTTGGGCCGAAGGGCCTGTTTCCATGTTGTAAACTTCTATGATTCACAGCAGTGTATTTTTAAATGGTTAAAATTTTAGTCTGGTCTACTGCAATCTAGAAAGCCTTATCTTTTGAGAAGTTGACATTGATGGCCAGTTGATATATATTGAAGAATTAAAGTTTGTAATGTAACAATGGCAAGTTTACTGGAATTTTAATGTGCAGTACATTATTGCAGGTGAAGTTAATCTTTATATATTGACCATCTCCCAGTAATTAACTGCTTAAGATACTGACTATCACACAATTTGATTTATCAATCAATAGATTTACAGTAATGTTATCATTCTTCATGTAAAAACATAGAGTACACTGACCCTCAGTGACTTCAAGGCTGCAATTATAAATTGAGGTTCGGTTGAACTTGTAAACCATTCAACCTCCCATTGCACAATTTGTGAAAATCAAACGATCCTCTGGATTAGATTGCTATTTTGTAATATTTCTAGGTATCCATCTTTTTAAAAAAAAACAATTTAAAAAAATAAAAATTCCCCATCTATCCTCGCCATGGTTGCTACTAAGTACAGACAGAGCTGAGTAGATTGCAGTTGTGTATTTCTGCCCATTTATAGCCTGAGCTCTTCACTCAAGGATGCCCTGTGGGATAGTGACAGACGTGCTAAACTTACTATTGAGAGAATCTTTCCCAGGCAATCTCAAGATGATGGGAAACCATATAGGTTAGAGGTGCTTAGACTAAAGCAACTTCTATTTTTTTTAAATAAACTATGCCGCAAGGTGAGGATATAATGTAAAAAGGTCTCTTGTCTATCTTTAAGCCAATCAGGAGACTGACCACAGCACATCTCAAGCTTTATTCTAAAACGTCAGCTCACATCTCACGGCCACATATAATTTTTTATATCAGTCCCATCTTTGACCACTAGATGGTGTAAATGATGTGACAAGTGATGTGACATGCCCTGGGATCTGTTCTGGGGCCTCAACTTTTCACCCTATTTATGACTTGGTCGAAGGAACAGAGAGTTACATATCCAAGTTTGCACATGACACTAAGTTAGGAGGGACAGTAAGCAGTGCAGATGGGAGCAGGAAGTTGCAAAGGGACATAGACAGATTAAGTGAGTGGGCAAAACTATGGCAAATGGAGTTCAATGTGGGCAAGTGTGAAGTCATCCACTTTTGGACCCAAGAAAGATAAATCAGAGTACTAAATGATGAAAAACTAGATACTGTAGAGGAGCAATGAGATTTGAGAGTTCAAGTACAGAAATTAAAAGTTAACAGACAGGTACAAAAAGAAATTTAAAAGGCTAATGAAATGTCAGCTTTTATCTCAAGGGGGCTGGAATACAAAGGGGAGGAAGTTATCCTTCAGTTGTACAGAGCCTTGTTCAGACTCCATCTGGAGTACTGCATTCAGTTTTGGGCACCACACTTCAGGAAGGATATATTGGCCTTGGAGAAGGTGCAGCGCTGACTCACCAGAATGATACTGGAGCTTAAAGGGCTAAATTAGGAGGACAGGCTGCATAAATTTAGCTTGTATTCCCTTGAGGATAGGAGATTGAGGTGATCTGATCGAGTTATTTAAAACGTTAAAAAGGAACAATAGGACATAATCTTAAAATTAGAGCTAGGCCACTCAGAAGCTAAATCAGGAAGCACTTTTTCCACACAAAGGGTAGTAGAAATTTGGAACTCTCTCCCGCAAAAGGCTGTGGATGCTGGGACAATTAGAGTTTTCAAGACGGAGATAGATGGATTTTTGTTAGATTGGGTTATCAAAGGATATGGAGCAAAGGCGGGCAAATGGATCGGAGGTGCAGATCAGCCATGATCTAATTGAATGGCGGAGCAGGCTCGAGGGGCTGCATGAACTACTCCTCTTCCTAATGTTCCTGTGGCTCTAGTCAAATTTATACATATATTTCCCTTTCTTTCCAGTAAACTCAGAACTCAAATGAATTAAGCTCTATATGAGGTTTATTATATTTTGCGTACCAACATACTGATGTCTAATCTGTTATATATTTTAAATTCTGATTATTGTATCGCCATTCTGATGCACTCGTACCATTCTCGGGTTTAACTGTTGCTCCAGTTCTTAGATTCTACTCACAATGACTTCACCTTTTCAGGCATTTTGATGAGATTGCTTTTGTTCCTTCTCAACCATTGATCATCTGCTCTTGTATAACTTTAACTCACCACTTTTAAGCAGTTCAATAACTGGCTTCCATTCATTTTTCTCAGGTACATTACGTTCACTTTCTTGGTAATAGGGGCTTTCAAGGCATAGATCCTTGGCAATATTGCTTTTGATTTTGTTTTTAGCACTTCAGCTGTTGTGATAATTTTTGGTTTGAGCATTTTTTTTTAAGGTGAGACGTATTCTTTTTATTCTATGGTCCATCGGCAATTGTCCTGGCAATGCCATGCCATCTCCAGGCATTAGATGCTTTTTATTTTCAAGTTTTTTTTTACAATTTGAACAAATTTCCCTTTTGAATTGTCGGTACCTAGATGACAAGGTTATATGTTTGAATCCATAGATTCTGCTAAATTTGTGAACACCATATCTCCAAAATATGATTAGTTATCTGGATACCAGCTCTAGAAAATTGATACTTGCCATTTGCAATCACATTTGAACTCCTGGCATTGGATAACTTAAGAGTTCAAAAAATTTTGCAAAGTAGTCTATGATTCTTAAATATTCATTTGAATGAAAGCCAGTCCCAGCTTTCTTCCATGGTTGTCTCTGAACGTCATGCGTTTTCATTGGTGCCCAAGGACGCCTGGTGAAATTTTCAGACGGACTTGTAAATGGCCAAGCAGCACGCCCACCTGTTTCAGGCATAAGGCTGCTTTGTAGGACCCTGGTTGCAATTTTCAGATAAAAATGGGTTCAGCGTGTGCTGTGCACACTGACATTTGTAGCAGGCAACGAGCAGTCTAATCAGGAGGTTGCTCAGGAAAGGCCCAGAATTTTCTTTTTTGGCGGGGGGGGGGGGGGGGGGGTGGGTGGAGGAATTATTATGGGGCCAGGAGTAGCAGGAGTGTTACTTCTGCTGCCACAAAAATACTGCAGCCTGCTGCTGACCTATGCTCGACCCCCTCCAGGTCACTTTCTCCCCTCCCCCTAGGCCTGACCTGCTGGTCAGCTCAACATGGGAGCCAGCCGATTTCCTGCCCTCCCACAACTGGCGAGCTGCAGCGGGGCACCCACAACTCTCTGGTGGCATTCAAATGAGCCTTGAACCTGAAAATTGTTCAGGCTTCCTAATAACGGCTTTGGACTGTTGGTGCGGCTGATCTGCTGACTTGACGCCCGTTTTGGGCGGACGTCGACATTTCCCCCCTTTATTTCTGTTTGTGGCTCAAATGAGACATCGGCTAACCATGGTTGCAATTTTTACCGACATATTAGGCCAGAACAAGAGATCTCTTCCTAATCTTTTGGATCTTTGTTTAATATATTTTTACCAATATAAGTTTGGTCAGAAGAACTTTGACTTCTGCAGATAAGTTAAACTTCATTAGTCAATCATCTCGTAATTCCCAATATTGTTGCTCAGGCTCAGCTTCTAATTTTGTGTCTAGAATTTCCTCCCAAGATCAAAGATTTCAATGTTCTCTCTCAGTTTCTGTTATGATCTATCTAGCCTTGCTTGCACTATCAAGAGACAGAATATCACTTACATGGGTATTTGATCATCTTAGTCATCTGTGCTCCGTTTCAAGTAGGCAGTTCAACCCATCAGCTACATATGTACCTTTCTTGTATTCTACTGTCAAACTGTATCCTTCGCAACTTTAGTAATATGCAATATAGTCTTGGCGAGTTTCACAAAGTCTTTTTTATATAATTGCCTCAGTAGATTTCTGATCACTCCCCAAATTGGTGAAATTTTTTTGCATCCAAATACTGCAAGTTCTTTCTCCGGTTGAGTTTACCCGCATTGAGTTGATATAAATGCTTGCAAGGCATACACTATGGGCTGGCCCTGCTGTAGTAATACTACACTCATATTTGAACTGCAACCATCAATTTTAATCCTCACCACCTTGGTCATATCGCAGTATTTCAACATTGGGTTTCTCTCACCAGGCACTGCAACACTTCAAAACTCTCATCATGCTCTGCTATGTCTTTTTCAAGTAGGTTTCTTAATGGTGTTGTGACATTTGACAAATTAGGCAGGAACTTGTTTAAATAGTTCGCATCCTCAAGATACCGTTGCTGGCCTTTTTTGTTGCTTATTCTTTTTTCCATGTGGTTAATTGCTTTCACCTTTTTCAATTGTCCTTAAGTGTTTCTGATGTGCGCCATCTATTTTATATTTTGAACTCGCCAATTATTTACATTCAGCTTCGCATTGCATTCTCTTACTTCTTGTATGACTTTTTTTCTAACCTTTGAATGTTCTCTGCTCAAATCTATAATGACTTCTACTCCTTCAACGCCATCTAACATTTATGACATTAAGTGTTGGAAAATTTCTGGAGCTAGTATGATCTATCAAAAGGTCATTCGTGCATATGTATATGCCAAAAGGAATATTAAATGTGCATAACTTTAAAGAATCTTCATCCAAATGTACTTGTCAGTCACCACAATTTGCATCACATGATTTTAGTATTTCATAGACGTGATAACTTCCTCAATGGTCTGCACTGAAAAACATTCCTTTTTAATGGCTTTACTTAAATCATAAATCATATTCTCACTCATTCACTATTTGGCTTGACTATTTGCACTGTACTGCTGACCGACTGGCTTGCTTCTATGAATTTCTTCATTACACCAAGTTTCCCCATTCTATCTGGTGCATCAGAAAGTGTAACTGGCACTTTTCTTATGTATGGCAAGTTGAGCATCGGGCTTTAGATTTTTGGGATGTATAGCAAGAAAGCACAGCAATCATTTAAGCAGATCAACATTCTTATCACTTCAGCATTCGTTGCTAATGACTGCATCACTTCTTTAATCAAATCTTAACTGTTGGCATTCTGGGAGACCAAGGACTGGCTGTATTTGCTCTACTAGAAGTTCCTGTGTCCAGCTTTTTTTTCTTCTTTGCTTGTCTGACGTGGATGGTTTTGCTTTAGCTTTGTATATTTTGGCAAAATGGTTTCTGCTTTTCCCCCCCACATGGATATTTTTCCCCTCATGCAATTTACTACAATATTTACAATCTATGATCTGTTGTTAACCAACTGTGTGGTGACACCTCTGCTCAACTCTCATTACCTTTGGCATTGCAAGTGCTGCATAGATGTTGTTTGCTGTCTTTTGCTATCTTCTGCTGCTCAGCAAATAACTCTTCTGTAAATCTGGACTCTGTCTTGATCATCTATTATACCAGTAACAATTCTAATGAGGTTCTGAAGAATTTGTACTCATAAGGCTTGCACCTCTTTTGCAAATATTTTACAGACTGGAGGAGGGCTAATTTCAGTGAGTTAAAAAGAGATCTTGCCCAGGTGGATTGGAAACAAAAATTGGTAGGCAAAACAGTAATTGAACGACGGGAGGCCTTCAAAGAGGAGATGGTTCGGGTACGGAGTAGACACATTCTCACAAGGGGAAAAGGAAGGGCATCTAAAGCTAGAGTTCCCTGGGTGACTAATGATAGAGATTAAAATGAAGCAGAAAAAGGAGGCTTACGACAAAAATAAGATTCATAATACAGTAGAGAACCAAGCTAAATACAGAAAGTACAGCGGAGATCTAAGAAAAGTGAAGAGGGGCAAAGAGAATACGAGAATAGGTTAGCAGATAACATAAAAGGGAACCCAAAAGCCTTTTATAAATATAAATAGTAAAAAGCTAGTCAAAGGGTGGGGAAGATTAGGGACAAAAAGGAGATCTTTTTGTGGAGGCAGGGGTACTGGAATCATAAAATCATAGAAATATTACAGCACAGAAGGAGGCCATTCAACCCATCGAGTCCGTGCCGGCTCTATGCAAGAACAATCCAGTTAGTCCCACTCCCCCACCCTATCCCCGTAGCCCTGCATTTTTTTTCCTTTCATGTACTTATCCAGTTCCCTTTTGAAAGCCACAACTGAATCTGCCTCCACCGTCCCCACTGGCAGTGCTTTCCAGATCCTAACCACCGTGTAAAAAAGCTTTTCCTCGTCACTTTTGGTTCTTTTGCCAATCACCTTAAATCTATGTCCTCTGGTTTTTGACCCTTCTGCCAATGGGAACAATTTCTCTATCTATTCTGTCTAAACCCTTCATGATTTTAAATACCTCTATCAAATCTCCTCTCAACCTTCTCTGTTCCAAGGAGAACAACCCCAGCTTCTCCAGTCTATCCACATAACTGAAGTCCCTCATCCCTGGAATCATTCCAGTAAATCTTATCTGCACCCTCTCTGAGGCCTTCACATCTTTCCTAAAGTGCAGTGCCCAGAACTGGACACAATACTCCAGTCGAACCAGTGTTTTATAAAGATTCATCATGACTTACTTGCTTTTGTACTCTATGCCTCTATTTATAAAGCCCAGGATCCCGTGTGCTTTTTTAACCACTTTCTCAACCTGCCCTGTCACTTTCAGTGATTTGTGCACATATACCCCCCAGGTCTCTCTGTTCCTGTACCCCTTTTAGAATTGTGCCCTAAATGAATACTTCGCATCGGTCTTCACTAGAGAAGAGGATGTTGCCAATGTAGCAGCAAAGGAGGAGGCAGTAGGGATATTGGAGAGGACAAAAATAGATAAAGGAGGTACTTCAAAGGTTGGCAGCACTCAAAGCAGAAGTCACCCCGTCAAGATGGAACACATCCTTGATTACTGAGGCAAGTAGGGGTGGAAATTGTGGAGGCTCTGGCCACAATCTTCCAATCCTCCTTAGATATGGGGGCAGTGCCAGAGGACTGGAGGATTCCAAATGTTTTACCCCTGTTCAAACAAGGGGAGAGGGATAAACCCGAGAATTACAGGCCAGTCAGTGGTGGGGAAACTTTTAAAGACAATAATCCGGGACAAAATTAATTGGCACTTATAAAAGTATGCACTAATAAATGAAAGTCAGCATGGATTTGTTAAAGTAAAATCATGTTTGACTAACTTGTTTGAGTACTTTGATGAAGTAACGGAGAGGGTTGATGAGGGTAATGCGGTTGATGTTGTGTAGATGGACTTTCAAAAGGCATTTGATAAAGTACCACATAATAGACTTGTAAGTAAAATTAAAGTGCATGGGATTAAAGGGCCAGTGGCAGCATGGATACAAAATTGGCTAAAGGACAAAGTAGAGAGTAGTGGTGAACGGTTGCTTTTTAGACTGGAGGGAAGTATACAGTAATGTTCCACAGGGCGCGTTATTAGGACCACTGCTCTTTTTGGTATATATTAATGACCTGGACTTGGGTATACAGAGTGTAATTTCAAAGTTTGCAGATGACACGAAACTCGGAAATCTGGTATACAATGTGGAGGATAGTAATAGACTTCAAGAGGTCACAGACTGGTGAGATGGGCAGACACATGACAGATGAAATTTAACACAGAAGTGTGAAGTGATACATTTTGGTAGGAAGAATGAGGAGAGGCAATATAAACTAAATGATACAATTTTAAAGGGGGTGCAGGAACACACAGACCTTTGGTTGTATGTTAACAAATCTTTGAAGGTGGTAGACAAGGAGAAGGCTGTTAAGAAAGCACGAGATCCTGGGCTTTATTAATAAAAGCAGAGTACAAAAGCAAGGAAGTTATGCTAAACCTTTATAAAACACTGTTTAGGCCTCAGCTGGAGTAGTGTGTTCAATTCTGGGCACCACACTTTTGGAAGGATGTTAAGGCCTTAGCGAGGGTGCTGAAGAGATTTACTAGAATGGTCCCAAAGATGAGGGACTTCAGTTATGTGGAGAGACAGGGGTTGTTCTTCTTAGATCAGAGAAGGTTAAGAGGAGATTTGATAAAGGTGTTCAAAATCATGAAGGGTTTTCATGGAGTAAATAAGGAGAAACTGTTTCCAGTGGCAGAAGGGTCAGTAACCAGAGGACACAGATATAAGGTGATTGGCAAAAAAAAAGGCAACATGAGGAAACATTTTTTTTTAATGCAGCGAGTTATGATTCAGAATGCACTGCCTGAAATAATGGTGGAAGCAGATTCAATAATAACTTTCAAAGAGGAATTGGATAAATACTTGAAGGGAAAAAAAATTACAGGGCTATGGGACTAATTAGGTAGCTCGAAAAAAGAGCCTGCATAGGCATGATGGACCGAATGGCCTCCTCCTGTGCTGTATCAGACTATGATACTATGATCAAAGCTTTCTCTTTGAACTTGAAACCTGGTTTTAAACAAAGCCTTTCATATTTAATATTCTTTAGAGTTGTGAAATATTCATTAAGCTTGTTCCTCACTATCTTGGGTTTCTATTTATTTTCTCCCTCGTCATAGAGAGATGTATTATACCCCTCCATTGCTTCCTCACCTAACACATAGTGAAGTACTGGCCTGCACTGTTAGTCTTCTAGGCATGCTGCTGTTGCATACAATTCAATGTTTCTCCACCTTTAGATGAATTTCTAACCTCAAATGATTTGGGAGCATTAAAACTTCCCTTTCCAGTCCAGGCGTGGCGTGGCTAATTTCGCTCTCTCTGACCCAGGGACCCTCCTCCTACCATCCCAGATGAGATCAGCTAACTCAGCACAGACTGGGGATCAAATCTGGGACCTTCCTGGACTGTACAGCTGAGCTATGCCTAGTTAAACTCACTAAGTTACTGGCTGAGTGGAGAGGGTGGGCTCAGAGTGGCAACCCTTGAGCTGAATAGATCACCAGTATGATGGATTACTTTAGTCCAGTTTCGCCCTCCAGGTCTCTTCTGAAGGTTTTCTCCATTCACATTTCCACATCCCTTCTTCCATCCACGCCCCCCCCCCCAAAAAAAAGTATAATATAGAAATTTATTCAAATGCATGAACTGTAGGAATGCTTTTTACGAGAATGATAACACATACCGAAGCTGCACTGTATCCATCCTAATTGGTTGAAAGTTTGTGAATGATTTACAAGTGACTGCAATAATGTATTTTTAAATAAATTCTTTACCAACTATAGTGATAATGCTCTCATGCCTGACTGCGTCCCTATTAACTAATTAAAAGCTTGCAAATGATTTAAAGTTCGTGAATGATGTATGTAAGTGCAATAATGTACACGCGAATAAATTTCACAAACTATTGCCAATGCCAGTTGGAGGACCCAACAAACTCAAGTCAAATTGTTGATGAGGGCCATCATCAATTTAAAATGATGTGTTACGTAACGAGAGCATTTTTGCATAAATTTATTGGAAGGTGAAGCCAACCATGGTCATTTTCACATTCTTCCATATTAAATAATCTTCAAGAATATCAGCGTGTTAAAATCTTAGTTGTCAGGACACCTGTGTTTTGCAAGCAAAAAATTAGAACCATTACTTATCTTGACAACCTTACAACAACAGAAAATAGAGTTTTTAGTGGTCATTATTTCATCATAATTATACCCAAGAAAGCATGACAGATTATTTCCTTTGATGTCTCATTTTCATTTGCATTACATAGTTAATAGATACTGACTGGGAGTATTTCAAAACTCTATCATAATAGGAAACTCTTTAATGCAAGTGCTGCAGTTGATGAATGATAATAAGCACGTTACGACCTTAAACATGCTCCCAAAATGGGTTAGGATTTCCATTAATGCTGTAAGTCCACGTGTGGATGGTTGGTTGGTTGAGGATAAGCCTCAATTGCGAGAACATTGGGTAAATCAGCAAAGTAGTGATTAGGTGAATCATGTTTGAATTTCAATCAAGCTCCAAGAGTGCATTACACCCTTGAAGATGTCGCAACCACCTGCACTGTTGCCATTTTATAGCAGGCTGTAAAAATTCTTCAGGATATACAGAAACTTATTTCAGCTATAGATGGTGACATACTTGACTGGATTTCACATGCATACTGTACCTTCTGGTCTACATGCTGATGGAAACTTTTGGAGGAAAAAACAAAATCAAAGTAAAATACAAGAAATAAAACTAATTATAAATGTATCACTGATTAACATGGGCATTTCATGCTTTATTAGAATTAAGCACAATTAATAAGATGGTCTTTTCAATACAAGGGAAGTAACCGTTTGGGAAAACTCATGAAATTATCCCAACTCAAATGAAATGAACCACATGATGCACAATTAGGAGGCAAATCAAATAGTTTTTAAAAGTAATGTCACAGCTGCCTTGCATTCTCTTTCGCATTCTTAATTTCCAAACTTTGAAAAATGTTGATCTTGAGAGAATCCATTTTAAAATTACATTTTTAATTTACAAAATTAATACTGAGCCAAAGGAGGGGCCATGAGGTCAGGTGACCAAAAGCTTGGTCAAAGAGGTAGGTTTTAAGGAGTGGCTTAAAGAAGAGGTGGAAAAACAAAGAGGTTTAGAGAAGGAATTCCAGATCTTGAGGCCTAGACAGCTGAAGGCATGGCACCAATGATGGCTGAAGTTGGGGGGGGGGGGGGGGGGGGGGAAAGAGATGGACAATAGGCTAGAGTTGGAGGAACGCAGAGTTCCCGGAGAGTTGTAGGGCGAGAGGAGGTTACAGAGATAGGGAGGGGCGAAGCCATGGAGGGATTTGAGCAAGAGGATGAGAATTTTAAAAAGGCATTTGGGGACTGGGAGCCAACGTAGGTGATGGGCGAATGGAACTTCTTGCAAGTTAGAATACGAGTAGCAGAATTTAGTTGTTACTCTCCATAGAAAATATCTGAAATCCTCCACCAGATAATTGTTATATTCTTTTGATGCCTCTTTCTGGGGTCTACGTGCTTCATATCTTTCTGAGACCAAAAGACTTGTCAGTGGAGCCTCTTCTGGCTCTGTAGCCATTACAAATAGCATTACATTGCCAAATGCACTGGCTCCCTGTCTAACTCATCTCCCCCGCCCACTTCCCACAGGCTTCAAAAATGTATAACTCATCATCTCCCTCAGTCTTTCCTTTCTCCAATAATGTACAAGTTTTAAAAACCAAAGTTTAATTCACCTAATCACTATTTCATAAGAACGTAAGAAATAGGAGCAGGATTGGCCATACAGTTCCTTGAGCCTGCTCCGCCATTCAATATCATAACTGATCTTCTACCTCAACTCCACTTTCCCGCCTCATCCCCCCCCCCCCCCCCCCAGTTTCCAAAAACCTATCGATCTCAGTCTTGAATATACTCCCAACTGAGCATCTACAGCATTCTGGGGTAGAGAATTCCAAAGATTCACAGCCCTCAGTGAAGAAAATTTGTGTCATCTCGGTCCTAAATGGCTGATCCCTTATCTTGAGACCATGACCCCTAGTTCGAGACTCTCCATCCAGGGGAAACAACCTCTCAGCATCTATCCTGTCAAGCCCTCTTAAGAATTTTATACGTTTCCATGAGATCACCTCTCATTCTTCTAAACTCCAGAGAATATAGGCTCATTCTACACAGTTTCTCCTCTTTGGACAACCCTCTCATCCCAGGAAATAATCCAGTGAACCTTCCTTGCACCCCCTCTAAGACAAGTATATCCTTCCTTAGGTAAGGAGACCAAAACTGTACACAATACTCCAGGGTCTGGTCTCACCAGAGCTCTATATAATTGCAGCAAGACCGTCTTACTCTTATTCCCCTTGCAATAAAGGCCAACATACCATTTGCCTTGCTAATTGCTTGCTAACTTTCCGTGATTTCAAGGACACCTAAATCCCTCTGAATATCAACATTTACTAGTCTCACCTTTTAAAAAAAATATTCTGCTTTTCTATTCTATCAAAGTGGATAATTTCATTATTTCCCCACATTGTACTCCATCTACCAACTTCTTGCCCACCGACTTAACCTATCTATATTCCTCTGTAGCCTCCTCACAGCTTACTTTCCAACCTAGCTTTATGTCATCAGCAAAATTGGATACATTACAATTTATATCAATGACTTAGATGAGGCGACCGAGTGTAAACTGATCCTTGCAGCACCCCAGTAGTTACAACCTGCCAACCTGAAAATGACCCATTTGTTTTCTGTCCATTAACCAATCCTCAATCCCTGCTAATATGTTACCCCAATCCCATGAGCCCTAATCTTCTGTAACAGTCTTGTGTGGCACCTTATCGAATGCCTTTTGAAAATCCAAATTTACTACATCCACTGGTTCCCCCTTATCTACCCTGCTAGTTACACCCTCAAAAAACTAAGATTTGTCAAACACTATTTCCTTTTCATAAAACCGTGTTGACTCTGCCTAATCATATTATGATTTTCTAAGTGCCCTGTTACTATGTCCTTAATAACAGATTCTAGCATTTTCCCTACTACTGATGTCAAGTTAACTAGCCTATAGTTCCCTGTTTTCTCATTCCCTCCTTTCTTGAATAGCAGGGTTACATTTGCTAACTTCCAATCCACAAGGACCGTTCTAAAATCTAGGAAATTCTGGAAGATCAAAACCAATGCACCCACTATCTCTGCAGCCACCTCTTTTTAAAACCATCAGGTCCAGGGCATTTGTCGGCTTCTAGTCCCATTAATTTCTCCAGTACTTTTTCTTTACTAATCTTAATTACTTTAAGTTCCTCACGCTCATTAGACCCTTGGTTCCCCACCACTTCCGTTATGTTTTTCGTGTCTTCGACTGTGAAGACAAATAAAAACTATTTGATTAACGTCTCTGCCATTTCCTTATTGTCTAGTATAATTTCTCTAGTCTCTGCCTCTAATTTCCTGATTTATCTAGTCTTTTTTTTTACTGCTATCAACCTTTGTTGGTGTCTTGCAACATACGAGTATATCACAGTGCAGTATCTCATGGAAAACCCCTGGCTTTTACTCTATAGCCAACTTTCCCTTAAGGCAGTTTCCTTACTCACCAGAACTTTAAAATATGCTGATTAACAAAGTGCCGGTGTTCTGCCTCACTTAAGCCCATATAGGGATGTTGCCAACTACTTACTGTAACACCTAGTCATGATATTGGGATGCATTCCATTTCACTTACCAGCATTTTATTCACACTTCAATGCTTGAGTGCCAGTGAGCTGAGTGAAGTCCTACTGTACAAGCAGCTGTAAACTTCCTTCAATGTTAGGCACTCAGCACCAAAGAACAGGCACTTTAAAACATGTTGCTGATTAAAATACTGGTGAGGGAGAGAAACTTACTCAGACTGCAAGAAAAGCATCTCCTACAATTGACCATGATTACAGTCTTTCTACTGCAATTACCCCATGATTTGGCACAGCAAAATTTGTTCAATCACTCGCCTTAACTATGAGCCTTGCCCCTTCACTCGGTTTCTCAATAGACAAAAATTGTTGACTAGCTATCTGATTTTCCTTCCCTTCTTAAGGTGACTCAGGTGAGGCCAAAAATGGTGCCAGAATATTTCTACACATCCAGCAGCCTGACCCACTGAGCCACCCATTGAGGACAGTCCCTTGCTGTGCAATACAATGAGACTTATGTTGAGGTTTCTTAGAAAATTGACAAAGACTCTGTTTAAGTTTATAACGTTCACCAGCTGACCGCTGAGCACTTTTCACATCTCACACCCTCTCGAACCATAGAAAAGATACAGCACAGAAGGGGGTCATTTGGCCCATTATGTCCACGCCGGTTTGAAGAACAACCAGGTGCCCATTCTAATGCCACCTTCCAGCACCTGGTCCATAGCCCTGCAGCTTACAGCACTTTAGGTGCAGGTCTAGATACTTTTTAAAAGAGTCGAGGGTCCCTGCCTCTACCACCAATTCAGGCAGCGAATTCCATACACCCACCAACCTCCGGGTAAAAAAGATTTTCCTTATGTCCCCTCTAATCCTTCCGCCAATCAGCTTAAATCTATGTCTTCTAGTTCTTGAACTCTCCGCTAGGGGAAACAGGTACTCCCTGTCTACTCTATCTGGGCCCCTCATAATTTTGTACACCTCAATCAAGTAACCCCTCAGCCTCCTCTGCTCCAAGGAAAACAACCCCAGCCTATCCAATCTTTCCTCGTAGCTGCAATTTTCAAGCCCTGGCAACATTCTTGTAAATCTTCTCTGCACTCTCTCCAGAGTAATTACGTCCTTCCTGTAATGTGGTGACCAGAACATTGCACAATACTCCAGCTGCGGCCTTACCAGCGTTTTATACAGTTCCATCATTACATCTCTGCTTTTGTATTCTATACCACGGCTAATAACGGAGAGCATTCCCTATGCCTCCTTCACAACCTTATCTACCTGTACTGCGACCTTCAGGGACCTGTGCACATGCACTCCAAGGTCTCACTTCCTCTACCCCTCTCAATATATTCCCATTTACTGCATATTCCCTTTTACTGTTTGCCCTCCCTAAGTTGAATACCTCACACTTCTCTGGGTTGAATTCCATTTGCCACTTTTCCACCCACTCCACCAACCCATTGATATCTTCTTGGCGTCTACAGCTATCTTCTTCGCTATCACCTACACGGCCAATTTTTGTGTCATCTGCAAATTTGCCAATCATGCTCTCTACATTCAATTCTAAATCATTAATGTATAACACAAACAGCAAGGGACCCAACACTGAGCCCTGTGGCACACCACTGGGAACGGATTTCCATTCGCATCGACTTTTACCCTTTGTTTCCTGTTACTGAGCCAATTTTGGATCTAATTCACCACATTTCCCTGTATCCCATGGGCTTTTACCTTTCTGACCAGTCTGCCATGTGGGACCTTGTCAATTGCCTCACTAAAATCCATGTAGACAACATCCATTGCACTACCCTCATCAATCCTCCTCGTCACTTCCTCAAAGAATTCAATCAGATTTGTAAGGCATGACCTTCCCTGAACAAATCCATGCTGATCAGATTTACCTTGTAGTGTTCCAGATATATCTTTTCTACACTGTTAAAAACTGACTTTTACTATTATCAGTCCTAACCTCTTCAGCAAGTTGTTGATGTTAAGCTAGCGTGCCACATGATCCTCAGCTAAAATGAAGACTTACTGTCACGCCAAGCGTGGGTGGGACTCGACAGTGTATTAATATACAGCTTGAACAAGGTTTCAGGGTAGAGAAACAAGATGAGCAGTCTGAGCAACAAACAAGTTATGATCTATATCCAGAGGTCAACTGGGTAATATAATTTCTTATTCTCTGTAAAATTACTGCTTATATTCTAATATGTATTAATCCTTGCTGATGCTCAAAATAAAACAATCACTGTAACCAACTGATGTCTGGCCCGAATTTGTCTTACACTGTGTCATCCATTGAATACAGTCCCTTGCTGTGCAATACAATGAAACTTTTCTTAGAAAATTGAGAAAAACTCTGGTTAAGTTTCTAATATTCGCCAACTGACCGCTGAGCACTTTTCACGTCTCACACCCTCGGATCAGATTTACCTTGTAATGTTTCAGATTTACCTTTTCTATACTGTTCAATCTCATATTTCTATCAGATTCATTGCACTCAGATTCTTTCAAGGCTAAAGAGCTCCAGTCTCCACTCATAGCTCAATGTTCTGATGCTGAAGGTGGTAGCAACCAGAAGGAAAACTGGATGAAAAGTCCTTTAAGTCCACTGGCCCACGCTAACCCATGGATCAGTTACAGAACAGCAGGAACAAGTCACTTGCCCAGACATTTTGGTATGGAAAGGTCATAGATGCACTGGGGAGCCAAGCACCTTCACTTAGATTACAATAATCACTTCCTGGTACATGTTAAACATTTGCAACCCTCCATCAGATAATTGCAATATCTTTTTGATGCAAAAATCCTATTAACATAATAAAATTGAACAGATTTGAATGGTATCCAAGCACATCAATAAAACATTTGTCCTAATGCTGTCTTGAAAATAGCGAGAAAGGACAGTCACGTCCATCAATGCTCACCCAATCCACTAGATGGTGCAACCATATGAACCACCCTCCCCAATAGTTATTAATCCTACCTCCTGAGGGAGTTAAAATGAACAAAAAGGTCCAAATTCAGGAAAAGCTCTAGAAAATTCCTCCATAGGTCAATCATGCAAATTCCACAACACCACGATTGCTCACGATGCATTAGTAGGCCAATTTAACTAACCCATACATTCCCAAACACCCCAGTGTCCTCTTTACCCAGGATCTTGTCAAGTCTCTGCTTAAAGAACTGAAGCACACACATACTTACCATGGGGTACATTTATTAAAATTATTCCTCCTGAAAAACAGGCAATTGCATCTTAACTCGCACTACCTCAACTATTCATATGTACTCTGTTTGTAAAATCGAAAGCAAAATACTGCGGTTGCTGGAAATCTGAAATAAAAACAGAAAATGCTGGACAAGCTCAACAAGTGAGGCAGCAACTTTGGAGAAAGAAACAGAGTTAACATTTCAAGTCGAAGACCTTTTGTCAGAACTGAAAGATGATAGAGTTAGAGTTTTTAAGCAAGCCAGGGAAAGTGGCGGGGGGGGGGGGGGGGGGGGGAAGGGGGGGGGGGGGGGAGGGGGGGAGAGGAACAAAAGGGAAGGTCTGTGATAGGGTAGAGGGCAAGAGTGATTAAATGACAAAAGGGATGATGTTATAAGGCAAGGGAGGTGGTAGTAGGACAGGTTAAGAAACAAAAGATTTGTCTGGAGTAGCTGTGAATAGCAACAGCAGAATCATTACCAGCACCTGCTGTCCGAAAAAATGGCAGCAGTGGTTATAATCTGAAGTTATTGAAATACATGTTGAGTTCGGAAGGTTGTAAAGTGCCTAAACAAAAGATGAGGTGCTGAGAAAATGGCAGAGGAATTGAACACATATTATGTATCTGTCTTCACAGTAGAAGACACTAATAACATATCAATAATAGTAGATAATCAAGGGGCAAAGGGGAGGGAGGAACTAAAATCAATCACTATCACTAGAGAAAAAGTACTAGGTAAACTAATGGGTCTAAAGGCTGACAAATCCCCTGGACCTGATGACTTGCATCAGAGGGTCTTAAAGGAAGTGGCTACAGAGATAGTGGATGCATTGGTTGTAATCTTCCAGAATTCACTAGATTCTGGAAAGGTCCCAGCGGATTGGAAAACCGCAAATGTAACACCCCTATTCAAGAAGGGAGCGAGACAGAAAGCAGGTAACTATAGACCAGTTAGCCTAGCGTCATTGGGAAAATGCTAGAATCCATTATTAAGGAAGTAATAGCAGGACATTTGGAGACTCATAACATTATCAAGGAGAGTCAACATGGTTTTATGAAGGGGAAATCATGTCTGACAAATTTATTAGAGTTCTTTGAGGAAGTAACGGGCAGGGTGGATAAAGGGGAACCAATGGATGCAGTATATTTGGATTTCTAAAAGGCAGTCGATAAAAGGTTACTGCACAAGAGCTCACGGTGTTGGGGGTAATATACTGGCATGGATAGAGGATTGGCTAACCAACAGAAAACAAAGTCGGGATAAAAGGGCCATTTTCAAAATGGCAGTCTGTAACTAGTGGGGTGCCGCATGGTTCAGTGCTGGAGCCTCAAATATTTACAATAAATATCAATGACTTGGATGAAGGAACAGAGTGTCTTGTGGCCAAATTTGCTGATGATACAAAGATAGGTGGAAAAGCAAGTTGCGAGGAGGACACAAAGTGTCTGCAAAGGGATATTGACAAGTTAAGCGAATGGGCAAAAATTTGGCAGATGGAATATAATGTGGGAAAATGTGAAGTCATCCACTTTGGGAGGAAAAATAAAAAAGCAAAATATTATTTGAATGGAGAAATACTACAAAATGCTGCGGTACAGAGGCATCCGGGTGTCCTTGTACATGAAACACAAAAAGTCAACATACAGGTGCAGCAGGTAATCCGGAAGGCAAATGGAATATTGGCCTTTATTTCTAGGGGGATGGACTATAAAAGCAGGGCAGTCATGCTACAACTGTACAGGGTGCTGGAGAGACCACACCTGGAGTACTGCGTACAGTTCTGGTGCCCTTATTTAAGGAAGGATATACTTGCATTGGAGGCAGTTCAGAGAAGGTTCACTAGGTTGATTCCGGGTATGGAAGGGTTGTTTTATGAGGAAAGATTGAACAGGTTGGGTCTATACTCACTGGAGTTTAGAAGAATAAGAGGAGATCTTATTGAAACATATAAAATTCTGAGGGGACTTGATAGGGTAGATGCTGAGAGGATGTTACCCCTCATGGGGGAATCTAAAACTAGGGGGCATAGTCTCAGAATAAGGGGTCGCCTATTTAAAAAGGAAATAAGGAGGAATTTCTACTCCCAGAGGGTCGTGAATCTTTGGAATTTTTTACCTCAAAAAGCTGTGGAGCTGAGTCATTGAATACATTCAAGGCTGAGTTCGACAAATTTTTGATCAGCAAGGGAGTCAAAGGATATGGGGAAAGGGCGGGAAAGTGGAGTTGAGGTAAAAATCAGATCAGCCATGATCTCATTAAATGGCGGAGCAGGCTCGAAGGGCCAAATGGCCTCCTCCTATCTCTTATGGTCTTTTGGTTCTTCAGGCTTATGTTGAGCTTCATTGGAACAGTGTACGAAAACGAGGACAGAAAGGTCAGAGCGGGAGTGGGACGGGGAATTAAAATGGCAAGCGACTGGCAGGTCAGGGTCACGCTTGCGGACAGAATGGAGGTGTTCAGCAAAGCGATCACCCAATCTGCATTTGGTCTCCCCGTCGCAGAGGAGACCGCATCGTGAGCAGCGAATACAGCATACTAAATTGAAAAAAGTACAAGTAAACCGCTGTTTCACCTGGAAGGAGTGTTTGGGGCCCTGGATGGTGGGAAGGGAGGAGGAGGTGAAGGGAAGAGGTGTTGCATCTCTTGCGTTCGCACGGGAAGGTGTCGTGGGGAGGAGAGCTGGTGTTGGGGGTGATGGAAGAGTGGACCAGGGCGTCGCAGAGGGAGCGGTCTCTTCGGAATGCTGAAAGGGGAGGGGAGGATATGTTTGATGGTGGGATCGCACTGGAGGTGGCGGAAAATGATACGTTGAACGTGGAGGTTGGTGGGGTGGAAGGTGAGGACAAGGGGGGCTCTAACATGGTTTTGGGAGGGAGGGGAAGGGGTGAGGGCAGAAGTGTGGGAAATGGGACAGACACGGTCGAGGGCCCTGTCAACTACAGTGGAGGGGAATCCTCGGTTGAGGAAAAAGGAAGACATATCAGAAGCACTGGTGTGGAAGATGGCATTGTAAGAACAGGTGCGATGGAGAAGGAGAAACTGGGAGAAGGGAATAGAGTCCTTACAGGAAGTGGGTGGGAGGAAGTGTAATCAAGGTAACTGTGGGAGTCGAGATATTGGTTGACAGCCTATTCCCAGAAATGGAGAGAGAGAAGTTGAGGAAGGGAAGGGAAGAGTCAGAGATGGACAATGTGAAGGCGAGGGAAGGGTGGAAATTGGAAGCAAAGTTGATGAAATTTTCCAGTTTGGGGCGAGAACAGGAAATGGCACCGATAAAGCCATCAATGTACCAGAAAAAGAGGTGAGGGAGAGGACCTGAATAGGACTGGAACAAGGAATGTTCCATGTATCCCACAAAAAGACAGGCATAGCCAGGACCCATATGGGTTCCCACAGCAACACCTTTTATTTGGAGGAAGTGAGTGGAGTCAAAAGGAGAAGTTGTTCAATGTAAGAACAAGTTCAGCCAGGCGGAGGAGAGTGTTGGTGGATGGAAACTGGTTGGGCCTCCATTCAAGGAAGAAGTGGAGGGACCCGTAGGCTTTCCTGGTGAGGAATGGAGGTGTCGAGGGACTGGACGTTCATGGAGAAAAGGAGACTACGATGGCTGGGGAACTAGAAACTGTTAAAGTGATGGAGAGAGTCAGAAGAGTCGCGGATGTAGGTCGGAAGAGTCGCTGGATATTCCACTCGGTCCTCGGCCTCTTACGCTGTTCCAATGAAGCTCAACATAAGCTTGAGGAACAGCTCCTCAGCTTTCGTTTAGGCACTTTACAACCTTCCGGACTCAACACTGATTTCAATAAATTCAGATTATAAACACTGCTCCCATTTTTTCAGACAGCAGGTGCTGGTAATGGTTCTGCTGTTGCCATTCACAGCTACTCTAGACCCATCTTTTGTTTCTTAACCTGTCCCATTACCACCCTCCTTGCCTTGCACCATCACCTTTTGTCATTTAATCACTCTTGCCCTTTACCCTATTACAGACTCTCCCTTTTGTTCTTTCCTCCGCTCCCCACCTTTCCCTGGCTCAAAAACTTTAACTCTATCATCTTCCAGTTCTGACGAAAGGTCTTCGACCTGGAACGTTAACTCTGTTTCTTTCTCCACAGATGCTGTCTCACTTGCTAAGCTTTTCCAGCATTTTCTGTTTTTACTCTGTTTCTTAAATGTCTTCAATTTCTTTTGCAATGCTTTTGCCTATCATTTCATGTAATTTTAACTTCAGTCATTTAACAATCTCCTTTTTCAGTACTTTACTGGTCAATCTAGTTCCTCTTTTGTACGACTGTACATTTCTCTCCCTCCCCCCACAACCCCTTTCCCCCCCAACTTCCCTTTGCCCTTTTTTTTTAATACTCCAGTTTTGATGAATCATAGAAAATCATAGAAAATTTACAGCACAGGAGGCCATTCGGCCCATCGTGTCCACGCCGGCTGAGAAACGAGCCACCCAGCTAATTCCACTTTCCCTCGTTTGGTCCATAGCCCTGCAGGTCACGGCTCTTCAGCTGCACATCCAAGTATTTTTTGTAAAATGATTTGAGGGTTTCTGCCTCTGCCACCCTCTCAGGCAGTGAGTTCCAGACCCCCACCACCCTCTGGGTGAAATTTCTTTTTCCTCATTTCCGCTCTAATCCTTCTACCAATTACTTTAAATCTATGCCCCCTGGTTATTGACCCCTCCGCTAAGGGAAATAGGTCTTTCCTATCCATTCTATCCAGGCCTAATTGATTGCATTTTTCAAGGAGGTGACAAGGAGGTTCGATGAGGGTAGCACAATTGATGTAGTCTACATGGATTTTATCAAGGCTCAGCCTCCTCTGTTCCAAGGAAAACAACCCCAGCCTATCCCATCTTTCCTCATAGCTAAAATTCTCCAGTCCTGGCAACATCCTCGTTATTCTCTTCTGCACCCTCTCTAGTGCAATTACATCCTTCCTGTTATGCGGTGACCAGAACTGTGCGCAGTACTCAAGCTGTGGCCTAACCAGTATTTTATACAGTTCCAGCATAACATCCCTGCTTTTATATTCTATGCCTCGGCTAATAAAGGAAAGCATTCCATTTGTCTTCTTAACCACCTTATCTACCTGTCCTGCTACCTTCAGGGATCTGTGGACATGCACTCCAAGGTCCCTCACTTCCTCTACATCTCTCAGTATCCTCCCATTTATTGTGTACTCTCCCCAAATGCATTAACTCACACTTCTCCGGATTAAACTCCATTTGCCACTTTTCTGCCCATCTAACTAGTCCATTGATATCTTCCTGTAGTCCATTGATATCTTCCTGCAGTCTATAGCTTTCCTCCTCACTATCAACCACACAGCCTATCTTTGTGTCATCCGCAAATTTCTTAATCATGCCCCCTACGTTTAAGTCCAAATCGTTAATGAAAACCAGAAGCAGCAAAGGACCTAGTACTGAGCCCTGTGGCACCCCACTGGAAACAGCCTTCCAGTCGTAAAAACACCCGTCGACCATTACCCTTTGCTTCCTGCCACTGAGCCAATTTTGGATCCAATTTGCCACATTCCCTTGGATCCCATGGGCCTTTACTGTTTTGACCAATCTGCCATGTGGGACCTTGTCAAAAGCCTTGCTATAATCCATGTAGACTACATCAATTGCGCTACCCTCATCAACCCTCCTTGTCGTCACCTCCTCGAAAAATTCAATCAAGTTAGTCAGACACGACCTCCCCTTAACAAATCTGTGCTGACTGTTCTTGATCAGTCCTTGCCTTTCTAAGTGACAGTTTATCCTGTCCCTCAATTGATTCCAATAATTTGCCCACCACCGAGGTTAGGCTGACTGGCCTGTAATTACTCGGTCTATCTTTCGCTCCCCTTTTAAACAACAGTACAACGTCAGCAGTCCGCCAATCCTCCGGCACTATGTCTGTATCCAGTGAAGTTTGGAAAATGATTGTTGAAGCCTCCAATATTTCCTCCCTGGGATACATTTCATCCGGCCCTGGTGATTTATCAACTTTCAAAGATGCTAATCCCCTTAATACTTCCTCTCTCACTATGTTTATCCTATCCAATATTTCACACTCCTCCTCCTTAACTTCAATCCCTACATCATCCCTCTCCTTTGTGAAGACAGATGCAAAGTATTTGTTAAGAACCATACCCACATCCTCCACCTTCACACATAGTTTACATTTTTGGTCTCTAATAGGCCCTACTCTTTCCTTAGTTATCCTCTTGCTCTTAAGGTATTTATAAAACATCTTTGGGTTTTCTTTGATTTTACCTGCTAATATTTTTTCATGCCCTCTCTTTGCTTTCCTAATTTCCTTTTTAACTTCACCCCTGCACTTTGTTTACTCCTCTAAGCTTTCCGTAGTATTGAGTTCTCGGTGTCTATCATAGACTTTCTTTTTCTGCCTTATCTTACCCTGAATGCTTCTCGACATCCAGGGGGCTCTAGATTTGGCAGCCCCTCCCTTTTTCTTTGTGGGAACATGTTTACCCTGAACCCCTTGAATCACCCCTTTGAATGCCTCCCCCTACTCTGACACTGATTTATCTTCAAGTAGCTGTTTCTAGTTTACTTCTGCTAAATCACTTCAGTTTAGTAAAATTGGCTTTTCCCAATTGGAAACTTTAACTCCTGCTCTGTCTTTGTCCTTTTCCATAACTGTGCTAAAACTAACTGTATTATGATCACTACCACCAAAATGCTTTCCCACTGCTACTTCTTCCACCTGCCCCTCTTCATTTCCTGGAACTAAATCCAGAACTGCCCCGCCTCTTATTGGCTAAAAAAATTCTCCTGTATGCAACTTAAGAATTCTGCACCCTCTATACCATTCACACTGTTTGTATCCCAGTTAATATTAGGGTAGTTGAAATCCCCTACTATTACTGCCCTATTGTTTTTGCACTTCTCAGAGGAGCAAATATGTAGGCAAATTTCTATCTCCCTCTGACTGTTTGGGGGGTGGCGGGGGTCCATAGTACACTCTCACAATGAAGGGTTAATCCGAAACATTAGTTTGTTTGTTCTCTCCACAGATGCTGACTGACTTGCTGAGTTTTTCCCACAAATTTTGTTTCAGATTTCCAGCATTTTTTATTTTATATTTAAGCAAATTCATCTGTCTTTTCAACATTTCATCAGGAGCAGTTTCTGTTGTTGCTAAATAGGTAGGTATCATCGAGTTAGCCAAAGTTGATACTGAATAGAACTGTCAGGACTAAATGATGCAGTGGGTCAGCCCACTGTCCTTTCATCTTGAACTGCAGTGCAGACTGATGAAATTAGAGTCTCCTCTCTGCCAGCTAGAAGCGTTCTAGTTCTACTTGAAATACACTTACATTTGGGACAGTCTCAATTTAGTTCCTCACGGACACATTTATTTTTATTTTATCTTTTCAGAGACTTGCTGTTTTTTCAATTAATTTAACTCAAGGGTATAATAAAAAAATGTTGACTGCTGTTTTAGAGCTAAGTGTTATAATCTACTGTCCTTCAGGAAGCAAAAGCTTTCACCAATAAGTCTGATGGGATTCATGAAGAATCACTTTTGGAGTGTGCTGAACATTATGCATGCAATCGGTGCAATTATGGGCCAGCAACTCCCCACAAGTGAAGGTAAGGCGAATGACCAGTTATTGAGGCACAAATCGCTCCCGAAATAACAGGGACGATGAACAGTGCTCTCCGTTGTTAGTGGCGAATTGAAGGAGCAAATTCCGGCGTTTGCACATGCACATTAAAACGCGGAAATCCGGAACTTGCTCCTAGTGGTTTGCCAGCGGTATGACAGCTTTGAATTGAAGGGCACCCTGCAATCAGAGAGATCCTTGAAAAAGCCCCAACTTGCTTATCTGCCAGCTGGAAAGTAACTAATTATGCCACCAAACAGGTATGCTTAAAAATACAGGTCTAAACTAAGTTTTAACAGTCTTAATAACTTAAGTCTTACTGACTGCCAAACAACTAAAAATTAACTTTTAAAAATGTGGAGTCTCCTATTACCCCTTATTTTAATAGTTTTAAAATTTAAAAATAATGTTTTAAAAAATTTTTTTTCAAATAAGTGTCACTTTGGCTTTTTATAAAAAAATATATATTTTTTTTATTTACAATGACATATAGAATATTAACGTTAAATGAATGAAGTCTGCAGCCTGATTCTGTGGGCGTGACTTCTCTTCCTAACAGATTTTGTGGGAGTCTTCTCCTCTCACACTTTTCCAACCGCATGGCAACTCATGCTGTTCAGAGACTGGAATGATGGCGCACAATTTTTTTAAAAGTTCAAATTCAAACAATTTGACGCCACAGAACCTGTAGTAAGTAATTTTGTTAATTTAATTTGCAGGGGTGTTGCCTCACCACTTGGAGTGATTTCTGGCCCAATATGTTTTCTACTGGTATTATATTGGATGAATGAGGAAAGTTGACCTGGGCAACTCTCACGCGAGCTATATTGTGCAATTTATATTATTTTAATAAATCAGAACACAATCTCCTTCAAACCCCTGCACCCTTCCAATGCTATCAGTGCTTTTACATGATTTTTTTTTCTTGGTTTCCTTTTCCTTTCTGTTACATATTAGGGCAGAGAGCAGGAAGAGCTTTGCATTGTTCTATCCCGTGCTTATACTTGTCCTGGGTGCAGCTATTGTGGCAGTGTAGTGAGTTTTATTCTGCACCTGTGTGGGCAGTAATTGACTTAGGAATGCTCGATAGGACAGTGTAAAGGGAGCACTACCCTGCTGTAACTTACACTTCTCCCTAACCTGGTATTGTTTGACACAGCAATGTGGAAAGAATGTTATTCTGCATCTAATTCCTACTATACCTTACCCATTCCTATATATTTTTATTCTACATATAAACCATCTATCTCTTCAATTAGATCCCATTCTGTAACTCGCTCCTGGATATCCAGTTTATATTATTTTATTGACTTTCTTTTTAGACTATTCATTTTGGAGTGAGTGTGTAACCAAAACAAATAAATCTTCTAATGCCGTCTGTAGTTATTTGAATACCTGTAATCAAAATTTCTTCACAATCTGAGCAGCAGGATTTATTTCTAATTCCCACAAAATTTAGTGGCAGAAGTTGATATCTTATATTTCAAAATACATTTAGCTTTCTCTGCATGCAACACTGTGTGCCTACAGCAGTGTGGTCGAGTTAATCGTACAATGGAACCCTTTGGTAAATTCATAATAACATTTTGTGTGAAAGCACCAAAGACAAAAGTTATTTCTAAATGAATGAAAGTTGATAATAGACAAACTGACAAAATGTTATTATTCAGCTCTGAACAGCTATGAAGTATTGGGGTGCATGTCCACAGATCCCTGAAGGTAGCAGGACAGGTAGATATGGTGGTTAAGAAGGCATATGGGATACTTTCCTTTATTGGCCAAGGCATAGAATATAAGAGCGGGGAAGTTATGCTAGAACTGTATAAAACATCAGTTAGGCCACAGCTAGAGTACTGCGTACAGTTCTGGTCACCACATTACAGGAAAGATGTAATTGCACTAGAGGGTATAGTGGAGATTTACAAGGATTTGCCAGGGGTGGAGAATTTTAGCTATGAGGAAAGATGGGATAGGCTGTGGTTGTTTTCTTTGAAACAGAGGAGGCTGAGGGGAGATTTATTTGAGGTGTATAAAATTATGAGGGGCCTAGATAGAGTGGATAGGAAGGACCTGTTCCCCTTAGCAGAGAGGTCAATAGCCAGGGGGCATAGATTTAAAGTATTTGGTAGAAGGATTAGAGGGGAGCTGGGGGTCTGGAACTCACTGCCTGAAAGGGTGGTAGAGGCAGAAACCCTCATCACATTTAAAAAGTACTTGGATATGCACCTGAAGTGCCGTAACCTATAAGGCTACGGACCAAGAGCTGGAAAGTGGGATTACACTGGATAGCTCTTTTCCGGCCGGCACAGACATGATGGGTCGAATGGCCTCCTTCTGTGTCGTAAATTTCTATGATTCGAAGTGATTCTGCAGACAAGTACTTGCAGTCGATTACGAAACCATTCGCAACATTATTTGGCCTATTTGACCCTGATAGGAGCTTCTGACCACTGCTCCATCACCAAGACTGCCTACTTCCACCTCTAACATCGCGCGTCTCCACTGCTGAAACCCTCATTCGTGCCTTTGTTACCTCTAGACTGGATTATTCCAATACTCTCCTGGCCAGCCTCCAATCTTCCACCCTTCATAAACTTAAGCGCATCCAATTCTGCTGCCCGTATCCTAACTCGCACCAAGTTCTGTTCACCCATCACCCCTGTACTCGCTGACCTACATTGGCTCCCAGTCCGGGAATGCCTCAATTTTAAAATTCTCATTTCAAATTTCAAATCCCTCCATGGCCTCACCCCTCCCCATCTCTGACCTCCTCCAGCCCTACAAGCCTCAGAGATCTCTAGGCTCCTCCAATTCTTGCCTCTTACGCATCCCCAATTTTCATCGCTTCACCATTGGTGGCCGTGGCTTCAGCTGACTTGGACCTAAGCTTTAAGCTCTGGAATTCCCTCCCTAAACCTCTCCACCTCTCCTTCTTTAAGACGCTCCGTAAAACCCACCTCTGACCAAGCTTTTGGGCACCTGTCCTAATGTGTCTCGGTGTCAAATTTTGTTTGATAATCGCTCCTGTGAAGCGCCTTGGGGCATTTTACTATGTTAAAGGTGCTATATAAATGCAAGTTGTTGTTGTCAGAATTATCTTCAGCATCACTAACAAAAATTTATTGAAGTGCAAAAGTCAAAAATCTGGCTCATTACACAAATAGATAAATGGGACGTTCTAGCAGGAAGCCTTTTACAGGCATCACAGTAAGTTACAACATATCAAAGGCTCTGATCAGTAATAGAGGAGAAATTGTTACCCAATAAAGGGAGAATTCAATTACAGCAGTAGGAAGCAGCACTCTGGGTCCACAGATTAGTAATTTGAATGGCAATTATTGGACCTGTTGGGAAACAGAGCTGCTCCTGTCGTCCTTGTTAGTTAAAATAAATCTATCTAAGAACATCTCAAAGTCCTTCACAGCCAATGAAATACTTTTTGACATGAAGTCACTGTTGCAATGTAGGAAAATGTGGCAGCCAATTTTCACATAGAAAGGTCCCATAAACAGCACTTGGTGCTAATCAAGGCATAAATGTTGACCACAGGGAGAACTCCCCTACTCCTACTCAAAAAGTGCCTCGGGATCTTTCACATCCATCTGAGGTTGGGGGTGGGGGTGGGGGTCAGGAAAGACGGGGCCTCGGTTTATCGTCTCATCCGAGATACAGATTCTCTGACAGTGCAGTGCTTCCTCAGTACTGCACTGGAGTGTCAGCCTAGGTTATGTGCTCAAATCTCTGGAGTAAGACTTGAACTCACCACCTTCTGACTCAGTGGCAAGAGTGCTACCCACTCAGCCAAGTCTGACACTTTTACACCTGTCACTCTGCAAAACAACTTATGTGAATCAGGTGACCTACCACTTTTGTTATATCATGGTGCTGCAACAGCTAAATTGGTAACATTCTTGTCTGTGAGTCAGAAGGTTGTGGGTTCAAGGCTCACACTATACTCTAGGAGACGGTAATACTCCAAGCTGAATTTCCAGTATTGAAAGGGTGCTGCAATGTCAAAGGCACAGTCCTTTAGATAATAATTTAAACTAACAATCGGTTGGGCTTGTCCTGTGGAGATTAAAGGTCTAATGGCTGCTGCATTTATTCACATTATAGTCAATGAACTTCAAAAATTCAGTGTGAAGCAGCTTGATTTGTTTAAATTTACATGGCACAATGTAAATAAAAAGTATACTGTAATTTGCTCACACATCAAAGTCAGTTTTGACCCTCAGTTTCTCCCACTTCTTGTTTTGAAAAGAAAACCATATTGGGCCAGATTTTGCTCTACAAATAATGGTGAGGCTAACAGCTAACGCGGAAATCAGGAAGTTGCTGCTCGAGGCGCGGTATTACACCCAAAGCTGCGTGAAAACAGCATCTCACCGGCTGACTCACCATTCAAATGTATTGAACGGCGTGAAGTTTCTGCACTTACCTCAGATACGGACTAAACTCACCAAAAAATGTTTGAGCTTATCCATTCCAGTGTAAGGATCCTTTTAATGGTGTGGTAAGTCTTAATTTCTGCCAAACAACCTCTTTGGCACTGAAAATTAACTTTTACAAGTGTGCAGTCTCATTCCTTCATATTTTAAATATCGTTGGACAATTTTTTAAAAATTAAAAAATTTAAAAAATGTATCTGTCTCTTAATTCAATCCTTCTTTCCCTCTCTTTATTGTGCTTACTGTACCTGATTTGATATTGAATTCACCATTCCAACTTACAACTTCCTGGTTCTGAGACTGCGCTGTTATTAACGATTCTTCAGTCTAAATAGTTAAGACACGGGGCCCGATTTTGGCAGGGCTGCGGGTTCTCGGCGGGGGGTCTATCGGGCGTGTGGAAAACGCGGCCGGTGAATTGAGTGCGTCCCCCGCGCGATCACATGATAATTGAGGTCATTTACCTGTGGTTACGGGTTCTCCGCTTTTCAGCTGTGCGCCGGCGGCCTGCGCATGCGCAGTGACGTCTGAGCGATGGTGGAGCTCTATTTAAAGGGGCAGTCCACCAATGCTCCTCCTGCTGCAAACAAGAAGTAGCGCACCATGGAGCACCCCAGGGGTAAGGCTGCCCCACGATTCTCTGACCACGCACTCCAGCTGCTGCTAGACGGGGTAAGGAGGAGGAGGGAGACGTTGTTCCCCAGCGACGGAAGGAAGTGCCCTGGCTCCGCCACCAGGAAGGCATGGGCGGAGGTGGCCGTGGAGGTTAGCAGCAGAGGCAACACCACCAGAACGTGGATCCAGTGTCGGAAGAGATTCAATGACCTCACTAGGTCCGGCAAAGTGAGTACACTAACGCATTCTCCCACACTCAGTCTTCCACATCACCTCAAACACCTCACAACCCCTTCTGCACTGCCACCACAGCGCTCCCGCATCAATCCTCACAGCCACTCAACTATCATCCTCACCGTGCCTGCACGTACCCACCGTCCCTGTCCCCACTCGAACACTACCACACACCCCAATCCCCATACAATGGGATGGGCATGTGGCACACGCATCCTCCCATCCATCTCCCACATGCTCAACCCACCCACACCAATGCTTGAAGCGTCTCACAATGCAATCATCATTCAATCACGCATCTGTGTTTTGCCTCGACAGGAGAAGAGATGCAAGAACGCCCGGGAAAGGGCATGCACCGGAGGGGGCCCGCCACACAAGGTGGTTCTGACGGATGCAGAGGTGGACGCGTTGGAGATCAGCCACACGCTACATTGCCTGTCCGTGGCGGATGGCGAGGCTGGGGCTGCAGAAATGTCCGGTAAGGGAAAGCTGACACTCAGCACTCATGATCGCGAATGATCTTAGCATCACTTGGCATCTGCCGCACCGCAACATTTGTCCACATGCCTGATATTGCCCTCTGTTCTCTTGCAGGGCCGTCTGCGAGCGCCGTGTCTGTGGAGGGCGATTCCTCAGAGGACATGCCGGTCTCTGAGGGTCCATCTTCACATAAGAGCCAAGCATCCACCAGTGCAGATACACACACCTCGGTGGGTTCCCCCTCCTCAATTAGTTGGGATTGCACATGGTGAGTCACCGCGCACATGTGAGCATGAGCAGACCCTGGTGGCAGGGGCAGCCGCGGAGAGTCCGCGTCGGTGGGAGCACTCTTCTCCAGGCTCTGCTCAGCCGGACCCAGATGCTGAACCCAGGGGGCCACCAGTCAAAAGGAGAGTCGTCGAGGGGCACCAGCACATTGCCGAGGTACTGGAAGAGGTGCCAGGCGCACTGTCCACAATCGCGCAGGTGATGGAGGAGTCCAACTCCTGCATGCGGCCAATGGTGGCACAAGTACAGGAGGGTATCGGCGACATAGTGTCGCTGGTAGGTGCGGGTGGAGGACAGGCTAGCCTCCCTCGAGCGTCATGCACAGCTCAACATTGAGTCCATGCAGGCCCTGACAACGGCTGTTCGGATTCAGGGTGAGCAACATTCTGCCGCCATAAACAGGCTGACAGATACATTAGAGGTGGCCTTGCAAGGTCTCACACAGGTCATCCAAACTGCCGTCCAGCAGGGTGGAAGGGGTGATGTGGGCCTAGGCCATGAGAGGGAAGATGGTGAACGGGGACGCTACTCAAGGTGCCCCCACGTCTAACCCGTTGCCCCCCTCTCAACCAGTACCCGCAATGGTGCCTCCTCTCCAGGTGGCCGAGTCTGCCCCTGCAGAGGTGCAGGAGGAGCAGTCTGTGGAGGTGCCCTCACGGGCACCGAAACCCAGGGGGCGTCAGCCCAAAGCATCTACCCGGTCAGGGCACGAACAAGAGCAATCTGCCACTAATTCTGCTGGAGCCACAGGGGTAGCACCACGTAGAGGTTCCCGCAAACGTAAGGCAAAGGTGTTATGAACACAAAGGGAATGCACCAGGGTGTATGACAATTTGTTATGTTTTTATTTATAGTCGTTGACTGCACATACACAATAAACACAATTGTTCTCACCACTGCTGCCACCTCTTGTCCATTCTTCAGCGGCTTGTGCAATAGGTCCCTTCCGTGCGGCTCATCATGACGACAAACACCTGGTCCCACCCATTGGGCACACTACAGTGGGTGCAGGAGTACTGGCACCACTCTTCTGTGGAGGGGGCTGGTATGGCCCCTCGTCTGTGCACGTGATGAGATGTGAACGCCTCAGACAGTCTGATGTTAGGAGAACCGTTGACAAATGAGTGCCACCCTGGCCTGACGAGCATCCCGGTGAGCCGGTGTTCGGCCCATGGGTCGTTCCTCCGCCTCTCGCTCGTCCTCCTCCTCCTCAATGTGGGTGGCGGGTGTGCATGGGGCCTCCTCCAGCGGCACCCCTCTCTGTTGGGCCATGTTGTGCAGGGCACAACAGATGACTATAATTCATCCCACTCTGAGTGGCGTGTATTGGAGCGCTCCCCCGGAACGATCAAGGCACCTGAAGCGCATCTTGAGCAGCCCTATAGCCTGCTCAATTGCAGACCTGGTAGCAATGTAGCTGTCATTATATCGACGCTGCGGCTCGGTGATGGGGTTCCTCAGACGTGTCATAAGCCACGTGTGCAGGGGATATCCCTTGTCGCCGAGGAGCCAGCCGTTGCCGGTGTTGGGTGAGTGGAAGAGGGGCGGGACGGTGGACTCCCTGAGGACGAAGGCATCGTGGCAGCTGCCAGGGTATCTGGCGCACACGTGTAGGAATCTCTGGCGGTGGTCACAGATGAGCTGGGTGTTCATGGAGTGATACCCCTTCCTGTTGATGAACAGCCCTGGCTCATGTGGAGGTGCCCGTATTGCTATGTGGGTGCAGTCGATTACACCCTGCACCCGTGGGAAGCCAGCCACAGCATGGAATCCAACCGCCCTCTCCATCTGGCTGCGCTCATCCATGGCGAAGTTGATGTAGTGCGAGGCCCTGTGGAACAACCCTTCGGTGACCTGCCTTATGCACTTGTGTGCAGAGGACTGACAGACCCCGGTGATGTCCCCGGTGGCACCCTGGAAGGATCCGGAGGCGAAGAAATTGAGGGCAGTGGTGACTTTGACGGCGACGGGTAAGAAGATGCTGCTTGGTCCATCCGGGAGCAGCTCGTCATTAAGGAGGCTGCAGATGTCAGCGACTACCTGGCGAGTGACTCTGAGCCTCCGTATGCACTGCTCCTCAGAGAGGTCCAGGAAGCTGAGCCTCACTCTGTAGACCCTGTGCGGAGGGTAGTGCCTCCTGCGATGCATCTCTCTCTGCGGATGCCCTCCCTCCTGCTGTGCAGGTGGATGTGCCACAGCATCGTGTTGTGGGGCTCCACGTCTCTGAGGCGGACGGCGTGGACCGCGAGGCTGCTGGGGCTGGTGATGCTGTTCGTCCTCCGAGGATGTCAAGGCGGCCCCCATCTGGAAGGTGTAGGTCTGAGGGGTTGTGCAAGGTAGGTGAGTGTGTCCTCGCACCGGGGTTGCGGTTCCACGTTGGTGAATCTTCTGGCTTGGAGGAGGGTGGTGGAGGGCAAGCGTTGCCCTATGTGACGGAGTGTCCTCCTGCGTTGGTGAAGGGTCTCTTCCCCCCCCCCCCCCACCACCACCTGTGGAATGCACCTTGGCAGCTGCCACAGGCTGCTGGCTGCAACACGTCCGTTTGGAGTGAGAGTGTTTCCCCCAGTATGGGAAACAGTCTCAGTTCAAGGTAAAATCCCACCCTTCCTAATAAAACAGCTGAATCAGGTCAGTTAATGACCTGAAATAGCTAAATAAATACTGTCAAGTGGCATCCCGCTGGCTTTAATTGCCTGCGGGATTCCCACCAGCGGGGGCTGCGCGCGCACGCCGGCGCATCCGTGGAGAACCCGGAAGTGGGCGGGATCGAGGCGGGCTCCGGTCCCGCTCCGGGATTCCCCGATTTTCGGCACCCCCCCCCGCCGAGAACGCACCCGATAGCGGGTGGTAAAATCGAGCCCACAGAGTTGCTTGCCCTGTTCATTCAGGTCCAAGATGCCCTCTAGAGGGCGCCATGTCGTTTGGCTGTCCTGTTGACAGTAACTTGCCGTAAAAGCTCATAGAAAGTCGATGGGCAAGTGCAAGTGTAATGAACAGCTTGCACCTTTTGTTTGCCTCACAGCAAAATCCAGCCCAACATGTTTGCTCAAATACATAATGCGCTGGTTTTTGCTGTGAGCAACGAGCGAATGGTGCCTGTCGTTCGTTAGAAAATCTATGGGCAAGTGCAAGTCTATGAGTCTAATATTGGCTCAGAAAATCAAGATGTAGAATCAGTCTGGGTGGAGTTAAAAAGCACAAAGAGGCAGAAAACACTCGTGGGAGTTGTCTATAGGCCTCCAAACAGTAATGGCAATGTAGGGAATGGGATCAAACAGGAAATTAGAGACGCATGTAATCATGGGTGACTTTAACATAGACCGGCCAAACTAAATTAGCAATAATACTGTGGAGGTTGAATTCCTGATGTGTGTACCAGATGTTTTTTTAGATCAGTACGTTGAGGAGCCAACCAGGGAACAGGCTATCCTAGATTGGGTATTGTGCAATGAAAAGGGGTTAATTAATAATCTTGTTGTGCGGGGTCCTTTTAGGGAAGAGTGAACATAACATGATAGAATTCTTCATTAAGATGAAAAGTGAAGTAGTCCAATCCGAAACTAGGGTCCTAAATCTAAACAAAGGAAACTACGAAGGTATGAGGAGTGAGCTGGCTATGATAAATTGGGAAGCTTCATACAAAGGCATGACAGTGGATAGGCAATGGCTAACATTTAAGGAACAAATGCATGAATTGCAACAATTATACATCCCTTTCTGGCGCAAAAACACAAAAGGAAACGCGGCCCAATCATGGCTAACAAAAGAAATTAAGGATAGTATTAGATCCAAAGAGGAGTCATATAAAGTTGCCAGAAAAAAGTAGCAAGCCTAAGGATTGGGAGCAGTTTAGAATTCAGCAAAAAAGGACCAAGAGATTGATTAAGAGGGGAAAAATAGAATATGAAAGTAAACTTGCAAGGAACATAAAAGTGGACTGTAAAAGCTTCTGTAAGTATGTAAAAAAGGTAAAGATTAGTGTAGACAAATGTAGGTCCTTTACAGTAAGAAACTGGAGAATTAATAATGGGGAACAAAGAAATGGAAGAGCAATTAAACAAATACTTTGGTTCTGTCTTCATGGGAAAGGACACAAATAACTTCCCAGAAATGCTAGGGAACCAAGGGACTAGTGAGAAGGAGGAATTAAAGGAAATTAGTATTAGTAAAAAAAGTGCTGGAGAAATTAATGGGACTGAAAGCTGATAAATCCCCAGGGCCTGATAATCTGCATCCCAGAGTACTAAAAGAGGTAGCCATGGAAATAGTGGATGCATTAGTTGTCATCTTCCAAAATTCTATATATTATGGAACAGTTCCTGCAGATTGGAGGGCAGCAAATGTAACCCCACTATTTAAAAAAGGAGGGAAAGAAAACAGGGAACTACAGATCGGGTAGCCTAACATTAGTACAAGTGAAAATGCTAGTCTATTATTAAGGATGAGATAACAGGACTTTTAGAAAATATCAACGGGATTAAACAAAGTCAACATGGATTTATGAAAGGGAAATCATGTTTGACAAACCTACTGGAGTTTTTTTGAGATAAGGGAGAACCAGTGGATGTGGTTTATTTGGATTTTCAGATGGCCTTTGTTAAAGTCCCACATAAGAGGTTAGTGTGCAAAATTAAAGCACATGGGATTGGGGGTAATATACTGGCATGGATTGAAAATTGGTCATCAGACAGGAAACGGAGAGTAGGAATAAATGGGTCTTTTTCGGAGTGGCAGACGGTGACTAGTGGGGAACCGCAGGGATCAGTGCTTGGGCCCCAGCTATTCACAATATATATATCAATGATTTGGATGAGGGAACCAAATGTGATATTTCCAAGTTTGCTGACGATACAAAACTAGGTGAGATCGTGAGTTCTGAGGAGGATGCAAAGAGGCTTCAAGGCCATTTAGACAAGTTGAGCGAGTGAGCAAATACATGGCAGATGCAGTATAATGTGGATAAATGTGAAATTATCCACTTCAGAAGGAAAAACAGAAAGGCAACGTATTATTTAAATAGCGATAGAGTGGGAAACGTTGATGTACAAAGGGACCTAGGTGTCCTTGTACACCATTTACTGAAAGCAAATATGCAGGTGCAGCAAGCAGTTGGGAAGGCAAATGGTATGTTGGCCTTCATTACAAGTGGATTTGCGTACAGGAGCAAGGATGTCTTACGACAGTTATACAGGGCCTTGGTGTGACCATACCTGGAGTATTGTGTGCAACTTTGGTCTCCTTTCCCAAGAAAGGATATACTTGCCATAGAGGGAGTGCGGTGAAGGTCCACCAGACTGATTCCTGGGATGGCAGGACTGTTGTATGAGGAAAGTGAGGGAGCACAGAGAAGAAACTATTGACGGAGTCTGGTTTCGACAGAGTCTGTAATTGGGAATTTGGTGAGTGAGGGGATTCGGTGCAGTAAGGGGTGAGGTGCATTTGATTAGTCAGCAGAGAGCGGGTCACAGCAACAACAAAACCAACTGCAGTGTGACGTCACAGGTAAGGCAGGTTGGTGTTTGGTGGTGAGTATCTCTTCGGTTTTCTTCTCTCTTAGGACTGTATGCTAAGTAACTTATAGCATAAAACTAATTTTTTTTAAAGAAAAAAACTAAACTTAATTTAATTAAACAAGGCCAGTACTTGGTTCACCCGAAAAATAATTTGATTGGCATTGTAGTAATCAATTAAATAAATAAGTTATGACAGGGCAGGAGATGTGTTGCAGCTTCAATATGCGGGAGCTACTGGACAGTTTTGTCCAGGGCGACTACATCTGCGGTAAGTGTCTGCAGTTCAAGGAACTCCGGCTCCGAGTTGCAAACATTGCAAGGCATCAGGGAGGGAGAAAGTTACCTGGACACTTTGATCCAGGAGGCGGTCACGCCCCTTAGACTAAATACTGTAGAATTGGCACGTGGTCAGGGACAGGAGGGTGAGACTGCGAGTGAGGCAGGTACGGGGATTCAGGAGGTAGCACTGCAGGAGCCTCCGCCTCTGCACTTGTCCAATAGATACGAGGTTCTTGCAGCCCTTGTGGACGAGTGCAGGGACTGCAGGGAGGATGAGCAAACTGGCCACGGCACGTGGTTTAGGAGGCCATTCAAATGGGGGGAGTAAAAAGGAATGTGGTTGTCGTAGGCGACAGTATAGTTAAAGGGATAGATTCTGTTCTCTGCAGCCAAGAGCGAGAGTCCCGAAGGCTGTGTTGCCTACCCGGTGCCAGAGTTAAGGTAATCTCCTCAGAGCTGGAGAGAAACTTGGAGTGGGAGGGGGAGGATCCAGTTGTCATGGTCCCCGTAGGTACCGACATAGGTAGGATTAAGAAAGAGGTTCTGCTGAGGGAGTTTGAGCAGCTAGGGACTAAATTAAAAAGCAGAACCACAAAGGTGATAATCTCCGGATTATTACCTGAGCCACGAGCAAATTGGCATAGGGTAAATCAGATCAGAGAGATGAATGGGTGGCTCAAAGATTGGTGTGGGAGAAGTGGGTTTCGATTCATGGGGCACTGGCACCAGTACTGGGGAAAGCAGGAGCTGTTCCGTTGGGACGGGCTTCACCTGAACCATGCTGGGACCAGTGTTCTGGCAAACCAAATAACTAGGGCGGTAGAGAAGGCTTTAAACTAAATAAAGAGGGGGCGGGGGGGGGGGGGGGGGGGGGGGGGGGGGAGGGCTCAGGTGAGGCGAAGTTTAGATTGATAAAGAGAAAAGACAAGGAAGTAGTACAGGAAAGCGATGGGAGTAATGATAAACAGAGTGTGTCAGGGAGGGACAGAGCGTACAAACAAAAGAGTGCACTAGCAAATGGGGCCGGGGAACAAAAGAATGGTAAAAAGACAAAATTAAAGGTTCTTTATCTGAATGCGCACAGCATTCATAATAAGATAGATTAATTGACGGCACAAATAGGAACAAATGGGTATGATCTCGTGGCCATTACAGAGACGTGGTTGCAAGGTGACCAAGGTTGGGAGCTAAATATTCAGGGTTATTTAACATTTTGGAAGGATAGGAAAAAAGGTAAAGGTGGCGGGGTAGCTCTGTTAATAAAGGATGAAATTGGTATAATAATGAGAAATGATCTTGGCTCAGAAGACCAAGATGTCGAATCAATTTGGGTGGAGGTGAGAAATAGCAAGGGAAAGAAATCACTGGTGGGAGTAGTATATAGGCCCCCTAACAGTAGCTACACTGTAGGGCAAAATATTAATCAGGAAATAAGGGGGGCTTGTAAAAAAAGTAATGCAATAATAGTGGGCGATTTTAACTTTCACATAGATTCGACAAATCAAATTGGCAAAAATAGCCCTGAGGAGGAGTTCATAGAGTATATTAGGGACTGTTTCTTAGACCAATACGTCAGGGAACAGGCCATTTTGGATCTGGTAATGGGTAACAAAACAGGATTAATGATCTCAAAGTAAAGGATCCCTTGGGAAGCAGTGATCGTAACATGATAGAATTTCACTTTCAGTTTCAGAGAGAGGATCTTGGGTCTGAAACTACTGTATTAAGCTTAAATAAGGGCAATTATAAAGGAAGGAGGGCAGAATTGGCTAAAGTGGACTGGGTAAACAGATTAGATGGTATGATAAGCAGTGGCAAACATTTAAAAAGATATTTTATGACTCTCAACAAAAATAAATCCCTTTTCGGAAGAAAGTCTCCACAAAAGGGGTGAACCAACCATGGCTAACTAAAGAACTCAAGGATGGTATCAGTTTAAAGAAAAAGCATACAACATGGCAAAGATTACTGGTATGCCCGAAGATCGGGAAAACTTTAAAAACCAGCAAAGGATGACTAAAAGAATAATAAAGAGGGAGAAAATAAATGATGAGAGTAAACTAGCAAGAAATATAAAAACTGACAGTAAAAGCTTCTACAAGTATATAAAAAGGAAGAGGGTAGCTAAAGTAAATATTGGTCCCTTAGAGGATGAGACTAGGGAAATAATAATGGAAAACAAGGAAATGGCAGAGGAATTGAACAGATATTTTATATTTGTCTTCACAGTAGAAGACACTAATAACATACTAATAATAGTAGAAAATCAAGAGGCAAATAGGAGGAGGAACTAAAAACAATCACTATCACCAGAGAAAAAGTACGAGGTAAACTAATGGGTCTAAAGGCTGACAAGTCCCCTGGACCTGATGGCTTGCATCCGAGGGTCTTAAAGGAAGTGGCTACAAAGATAGTGGATGCATTGGTTGTAATCTTCCAGAATTCACTAGATTCTGGAAAGGTCCCAGCGGATTGGAGAAGCACAAATGTAACACCCCTATTCAAGAAGGGAGTGAGACAGAAAGCAGGTAACTATAGACCAGTTAGCCTAACATCTGTCATTGGGAAAATGTTAGAATCCATATTAAGGAAGTAATAGCAGGACATTTGGAGACTCATAATACAATCAAGGAGAGTCAACATGGTTTTATGAAGGGGAAATAGTGTCTGACAAATTTATTAGATTTCTTCGAGGAAGTAACAGGCAGGGTGGATAAAGGGGAACCAATGGATGCAGTATATTTGGATTTCCAAAAGGCATTCGATAAGGTGCCACATAAAAAAGATTACTGCACAAGATAAGAGTTCATGGTGTTGGGGGTAATATACTGGCATGGATAGAGGATTGGCTAACCAACAGAAAACAAAGAGTTGGGATAAAAGGGTAATTTTCAAAATGGCAATCTGTAACTAGTGGGGTGCTGCAAGGCTCAGTGCTGGGGCCTCAACTATTTACAATATATATCAATGATTTGGATGAAGGAACAGAGTGTCTTGTGGCCAAATTTGCTGATGATACAAAGATAAGTGGAAAAGCAAGTTGCAAGGAGGACACAAAGTGTCTGCAAAGGGATATTGATAGGTTAAGTGAATGGGCAAAAATTTGGCAGATGGAATGTAATGTGGGAAAATGTGAAGTCATCCACTTTGGGAGGAAAAATAAAAAAGCAAAATATTATTTGAATGGAGAAATACTACAAAATGCTGTGGTACAGAGGGATCTGGGTGTCCTCGTACATAAAACACAAAAAGTCAACATACAGGTGCAGCAGGTAATCCGGAAGGCAAAAGGAATATTGGCCTTTATTTCTAGGGGGATGGAGTATAAAAGCAGGGAAGTCATGCTACAACTGTACAGGGCATTGGTGAGACCACACCTGGAGTACTGCGTACAGTTCTGGTGCCCTTATTTAAGGAAGGATATACTTGCATTGGAGGCAGTTCAGAGAAGGTTCACTAGGTTGATTCCGGGTATGGAAGGGTTATCTTATGAGGAAAGATTGAACAGGTTGGGTCTATATTCATTGGAGTTTAGAAGAATGAGAGGAGATCTTATTGAAACATACAGGATTCTGAGCAAACTCGATAGGGTAGATGCTGAGAGGATGTTATCCCTCATGGGGGAATTTAAAACTAGGGGGCATAGTCTCAGAATAAGGGGTCACCCGTTTAAGACAGAAATGAGGAGGAATTTCTTCTCCCAGAGGGTTGTGAATCTTTGGAATTCTTTACCCCAAAAAGCTGTGGAGGCTGAGTCATTGAATACATTCAAGGCTGAGTTAGACAAATTTTTGATCAGCAAGGGAGTGAAAGGATATGGGGAAAAGTGGAATTGAGGTAAAAATCAGATCAGCCATGATCTTATTAAATGGCGGAGCAGGCTCGAGGGGCCGAACGGCCTACTCCTGCTCCTCTCTCTTATGGTCTTATGGAAAGATTGGTTCGACTCGGCTTGTATTCACTCGAGTTTAGAAGAATGAGAGGGGATCTCATTGAAACGTCTAAAATTCTGACAGGGCTAGATGGACTGGATGCAGGGAGGATGTTTCCCCTGGCTGGGGGGGTCCAGAATGAGGGGGTCACAGCCTCAGGATACAGGGTAGGACATTCAGGACTGAGATGAGGAGAAATTTCTTCACTCAGATGGTGGTGAACCTGTGGAATTCTCTACCACAGAAGGCTGTGGAGGCCAAGTCACTGAATATATTTAAGAAGGAGATAGATAGATTTCTAGACACAAAAGGCATCGAGGGGTATGGGGAGAGAGCGGGAATATGGTATTGAGACAGAGGATCAGCCATGATCATATTGAATGGCAGAGCAGGCTCGAAGGGCCGAATTGCCTACTTCTGCTCTTACTTCCTTTGTTTTCTATGAGCATTTACACAGCAACTTACTCTAAATTAGAGAGCCAAAAAGAACAGCACCCTTTAGAGGGCATCCGGGACCTGCGTGAACAGGGCAAGCAACTGTGTATCCCCTTAACCAATGAGATTGAAGCATGTTAATAAGCCATGCAGAGACTGAACCAGGAAGTTTAAGTTAGAATAGTGAATTCAATGTCAAATCAGATACAGAAAGCGAAATAAAGAAATGGTGAGAAAGATTGAATTAAGAGTCAGAGATAAAAGAGACAAAGAAAAAGTAAAAAATAAAAATTTATTTACTTTTTTTTATAAATGTCCAACAATTAAAATTTGAAGGAATGAGACTCCACACTTGTTAGAGTTAATTTTCAGTGCCAGAAAGGTTATTTGGCAGTCATTAAGACTTACCACACAGGTAAAAGGGTACCTACATCATAATGGACAAACCCTAACTTTTTTTTGCGAGATTAGTCCATATCTACGACGTCAGTGCAGGAACTTCATGCTGTTCGATTCATTTGAACGGGGGGCAAGACAGCGAGATGCCGTCTTTGAGGAGCTTACGGAGGCGCGGGGCAACTGGTACAGCGACTTCCGGATTTCCACATTTAACTGTGTGTGTGAGGTCGCCGGAAGTTGCTGTACGATTTGAACAGATGTAACGGTGAGCGCTGTTAGCCTCACCGTTATTTTCACAGCAAAATCTGGCCCAATGTCTTGGACGTCACAGAAATTTTAAAAACAGTCCTCGTGTTACATACGTTTCATATTGCTCAAACTGAAAGATTTATAGAGGCAGATAGCACTATGATGGTTATAATAATCCTATCACTGTGTGCGTGCTTCAATGATCAGCAGGCATAAATACCCTATAAAGTTTACACTTAAGGAGCAATATTATGACTTTTCAGGCCCCATGCCTGCCAAGAGCGCATATCAGAAACTCTTCCAGTTAAAGCAATGTCGGAGAAAATAGTGCGCCTCCATCTCAGAAAACTGTTCTTAGTGGACAAGGGTCCCTGCTAGGAATGTAGAGTCAGAAAATTACCCCTTTTGTTTGTTTTTAAATAGAATACTGTACATTTCTTGTGCGATTCCTTTTTGTTTCCATAAAGGATTCTATGTAATCAATAAACGTGGCCAATATACCGTACTGTCAGTAAATGGTATAGCAGCTTAATCAGCAGCCGGGAGAAAAAGGGTTAATGTTTTATATTAGAATCCGTTCTAATGAAGAGCCACACCCCAAACACTGACCTCTCTCATATGTGGATCCACCCGCAGTGCACGTTTGTGTAATCAGCTGTGATCAGCAGCACCAGCAAACATGACAAACACAGGAAGCATTCAGTATTCTAGCTAAACGCACTGGAGATGTATTTTCTAAAATAAGGGTGGTAATTCCAAAATCTAATTATTTAATTCATACTAACCTAGCTGCAGACACTACCAAGCTGTTATGATATCCCCATGGTCTGGCAATACGACTTTAGTTCTGTACTTTGGGATTTACGAAAATCCTGCAAATTGCATTCTTCCCAAATAGCCAGGGGTTGTGTCGCCTCCCAAATATTCAAGAACTTTGGAGAGAATGGGAGAACAGAGGAAAACGATAATGCAGAAGGCATGGTAGTTTATAAGGGCACAGCAGTTGAATTTCTTCACAACTAAACAAACTGGATTTCATAGAGTCATAGAGTCATAGAGTTATACAGCACGGATAGAGGCCCTTCGGCCCATCGTGTCCGCGCCGGCCATCAGCCCTGTCTACTCTAATCCCATATTCCAGCATTTGGTCCGTAGCCTTGTATGCTATGGCATTTCAAGTGCTCATCCAAATGCTTCTTGAATGTTGTGAGGGTTCCTGCCTCCACAACCCTTTCAGGCAGTGAGTTCCAGACTCCAACCACCCTCTGGATGAAAAAGTTCTTTCTCAAATCCCCTCTAAACCTCCCGCCTTTTACCTTGAATCTATGTCCCCTTGTTATAGAACCCTCAACGAAGGGAAAAAGCTCCTCAGTATCCATCCTATCTGTGCCCCTCATAATTTTGTACACCTCAATCATGTCCCCCCTCAGCCTCCTCTGCTCCAAGGAAAACAAACCCAATCTTCCCAGTCTCTCTTCATAGCTGAAGCGCTCCAGCCCTGGTAACATCCTGGTGAATCTCCTCTGCACCCTCTCCAAAGCGATCACATCCTTCCTGTAGTGTGGCGACCAGAACTGCACACAGTACTCCAGCTGTGGCCTAACCAGTGTTTTATACAGCTCCATCATAACCTCCTTGCTCTTATATTCTATGCCTCAGCTAATAAAGGCAAGTATCCCATATGCCTTCTTTACCACCTTATCTACCTGTTCCGCCGCCTTCAGGGATCTGTGAACTTGCACACCAAGATCCCTCTGACCCTCTGTCTTGCCTAGGGTCCCTCCAAAGTGCATCACCTCGCACTTTTCTGGGTTAAATTCCATTTGCCACTGTTCCGCCCATCTGACCAACCCATCTATATCGTCCTGCAGACTGAGGCTATCCTCCTCGCTATTTACCACCCTACCAATATTTGTATCATCAGCGAACTTACTGATCATACCTTTTACATTCATATCCAAGTCATTAATGTAGACCACAAACAGCAAGGGACCCAGCACCGATCCCTGTGGTACCCCACTGGCCACAGGCTTCCAGTCACAAAAACAACCTTCGACCATCACCCTCTGCCTTCTGCCACTAAGCCAGTTTTGTATCCAAAGTGCCAAGGCACCCTGGATTCCATGGGCTCGTACCTTCTTGACCAGTCTCCTGTGGGGGACTTTATCGAAGGCCTTACTGAAATCCATGTATACCACATCCACTGCGTTACCCTCATCCACACGCCTAGTCACCCCCTCAAAAAATTCAATCAAATTAGTCAGACATGATCTTCCCTTGACAAAGCCATGTTGACTATCCCTGATTAATCCTTGCTTCTCCAAGTGGAGACTAATTTTGTCCTTCAGAATTTTTTCCAATAATTTTCCTACCACTGATGTTAGGCTCACTGGCCTGTAGTTCCCCGGTTTTTCCCTACTCCCCTTCTTGAATAATGGTACTACATTAGCGGTTCTCCAGTCCTCTGGCACATCCCCTGTGGCCAGAGAGGTTCTGAATATATGTGTTAGAGCCCCCGCAATCTCCTCCTTTGCCTCACACAGTAGCCTGGGATACATTTCGTCCGGGCCTGGGGATTTATCCATTTTTAGGCCTGCTAAAACTGCCAATACCTCCTCCCGCTCGATGTTAAGTCTACTTTACAGGCTACAACAACAACTTAAAGATGGTCGTTACACCAGCAGCAGGAATAAGAGGCACAAGTGGAACAATTTAATTTGGAAGTCATGCACCAAATAGCTAGAGTTTCGTTAATTACAGTAATAATGCCGAGAGTCATGCGTTGTCCATAACATTGCCCGTCTCCGTCCCTGCCTCAGCTCATCTGCTGCTGAAACCCTCATCCATGCCTTTGTTACCTCTAGACTTGACTATTCCAATGCTCTCCAGGCCGAACTCCCATCCTCCATAAACTTGAGCTCATCCAAAACTCTGCTGCCCGTATCCTAATTCGCACTAAGTCCTGTTCACCCATCACCCCTGTGCTCACTGACCTACACCGGCTCCTGGTCTGGTAACGCCACGATTTTAAAATTCTCATCCTTGTTTTCAAATCCCTCCATGGCTTTGCCCCTCTCTATCGCTATAACCTCCTCCAGCCCTACAACTCTCCGAGATCTCCACGCTCCTCCAATTCTGGGCTCTTGTGCATCCCCAATTTTCATCGCTCCACCATTGGTGGCCATGCCTTCAGCTGCCTAAGCCTTAAGCTCTTGAAATCCCTCCCTGCCTCTCTACCTCACACTCATTTAAGATGCTCCTTAAACCCTAAGTCTTTGACAAAGCTTTTGGTCGCCTGTCCTAATATCTCCTTGTGTGTCTCGGTGTCAGATTTTGTTTGATAATGCTCCTGTGAAGCGCTTGGGATGTTTTACTATGTTAATGGCACTATATAAATGCAAGTTGTTGTTGTAGCCTGTAAAGTAGACTTAAATTCAGTGTGAAAATGATCACATGTACACATATTTTTGGTGAAACCGAACAGATCCACAATATCATTTTGGATGAAATATGCTCATTTGTCTATCAGAGTGCCTTTGTTGTCATAGAATCATAGCACACAAATAAGTAATTCGACTCAAGTCTGCACTAGTGTGTTTTTTTAAAATTCGTTCACGGGATGTGGGCGTCGCTGGCAAGGCCAGCATTTATTGCCCATCCCTAATAATTTATTGTCCATCCCTAGTGTTTTCCTGCACGAGCTGCCTAGTCCAATCCCATTCTCCTGCTCACTCTTCAAAGCATCTAATATTCCTCTTTTTCAAGCAACTATTTAATCTGCTTTTTAAATAATTTATTGATTTTGCTTCAATGAGTCTGTAGAAGAAATTTCCCCATTCTACCCACATTGCCCAATGATTTTTTTCTAACCTCTGATAAATAGATAAGTTTAAGGAAATAAACACATCCTGAAAAGCAGCACTTCAATAAGAGCAAGCCATGCAGGGAAAAAATTACAACCTTGTATTTAACTTTCATTGTTTGTAGTGAATAGGAAGGAAGGGACAGCTTGCAAGCTAAATATTGAATCATCAGGTTTAAACACCCTAACGCAAAATGCCATGAATGGTGGCCAGCACATAATAAAAAGCTACATTTAAAATAAGTTTCTATTTATTCTTTTAAAAATCCTGAATGAGTGCTATAGCGCTCAAACTTAGAGTAGATTCCTGTAACCCTTTGAGGACTACAGTTTAATAAAATTGCTCTAATTAAAATCAAGATATCTGGCTTAAAAAGGAGCAGCATATAGGCCTTTCACTGAATTGGTTTTAATGTCCTGTTCAATGACAGCCAAACGTTAACAAATAAGAACAGCCGCTAGAGGGAGGTTCCACTCATTTTATTACTGGGCGTTAGCCTTAGCTCAGTGGTAGCACTCTCGCCTCTGAGTCAAAAGGCCATAGATCCAAACCCCACTCCAGGGCTTGAATACATAATCCAAGCTAACATTTAAGTGCAGTTTTGAGGGAGTGATGCACTATCGAGGTGCTGTCTTTTGGATAAAACGTTAAACCAATGCCACATATGCCCTCTCGGGAGGACGTAGAAAGTCCCATGGCACTATTCGAAGAAGTGTTAGGGGAGTTCTCCCAGTGTCCTGGCCAATATTTACCGTTCAACTAACATCACTAAATCAATTGTAAACAATTTTACAACACCAAGTTATAGTCCAACAATTGTTATTGTTGGACTATAACTTGGTGTTGTAAAATTGTTTACAATTGTCAACCCCAGTCCATCACCGGCATCTCCACATCATCACTAAATCAGATTATCTGGTCATTTAACTCTTTGCTTTATGGGACCTTGATGTGCGCAAGTTGGCTGCTGCGTTTCCTACATTAGAACAGTGGCTACATTTCAAAAATACTTCATTGGCTGTGAAGTGCTTTGGAATGTCCTGATCGTGAAAGAGGCTATATAAATGTAAGTTTACTCTTTTTTAACCCCTTTTAAAAATGTTGTATATGCTTGCAGCCCTGACATTTGAATAGAAACGGGCAATCAGCTGTCAGTGATTTACATTTTTTGTATTTCTTCGATAAAAAGGTACTTGACCCTGCAATTGCTTCTCCATGCCCCCTACCCACATATGCGTACACATACGCACGCATATACGCACGCACGCAAACAATTCTGAACACCATATGTTTAGATTAATTTTCACTATTATTCAATGCAGACATGGACAGATGAAGCGTATAAAGCATCTGAATTCTGATGGGTGGCGGTCACTAAACATGGGAGAAACTGGATCAGACTGGGTTCTTACAAGCTATCAAGTGTGAGATTGAGATACAATAATATCACTGCAGCAAGTGGTCGCCCAATTGTACGAAAGGCTGAGCTCTGGCAAACTGTATCTAGCAATGGGAAAATCAGAGAGCTCGTCAACCTCATGTTGCTCATATGTACCTCCGAAGAATCAGAGAGAGTGGGAATGGTTTAATGTGCAGTGTGTGGGAACGTGAAGGGACAGCATGCAGAAAATCAACTTGAAAATGTAAGAGAGCCCGAGCTGGAAGCCCACAGAGAAAGTTATACTCGTCCCAAGAAACGCAGAACGGCGTAGGTCACAAGTGATATGATAGCCTATTTATAGCAAGAATTACATTGTGATAGCATGGTAGAGGACAGAGAAAATGAAAAAAAAAATGGTCATAGTAGCATGAACAAATTGCCAAAGGAGGAGAGATTATTTTGTTGAGAGATGACATGATTTAAGTTGAGTGACACTACAAAGCAGGAAAAAAATGTTCTCATATACAATGGCTACATATTGTAATGTTGGAGAGAAAAACTAATGAAACTAATTATTTCCTTTTCAAGTATTTATCCAATTCCCTTTTTGAACGTTATTATTGAACCTGCTTCCACCACCCTTTCAGGCAGTGGATTCCAGATCATAACTTGCTGCATAAACAATGAGCCATTACTGGGGCTTAATACATATTCTATCACTACCTTTCTTTGCGTTTTGAAAAAAGGGACTCTTTAATCTGTATCAAATCATGTGGATTGTGGGGAGGGAGGGGGGCATATTCCAATGGCCATAAATTAAAAATGAAATTGCTTTGAACCCAGTCGTAGAAGAATGCACCATCACAAACACTTTTACGAACTCAAACACTGCTTGTGTTACTTTTACTTAACTCAGTCTAACACAGATAGCAGGGGTCATTTCTGCATGACTGCACACTTAAGTATGATTCTGACAACATAGCCTACTTTCTATGTACCACATAAATGGGTTGCTATTAACTTTGATAATATTAGTGCATTTTTAAAACTGATATTAAACACAAGAAACAAAAACACATTTTCAGTTTTCTTGATGTCACTGACAGAGTTAAAAGCAAAGTCATTAGAGTTAACATAAGGGAAATGTTAGGAGTGAGATTCATGACCAAAAAGAATGAGGCCACTCACAAAACCATTTTATCATTTGAACTGCTTTTACTCTGAAGAGCGCTACACATAAAAATAGGTCACATTTTTAAGCCAAAATGAGTGGACTTAGCAGGTTTTCTTGCACATCATACAAACACACATAGAAATGACAGACAGGATAAGATCAATTCGTCCATTGAGCCCATCCTATACAGTCATGCTACAATGAAGCCCCAATGCCGCCTCTCCCCTATTTAAACCAACAGCCACAATCTCCTGGGAGAGGCAAAAAAAAGCCAATGCTTAACTGATTACTTAAATGCTGCTTTGTAGTGTTGTGATCATGAGTGTTTTTTCCTTCATCCTAGGTAAGTTCCTTCTGAACTACTCCTTCTGAACTTCAGCCTCCACATTTTATTACTTTCACCCAACAGAGTAATTCCTTGTAAGATACCAACTAACCATAGAGGAGATTTCAATTAATTTGAAATAGCTCCAACTACAACAGCCACAAAAGGGTCACAGGAGATTTGGTACATGTCAGTGCAGTTCAAATGACTCCTGATGATAGGATTTTGCTCCATAGTGTTGCTCTAGTACGCTTTATTAGCAGACCTGCCCATCAATTGGAAAATTGACCATCTCTGTCAATTGCAGGGAGAATGAGAAGGAAAGTGTGCTTGTATCCCTACAAATAAAGAACCAAGTTTTATGTAGTTAAAAGTACAAGCAGATCTTGGGGGTTGACATGATACTGGAAGGTAGGTGTTGTGTAGATGTGTGTTATCCTGAAGATACAAGACAAGTTTACTGGAAGTTAGACAATGTGTGGGAACACTACAGTGAGGGAAAAAAACCAACTATATTTAAATTTCTATAGATTGTAAACGTTAAAAAGTTTAATTTAATATTAATTTTCCTCATAGTCACTTTGGGTGGTCATCGCTCCCCCCGTTTCTTGTCTGAAAAGGTGGGAAGGCTTCTGCCAGTGTTGGTCCTGAACAGGGTACCAGTGGAGTGCAAGAGTGATATTGATAATATTCATAAAAGAGCTCATTGCTTGCCCCCCTCGGCAGACATGCTGCTCCATGCGCCACTGAGGCTTCATTCATGGCGTGCCTACTAGAGTTGCTGACTCAACTGATCCCTCTCCTTTGTTGTTCTCCAGCAAAAGGCAGCAAAGAACTGCTAATGGGGTGCAGGGTTATCCCACTTACAGTAGCAAGTGAAATAGCTCCTAAAAGTAAAACTATTCAATAGACCTGTTGGTTCTACAGTTTTATTTCCTCTTCCTGTGGAAAGGCCTCCATTTTGCAACTGCCTACTGTGGCATGATTAAATTTGGGGCTCGTCTGCAGGGAAATTGGAGGAGCAGGTCCATGGTTGACGACTGCAAAGTGCAGCATCCCTCAAGAGTGGCTCTGAAACTAGGCATTGATATTGGGATTGTTGCCAGTAGGATATCGGGGATGGGGGAGAAAGAGTCACAATCCCCTCCAATCAATGAGGTTGGCCAATGCGACTTTAGAGGATCACCTTCAATCCGCTGCCAGGAACCTCGTTACCCATCTTTGGCCTGCAAATCTGTGCGGTTCCCGGTTCAACCTTTGGACGAAATAAGTCGGCATTCCCCAGTTCTCAGCTTGGTCCCCTGCCTGCCAAGTGAACCAAATCTTGACTGACTGACAGACTGACAGATTAGTCAAGTTCAAGAGATTGCAAGCAGCAATTGGTCAATGGACAGAAAACAGAGTGGGAAAAACGGGTCATTTTCAGGTAGACAGGCTCTAACTAGTGGGGTGCCACAAGGATCAATGCTTGGGCCTCAGTTATTTACAACTTATATTAATGACTTAAATGAAGGAACCAAGTGTAATTTATCCAAGTTTGCTGAAAATACAAAGCTAAGAGGGAGAGTAAGTTGTGAGCAGGACGCAAAGAGTCTGCAAAGGGATATAGACAGGTTAAGTGAGTGGGCAAGAAGCTGGCAGATGGGGTATAATGTGGGGAAACGTGAGGTTATTCAGTTTCGTAGGAAGAATAGAAAAACAGAATATTTTTTTTTTTAAATGGTGAGAAATTATTAAATGTTGTTGTTCAGAGAGATTTGGGTGTCCTCGTACAAGAAACACAAAAAGTTAGCATGCAGGTACAGTAAGCAATTAAGAAGGCAAATGGCATGTTGGCCTTTATTGCAAGGGAGTTGGAGTACAAGAGTAAGGAAGTCTTACTACAATTGTACAGGGCTTTGGTGAGTATGACTTACAGTTTTGGTCTCCTTATCGAAGGACGGATATACTTGCCTTAGAGGCTGTGCTACGAAGGTTCACTAGATTGAGTCCTGGGATGAGAGGGTTGTCCTACGAGAGGTGGAGTAGAATGGGCCTATACTCTCTGGAGTTTAGAAGAATGAAAGGTGAAATATTGAAACATATACGATTCTGAGTGGGCTTGACAGGGTAGATGCTGAGAGGTTGTTTCCCCTGGCTGGAGAGTCTAGACGAACTAGGGGGCATAATCGCAGGATAAGGGGTCAGCCATTTAAGACTGAGATGAGGAGGAATTTTTCACTCAGAGGGTTGCGAATCTTTGGAATTCTCTACCCCAGAGGGCTGTAGATGCTGAGTCGTTGAGTATACTCAAGGCTGAGATAGGCAGATTTTTGAACTCTAGGGGAATCAAGGGTTATGGGGATCAGGCGGGAAATTGGAGTTGAGGTCGAAGATCAGCCATGGTCTGATTGAATGGCGGAGCAGGCTCGAGGGGTCGTATGGCCTACTCCTGCTCCTATTTCATATGTTCTTGAGCATTGTGTAATACACTGGAAAATGAACTAAGAACAGAAATTGCTGGAAATAATTTGCATTAAAATAGCATCTTTAATGGAAAAAAAAGTTCCATGGCACTTCACACAGGCATAATCAGAAATTAATGGACGCAGATCCAAAGAAAGAGATATTAGGATGAACTTGGTCAAAGCAGCAGAGCTAGCTGAACGGATGGTTTCAATCTTATGGACAAAGAACTCCATGAGCTCCTCGCACTTGTTGTTGGTGAGGGTGGAGGGAGCAGAAGGGAGGATTTTAAAAAGACAGTTGCTGATGGAGAAAAGAAGTCAGAGGTTTATCTTTGCTCTGCAGGATGATCCTGAAGTAGTGGCTGCTTTTGGCAGTGGAGAGTGAAGCCCAATAGAGCTTGATGTGGTCCACTCAGATGTGATGATGGATGGCTAAACCAGTTGTACACCAGATAAGCTCAAATCTGCTCCCCTTGGACGTGAAGTAGTGAATTTGGGGGTCATACCAGGGGGAGTGACAGGGATGTGAGCGCGTAAAGGTTTTTTCTGGTGACAAGAACAACCAAGGTAGAGAAGAGGGAATGGGTGAGTAGAGCAATGAAAGCAGAAATATAGATGCACGTTGGTCAGCATCGGTAAAGCAAAAAACAAATAATTTTCAGATGTAGACTCATCAGACTTGAAAGCGGGTGAGATAAGTGAGGCTCTTTATAGAACTAAATAAAACAAAGTGGGGGGTGGGTAGGAGGGTTGCTGGAGCCAGAGACAAGTACTGAAAAAAGAAATATGGGTATGAAAAAAGAGGGTTTGGCAAATACACAGTCACAAATAAGGGAAAGGAACAATACAAATCTTTAAAAAGCAGTAAAGTGAACTACAGGCCAGATATGGATAAATTATTAGAAGGCATCCCATAAGAGGGGATAATTAAACTTCTAGATAGGTGTGGTATGGGTTTATGAGAAGGAGATCTTGGCTAACAAATTTAGTGGAGCTCTGTAGGTAAATGATGGACTTCGTTAACAAGAGAATTCCTGTGGATGTGATATATTTAGATTTCAACAAGGCTTTAGATACTGTGCCAAACAAGTGATTTGCCCACAGATTAGGAAGGCATGGAATAGGAGGCAAGCTTAGGAGTTGGATTGAAGATTGGTTAAACCAGAGAAAGCTAAGTGTAGTGTTGAATGGAATTGCACTGACGTGACGAGGAGACAACAGCAGGATGCCACAGACATACAATCTATCCTATAAAACTATAAATCTGGCCAAAAGCCCCCAAAAAGCTGACAGCACAATAACAACCAGTTATAAAGCCTATGATGTGCAAAAACAAGCAGTTACACAGCAATTTTTAATTTTTACATTAACATTTATCAGAATGCATAACTTTGAAACACTTATTTCAGAATTAATAGTTTTTTTTTAAAAAAAGGGAAAACAAAGGGAAAATTGGATTCTCAACAGACCAACCCTCACGAAAAATACCGCAACAGCCACACTCCCACATCAAACACCCACCCCCTTCCCACAGAGAAGAGGAGGAATAAACAGTGGAAATATAAACTAAGTGGCTTTACATTACAGGACACACCACATGAAAGTGATCTAAGGGTACTGGTGGATATTTTAATGAAACGAACAGCAGAGTGTGTGGCAGTAGTAAGGAAAGCTAATCAGATCCTGGGATGCATATTGCGAGGGATAGAACACAAATCCCAAGCGGTGAAAAGGTTTGTATAAGGCACAGGCATGATCATACTTGTACAACGCTTCACTGTACTGCAGCAAGAATATCCAGGCATTGTAGACACTGCATAAAAGTGCAACCAAACTGATACCTAGTAATCCGGAGATTAGTCCCTTTGAGATGTTGCTCCTTAATCTACAACCCAACTCCTAGAACGCTTTTGCAAGATCTGAATCCTGCTCCTTCATGTTACTGGTTCCAACTTGAACCATGATATCTGGCTGATGACCCTTCCTTTCCAAGAGTTTCTGCACCCACTCTGCTATATTTGAGATTGCCACAAACTCTAGGACCAGGGGACATAGGCTCAAGTTAAGAATAGGGAAGATGCACAGACAGTTTAGTTTTAACTGCTTTGTATAAATTACGGTGAATGTGTTGAACAGACTGCCCTGGAAGGCTGTGGACGCAAATATTGTGCAGAATTTTAAGGGAGAACACGACAGACATTTGAAGGCGTATTCGATTTTGGGACCAGTCGAATGGACTGCAGAGTCTTTTCCAGTCCTGTAGTTTCCTATGTTCCCGTCTAATAGTGATTGTGAACAGGATGAAGCAAAAAATGAAATCACAACAAAGAACTGAACCTCTTCAGGGCTGGCATTCCTGGAAGCAGACACTGTTAAAACACTGTCCACTCCAAAGCAGGATCCCAGGTCTGAAATCACTCGCAAGATTGGATTTATCTTTTAAGACTAAGCTAGAATCCATGCTACTATAGAATTATTCTCTAAATAGCATGTCACACAGAGAGCCCTTTATGTCTGAAACTTCAGCTTGACTTTTTTTTGTTTGATAAATTCTTCATGAACTGTATGTTTGCAGAACTCAATCTGATGCCCTTTTGTCTTATTTTCTTGGTGTACCACTACTACTGTGAAAGGGATGAAATAAACATCAAACTTATAAATTTTTCATTTTCCATCCTGATAAGCCCTGTTTGCTACTGTGTGAACCCTTGCTGTGCAAATGCAGAATCTTTTTATTTAGCTACTACAGATGTGAGGAGACTGGCAAACGTGATAATGTTCAATGTCGTCTGCAGTTCTACTAAATATATTTGAGAATCCTGACGAACACATTTTTAGATCATCCTTAAAGTAATTTTTTTCCAAGTAATATGGATGATATAGAAACTTACTCCATAACAATTCCAGACAAATCATAGATTGTTTAGCATAAATTTATAAATTTGATGGAAAGAATGAGCCAGAGATAAGTCGACCAAGCAGACGTTAAAAAGGGTAACAAAATTTGATGGGAAAAGTGCATGACACTTACAGAAAGTGTTCACAATAAACAACACTTAATGGAGCAGATTCTTCTGTGCCTGGGGCTATTGGATCACCTGGGCGCAGCAAATACAGAAATATCTTGTGGGGAGGACTGCACTCACCTGATAAATTAATGGATGCAAAATCGAGCCGATTTAAGTGGACAGATAATTGGGCTGACTTCCCTACAGGTGTGCAGTCTGCCCCTTACTTCGTTGTGCCGATGAGATCTAATAGGCCCAAGCACAGGAACAGGAAAATCTACCCCCATACATTAGAATATAAATAAAAACAATGAATGGACACATTTCCTGTCCATCATGCTACATTTCTGTCCCACTTTATCAGACAAAGTTTTCCACGTCACACTTTAAACTGATTGGCCCATTTGCAAATTTAACTTTCATAAAACAGCAACACATCACAAATAAACAGCACCAAGGATCAAAGCCCAAATTTACAGGTAAAATTAACATATAAAATTGAAAAAAATGAATTACAGAACCGTAGAAGGTCTTTATTTCTTCTAGCAGTATATTTTAGAACTTTGACCACATATTCTCTGCCAAGAGCTTAAATGAGGAAGTACTACTTCCATGAGTAGCTCCCCCTGCTAGATACCTAGTCAATGACATAATATTATTTTCAACACTACATTTGTGTTTTAACTGAATCCAATTCTGATTTTCTTTTCCAGATGAGATGTGGTCTAATTGAACCTTGAGAAGGGCTGGTCCGTGTACTAATTAGGTATGGTGTGCACCAAGATGCACATTAAGATCAGACCTCTCCCTACAGTATCAACAGTTATTGCCAATGATCAAGGTCACAGAGATGCTTTAAAGCATATAATGTGCGTACATGTGTGTATGCACGAGAGCGCGAGAGAAAGTTTTTGCCAGTCTGCTCGCCTCCTGCTCTCCTGTTGTGACTGGGTGCTCTTTGATACCTCACCTAAATAGTCATTCCTTAGGTGTGAGCATAGACAGTGAGCACAGCAAGCCATTCGACATGGGGGCAGGGGGAGGCATCAAGCCTGATCCAGTTTTCACCCAAGGTTCACATGCACTTTCCAGCAGAGTTCACGGAACATAAATTAGGAGCGGAAACCCTGGGTATTCCAGAAGCACCTAAATCAATTATCGTGAGCCCCAATGCCACCCCAGCTGAGGTAAATAACTCAACTGAAATCATGTCAAATCAGGTACTTCTGCTTTGTTCAGGTATAAACACATTTCAAACAAATTCCTGTATGTTCTTCAGAAATTAAGCTCATTTCCTAGAATAGGCAGAAACCTGTCCAGCTCTACCAAGCTGCCACACCCAGTCTGGGAAATAAATCATGATGGAATAAATTCTTATCTAGTCATATTCCCAGCTATTGTAACTAACAATTTAGTTGGCTATTTTAAGCTACATTAATTGGAATAGCAAAATAAAAACATTACATATAACGCTGGCAACAGATGTTTTGCCACAGGATATGCTTGCGTGCCTGGGACGGGTGCAGCTCTAATACTCAAAGGACAGAACAGTTCACTTGGCAACTAGACTCAGTATCTACCCCTTCCACCAACCGCATACTGTAGCTGCAGTATATATGACCTATAGGGTGCATTGTTACTTCATCAGCCAGGTTACTTCATCATCACCTCCCTTCCCTGCGACCTCTACCACCAATGGTGTCTAAACCATAAGACGTAACCTTTAGAGTCAATGTCTGTCCTATGCAAAATACCTATTAGTTTATGTTATAAGTGCTATACAACTGCCGGGGGCGGGAGGGGTTGGAAGAAAGCGAAGTGAGAAAGGAACCTTCGGGAACCAATTAAAAAAAAACTTTACTGCACCATCTGAGGGGGTATCTTAAACTTATTTCCAAATTCTTACCCAATACAGGTAGATAAATAAATCACAAACCACAGATACATGAACATCTAAACAGTTCTTGCTATTTAATATCTGTTTTGGCTAATGGGCTTTTACAGTGGTGGCCAAGAAACATGAGACTTAGGAAAAGATGTTGAGTTGCATCTTTCCTTTTTTTAAACCAAATATCTCTACAATTCTTTCGATTTTTTTAAGTTAGAAACTTTCTCCAAAATTTCTGCTTATTTTATTTTTCTGCTTGTTTTTGAACAGAAATAAAACACAAAGATTAAACAATGCAAAATGTTAAAGTTTAATTTGCCACACATTTAGTAGACTGTACTCGCTAAATAACCATTCCCCTGACCATAGTCGCCTACATTCTTTTTTTCATCTCAAATTACTGGAGTTAATCCTCTCTCTTGTTTTAATGATGCTCATTGAAGTCTCTACTTGAAGGCCAAAAATCTTCCCCAACATCTTGGTCTTGGTCTTGACTCGGTCAGCTGAAGGTAGATTTTACAGTCTGAGGTTGTGCAGTGTGCACAATTTCCAAAGGTACAGCAGTAGCTTTTTTTTTCAGTACTTCAGAAATTTACAATGATATTTGAACTGTCTTGGAGAGAAGGTGCATGTGTACATCAAGGGGTCGAGTTTCTGCTGGTAATATCAGCGCAATCTGAGCAAAATCAGCCGAACCAGCGCAAAAGAAATCAGGGAATTTTAAACGTAAGCGAGCTACACCCAAAACCACTTCCGTTCATGTTTTCCACTGGGTTAAGATTCAATTCGCCAGATCAGGACCCCCCCACAAAACAGCCCACGTCTCTCCCCCCACCCCGCCCCAGTCGACTTTGCGAGATTCCGCTAGTTAGGGCAGTCTTCAAATTTTGCTTTTTTTTTTAAGATGCACAGGCACTAGTAGGCATGTTTTAAAAGCTTTCCATATCAAAAAAATATTTAGTTTACTAAGAAACTGACTAGTGTACATCAATGAAACTAAAATACTATACTGAACCATTTAAAAAAGTCAATTTCAGTGATTTTAAATCAGGTTCACAGTGGAGGACTGGACACTTATTTAAAAATGCTTACTTTTGATGATAAACCCATTTTCAGCTGTATTAATAAAATTGCATCAGGTTACCACTCAAGTACATCCTTTTAAATGGAAAAAAAAACGATTACATTCTATTGTGCTAGTTCATTGAAGATTTTAATTGATAATGCAAATGAATTATAGCAGAAACAGGAACTGTAACCTAACCAGTGCAATTTCGAGCACATTTTGGGCACAATTTCCTGATTACGCCCAAAGTGCAAACTCCACCCCACAGCGTTTATAATATGACACAGATAAAATCAACAAGCAGCTGGAACTGTTGCACGTCTTAAAAAAAACTATTATATCTATTTCCTTGTTTTAATATCAATAATGTTTTGCATATGGTATTTTCCAAGTAAAATGATAACATGTACATTATGTTCAAAGAATTTGCAGTATTCAGGTTCACAATAAACAAACACACTGACCCACAAAATATTTGACTGCTATGCAAGTTAAACATCAAACTACTGACACAAAAGCAGAAAATGCTGGAAACAATCAGGTCAGTCAGCATCTGTGGAGAGAACAGATGAGGTGATATTTTAGGTGATAACCCTTTTGTCAGAACTGAAAGCTGCTCATCCTGTTGACTAACAAATCATCTCTTCAAACGCTCCAACCAGCATCAGCAGAATCCTGCTTTCCTCAAAACTAGATCGCACAAACATCAACTGTGACACTGCCACTTCCTCCTCCCACAGACTCTACTGTTTGAAACATTCAACAAATTTTTAAAAACCTGTAAATTGGAAACAGCAGCTGACAGCAGTACCTAGTTCCTCTGCCTCTCATCACTTTTCCATTTGTCACACATGTACAGATATCTCCCTCACACAAAGACTGTAAAAGAGAGACAGAGGACATAGGACAGGACTAAATCCTACCTGAGTGGATACAAAAAAAATCATAATTTTTTTTTACAAAGGCACAGAGGGGATTGGGGAAATGAGGAAGAAAGGAAGGATAGCTTGTCATGTCAAGTCAATCATTTTCAAATTGCAAAAGCTGGTAATTTTTTGCTCCTTCTACATAGTAAAGCAACAGTCCACCACTCCCTCCTCATTGTATACCAGAGACCCTCTCCTTCTACTTGCTCCATGTTTCATATTCCCCAGAGATCCTTCTTCCTTCCCCCACGCCAGCATTTATCCCCACCTTTGATCTTCCCATCAAATTCCCACCTCAAATTCTCCGTCAATCCTTTGGTCAACTTGAAATCTACCTGGTCATTCTTCCATTTAATGGAAGGAAAATCAGGCCAGTTCCTTTACAGCCATGTACCCTGACCCACCCATTTTCCCAGTATTTGCTGTGCCCAGGCGATTCTCTTGTCTCTATTCAACACCCATGGTTTGTTTCAAAGTTAGAGGCTTAATTCACAGACTTAATAGTAATAACTATATGGACATTTCCAATTCTAATTTTATTCCTTTATTTTCCTAGCTTGAGCATGACATATTCCATGCTGCAAGATAAGTATCTGTATTATAAAACAATAACTCTCAGGTGTGCAACATGATATTTATCTCACACTTGAAAGAATCCAACACAATTAATCGGCACCTGTGATAGTTACTAATTATTTAGTAACAAATACTATTTCTTGAATCAAATGCAAATCTTCCATACATCGAGTGGTCTGTGGCAGAAAAAAAAATCTTCTAGTCTCATTGGAAGCTTGTTAGTTTTCAACTTATGCCCTTTAATGCAGAGCTAAAAGACATAAGTTCAAAATTAACAAGAGTCATTGTATTTTGGATGCAAAATTCCATTATATTTTTGAAGATTTTAGGGACACATGAAGAATGCACATTTAGATGAAGCCTCTGTGGAACTGTACCTCAGCAAAGAGGTCAGGGTACCTAGCATATCAGGTGGATTGTTTGGTAAAGCTGTAACTTGGTGCTGGGGTTCAAATTGCACAAAACATTGGCAGCATCCTGAAGGGCTACTCTGATGGCCTAGTCAGTTAAGGGCATTGCCCAGTGTAGCACTAAGCCCATTTGAACAAAGGTGCCAGGTTCAATTCCTCGTCTGTACTGCATTAGCTGATGTAAGCTGGGATGGTAACAGTTGGTTTCAATGTTGCTTGGCTAGTAAGGGAGAAAAAATGGCCAGAGTTCCAGCAACATCTGCTTTAAAGTACATGTATAGGCTCACGCATGAAGAATGATAAGGTTATGGAGGACACTAACTATACCCAGCAAAGGTCAGTGACTCAAGAAGGGGTGAAAATTGGAAAAATAATTCCAGAGAGAATGAATTAAGAAATAGAAATAAAGAAAACTCGATCATCAAAGTGATACTGACACTCTTTTTAAAACACTGGTGACACTACATGTGGAGCACTGCATCCAGTTCTGGTGAGTTATATCGAGTTTACAGCACAAAAATAGACCATTCAGCCCAACTGGTCTATGTCAGCGTCTATGCTCCACACGAGCCTCCACCCTCCTTATTTCATCTAACCCTATCAGGATATCCTTCCATTCCTGTCTCCCTCATGTGCTCATCTAGCTTCCCTTTAAATGCATCTATGCTATTTGCCTCAACAACTCCTTGAGGTAGTGCATTCCACATTCTTACCACTCTTTGGGTAAAGTTTCTCCTGAATTCCCTATCGGATTTATTAGTGATTATTTCATATTTATGACCTCTAGTTTTGGACTTCCCCCACAAGTGGAAACATTTTCTCTATGTCTACCCTATCAAACCCTTTCATTATCTTAAAGACTTCTATCAAGTCACCCCTCAGCCTTCTCTTTTCAAGAGAAAAGAGCACCAGCCTGTTCAGCCTTTCCTGATACAGATATCCTCTCAGTTCTGCTATCATCCTTTTGAATCTTTTTTGCACCTTCTCCAATGCATCTATATCCTGTTTATAATATGGAGACCAAAACTGTGCACCGTACTTCAAGTGTGGTCTAAATAAGGTTCTATACAGGCTTAACATAACTTCTCTGCTTTTCAGTTCTATCCCTCTAGGAATGGACCCCAGACCTAGGTTTGCCTTTTTTATGGCCTTATTAACCTGTGTCGCTACATTTAGTGATTTGGGTACGTACAAAAAAAAAGATATGGAGGCAGTGGCTTAAGGCTAATGTGCTAAACCTCTTCTCAGTGAGAGGTGAGATACCTTGATTTTTGTTTAATAAAAAAAAGGAACTGAAAAAGGTAGATGTGGAGCCTTATGAGAAAAAAAACTGCAATGGGGTCAGAGAATGAGATATATGACCATGTCTACACAGATCATAAGCAAAACTTAAGGACCAAGTCCTTCACACTAATGGAATACACGCTGCCTGAAGCAGTAATTAAAGATTCAGCTAAAGTATTTAAACGGGGAACGAAGGTTCATGATTTAGCAGGGAATAAAACTGGTATAGGCAGCAGATCAAGAATAGTTAGATTGGTTCTAAAAGACTAGTGTGACTAGGCAAATCTATGTTCACAAAATGGTAATAGTTTCACTTTTGAAGCAGACTCCCACTTAGAACCCAAGATTTAAATTAAAACCATAAAGTACAAGGTTTAAACTAAAGTGGCAGGGGTTTGGGAACCTGAGCAGGGAGACAGAGGAAAGCGTGTCAGGAAGGGACCGAAGGTATGGAGTAAAAGGTAAAAAGTGTTAAAAAAGGAAAAAGCAGGATCTAAGTGTCACAAAACATATTTGAAAGTTCTTTATCTGAACGCACGTAGCATTCGCAACAAAATGGACGAGTTAACGGCACAAATAACTATGCATGGGTTTGATCTTGTGGCCATTACAGAAACATGGCTGCAGGGTGACAACGACTGGGAATTAAATATGCCAGGGTATTTAACAATCAGGAAGGACAGGCAGGAAGGAAGGGGAGGTGGGGTGGCTATGTTAATAAAGGAAGGAATCACTGTAATACAGAGAAATGATATTGGGACAAAGGATCAGGATAATGAAACAGTTTGGGTAGAGATAAGGAATAATAAGGGGAAAAAAACACTAGTGGGCGAGGTATATAGGCCTCCTAATAGTTGCAACTCTGCTGGAAGTATTAATCAGGAAATAGTCGGGGCATGTAATAAGGGAAGCGCTATAATTATGGGGGAATTTAACTATCATATTAACTGGACAAATCAAATTGGGCAGGGCAGCCTTGAGGAAGAGTTTATTGAGTGTATTAGGGATGGATTTCTTGAGCAGTATGTAACTGATCCTACAAGGGGGCAAGCAACCTTGGACTTGGCCCTGTGTAATGAGCCAGGATTAATTAATAATGTCCTAGTTAAGGATCCCCTTGGAATGAGTGACCATAACATGGTTACATTCCATATCCAATTAGAGGGTGAGAAGGTTGGTTCTCAAACAAGCGTACTGATCTTGAATAAAGGAGACTATGATGGAATGAGAGCGGAATTGATTAAAGTGGACTGGGAAAATAGATTAAAGGGTAAGACGGTACATGAGCAGTGGTGTTCATTCAAGGAGTTATTTTACAACTTTCAAAAAATATATATTCCACTGAGGAAAAATGGGTGTAAAAGAAATGACAGCCATCCGTGGCTAAGTAAAGAAATTAAGGACAGTATTCGACTAAAAACAAGGACATATAAGGTAGCCAAACTTAGTGGGAGGATAGAAGATTGGGAAGTCTTCAAAAGACAGCAAAAAGTAACTAAAGGATTGATTAAGAAAGGGAAGATAGATTATGAAAATAAATTAGCAAAAAATATAAAAAAAGAGATAGCAAGAGTTTCTACAGTTATATAAAAAGAAAAAGGGTGGCTAAGGCAAATGTAGGTCCTTTAGAGGATGAGACCGGGAAATTAATGGTGGGAAACATGGAGATGGCAAAAATGCTGAACAAATATTTTGTTTCAGTCTTTACAGTAGAGGACACTAAGAATATCCCAACACTGGACAAACAGGGGACTCAAGGCGGATAAATCCCCTGGACTTGGTGGCTTACATCCTAGGGTCTTGAGGGAAGTGGCAGTAGGGATTGTGGATGCTTTGGTAATAATTTTCCAAAATTCTCTGGACTCAGCAAAGGATCCCAGCAGATTGGAAAACTGCTAATGTAACACCCTTATTTAAAAAGGGTAGTAGGCAGAAGGCTAGAAATTATAGACCAGTTAGCCTAACATCTGTGGTGGGTAAAATTTTGGAGTCTATTATTAAGGAGACAGTAATAGAACATTTGGATAAACATAATTTAATAGGACAAAGTCAGCATGGCTTTATGAACGGGAAGTCATGTCTGACAAATTTGCTTGAGTTCTTTGAGGACATAACGCACAGGGTGGATAAAGGGGAACCAGTGGATGTAGTGTATTTGGACTTCCAGAAGGCATTCGACAAGGTGCCACATAAAAGATTATTGCTCAAGATAAAGAATCACTGGATTGGGGGTAATATTCTGGTATGGGTGGAGGATTGGTTATCTAACAGGAAGCAGAGAGTTGGGATAAATGGTTCATTCTCGGACTGGCAACCAGTAGCCAGTGGTGTTCCGCAGGAGTCGGTGCTGGGTCCCCAACTCTTTACAATCTATATTAACGATTTGGAGGAGGGGACCGAGTGTAGCATATCAAAGTTTGCAGATGATACAAAGATGGGAGGGAAAGTAGAGAGTGAGGAGGACATAAAAAAACCTACAAGGGGATATAGACAGGCTGGGTGAGTGGGCGGAGATTTGGCAGATGCAATACAATATTAGAAAATGTGAGGTTATGCACTTTGGCAGGAAAAATCAGAGAGCAAGTTATTATCTCAATGGCGAGAAACTGGAAAGTACTGCAGTACAAAGGGATCTGGGGGTCTTAGTGCAAGAAAATCAAAAAGTTAGTATGCAGGTGCAGCAGGTGATCAAGAAGGCCAACGGAATGTTGGCTTTTATTGCTAGGGGGATAGAATATAAAAACAGGGAGGTATTGCTGCAGTTATATAAAGTATTGGTGAGACCGCACCTGGAATACTGCATACAGTTTTGGTGCCCATACTTAAGAAAAGACATACTTGCTCTCGAGGCAGTACAAAGAAGGTTCACTCGGTTAATCCCGGGGATGAGGGGGCGGACGTATGAAGAGAGGTTGAGTAGATTGGGACTCTACTCATTGGAGTTCAGAAGAATGAGAGGCGATCTTATTGAAACATATAAGATTGTGAAGGGGGCTTGATCGGGTGGATGCGGTAAGGATGTTCCCAAGGATGGGTGAAACTAGAACTAGGGGGCATAATCTTAGAATAAGGGGCTGCTCTTTCAAAACTGAGATGAGGAGAAACTTCTTCACTCAGAAGGTAGTAGGTCTGTGGAATTTGCTGCCCCAGGAAGCTGTGGAAGCTACATCATTAAATAAATTTAAAACAGAAATAGACAGTTTCCTAGAAGTAAAGGGAATTAGGGGTTACAGGGAGCGGGCAGGAAATTGGACATGAAGCTGAGTTCGGATCGGTCAAGGCCCTGTGGGTGGCGGAGCGGGCCCAGGGACTGAGTGGCCGGGTCCTGCTCCTACTTCTACTTCTTGTGTTCTTTAGATTTGAGGTTAGGATCAGATCAGCCATGATCTTATTGAATGGTGGAGCAGGCTCGAGGGGCCGATTGGCCTACTCCTGCTCCTGCTCCTATTTCTTACGTTCTTATGTTCTTAATTAAAGCCGAACAGCTGATATAAAACCAAGATCCAAAGCTTCAATTCAAATTGAATGTCCCATTACATCCTAATGGCGAATTTCAGTGTGGTCAGCAGTAAAACAATGCCACATTTCTTGCAAAAAAGCATCAAAGATGTATTGAAAAATAAATAAATATAGTACACAATCACTAAACCTGCTCAAGTGATGTGACTGGTGATTGTTTCACTCTTAAATGTTCTTATCTGATGTAGGATATCAATCCAAAATATATATTTTTTCTTTTCTCCTCTTTTTATATCCTGACATATCTGTTGCGCATTGTTAAGCAGTTTATGTTTTTATTTCAGATTTCCAATGTTTGAAGATTTTTTTTGGAACATTTAAAAAAAATCCTGGGTATCTGATCAGAATAAAACACATGTTCATAAAACAGCTGAAGTACTAGCTCCCACTGTTATGTAATATATAATGTAATGGAAATCATTCAATATAGAAACAATTTAGACAAGCAAAACACATTTACTGCACTTAAGACAATCAGTTATGAATTTTGTAAACATACATTGGCTATATTATAGACCACATAGGAATTGTACTGCAGACAGTTGAATGCTTTTTCTGACAGTTCCATGACAGATCCCTTAGCTTCAAGATCTAACAGCTTTTAGTAAGTAATTTTCTTCATCGATAATCCTTTCGACTGTTCACAGGTTTCATTTTTAAAACTTCCTTCTTGAGCTTCATTTCTCACTTCTTTTTCCCTCTTAGATTTCTTTCCTCTCTCTCCTCCCATGTACTCTTCAGCAGCTAAGTGACCTCCACACATCTCCCCTTTCCTCGTTATAGGAAGATCAAGGGCAGACTGATCAACTCACCCTCAGATTTTCCCTGGAGCTGTTCATTAATTCTCCTTGTGCCCTTCCCCAATGAGTAAGTTGAGTTCAAAACCCCAGAGGGGAACAGAAAGTCAAACACAAAAGGATGACTGCAGTGGTGCAGTGATTGAGGTGGAAGCACAGAAGAGGCTTGCTTGGTGGCTAATACCCAGACAACAACAAAAAAATTCCCCTATTGGGCATCCCATTCAGCACCCGCTGGGAATAGACACTCGGCAACTGGAGTGCTCATTCGGCACTTTAGTTGCATTATGGAGAAGCTCCCTAATTTAAATACTTTGTTGGTGCAAATGAGTCTTGTGCCCAATTTGAATGTAAGTTCATCCTGGCTGGCTCAATGGGCTATACCAAGCTCAATGGGTGCAGGGTAGGCTTCAAACCTCTGCATCCAATAATACCTGCCACAGCATTATCTTTGCACCGCGTAATGCAGCTGGCAATTAGGCTGACACTACAAGACAATTAAAAAAAAACTTACTGCAATGTTGATTAGCTCCTTTGAAAAAAAAGCAGCTGGGTAAATATCTGGTTAGGAGTGAGTTTCAATCACGTATGCTGTACATTACAGCAACAAACAAATGTATGGCACGCTATTGTAATAATTGCAATAAAGTAACATAGTATCCACATTCTGGAAGGATATTCTATAATACTGTGGAATGATCCATCATATACAAAAAAGTTATTCGCATTAGATGGCAGTCTGTTGAAAGAGGGTCTCGACTTGTTCCCTTTAAATACTACGGCCCTGAATTTCCACATGGATTCTCCCGATCTCCTGCCGTAACCTGGTGTGAAATCGGCAGAATCCTCAGAGAATTTACATAAATGGCTAAAAAATGTCCCATTTTCAATTGTTTATGCCATTTCTCTGGAGTTCTTTTGACCACATCTTATATCAAATTAGAAAAGGCCATTCGTCCCATCACAACCTAGTCCCTCCACAGGCAGCATTTAATTTATACAATCAGGGGTCTACCCTTCTTTAAAGGGTGAGGGAGTAGTAACTTCAACAAAAGGATAAACAACATACGACACAACAATGCATACCCAATTGAAATGCATCATGCCACGTCAATGCGATGGCAATTGAGCAAGCTCTTCTGGTTTATCTCTTTCTCAAAAGGAGGAACACAGGAACATAGAAACATAGGAACAGGAGTCGGCTATTTAGCCCCTCGAACCTGTTCCACCATTCAATGAGATCATGACTGATCTATGACCTATCTCTGTATACCCGCCTTAGCCCCATACCCCTTAATACCTTTGGTTAAAAAAAAACTCGATCAGTTTCAGATTTAAAATTAATTGAGCTAGCATCAACTGCCGTTTGCGGAAGAGAGTTCCAAACTTCTACCACCCTTTGCGCGTAGAAGTGTTTCCAAACTTCACTCCTGAAAATCCTGGCTCTAATTTTTAGGCTATGTCCCCTAGTCCTAGACTCCCCGACAGGCAGAAATAGGAACATCGGACATAGGAACATAAGGTAGATACAGAGAAACTACGTTCCTATCAGTTCCCCTTAATATCTTGAAAACTTCAATCAAGTCGCCCCTTAATCTTCTAAATTCCAGGGCATACAACCCTAGTTTCTGTAATCATTCCTTGTAATTTAACCCTTGGAGTCCAAGTATCATTCTAGTAAATTTACGCTGCATTCCCTCCAAGGCCAATATATCATTTCTAACGTGCTGTGCCCAGAACTGAACACAGTACTCCAGGTGTAGTCTAACCAGGGCTTTGTATAACTAGCATAACTTCTACCCCTTTGTATTCCAGTCCTCTAGATATAAAGGCCAGCATTCCATTAGCCTTTTTGATTATTTTCTGTACCTGTCCATGACATTTTAATGATCTATGTACATAAACCCCTAAGTCTCTTTGGACCTCTATAGATTTGAGATTTTCACCATTTAGAAAATACTCTGATCTATCCTTTTTCGGTCCAAAGTGAATGACCTCATACTTGCCTCTGTGAAAATTCCTCCCAGCCCTTGGAGACAATTGCACAAAAGCTCCAAGGCAGCAATCTAGCATTATTCAACACTGCATTCCACAGAAGATGTTCCAGTGGTTTTTGCAGCACAAGAACCCACATCTGGTTTACCGAAAACAGATCAACTTATAGATTGGGAATCCTCAAAACAGTGAAATCCTGCAATCCCAATTTAATAAAAAATGAATTTGACTCTCCACTGGTTCAAAGCACCTCAATTAATTATTTTGAAATGCAGTGACTTATGTAGGCAGCCATGACATGCAGAAAGTTCCTCCAAACACCAATGAGATGAACGTCCAATGGTCTGTTTTCTTTCGGTGGTGTTGTTGGGCAACGGATGCTGCCAGAAAAACTCCCCAGTTGTCTTCAAATAGTGCCAACGGATCCAGTTTTAACACCTTAGAAGGATAGGATCTCTGACAATGCATCACTCTCTCAGTTTAGTGCTAAATTGACAGGCTAGAATACATACTCAAGTTCTGGAATGGAACTTGTACCTGCAACCTTCTGACTCAGGGATGTGTGCACTACCAACTCAACCAGTCTGATGTGATTTTGAAAAATAAACAAAAAAAAAAATCACTGGACACGATTCAGATCCCTATGCTTGCTATGGTCAACAAGTCTACCAGCACTCCGTTGCCATGTCAAGTTTCTTTCCATTTACTACAAAAAAGCTAAGTAAATTAAAACATTAAGAACGAAGGGAGTAATTGCACACATTGCAGAGCATCTTCTGTAAACAAGTACATAAAAATGAAGTCCAAATACAAGATGATACTAATAAATGCAGCAAAGCAAACTGTACCAATGACTGTGATTAGCATAGTATTTGTAAGAATGTCACTCATCTTATGTAAACTTGAATGTAATATTTGTAAATGGGAAACACAGTGCTGCTGAATTTCAAAACACAAAATTTAGAATTAGCCCTAAAAAAAGGTTCCACGTTTGGGATTTACAAACATTTCCTTTCTGTATCATGGCTACAGCATGATAGACTGTACAAAGTGACCATGATTGCTGATTGTATGCGCACCATTTTGAATTGTTTCTCCGTCTCAATAGTGATTGAAACACGTGGGTTTTTCATCCCCCCTACTTTATTCAAAGCTGAGCAAACAATACAAGAATGGAAATGAAAACAGCCTCAGTTAAATGCGAAAGTAAACAGCAGTGTTATAGTATCATACAGCACAGGAGGCAGCCATTCGGCCCATCATGCGTGTGCCAGCTGTTTGGTAGAGATATCCAATTAATTCCAATCCTCAGCTCTTTCCCCATAGCCCTGTAAATTTTTTCACTTCAAGTATTTATCCAATTCCCTTTTATAAGTTACTATTGGAGAGTGCAGAAGAGATTTACTAGAATGATTCCAGGGATGAGGGACTTCAGCTACGTGGATAGACTGAAGCTAGGGTTGTTCTCCTTGGAACAGAGACAGTTGCGAGGAGATTGAAGGGTCTAGACAGAGTAGAGAGAAACTGTTCCCATTGGCAGAAGGGTCAAGGACCAGAGGACATAGATTTAAGGTGACTGGCAAAAGAACCAAAGGTGACATGAGGAAGAGCGTTTTTACACAGCAAGTGGTTAAGATCTGGAATGCACTCCCCGGGTGGGGGGGGGGGGTGGAGGGGGCGGTGGGAGGGGGTGGAGGCAGATTCAATCATGGCTTTCAAAAGGGAACTGGATAAGTACTTGAAAGGAAAAAATTTGCAGGGCTACGGGGATAGGGAGTGGGACTAGCTGGATTGCTCTTGCATAGAGCCAGTGCGGACTTGATGGGCCGAATGGCCTCCTTCCATGCTGTAACCTTTCAATGATTCTATGAATCTGCTTCCACCATCCTTTCAGGCAGTGCATTCCAGATCATAACAATTCGCTATGTAAAAAATATTTCCTCATGTCGCCTCTGGTTCTTTTGCCGATCACCTTAAATCTGTGTCCTCTGGTTACCGACTCTTCTGCCACTGGAAACAGTTTCTCCTTATTTACGCTGTCAAAACCATTCATGATTTTGAACCTTTAACAAATCTCCTCTTAAACTTCCTTCTCTGCTCTAAGAAGAACAACCCCAACTTCTCCAGTCTATCCACATAACCAAAGTCCCCCATCCCTGGTACCATTCTAGTAAATCTTTTCTGTACTCTCTTTAAGGCCTTGACATTCTTCCTAAAATGTGGTGCCCAGAATTGAACACAATACTCCAGCTGAGGCCTAACCAGTGTTTTATAAAGGTTTATTGCATAACTTCCTTGCTTTTTGTACTCTATGCCTCTATTAATAAAGCCAAGGATCCCATATGCTTTTTTTAAACAGCCATTTTAACTTGTCCTGCCACCTTCAAAGATTTGTTCACATGCACCCGCAGGTCTCTGTTCCTGTACCCCCGTTTAAAGTTGTACTATTTAGTTTACATTACCTCTCCTCATTCTTCCTACCATAATGTATCACTGCACACTTCTCAGTGTTAAATTTCACCTGCCCATTTCACTTGTCTGTCTATGCCCTCCTGAAATCTGTTACTATCCTCTGCATTGTTTATTACATTTCCGAGTTTTGCGTCATCTGCAAACTTTGAAATCATACCATCTATACCCAAGTCTAGGTCAATAATATATCTAAAAGAGCAACAGTGATAATACCGACCCCTGGGGACCACTGTATACTTCCCTCCACTCTGAAAAACAACCAACCATTCACCACTCCTCTCTGCTTTCTATTCCTTAACCAATTTTGTATCCACGCTGCCACTCCCTTTAGTCCCATGGGCTTTAATTTTGCTTACAAGTCTGTTATGTGGTACTTTATTAAATACCCTTTGAAAGTCCATATACACATCAACTGCACTAACCTCATCAACCCCCTCCGTTACATCATCAAAAAACTCAATCAAATTAATCAAACACTGTTTTCCTTTAACAAATCTGTGCTAACTCTCATTTATTAGGCCATACTTTTCCAAGTGCCAATTAATTTTGTTGTTGAATTGTATAGAAATGTAATAAAAAGATTTTACTATCAAAGTAACGGTGAGGCTCATGGCACTCGTCGTTATTTATGTGCAAATGGAACAGCAACTTCAGCTGAGGGGCAGATGCGCTGTTAAGCTCAAATATCCAAAAGTTGCTGTCCGAATTGCGCTGCTCTGCCGTTAGTTTCGCGAAAATGGCATCTCGCTGTTTGCCACACCATTGAAATGCATTGAATGGCATAAAGTTGTTGTATTTGTGCGGTAGATACGAACTAAACTCACCACAGAAAGTTAGGGCTGGTCTGAAGTGACACAAGGAGCCTGTCTTGAAGCCATTTTAGGTCCACGCATATTTAATTAAGCCTGGATTCAGACAAATAGAGCTTTTAATGATGTGTTAAGTGTTAATTACTGCCAATAAATCTCACTGGCGCTGAAAATTAACTATTACTTAGGTTTTAATTATTGTTGGAGATTTTAAAAATGTAAACATTTTAATTTTTCACTTTTCCTTTGGCTCTCAATCCAATCTTTGTCCCTCATTTCTTTTTCTGCACCTGATTTTACATTGAATTCACCCACTCTAATTTACACTTCCTTCTCAGACCTTGTGCTGTTAATTTCACAATACTTCAATCTGATTGGTTAAGGAGATACACAGTTGCTTGCCCTGTTCACTCAGGTCCCAGATGCCCTGTTTCCCTCGCTGCGACATTATCAGCTCGCACTTTCAGCAAATTTCCATGCAAAAAATTTAAAAACCTAAACATGCAAGAAGCCGTTAGATGCCCTACCACAGCAAATTATAGCCCAATGTTCTTTCACCTCCAGGACTGGAGATTTATCCTTGTAGTTCTGTCTGGATTCAAAGTCTACTCTCTTTCACCTTTCAGTTTTGTTCATGCTAATACTCAGACTTTAGTTTGCTGACAACACAAAACTAGGTGGGATCGTGAGTTGTGAGGAGGATGCAAAGAGGTTTCAAGGCGAATTAGACAAGTTGAGTGAGTGGGCAAATACGTGGCAGATGCAGTGTAATGTGGATAAATGTGAAGTTATCCACTTCGGAAGGAAAAACAGAAAGGCAACGTATTATTTAAATGGTAATAGAGTGGGAAATGTTGATGTACAAAGGGACCTGGGTGTCCTTGTACACCAGTCATTGAAAGCAAATATGCAGGTGCAGCAAGCAGTTCGGAAGGCAAATGGTATATTGGCCTTCATTGCAAGAGGATGGGAGTACAGGAGCAAGGATGTCTTACTGCAGTTATACTGAGACCACACCTGGAGTATTGTGTGCAGTTTTGGTCTCCTTACCCAAGAAAGGATATACTTGCCATAGAGGGAGTGCAGCAAAGGTTCACCAGACTGATTGCTGGATGGCAGGACTGTCGTATGAGGAGAGATTGGGTCAACTCGGCCTGTATTCACTTGAGTTTAGAAGAATGAGAGGGGATCTCATTGAAACATCTAAAATTCTGACAGGGCTAGACAGACTGGATGCAGGGATGACGTTTCCCCTGGCTGGGGGGGGTCCAGAACGAGGGGTCACAGTCTCAGGATACGGGGTCGGACATTTCGGACTGAGATGAGGAGAAATTTCTTCACTCAGAGGGTGGTGAACCTGTGGGATTCTCTTCCACAGGAGGCTGTGGAGGGCAAGTCACTGAACATATTTAAGGAGATAGATAGATTTCTAGACACAAAAGGCACCAAGGGGTATGGGGAGAGAGCGGGAATATGGTAACGAGAGGATCAGCCATGATCATATTGAATGGCAGAGCAGGCTTGAAGGGCCGAATCACCTACTCTTGCTCCTATTTTCTATGTAAGTTATTTTAAGTTTTGATTTCCACCAGATTGGTTCAAGCAAGTTTGGTAATGATGCACACTGTTTCTTTGTACTCAAGGTGCTGTTACGCTATAACATCACAGCTGACAGAGGAAGATCCAAACGTTCTCCCTCATTGGCAGTCCATAATGTCAGCGAGGCTAGCCCCTTTTCTCAACATCCCATGACAACGTATTGATGATCCTGCTGTCTGGATATGGGAATGGCTGCAACAATGACAACAACATACAGAGTCATTGCAGGTTTCAGTCAAAGATTGGCCCCATGTTCTCCCTCAAAAGTAATCATCTGCACTGTCAATATACATTCAGAATGATTATCTTGTTTAGTATACTGAACCATTGTACTTTGAGCACAGCAGTGATTTGATTTGTTTAGTATGGATAAAAGGCAGAAAAGCAATAAGTTGACCAACATCCAGACTGCAGTAGACACGTCATTCCCTCCCAAAAATTTCTCCCCATCTCTCCTGAAGGCATTGACTCTTGCTGATATACAGTTCGACAGGTGCCGAGCACTCTCAGTTACCTTGCCCAATGTTTACATGTGAGCACAGTAAGTGTCAAGAGGCTATTTATCCATAGGGGCATCACATTAGTGCCTGATCCTGTCCTTATCCTGGCACACTTTCCAGTAGAAGTACTGGCTGGCAATCAGGAAAGGAACCCTGGCTGATTTTTCCCTACCCTAACATATGGACACTCAGGCCAATTGCAATATTCCAACCACCATTCTGGATCAGATCAGCTAACTCAGCAGAGATCAGAATTGAACCTAGGACCTCTGGTCTACATGGCTCTGTATAACATGGGTGTTGCCTTTAACTTCTAAGCCACCGAGTTAGTGTGTGTCAGCATACAAGTAAACAGACCATACATGAACTGTTCACATATGCCAAATACACAATGCCTAATAGTGAGATTTACGTCATCAAAATAAACTTCAAGTCTCAATGCTGAAGGTTCAAATGGTTGCAAAATTAATCCATGCCACAATCTAAAATAGGTGCCTTTATATTACTGTAGTGCTGGTGATTTTTGACATGTCAGTAGTCCCCAATGTAAATCATTTCTTTGGAGACTTCTGGTTCTGCCATCAGAATTACCCCCTCCATGGATCCAATTAGCCTGCAGTAGACTAATGACAAACTTCAAACATAAAAAGAGCGACACAGGGAGGCCATTTTTCTGTCATCTCCCAGGACCTGGACTGCTCCTAGTCATAATGAAAACATGCCTTAATTTGAACCGAATCCATGTAGGCAACTTATTATAGGCCTCCTGAAGGTGGGTGGGGGGGAAAGAAAGAAAGAGAGAGAAAAAAGAGAGAGAGAGAGAAAAAAGAGAGAGAGAGAGAAAAAAGAGAGAGAGAGAGAAAAAAGAGAGAGAGAGAGAAAAAAGAGAGAGAGAGAGAAAAAAGAGAGAGAGAAAAAAGAGAGAGAGAAAAAAGAGAGAGAGAGAGAGAGAGAAAAAAGAGAGAGAGAGAATTTTACACACAAACAAAAAGGTGTGCTATCACCACACCAAGTCCTTATAGTCTGAAACACAAAACTAATTGGCAATGAACTTTCTCATTATTGATTGAACAGAGTTGAATCGTTCAATTCCCCATGTACGCAGAACTCATAGCTTCATCAGACTAGAGTGCCAGTGATTTGTTGGGCCCATTACACATCAATGTTCCTTTAACTGGCTTAAAAAAAATTCAATAAACAATTACGAAAAGGACAATAACATGTTCATTTATTATGCCAATTTTTGATCTTATAGTTAGAAAAAACACAAAAATGTCTTAGGACTAAGACTCCCAAATATATATGGTAATTATAGAGAAGATAGAACACAAAGTGGATGTGCTACCACCTTTTAACACATCAAAGGATTTATAGCCCCAGCCAGAAATCTGAAACTCGCAGACACTCAGGATAGATCCACAGATCCCAATGTGAAAACCTGCGCCAGAGTGGTGGGTTGCAGTTTCCCCCACGCCAGAGTACCTGGATCTCAGTCAAGTTAAGTGAGCAAGGGCTACACGTTGTCACTTGGGGAGGAAGCGATAATTTGAGAGCAAGTTGTCTGGGTTGCTCTTGATCATCTCATAATGGGAGATTGCCAGCATAGGCCTCAAAATAAATTGTGGATCCCACCTATCAAGGGAAGAATTTAAATGTAATTTCAAAAAATGCTTGAGTTGGTGATTTTTCAGATTGTTTTGATATTGGTAACCTTTTTTTTTTAAAAAAAAGTTGAATTAATACTGAATGTTTTGGAAGTTCAGTTCAGAGGTTTGCAAAACTTTCTATGTGGTTGATCCCCTGCAAATATTGACACACTCTTGTGTCCAACTGCCAAATAAACAGCATCATCATTTCAGGGAACATTTTTTTTTCATTACACAGCAACAGAAAGAACATGCTAATAAGTCAACAAATACAGAAAAGTACAGAAATCTGATGACTTTTTTGTTTATTATTCGTTCATGGGAAGTGGGCGTCGTTGGCAAGACCAGCATTTATTGCCCATCCCTAATTTTTCTTGAGAAGGTGGTGGTGAGCCGCCTTCTTGAACCGCTGCAGTCCGTGTGGTGAAGGTACTCCCACAATGCTGTTAGGTAGGGAGCTCCAGGATTTTGACCCAGCAACAATGAAGGAACGGCAATATATTGCCGAGTCGGGATGGTGTGTGACTTGGAGGGGGACATGCAGGTGGTGTTGTTCCCATGTGCCTGCTGCCCTTGTCCTTGTCCTTCTAGGCGGTAGAGTTCGCGGATTTGGAAGGTGCTGCAGTGCATCTTGTGGATGGTACACACTGCAGCCAGGGTGCGCCGGTGAAGGGAGTGAAAGTTTAGGGTGGTAGATGGGGTGTCAATCATGCGGGCTGCTTTGTCCTGGATGGTGTTGAGCTTCTTGAGTGTTGTTGGAGCTGCACTCATCCAGACAGGTGGAGAGTATTCCATCACACTGCTGACTTGTGCCTTGTAGATGGTGGAAAGGCTTTGGGGAGTCAGGAGGTGAGTCACTCACCGCAGAATACCCAGCCTCTGACCTGCTGTTAATTACTGTGGCTAGTCCAGTTAAGTTTCTGGTCAATGGTGACCCCCAGGATGTTGAAGGTGGGGGATTCGGCGATGGTAATGCCGTTGAATGTCATGGGGAGGTGGTTAGACTCTCTTGTTGGAGATGGTCATTGCCTGGCACTTGTCTGGTGCAAATGTTACTCGTCACTTATCAGCCCAAGCCTGGATGTTGTCCAGGTCTTGCTGCATGCGGGCATGGACTGCTTCATTATCTGAGGGGTTGTGAATGGAACTGAACAATGTGCAATCATCAGTAAACATCCCCATTTCTGACCTTATGATGGAGGGAAGGTCATTGATGAAGCAGCTGAAGATGGGTGGGCATAGGACACTGCCCTGAGGAAGCAATGTCCAGGGGCTGAAATAATTGGCCTCCAATAATCACTACCATCTTCCTTTGTGCTAGGTATGACTCCAGCACTGGAGTGTTTCCCACCCCCCCCGATTCCCATAGACTTCAATTTTACTAGGGCTCCTTGGTGCCACACTCGGTCAAATGCTGCCTTGATGTCAAGGACAGTCACTCTCACCTCACCTCTGGAATTCAGCTCTTTTGTCCATGTTTGGACCAAGGCTGTAATGAGGTCTGGAGCCGAGTGGTCCTGGCGGAACCCAAACTGAGCATTAGTGAGCAGGTAAGTGCCACTTGATAGCACTGTCGATGACACCTTCCATCACTTTGCTGATGATTGAGAGTAGACTGATGGGGTGGTAATTGACTTTACAGGCTTCTGGGATCCAAAGTGTTCGAGAACCCCAGTTAAAAACCTATCATTTAGATATCAGTATTTCTGGGCAATCACAAATCAAAATTCTCCACTTTTGTGCAAGACCTAAAATGTGAAAGAAACAGGGGAAAGGGGGAGGTAAAATGAGTTGGAAAGGAGGAGGGAACAATTGAATAGCGAATCGTAGAATAGGAGACACAGAAAGGATGAGAACAATAGTAAGCAGTGAAGTCTATAATTCTTTTTCCAAAACATTCTGTATTAATTCAAATTTTTTTTTTAAAAAAGGTTACCAATATCAAAACAATCTGAAAAATCACCAACTCAGGCATAGAACTTGAACTTCTAAACTAAGCTGAATACTCAGTGTGGCTCTGAAGGACTTCTACATTGCTGGAGGTACCATCCTTCAGCTGAGATGTTAAATTAATGTTATGCCTGTATGTTCAGTTGGATGAAGATTCCATGACACTATCCAGTACATGGAGTTCTCCTAGTGTCTTGGCTACATTGCTTCCTCCCTCAACCAACACAACCAAAAAAAAAATTAACAAGTCATTCATATAATTGCCAATTGTGGGATCGTACCGAGTGCAATGGCCTGGTGTCTACCTGCCTTTCCTCAGTCACATTCCTGAGCCATGACAGCCTCATTTGCTTTGCCAGATTTTCCATGCTTTCTTATTCTGCTGTAACCATTCATGCATCATCTGGGACATATCTTGTTTCTCCAATTTCCCTCCTTTTGCCTTGCACCATTATCATTTATGTCATTTAATCATCTCCTGCCCTTCACCCACAGGGCAAACTCTCCTTTTTTCTTTTTTTGCCCCCTTTGCCCTGGATCTGTATCTGCTTAAAAGCTGTTCATCTGTAACATCTTCCAGTTCTGACGAAAGATCATCGACCAGAAACATTAACTGTTCTCTCTCCAAAGATGCTGTTGTGTTACCAGCATTTTGTGTTTTTATTTCAGATTTCCAATATCTGCAGTATTTTACTTTTTGGACCACAATGGTCCTTTCTGGTCCTGTACCTTTTAAAATTCTAAATATTGATGGCACAGTCCATTAACATTCCATCATGTAAACAGGACTTGGATTACTCTCCGTTGAGTACCTGATTTTGGCCTTGCTAGCAGGAATAGATGGTGAGTGAAGGTCAAACACTTGGGAGCAACTCCAGTGGCTAACTCAAGGGAATAACAATTAGGTCACCAGCCTGATGACTTGGCTACATTGATGAGTGTTATTGGATGAAAGAGCAAAAAAAAACTTTTAAAAAAGGAGCAAAATACAAGATTACAGATGTGTGTTAATTGTATCCATGTGATTTATATCAATTAGTGTTAATTGTATTCAAGTGGTGTGTATCAATTGGGGATCTCATATCCATATATAAGAGAGCTTATCTAGGGTGTGGTGTGTCATGTGGAGCTCTGAATAAAGGCTCGGAAGCAACTGAAGACCAGGAGCTAGTATTCTATCCTTCACCACCGGGCTAGCCAGCTTATAACGTGTTGGGGCTAGGAAGAGAGTGGTATGCAATAGAGCAGTACATTGGAGCACTAATGCATTGCACCACAATGTTAACGCATGCAATTTCCTACATGTCCAAGTTGCCCATTTGAGCTATGGTACTAGGAGGCACTAACAAGAGGCTACAAACTTACCCACAGGAAAGAGAACAACCAGAGGGAGGCACCCCAGGCTGCCCTTGCACAGCTTCTACTGACCAATCTCAAAGCAACACCACCAGAGACACAAGATTCAAGTATTTCATCCTCTGTTGCTGTATGGCACAAAGACTCAAGAAAATTACCATTAAAAAGACTACTGAAAAGGTAAGTGGAAGGAGTGAATAAAAACTGCAGAAACAGAACACAGGGGAAGAAAAAGAAAACAAGGAGACAGATGGGCTGTGATGAGATGAAATAAAAGCATCAATTGGAAAAGCAGATGCACAAGCGTTGCAAAGGTGTGAAAGGATTAAAGATTTAACTCAAAGGTCGCACTAACCCACATGCTGATCCATTAGTTGGACTGACGTCAGTATCATTCACACCCAAGCTATGCGTTAAAAATATGATTTGTGCATTTAATTTAGGATCACTGTAGCTAGCTGAGACACTAACACATCTCATTTACTATTTTAGAAAAAAATTAGATGCATACATAAATTCAGATAGATTCGCCATCTGTTTTGTAAACAGCACTCTCAGATATCAAACAAATTCTTCTGGCAAACTTTGCTCAGGATAATGAACTGTTGGTCCTTGGAAGTACAAAGTATGAGAGGTCATATGCTTTTCTCATGCTTTCTTATTCATTATGTGAAGACATTGAGATGATAAAGTTCTGTATAAATGCAAGTAATAGTTATGTTCACAGACTGTGTTTTGAACCAGACATACACAAAAAAAGAGGAAGAGATTTAAGGCTACAAAAATACTTCAAGCGGTAACCCTGTGTAAACTCAAAGTGTTAAATTCCCAACCTCTGAAATAGCCCAGAACCAATTTCAACTCTTGTTCCAAGCACCTAGTCTATTCAAAAAAAGTGAAAAACTTGGAAAGGAAAGTCAACTCTAGGCAGCAGTCAATAGTGGGTATTGGCAGTGGCCTGGACTGGGAGCAGGCCTTGTAGCGGCCCCTCTTGTCTACATAACATAAGTATCACGCAAAGTAGGCAATCAAAGGAATAAAATTACAGAAAGAGGGTGAACTTTCCCAAATATGCAAAAGAGGACAGGATCAGGCTTTGTGATGACCACTACAATGGAATAACCTACCAACATTCACTGTGTAGACTCACACAGGAAGTATGGACAAGGCACCAGATGGCTACCTACATCAATGGAACCATGCCCCACTTCAAATCACTGCCTTCATAGGGATGGGAAGATTTTTTTAAAAAAAACAAAAATTGAGGATAATACTGCAATAAGTATTTTTCCTATTCCAAATGATAGTGCAAAACAACCCCATAAGACACAAAATTGTTGATTTTAATCACAGTGTACACAGTTCTTAAACAAAACACAAAAAGCTAACTTTGAAAGCACCAAAGCTATGGGTAGTACATTGCAGTTTTAGTTATTGCATACAAAACATGTTGCCACTTGTAGATGTTGTACAAAGGCAAAGAGTAATGACCCAGCAAAGACAATTCAAAAGTAATGCAGTGTTCATTGATGTGCATAAATTCCCATGCAACTCTTTGGCGTTAGAGATGCTTGAATTAACTTTTTTTTTAAATACATGCATAGATCTTTAAATGGAAAGAGTAAATTAAAATTCTTGATTGTATGGATGAATTTATCTTACAACTGCATTCATTTTCTATAATAATTATGCCCCAAAGCTCAAGCTCATTAAATCTGACATCTGTTCCAATGAGCACAACAGCTTTTATGAGGCTATCTTTAAAAAGGCAAAAGATAAAATGCCAAACATTATACTTAGAGGCATTGGCTGATCATGTAGGTATCACAAACTCAGAGGTGTGTATATGAATAATTTATTGAAGCTTTTCAGAAATGGTACAGCATTCACTGATATTTAACAGAACAAAGGCAAGGTGCAAACCTTTTGAACTCAATGAAAAGCACATACATTCATTTTACAACAGGTAGTGGAATTGATTTTACTAAAGGTCATATGAATTTCTCTTGAATGAAGTAAAGCAGCTTTCTAGATTACACCCGTAATGGGTTCAAATGCAATTTTACATTTGCTTTTTAGTCAAAAATGTTGATACAGCAATACCAGTGAACAAGTGCTTCAAAACATGTCACTGTAAAATAGTGTACAGCCAAATACATTGCATTAATACAATTTGCTGTTCATTCAATTTTGCATTTTGTTAGTGCTTGATGTTTGGCATTTGTGCAGTTATGATCAATGTCAGGTTTGGGTTGTCTTGCTCCAGGGTTGCAAGGATAGTTTACTTCACTGTATTGCTGGTCAGGGTACAGCTACATTATGATGTTGTCAGCTTTGTCTCCATGATAGCACTCTCACCTCAGTCAGGAGGTTGTCTGTTCAAGTCCCAGTCCAGAGACTTTGACCACATAATCCAGGCTGACACTGCAGTGCAGTACTGAGGGAGCGCTACACTGTTGGAGGTGCCATCTTTTGGATGAGATGTTAAACCAAGGCCCCGTCTTCCCTCTCAGGTGGATGTAAAAGATCCCATGTCCTGGCCAATATTTTGCCCTCAACCAACATCACTAAGAAACAAGATTGTTTGGTCATTATCTCATTACTGTTTGTAGGGCCTTGATGTGTGCAAATTGGCTGCCGTGTTTCCTACATTGCAACAGTGACACTTCAAAAGCACTTCAGTTGGCTGTAAAGCGCTTTGAAGAAGAACGAATGAACTTGCATTTATATAGCGCTTTTCACGATCTCAGGCAGTCCCAAAGTGCTTTACAGCCAGTGAAGTATTTTTGAAGTGTAGTCACTGTTGTAATGTAGGAAACATGGCAGCCAATTTGCACACAGCAAGATCCCACAAATAGCAATTTGATAATGACCAGATAATCCTGTTATTTTTTTTAAAAAGTGATGTTGGTTGAGGGATAACTATTGGCCAGGACACTGGGGATAGCTCCCCTGCTCTTCAAAATAGTGCCATGGAATATTTTACCATCACCTGAGGGGGCAGACGGGACCTCAGTTTAATGTCTCATCTGAAAGACGGCACCTCCAACATTGCAGCACTCAGTCAGCCACCTTGAGGTTATGAAAGGCAGTATATAAATGCAAGTTATCTTTCTTACAATGTAATTTATTTATTTTTATGAACCAGTGTGCTAGCACATGTTGCTAACAGTTTCTAATCTGTTCTTATTTTGGGATCTCTTTCAAATACAACTCTAAAGCAGGTACTCCAATGACAAGTAAGTTCTATAACTTAGTTCTAAAAAGTCATGCAGACTTTATTCGGCCATTTATAAAAAATGTTATAACCCGTTCAATTGAGCAAACAATGCATTTTCAGTCAAAAAATCCTTCCCAAACAGTTGTCTTCGAATAAGTTTCTAAATTTCAACTTGGTCATTTCCAAGGTTACTTATACAACTAAACATTGCTAAGTTGTATATTTTTACACAATCCAATCAGAATAAACTCACATTTATCTTTTGCTGGCTAACTTCATTTCGGCATGTTTCTCAGAAAAGGAACAATCATCAAATGAGACTCTTTATTCAGAGGACTCAAGTTACCAAAATACATTTTCTTTAGCAATCTTGAAAATTAATGCCAAGGTAAGAAACCAGTAACTTAGTCTCCAGTAATGGTTAAAATTCAGGTCAGTATCTGGGAACAGTACCAGGGATTGCATACATGGCCAATATCCTGTCCCCTAATGACAGTATACAGTTGAGTCAGTATCCTGTAACCTAGACCCCATCATGTCAGAATCTTGTAGACCAGTCCCTAGAGATAGCCAGTAATCCAAAACCAGGAACAGTAGTCAGAGGTAGCATCCTGTACAGACCCCAGCACAGTATTAATGCCTACTGAGACTGCCCAAGTTCATTTGACATAGACCTTTACAGCTAACATTTTATGATGAAAAGTCTCTTCCCAGTCTGGGCCAGATTTTAACACAGGTCCTAGTATTGGCCTGCTGCACTTCTTATTCCTGAAGCTTTATCCTGTAATGTGAAGATATCTAAAAAGGTGGCCTGGTAGAGCTCAAGATTATGAAGTGTTATGATCAAATAGTAATAGATTATTGTCTTGCTGACCAATGAAAACAATGAGTGCGCACAAATTGAAGATGTCCACAAAGAGAATTAAAGCTATAAAAAAGTTTACATAGGAGGGTGGTTAGAATGTGAAATTTTCTGCCACAATCCATCATTGGAGCAGAGTCTCTAAATCTTTCAAAAGGGAATTAGTTAGTTGGCAAAAAGGAACATTAAAGAGTGCAGGGAACCAGCTGGCGAACGGGTTTAGACTAGGTACCTTGTGGAGAAGAACACCAGCGTAAACTTGCTGGGCCGAATGTCCTGTTTCTGTGCTGTAGCGATTGGTGATTTTGGTCCTTCCTTCTCCAAAAATCAGCATTTTAAATCAATGTAATTGTAAAACAATGCAATCAGTGGTGATCATCAGTGGTAGAACAACGACTGAGTGCAGGGGTCTATGTTAGTATAACAAACTCCAAATCACTTACAATATAGACAATGCATATATTTAATATCGGACATGGTATGGGACAGAAAATTGAACAGGGACACGTTACGCTGGATCTCTGCCCATTTCTGTTCCTGCATCTATCTTCTGTTGTCACTTCCACTGGATAGAAGCATTTGCCCAATGAGTAACCAAATCAGGTGGTAATGGCAAGATGACTTCATACTCTGTTATTAGTCATAACACTGGATGTAAGGAAGGCCCGTACCTAATAGGTGTCCAGTGGAAACCTTTTATAAAGGTAAAAAGCCCGCTGCAGAGAGTGCAATCAATTGTGGGATGTTGCAGAGGCTGGACTCTTCCCTTTCTCCCTCCCACCAACACCCCCCACCCCCACCAAAAAACGGCCTCTTTAAGCTAAAGGCATCAGAGTCCTGCCGCAGCGTAGATTTTCTATTCTTCACGGTGATGGGCTGCACGGTACATCTAGAAATCCTGTCAGGAGCCCATTAATAGAAGATGTAATTGGGCAGACCCCTCGCTTCACCATTGTACTATGACTGTGGAAGTGTTAAAAACGCCCAGAGAATCGGTCAATGGTTACATCCATTCTTCACCCACCCCGCCCCCAACCAAATGTGTTATTTTCTACTTGTTATTCACCAATGATGCATAAAACCTCTCAATCACACTTCACCCAAAAAAAACTCTTTACAAAAATTACATTCTAGCAGAAAAAAGTTCTCCAAGAAATAACTGCCATGAAACTTTCTCGCACACCAACTATGTATGACTAAAAATAAAAATCAAACATCCGAACATACATACGTACATATGAATTAAAAGAGATAGGCCATTCGGCCCCTCTAGCTGCTTTGTCATTTGATAAGATCATGGTTGATCTAATTGTGACCTCAACCCTACTTTCCCAACTACCTACTTTAACCTTTGACTCCCTTGTTAATCAGGAATCTATCTAACTCAGCCTTAAAAATATTCAATGACCCTGCCTAATCAATCCTTTATCCATGCTAATATGTTACCCCCTACACCATGAGCTCTTATTTTATGTTGTGGAGATGCCGGTGATGGACTGGGGTGGACAAATGTAAGGAATCTTACAACACCAGGTTATAGTCCAACAGTTTTATTTGAAAATCACAAGCTTTCGGAGATTATCTCCTTCGTCAGGTGAGTGAGTGAAAGGTTCTCAAATCGCATATCTTATATTAGGCTGGGACACGATCACACCAATCAAAGGTGTCGTTGGTGTTCAGACAGGTTATCCATGGAAAACAGTACATCCCAGTATACTGAATACACAATGTGTAATCTGACCCATTGTGTATTCAGTATACTGGGATGTACTGTTTTCCGTGGATAACCTGTCTGAACACCAACAACACCTTTGATTGGTGTGATCGTGTCCCAGCCTAATATAAGATATGCGATTTGAGAACCTTTCACTCACTCACCTGACGAAGGAGATAATCTCCGAAAGCTTGTGATTTTCAAATAAAACTGTTGGACTATAACCTGGTGTTGTAAGAATTCTTATTTTATGTAGTAGCCTTTGATGTGGCACCTTGTCAAAAGCCTTCTGGAAATCCAAGTACACCACATCCACTTTATTCACTTTGCTCGTTACTTCCTCAATGAACTCTAATAAATTTATCCTTTCACAAAGCCGTGTTGACTCTGCCTGATTGCATTGAGATTTTCTAAGTGCCCTGCTATAATCTCCTTAATAATAGATTCTAGCTTTTTCCCTATGACAGATGTTAAGCTAACTGGCCTGTAGTTTCCTGCTTTCTGTCTCCCTCCTTTCTTGAATAGAGGAGTTACATTCGCTATTTTTCAATCTGATGGGACCCTTCCAGAATCTAGGGAATTTTGGAAAATTGATACCAATGCATCTACTATCTCTGCAGCCACTTCTTTTAAGACCCTAGGATGAAGTCAGTCAGGACCTGAGGACTTGTCGGTTTTTAGTTCTAATATTTTTTTCAGAACCCTTTCCCTGGTGATTGCAAATGTTTTAAGTTCCACCCTTCCTTTCACAAAAAGATTTATGATTTTTTTTTAAATCAACTTACCCATGAACTTAGCTGCAATGACCCACCACTCCACTTCTACAAATAGCATGACCCATCCTCCAGGCCTCTGAACTATCATGGACTCTAGGTACATCCTCTTCCTCCTTCCCTATTACTTCAACAATGCTCAGCAGGCCGGCTGAATCCCCATAATTAGAGGCATGACATAAACAAGCAAAATGAACATGGATGTAAACTGCTACAATTCCCAAGAGCCACTGCAGTCAGGACTCCAAAATATCCACAAAGGAATGGACTTGTTTCTTAGTATATGCAATGATGCCTCCAATTGGAGTCCAAGTCTGATGAATGAACTCCTGACTTTCTTTATTCCAGTAGTGCTGCAGACCAGGGGATGAGATGGCAATGGGAAAATAGAATGTCTGGTACATTAGAGGGTCGAGATCTTCACTCAAACTGATCTCATGATATGTTATAATTGAAATATCCTTCCTCCTTTCCTCTCAGCCTCTGCACTGAGCAACTCCTCATCCTCAGTAATTTAAATCTTCATCTCAACTCGCATTACCTTCTCTCCTCTGACCTAACTGCCTTCCTGTTCTCCCTAAACATTTTTCTCCATATAAACTCTCCTGCCTATATTCACAGCCACCCTCTTGACATTGCCATCTCATGGCCTCTCTACTCCCTTGGTCTCGATCACAGACAAGGCCATGTCCAACCACTTCCTTATAAATCCTATCCACCAACATCTCCCTACCCCCTTCCAAACACATTCCCTTCTGTATATGACCCAGGGGGGAAAAAAAACTTTCCCCCAAGTAACTTACAACTGCACTTTCAAGCTGCCAACTATCTTGCCTTCAGCCCTCCATTCGCTATCAATCTGCTCAACCACTCCTTCACCTCCACCTTTGATACCCTTATCCCCAGTAAAGCCTTTACTCTCTTCCATCCTGGTCATTCCCCGATATGGCCACCACCTTTGCTCTCTCAAGTCCAAGGGGCACAGACTTGAGCATATTTGGCACATCATTGGCTAGACCACATCAAGCACCATTGGGCCTCACTCTCCTCTGCCAATACAGCTCATTGCTCCTGGAGAGCAAAGATAACCACCTGCTTTTCTCCACTAGCAGTCATCTCCTTAAACCTCCTTTCCCTTCCCCTTCCCCTCCCCCTCTAATAACAGGATCCTCCTGTTCAGCTGCCTCTGCTGTTCTCTTCTCCACCCCACCCCCACCCAAACTGACCACTCAACTTCCCTTCCTGCCCCCCCCCCCCCATGCTAGATGACACTGTAAATGGTTCCCTATCCTCAATTACTGTATTGCTCCCTTTAAAATCTGACATCACCCTCCCTTGACCAATCTGTTCTTGCAAACTACCACCTCATTATACCTTGAACGTATTGTCGCCTCCCAAATCTATGCCCATCTATCCCGCAACTATTTGTTTGAATCTCTCTAAACAGATTTCCACCCCTAATCAAAAGTCATAAATGACATCCTATGTGTCTGTGACCATGGTGCGTTTTCCTTCTTCAACCTCCCTACAGCCTTTAACATGGTTGACCACACCAGCCTCCTCCAATATCTCTCCTCTGCTGTCCAGCTCAGTGGGATTACACTCCCTTGGTAGTTCTTTTACCTATCTAATTATGGCCAGAGCATCTCCAGCAATGATTTCTCTTCGCACCCCGCACTATTACCTCTGGAGTCTAATCTTGGCCCCCCTCCTCTTCCTCATCTACATGGTGCTCCTAGATGACTGTCACTAGTCCTGGAGTCAGCCTCCACGTGTACTTTAACACCCACATCACTTGACTGCTTCACTGCCGCCGGTGTTGTTAGACTACTTGTCCGACATCCAGCCTTGGAATCTGCAATTTCCAGCTAATCAGTCTTAAGATAGAAGCCATCGTCTCTGGCCCCATCACAAACTCGATCATTGCTACTGATTCCATTTCACTTCCCGGCCAGTGTCTCAGCGGAACCAGACTGTTTGCACTCTAGACTCGACTATTCCAATGCTCCCTTTGTTGGCTCCGCATCCTCCAGCCTCTGTAAACTTCAGCTCATCCAAAACTCTGCTGCATGCATTCTCTCCCGTTCCTCCATCTGGGACCTCACAATCTGGAATGTTCTGTCTGAACCTCACCCATTCTCCACCCTCCTCTCCTCCTTTTAAGACTCACCTCTTCAACCAAGCATTTGGTCACAGCTAATATATCCTTTTTTAGCTTGGCATCCACTTTTTTTTAACATATGCCTCTGTGAAGCACCTTGAAACATTTGTCCTACGTTAAAGGTGCTATATAAGTTCAAGTTGTTGTAATTGTTGGAAAATGTCATAAGAGCTCTCAATGTTCAGGTAAAAGGAGAATAATCACTCCATCAAACTGTGTGGCAAAGTTAATCAACCTCTTTCTCCAGAGACAGGATATCAAAAGGTATCTTTCACAATTGAATTAAGCTGTCAGTCACCTGTAGGACTACCTGGTTCAACAGACTCTCACCCCTGGTATGTTAGCAACCCCAATTAATTAGCTTTGTCTCAATCCTGTGATCAGGTTTGTAAATCAAGTTTGTTTAAAATGCAAATTAATGGGTAGCAAATGATAATCACAACCAATTCCACTAGATTATACTTAACTCCTCCATTCACAAAATAATAGAAATTAGTGAAGCATCATATCTTCTAACATTCACTTTGCATCAGTGTTTTAACAAAGTTTATAGTGGAGGTTGAACCCCTGATGGAGCTTCCATGTATCTACCTCATGGGTTTGCAGTAGAATAGAAAAGGAAGAATTAGTCAACTAGCAAAAACTGACAAGTATATTTCTGTCTGAGCAAAGAACTGTAAATCAACCCCTTTCTCCTTAGACAAAGACATCAGAATGTACCTTTCATAATTGAATAAAGCTATCAACTGTAGGATTTAAAACATCAATTGCCTGCTGCAACAGATTCTCACCCCATGTATATCAGAAACCCCCAGTGATTAGCTTGGTCTCCTTCCCATGATCAGATTGAACTGTTCCTAACACCTGGATGGACTGGGTGCCCACTCTCACTTGCTGAGCAATGGGTGATAAAGCTTCTGCTCAACCTGTCTGGCACAAATCTTACATGTCCTCTCAAATGTAGTTAACTCCAGAGAAGAAAAGAAGTTAAAACTCACTTGATTTACACAACTATGAGCCATAGATGGTGGGATGAGAGAATTTGTATATTCCAACTAGCCAAATTGTACCCAATCAGCAGTAATCAAATCAAAGTGATTACCAAAATCCCATGAGCAGATATAAAATATAAAGTCTTGTGATTTGAAATATGACCAATCTCCCCTCCAACATGCAGTTCTTTGAATGTTTTGTTAGTGGCTTGCTCCTTTACTTGGTTCCATGCAAGAGGTACAGAACAAATAACTTGATCAGCTACAGCAAAAGAAACAGCCCTCCTCCCATAATGACCCGCCTTAACCTATGTATTCTGACTTTTGTCAGGCCATTTTGAATCCATGGTTTCTTGCAAATTTAATTTTCTAATGTTTAAGACTGGGCTTTACCTTTTGGTGGTAGATCTATCATAAATATTTTGGTCGTCAGATATAGCAGTTTAACCCTAAAGTTTAGTTTATTAGCAAAACTGCAGATGCATTTCATTTATCACAGGAAAACATGCAAAAACTTCACCCACAGCTGCACGTTTCCTTATAGCAAAGGAAGTGTTATGTTGATGTGTAAAGTATTAGTCTTCCATGTGATGGAGCCAAATTTAGTCAAGCTAGCCAGTTAATATTGTAACTCTGATAAACCCACCTCTTAACAGCATTAGCTAAACAGAGTGGAAAACATTTCATTGCATTGTTTTAGCTGGTCACAATCGAACATAAAAAAGTTTAAGACCCAGTCTACTTGTGCTATGACCACGTTATGGGCCAAGTTGCAGAGTTTCTCAAATGTTATGTGCACCATACGCCATTCTATGAACTAACATGGTCTTGAATTGACAGCTCCAGCTACAATGCACCAAGCTGGCCTCAATTTTACGTCAAAATTTCCCACATCAGTTTTTCTGTACTACTACAGCAAGATTTGATTGAGGGCTTGAAACGTTCATAATATATTAGATTACCTGCTGCAAGTATGGAGGCCCTGGTTATTTTGAATGCAGTTCAATCCTTGCATCCATTGCCAGCTGCCATTTGGCTCTCTCTACCCTGAGACAAGTCAAGTTTTTTTTTGTAACAACTTACTATGTTGCAGCCTCCTTTTAACAAAAGTGCTTCCAGAGGGCAGCTCAGTACAAGAGTGAGAATAAAACAAACTTGCATTTATATAGCACCTTTCACATCTTCAGGATGCTCCAAGCACTTCACAACTAATAAATTACTTTTGAAGTGTAGTCATTGTTTTAATGTAGGCAAACATAGCATCCAATTTTCACACAGCAAGATCCCACAAACAGCAATAAGATAAATGACTAGTTAATCTATTTCTGGTGGTGTTAGTTGAGGGATAAATGTTGTGCAAGAAACTGGAAAAAAATCCCATGCTCTTCTTCGAATAGTGCCAAGGGATCTTTTACATCCACCTAAGAGGGCAGATGGGGGCCTTGGTTAAACGTCTCATCCTAAAGACAGCATTTCTGATGGTGTAGCACTCTCAGTACTGCATGGGGTGTCAGCCTAGGTATGTGCTTTAAATGGTTCCACCACCACCTTCTGACTCAGAGGCAATAGTGCTACCACTAAGCTAAGCTAACAATTCAGTTTAGCTCAGTGATAGCACCCTCACCCATGAGGGAAGAACACAATCAATACATATGGCAATAAGTTCCCAACCCCCCCATTTTGATGATGAATGAGGAAGACCATATCTAGAGTAAGTTATATAACAATCACTTTCCAAATTAACTATATTTTGCAGCTCCTTTTTTAAAATGGGTGGTACCCATGCACTGGATGGCATGGACTGATAGATCATGGTATAAAACCAAAAACTTGGCTCAATTATCCTGGAAGGCGCTAACTGTGGATCAGATGCTTCCTGTTGAGGAAACAGAGATTCATCTCTAGGCTAGTCTCGCACCTTCGAGCATCTGTTTTTCGGAGCAGCAGAAGTGGAAAGAGATTACTTGCTCAACCATCTCAGCCAGGGATGGTGCGCAATATTGAAAGAAGGATGGAAGATAACGAGGTAGAACATGAAGATAGGGTTACATTAGAAAAAGAAATGCAATTTGGATAATCTGTTCATTAAGGTTACAAAGATAAGAACAGATAAGGAAGATGGATATTAGACCCATCTAGCTCATCCTTCCAATAGAAATCTAATCTCCGCGTTCCCCCCCCCCCCGACCACCACAGCATTCAACAGTCTCTTTGTCCTTCAGTCTTAAATCCTTAAACAACAGCACAGTTACAGATTTTACAAAAAAAATACTAGAATACTGCATGAATACATTGATGGTAGATTTCTACTCATACAACAGTTTACAATTGTGAATATTTATAAGCAGCGTTTTGACAGCTGTGTGCAGTTAGAAGACATTATGCAATTTTTGGGGAGACCCTGGTCAATCAGCAAACTGGGGATGTGCTCGTGGAGACTGTCGTCATTGTGTAAGGGACCGGTGCAGAGATGCCTAGAATATGTGCTTTCAGTCCGAGGTGGTAGGGCTGACTCTGTAGTAAAGGAATAAAGTAGCACTTAAACTGTAACTCTAATCACCTGATGTGCTACATTGATGGTTTCCCTGCAGGAGATAATTGATTCTTTGTCAGCCTAATTAGGCTAATCAAAGGACAATGGCATTTTATAAAAAGACAAGGGGAAAAGAGAGAAAAAAAACAAAAGAAATAGAATGGCCTGTAAAGTGCTTAAGTGGAAAAACAGGCGATGGTTAAATGGCAGAAGTGATATAAGCATGAGACAATAGGGTGCATAATGAGAGAAATCAAAGAAATCATCCACCGACCTTCGGGTAAGCGTACTCCAAGGCGGCCTTCGAGACACACGACAACGCAAAATCGTCGAGCAGAAATTGATAGCCAAGTTCCGCACCCATGAGGACGGCCTCAACCGGGATCTTGGGTTCATGTCACGCTACACGTTACCCCACCAGCGAACAAATGTTATCTGTTTTTAATATAATGGGTCATTTGCTGGCTTTCTCTGCCTTCCGGATGTTTCTGCCTCTCTCTGTTTTTTTTCCTGTTTGTTTTTTTGTTGAATGTGTATTCGGGGGTTCTGCAGGTGACACCTCTCTGTCTGAACACGGTGATTGCCTTGGCAACGGGCAGTTTCAGGGGCATTCTGTAAACACCATGTATTGTTCTATATGTATAAATGCGTAGGCTTCGAGGAGCTCCTGAACATTTACCTGAGGAAGGAGGAAGTCTCCGAAAGCTTGTGAATTTAAAATAAAATTGCTGGACTATAACTTGGTGTTGTAAAATTGTTTACAAAAGAAATTAAAGACATACAAGACCTCGTCTACAAATAGCTGAAAGGATGGGGGATAGGGAGGTGCTAACATTTCCGGGGAAGGAGCAGGTTGGTGCGCACGATGGGACCCCCTGGTCAGAATACCTTACTGCATCCTTCATGTCTGTTAATTGTATCCATGTGATTTATATCAATTAGTGCTAATTATGCAGTGAATTGCCCAGAGTGAAGATGCAGAGTCTTTGAAATGACGCATTAAGACAGTAGTTCTGAGGAAGAGGATGAAGATAATGATGACTGAACAGATTATACTGGTTACATGGAGTTTTAATCCTGTGATGAATGTATTAATTGCACATTCCTTTAATTGTGTGGTGTTAGATAGTGCATGTACTTCAACTGTATGCAAGGTAGATTGGTTAAAATGTTATCTTGATTCACTAAGTAGTGAAGATCAACGCAAGGTTAAGGAACATAAAAGTTCTACATATTGTAGGTTTGAAGATGACAACACCTTGAGGTCACTCCAGAGAGTGGTAATTCCATGTAAGATAGCTGGAGTAGCCATTTCATAAGTACGGCTGTAGTCTCCAGCGAGATACCAATGATTTTAGGTAAACCTTCCATAAAAAAGGCAACAATAAAACTTGACATGGAACACGATGAGGCAATCATCTTTGGGAAATCGGTTGATTTGCTGTTTACCCAGCCAGGGCATTATTGTATCCCCTTAATAAAACCTGATGTTTCTCATCAGTGTGTTAGGCAATTATCAGGTGATGAGAGAAAAAAAGTAAATTGTCTTAAAGCTAAATAGACAATTGGCCCACCCTACTTGCAAAGTTTAAACATCCTGCTAAAAGATGCAGGTGTAGTTGATGAGGAGTATACAAGGCTTATAGAAGAGATTAGTAAGAACTATGAAATCTGTAAGGAGTATAGATGGATGCCCTCACGACCAATTGTAAGTATTCCATTAGCACGTGACTTTAACGAGGCAACTGCCATGGATCTAAAGGTATGGGACAAAGACAGAAATGTTTTCTTCTTACATTTTGTTGACCTGGCTCTGAGATTTAGTATTTCTACACTAATAAGGAGAAGGTTATTCTAGATAAAATTATGGAAATATGGATAGGGTCTGGACTTGGGACACCAGAAAAATTTTTGACCGATAATGGAGGCGAATTCAATAATGCAGAGTTCAGAGATATGGGTGAGAATATGAATATAATTGTCATGAATACAGCAGTTGAGAGCCCTTTTAGCAATGGTCTTTGTGAAAGGAATCATGCCGTGATTGATAACACGGTGCATAAAATTTTGGCTGATCGAACAGTGTAAATTGTCAACTGCCCTAGCATGGGCAGTTCATGCAAAAAGTTCTCTTCAGATGGTTGGAGGATATAGTCCTTATCAATTAGTCTATGGACACAATCCCAAATTACCTTCTGTCCTTGTTCTGTTCTTTACCTCCTGCTCTAGAAGGTACTACAATTAGTGCCATTTTTTCTGAGCATTTAAATGCTATGCTTATGCAGGGAGATAGGCTTGTATCAAGGCTGAGGCATCAAAAAATTCATAGAGCACTGAGGTATCGTATTAGACCATCTAAGAGAGTTCAATTCAGGAGATTTGGTATACTATATAAGAGAGAGTCATAGGGAATGGAAAAGCCCTGATAAGGTATGTCATGATGGTAAGACAGTACTTATCCAACATGGCAATCAAACTGTTAAGGTTCATTATAATTAATTCCAATTAATTGTGAGTAAAATCTCACACCCTGAGCAATTGATAGAAGTAAACGAGACACCTTCTGCCTCAAATGATTATGATTTTTTGTTAAAATGAGGTTCGTGAGGTACAGACTGAGGTAGATCAAGGGCTGGACACTGGTAATGTCAGTGATCAAGAAACACATGACAGAGCTATCACATTCACAGAACAATTACCCAATTCTATAAGTGCAGGCAATTGGGACTAGCTTAGTGGTATAAACTGGGCGACATGGACATGTTGGGCCGAAGGGCCTGTTTCCATGTTGTAACTTCTATGATTCTTCTATGATATGTTCCAGAAGGGACTAATGAATGGAGGGATGCAACAATTTCAGGACGTGCAAGCAAAGCTACTGGTAAGTTTAAATTTTGGTTGAATGTTCATGATGGCCATACAGGTCCATGGACTGGCAGAATAGGGTAAAAGAGTGGAGAGTATGAAAGCGATCGAACCGGAGATAAAAGAGGGAGATCTCACAGTAATAGTCCCTACAGACATAGAAGGGAAGTAGCAGACGTAGTTTGACTAGGTCAGACTATAGAACAGTCACGTAACAGAACTAGGAGCAGAAGTCCTCATGATCGTTAAGATTCGGTGGTTGCCAACAAACATGAGGATAAACGAGTAAGAGGCAAAACAAAGGGAGTTAGATAGTTGGAAAAAATTTGGAGTTTATTCTGAGGTAACAAATAGGGTCAACCAGCTTTGTCGCATTGAAGAATTCCTTGCAGGTGGGACTTAAAAGACTAAAGTGAATTTGGTAGCTTGGGGTTTTGAAGAGAAACTTGGTGATACAAATGTTCGAGTGAATTCTCCCGCTGCTAGAAAGGTAGTCTTAATCTTCTTAACTCTTTTGGCAACATGTTCATAGGAATGTAGGTCAATTGACAAAGCTGCATTTCTGCAGGGCAATACTTTTCAGAGAGGTGTTTCTGAAACCGCCTAAAAAGCCAGCAGATGCTGAAGGAAAACTAAACAAATACTTCTATGGCCTGAATGATGCTTCCAGGGTATGGTATTTTTCAGTGAGATCTGTTTTGCTGAAAATAGGTTGTGTTCAACTAAAAGCAGATCCCACAATGTTTTATTGGTACCATAACAGAAAACTTCCAGGCATCTTCATAATGCATGATGATTTTTTATAGGGTGGTACTGCGGAATTTGAGAAATTCGTCATTAATAAGATGAGAGTAGAATTTTAAATTGGGAGTCAGGCCTGTGGGGCTTTTAAATATATTGGTTTAGAAATTAAGCAATTGGGTCTGATATAACTTTAAATCAACAGTCCTATTTAAGAGGGTGTTACTCCCATCCCAGTGAATCATACTAGATCATCACAGAAATTGGTCAGTTGAACTGGTTGCGCTCTCAGACTTGACCAGATGCTAGTTTTGATGTGTTGGAGTTAAGTACTTCAATGAAACACCCCATAGTAGAGAATGTTTTAAGGGCAAATAAAACATTACGAAAATTAAATATAGATAAATGCGTATTAAGTTCCCATCCTAGGTGACCCAAAGAAAATGAAGCAAGTTATCTTTAGTGATGTTTCACATGCTTATCTTCCTGATTAGGTATTTTAGTGTAGTTGGTTTCATAGTGTTTCTAATGGGTGAGAATGGTAAATGTTGCCCTTTAGCTTGGGAAGCTAAAATAAAAAGGTTGTTAAAAGTAATCTGGCTGCTGAAACACTGGCTCTTGTCGACGCAGTGGATATGGGATTCTATTTCTCAAATATCTTGAGACACATCCTGTGCAATGGGAGTACTGAAGATAGTATACCCATTGAATGTTATGTAGACAATCGTTCATTGTGGGATAATGCTCACATTTTTCGTAGCGTGTACACGATTGACCTTGCTGGCTTGAAACAAATGCTGGAAAGGAAATCTCAAATTAAATGGATGGATTCAAGCCATCAACTGGCTGATTGTTTTACTAAAAGAAATACATGCATGAAGAAATTATATGGGGTCTTGGAGAAGGGGTGCTTCACAATGCAATGTTTTGAATAGTAAGTTTTTCAGAGTATGGAAGATTTTGACTTTTAAAATTTGTTTGTATTTTATATAAAGTTTATTTTTTATGTAGAGAAGGGAATCTGTTAATTGTATCTGATCAGTGTTAATTGCATTCAGGTGGTATCAATTAGGAACTCCTGTATCCATTTATAAAAGAGCACTGAACTAGGGTGTGGTGTGTGTAATGGAGATCTCTGAATAAAGGCTTGAAGCAACTGAAGACTAGGCTCTAGTATTCTATCCTTCACTTGGGCTATCCTGTTTGTAACAATGTCGGCCTACTTTTTTCTTCTACAAGGCTCCCGGGCCAGTCTTCCAAGCTTCTCCTTCACCTGTCTATCCTTTTACCCATTCACACACTATCTCGTAGATGCCTTTAATTTCTGAGGCCACCCCCCACCCCAGAATCAGAAAATCGTACTGGTGGGGTGGCGAGCACTCTTTTGTATCAACCTGCTTTTTACTTCTACCAAGCTCATGGGCCAGTTTTTCATTCTTCCCTTTCATCTGCCAATCCCCATCCTTTTTGATATTCACACATTCTGTCCCGTATGTCTAATTTCTTTGATTTCTCTCACTATACACCCTATTGCTCTTGCTTTTATCACTTCTACCATTTAACCATCTCCTGTTTTCCACTTAAGTACTTTAAAGGTCATTCGATTTCCTTTTTCTGTGTGTGCGCCTTTTTAGCCTCCCCCTTGTCCTGTTGCTTTTTAAATGCTGTTCATCTTTCATACTCAAAAGGTATCTTGTCTGTTCTCTCCATAGATGCAGACCGAGCTGTTGATTGTTCCAGGCAATCTGTTTGTTTCAGGTTTCCAGCATCTGCAGTATTTTGCTTTTTGTTCAAAAGGGCAATGATACCTAATTGCACCCACAGGCTAAAAATACTTATTTTACTGCAGTAAGGCTAAAAGCAAGCATGTGATGTTCTCCCCTCATTGGCTGCACTCAATATAAATGGATCCAATTTCCAATGTTCCAACTGCATTACAGACACAAGTTATCCTAGGTGTAGCCATATGCCATTAGTTCTGATACCTCTTCAACTGCTTCACCAAGCATGATGCCTGCAACATTTTGGATGTCATTCATGGATGTGCCCAGGACCATTCTGTGATACAAAGAAATTCCTTACTGGAAGTAAATCCCTTTCTTTTGGCACCAGGTCTCACTCTGGGGCATCCAATGATTTTGCCACATTTTAATAAGTAGTTTTTAAAAAAAAATGGCTCCCACAGCTGTGAGTGTCATGATACATAAATGTAAAGAATGGCAGCAGTCACTAAATAAAAGCAGGGAAGGGAGTGTTGCACAGAGGTCACTCCAAAAACCAGAAGAAAACAAACTCAATGGAAAAGTTCCCAAAGGATGGCTGCTTAGTTTTATGGGCAGTAGCCGTTTTTGCTGTTCCATTGCCGTTAGAATAAGGTCAGGCAGATAAAACACAAATTTTAATACAATCTGTAAGAAGAGATGTTTTTACATTACTTTTATATCTAACAAAGACAAAGCAGTAATGTAAACAGAATTGGTTTAAATTTTGTTTTCGCAAATCCTGTCCTTTCCTCTCAATGAAGCTGATAACAACATTGGAGTGGATGAGATTCAGAGCCGAAGAGATTGTACTGTATGGATAGGCACATTTAGATTATTAAAGAAATAAGCAAGGTGGATAATATTGATCTTAAAATGGTTGTTAGGGTTAAAACACATTGGCTTTTAAATTACAGCAGGGGGTAGTGTAAGAAAGGAGAGTGCTGCAATATAAAAGGCAATAAGTTACTATAGAGCATTCAAAGGTTTTGTACAACAAAGCTATGGCTCAGGAAAAGCAATGATGGGAAGTAACAGTATGGTATGAAAAGACACTAGGCCCCTAATCCCTGTCTAGCTATCTGTTCAAAGAACTGGGGGTCATAGAACATCCAATAGTGTTGCATCCAGCAGGAAGTAGAAAATGGTATAAAAAGTGCTCCAACATTTGACCCCGTAGGAATTTTTGCTTTTCCAACAAGACCAGGTACGTGAATAGGCTTGCATAAGCCACTCACGATTTACCCCTAGAAGTTTCTGCACAGATGGTTTCAGACCTGGGGCTAAATGTGTACTATACCAAATGAAATGTTAAATGATGAATGTTTTGAAGAATAAATGAAGTTAATTCTCAGACATATTACTGTCTCTATGCTTTTTTGTACAGATTCATAAAGCATAAAGAAGGAATTACTCCAACACAATCCAGTTTCAATCATCTCTTAGCAATCACTATAAATTGCTGCAAAACAGATTGTATATATAGTGCATGATTTTGGGATCCTGCTGAGCACAAAATGCCTGGAACATAACGATCACCGCACTTCAAAATAATTCACTGTGAGAGAGGCAAGTATCTGAGGAACGTCACAAGATGCTATATAAATGCAAGTCTTTATTTCACAATGAATGGATTGCACCTTTGAAACTAGTGGTTTAAAGAAAATAATCTACTAATGTCATAGCTACTGCAACTCACTTGTGCCCAAGAATAGCCACTCGTTGGTTCTACATAGAATCCTGGTCTCAATCTGTATCCTCTATAGTCAGGTACGAAAAATAATCAAAAAGGCTAATGGAATGTTATCCTTTATAACTAGAGCGCTAGAATATAAAAGGGACGATTTTGCTACAGCTATACAAAGCCATGGTTGGACCATATCTGACGTACTGTGTACAGTTCTAGGCACTGCACCTTAGAAAGGATATATTGGCCTTGGAAGGAGTTCAATGCAGATTCACCAGAATGTTACCAGGGCTTCAAAAGGTTAAATTATGAGGAGAGATTACAGAAACTAGGCTTGTATTTCCTGGAACATGGAAGGTTAAGGGATGATTTGATTGAGGCTTTTAGGATTTTGAAAGGAAGTGATAGACAGAAACTTTATCTGCTGGTGAGGGAGTTTAGGACAAAGGGACATAACCTTAAAATCAGAGCCAGGCCATTCAGGAGAGAAGTTACAAAACATTCATTGATGCAAAGGGTGGTAGAAGTATGGAAATCTCTGCCACAAAAAAGCAGTAGATGCTAGCTCATTAATAATTTTAAATCTGAGATCAATAGATTTTTGCTAGCCGAGGGTATTAAGGGATATGGAGCCAAGCAGGTGGATGGAGTTATATTACAGATCAGCCATGATTTCATTGCATTGCAGAACAGGCTCGAGGGGCTGAATGGCCTACACCTGTTCCTACACACTATTTCTACAATGGAATGGGAAAAAGTTGCTTTGTGAATACATGCAGAACATACAAAGTAGGGCATTCTTCTCCCAGCAAAAGGTCAAATCTGCCTAGTGTCACCCATTTGGTTTAAAAAAAAACAATTTTCACAGTTACTAAAACAGTGTCACATCCCAAAATGAATTCTCTACTTGTGTTACTCTGATTGCAAATGCTAACACATTTCCCTGATTTTGACAGGTATGTGGCAAAAAAAGCTTAATTTATGGTGAACATAGTCTGGAAGGGAAGAATGGGTCAGATTTACTAGTAGGTTGCAAACTTTATATCTTATCAATGGAACCTCCTCCTACCTCCGGTTATATGAATGCAGGGGTGTAACTAAACACGTGGAAACTTAGTAGTCTCCACTCAACACGTGGCTCTTTTTAGCCGTGATTCACACCACACTCCAAGAGAAATAATTGCACATGTCAATCCAGCTTTAATATTTGGCGAGTGACCTTTGAGACATAGAAAAAAAGACTAGGTAAATATTCTCTTCTGAATAATATTTTTTAATGGGAGTTGTTTTGCCTGAAATTTTACCATTGCATCGTTAAATGACTAATATTTATTTATTGCTACCCACAAAAAGGCATCTTCAATTGCTTTCAATAAACAATCACACCTAGAATAGATACAGATGGAAAAGCATGATACAAGGAGGAATGATTACAGCATCTTGTATATATAATGAACATATACTAACTGCATCCTTTCTAAAATTGCATTACAAATAGTCTTCAGTCACAAGCATAACTTTCATCATGCAACAATACCCTCAACCTTTTAACTTCACAATATAGCCACTCAATCTTATAGGTGAAATTACAATTTAGAAGTGACACCCTCACTTGCATTCTCCAGATGAAACGCATAAATTTACCATCTTTTGCCACAGCCAAAACAGGACCATGGCTCCAGTCCTGATGTTTACTTTAGTGATAATCAAAATCCTAATAGCTTTAATAACCAATGCCTCCACATCACAAGCTAAGTAAACTGACAAACATGAACTTTATTTAAAAAGACACATGTCCACTTTACACTGCAAAATTTTCCAAATGCTATTCAAAAATGAAACTCTTGTTCTAAAGTAGGTGGCAACTTCAGGTACACGTGAACTGCATATACAGGTTGGACAAACTTACATATTGGCAAAAAAGTTATAAAAACAAATTGCATGATATTTTAATTGAATAAGCAGCACATAATTTTTGTGTTCTTAACAGGAAAAAAGATTGGCCCAACAATCAGTTTCTTTTTGATTGATGAGAAAATGAATAGGTTCATCTAATTCCTTAATCCACTGCTCTTTTCAAAAACACATCCTGTTGTCACAAACCCATTTATACTGGCCAGTTCAATGAGCTTCTCTGGTAACTTATTCCACAACTCTACTACTACCCTCCTTACACAACTTCATTTTTTGATATGTGAGCCTTTCTGTATTCGTTTCCATTTACTACTAATCTTTGCTCTCCTAGCCTGCCTGCCTCCCTCCCTCCAACCTTCACAAACTTCAGCTGATCCAAAACTGTTCCTCATATCCTATCCTGCACTAAATCCGGCTCACCTGTTCCTACTAACCTACACTGACTCCCGGTCCTCCAACACCTGCAATTTAAAATTCTCATCCATATGTTTAAATACCTTCATGGCCTCGTCCCACCTTATCTCTAAACTCCTTCAGCCACCCCAGAACTCCACATTCCGCCGACTCTGGCCTCGTCAATCCCCACTTCCTTTCACCCCACCACTGACAGCCATACCCTCAGCCGTTGCCTTACGCTCTGGAATTCCCTCCCTAAAAGCTCTTTGCCTCTCCACTTCCCACTTCTCCTTTAATAACTTGCTTAAAACCCACATCTTTGACTAAGCATGGTCACCCTTCCTAATATCTCAGTCCATGGCTTGATATCTATTTTTGACCGATTAGGCTTTTATAGAGTACCATGGGACGTTGTTCTATGTTCCAGGTGCTATATCATTTCATTGCAGTAAATGATTTTATATTGTTCGGATGGTGAGGAATACATGACATCCCTCCCATCACAAAAGCTCATTAAAGGAATAGCGTTGAGACTGATTGACAATGGACATCTTTTATTTATATATTGAGATTTCAAAAAGTTATCAACCCTCCCCCTCTTTTAAAAAAAGGTAGTGAAAAATTGAAAAAGCCAGAAATCTGAAATTAAACAGAAAATGCTGGAAATCACCGCAGGTGTGAGTGTCTGAAGCGAAAAGATAAGTTAACATTTTGGATGGAGGCTTTGACCTTTTAAAAAACTGAGAAACTCTGGGGAAGCAATCACCTGTGAAGGAATTTAGCTGCATTGTCACTTTGCCTTCTAATCAATCAGTGAACCATAAGCAATCAGAACTTGTGTGGTATGCCAAAAGGAATTATAGTGAGAGTGTATTCTCTGCAGAAGATATCTCGTATGGTTTCTGTATCCTTGAACTATAAGCAACCTTATTTTTTCAGAAGCTGTAGTATATCAGTAGTATTAGAGAGTGATACCATAGAAATGTATTTACATGGTCACTCTGTAGAGAGCACTTGTCGTTGTTTCCATTTATTAGACATAGCTACCATAGATTGGACAAGTATTTTTATTACAGCACAACAAAATGTGATTTTTGCCACTAACTGGTAACAGTATAATGTTCTATCCCTATAGGGTGACTTTTTAAAAAGAATTGCTGTGAAAGGGAATGAAAATGGCTGCTTATGGTTCCAATTCCTGAAATACATACTGCTCCCGTTTCTTCTAAGGAAGCTTCCGTCAGCCCATATGTGGGCCACCTGGCCAATGAAGTATTCATTTAAAACTTGTCAAGTTTAAATGTTCCTGCTCTTGAGATTTGCCTACTTTTCCCTCAAACCAAATCCATGACTTTCAACCTTTTATTTCCACCACCCCCCTATGACTACTCTCTTGCCCGAACCATAAAAATCACATAGCTATAATACACTACTGACATCAGTGTAGATGGCTTGATGAGGTCACAAAAGCATACCTTTAAATTGCTCAACACCTAAACCACAACAACCACCAGCTTCAAAACACACTGCAACCCATGTTATTCTTTATAGGTACAGCTGGAGTTCATGAGCCAATTTAAAGATCTGTGCATATTTGTAAACCAGCATTGCTGAGCTCTCTCCTGGCCACGACATAGTGATTTGTAGTTGCATGCTACGGACCACGAATCGCTGTAGCTGCTGGTCTCAAACCAATTATATTTATGCGAGTGCATATACAATGCGTGTACTGTACAAATCAGTGCCTTCTGGAATGGCTATTGCTGATATTTTGATACTAACTTTATTTTTCTGAAACTCAAAGTTGCTCACACACGACAGATTGAATACCTACCACCGTGCTAAATGAGATAGATTCAGAACAGATCTAGCATCTCAAAACTGGGCATCCATGAGGCATTGTGAGCCAGCAGCAGCAGCAGAATTGTATTCCAGCACAATCTGTATCCTCATTAAACCAGGGTTGATAGAGTGAGGAATATGCCGGGCCATGAGGAGTGTAGAAGAGCATGCCAGGAGCAGCACCAGGCATACTTCAAAATAAGGTGCCAACCTGGTGAAGCTACAACACAGGACGCCATGCATGCTAAACAGCAGAAGCAACACGATATAGACAGAGCTAAGCGATTCCACAGCCAACGGATCAGATCAAAGCTCTGCAGTCCTGCCACATCCAGTCGTGAAAGGTGGTGGACAATTAAACAACTAACGGGAGGAGGAGGTTCTGTAAGCATCCCCATCCTCAATGATGGCAGAGTCCAGCACGTGAGTGCAAAAGACAAGGCTGAAGTGTTTCAACCATCTGCAGCCAGAAGTGCCGATTGGATGATCCATCTCGTCCTCCTCCCGATATCCCCACCATCACAGAAGCCAGTCTTCAGCCAATTTGATTCACTCCATCTGATATCAAGAAACAGCTGAGTGCACTGGATACAGCAAAGGCTATGGGCTCCGACAACATCCCAGCTGTAGTGCTGAAGACTTGTGCTCCAGAACTAGCCGCGCCTCTAGCCAAACTGTTCCAGTGCTGCTACAACATTGGTATCTACCAGACAATGTGGAAAATTGCCCAGGTACGTGCTGTCCACAAAAAGCAAGACAAATCCAATCCGGCCAATTACCGCCCCATCAGTCTACTCTCAATCATCAGCAAAGTGATGGAAGGTGTCATCGACAGTGCTATCAAGCGGCACTTACTCACCAATAACCTGCTCACCGATGCTCTGTTTGGGTTCCACCAGGACCACTCTGCTCCAGACCCCATTACAGCCTTGGTCCAACATGGACAAAAGAGCTGAATTCCAGAGGTGAGGTGAGAGTGACTGTCCTTGACATCAAGGCAGCATTTGACCAAGTGTGGCAGCAAGGAGCCCTAGTAAAATTGAAGTCAATGAGAATTAGGGGGAAAACTCTCCAGTGGCTGGAATCATACCTAGCACAAAGGAAGATGGTAGTGGTTGTTGGAGGCCAATCATCTCAGCCCCAGGACATTGCTGCAGGAGTTCCACAGGGCAGTGTCCTAGGCCCAACCAACTTCAGCTGCTTCATCAATGACCTTCCCTCCATCATAAGGTCAGAAATAGGGATGTTTGCTGATGATTGCAGAGTGTTCAGTTCCATTTGCAACCCCTCAGATAATGAAGCAATCCGTGCCCACATGCAGCAAGACCTGGACAACACCCAGGCTTGGGCTGATAAGTGGCAAATAACATTCATGCCAGACAAGTGCCAGGCAATGACCATCTCCAAGAAGAGTGAATCGAACCACCTCCCCATGACATTCAACAGCATTACCATCGCCAAATCCCCCACCATCAACATCCTGGGGGTCACCATTGACCAGAAACTTAACTGGAGAGCCATATAAATACTGTGGCTACAAGAGCAGGTCAGAGGCTGGGTATTCTGCGGCGAGTGACTCACCTGACTCCCCAAAGCCTTTCCACCATCTACAAGGCACAAGTCAGGAGTGTGATGGAATACTCTCCACTTGCCTGGATGAGTGCAGCTCCAACAACACTCGAAGCTCAACACCATCCAGGACAAAGCAGCCTGCTTGATTGGCACCCCATCCACCACCATAAACATTCACTCCCTTCACCACCGGCGCACAGTGGCTGCAGTGTGTACCAGCCACAGGATGCGCTACAGCAACTCGCCAAGGCTTCTTCGACAGCACCTCCCATACCCACAACCTCTACCACCTAGAAGGACAAGAGCAGCAGGCACATGGGAACAACACCACCTGCACGTTCTCCTCCAAGTCACACACCATCCTGACTTGGAAATATATCGCCGTTCCTTCATCGTCGCTGGGTCAAAATCTTGAAACTCCCTTAACAGCACTGTGGGAGAACCTTCACCACACAGACTGCAGCGGTTCAAGAAGGCTGCTCACCACCACCTTCTCAAGGGCAATAAATGCTGGCCTCGCCAGTGACGCCCACATCCCATGAACGAATAAAAAAAATACTAACCATGTGAAAAACACATACTTTCCCACTATTACCTGAAGATATCCCAATTCCATGTTGTTTGCCTGAGTCTACATTGTACACACTACAAGAATCTTCATGAGATAAAAAGAAAAACTGCAAATGGAGGAAATCTAAAATCAAAACATATTGCTGGAAATAAGCAGCAGATTCATCAGCATCCGAAAAGACGAAGGATCTTTTCTGACTGAGGGCCCCCTCTCAAACTGTCATTTATTTTATTCAGATGTTGACAAACCAGATGTGCATTGGCTACAATTTCTGTTTTTGTTTCAGGAATCTTCACTTCTGGGGTCTAACTGTCACTTTCTCATATTTGCCTTGTTTCTTTCTCCCAAATTATTAAAATAATTATGTAATGGATTCCTGGTTTCCACTATTAACATGTACAACGTTTGAATGTGGATTCTGATTGCAATTGACAACCATTTCAAGGATATAAACAAGTAATGCCACACTCAGCATGTCAGTAAGCATTTGGAAGGAGAAAAGATGGTTTCAATGTATCATCCTCCGCCATTTCCGTCACCTCCAGCACGATCCCACCACCAAACACATCTTCCCCTCCCCTTTCAGCATTCCGAAGAGACCGCTCCCTCTCCGACACCCTGGTCCACTCTTCCATCACCCGCTCTCCTCCCCACGATACCTTCCCGTGAGTGGCAAGGAGATGCAACACCTGCCCTTTCACCTGCTCCCTTCCCACTGTCCAGGGTCCCAAACACTCCTTCCAGGTGAAACTTGTACTTCTTTACTGTATTCGCTGCTCACGATGCAGTCTCCTTTACATTGGAGAGGCCGAACGCAAATTGGGTGATCGCTTTGCTGAACGCCTCCACTCAATCTGCAAGTGTGACCCTGACCTGCCGGTCGCTTGCCATTTTAATTACCTGTCCCACTCTGAACTCAGCCTCTTACACTGTTTTAATGAATCTCAACGGAAGCTCAAGGAACAGCTCCTCATCTTTCGATTAGGCACTTTGCAACCTTCTGGGCTCATTAATTTCAATAACTTCAGATTATAACCACTGCTCCCATTTTTTCAGACAGCAAGTGCCGGTAATGGTTCTGCTGTTGCTATTTAAAGCTCCTCCAGACCCATCTTGTGTTTCTTTACTTGTCCCATTACCACCCTCCTTGCCTTGCACCATTGTCCCTTTTGACATTTAATCACGCCTGCCCTCCACCCCATCACAGACCTTCCCTTTTGCTCGTTCCTCCTCTCCACCACCTTTCCCTGGCTCTGTACTCCCTTAAAAACTGTTTAATCTTCAACTTCTTCCAGTAATGACGAAGGGTCATTGACCTGAAACATTAACTCTTTCTTTCTTCAGATGCTGCCTGACTTGCCGAGTATTTCCAGCATTTTCTGTTTTTATTTCAGATTTCCAGCATCCGCAGTATTTTGCTTTTGATTGTGAAGTTTCAGTTGTGTACCCTTCAAAAGACTGAAGTCAGTCTTAGCCATCGATCTGAAGAAAGGTGCACATCTCGTTACCGGTGCTGACTGACCTGTGTATTTCCAGCGTTTTCTATTTCAAATTTCAAGCATGTGTAGCTTTTACTCTTTATTTTACTGGAAAGAGTTGCTTTGAGGAATTAAAAGGTGGAATAGCAGCCGTATTAAATATTAAAAAGATTGCTTGAAAGACCATTGTTCCTTTAATTGGAACCCAGAACCATGTGCATAGTATCATTGCATCACATTGTACCAAAACAAATTTCTGTGGGATACAACCATCCCTTGTTCTGGATGCCATTAACATTAAGCAGGTAGATTATAACATTATTTAATGGGTACATTTCAATTATATACAAATGAATAAATCTTACTTTTAAGTTGATGTCCCCACCCTGCTGCTTTCCCAATTCCATGCCAACACGGCATGCCAACCCTGCTGGCACTCCATATTCTGCCCCGCATCCTTCTGTACCAGACCTCAGTTTTATCCTGTCCATCCTCACATGAACCTGTTGCAGCTGGAATCCAGAGCCACCCAATGTAACAGCTATATACTATCCACCCAGTCAAGCTTGTTCAGATTCCCAACTTCTCTCCTATCTGCTGCACACATTTCTCTATTTCCCATTCCAACCCCAAAGCTCAATTTCCCTCTTTTACTCCAGTAAATAGTCTGACAGAATTAAAGACCTCACCAGTACTTTAATGCCAACAGAAAATATACTGTTGGATGCCTAATGACTCAGTGCAGGAAGACAGGGCAATTTTTCTTCTAAATGAGGTGGGGATTTAAACGGAATTTATTTAGCCCACTACTATGGGACACTTGTTTTGTGGAGGCAACCACTCAACAGCAGCAACAAACAGTTGCCACGGATGCCTTTTTAGCTCCAACTGTAGGTAAACTTGTTCAGTATAAGTAACGGGAAAAGTACCTGAAACAATGCTGTATACTTGACTCCTTTTGTAGGCAATGTATAGACAACCCTCCACTGCAGCCTTCATCTACATTCCACACATGGCCTGTCAGGTTCACTGCTTGATCTCAAGTCTCCACCCTGACATCCAACCACTGCTCATGGCTGTTATCCCCACACAATCCTGACTTGCCTTTCCTACACCTGTTACACCAGACCTCAAACACACCCAAGCCTTATACTGACCTTCAACTCATCATGAATCCTCCAACTGGATTACCATTTTCCCCACACCCTTAGCCAGTAGCAATGTCCCAAGAGATGCATCAGCTTTAATTGTATTTAATGCAGTATTGAGATTTGATCCTTTGAATGCTTTGAGTCACAAGCAAATGGTTTATATTTAGATGAATGGTTAGTGGCAAAATTGTGATAAATATGTTTCAATAAAACTGGAAAAATTATGTAGATATGTTCTTTAGAACTGGCTAAACTTCCATTGTTGCATCCTTTATTTTCTTCAAATTAAAGCAGTTGGAAGTTCAATGCACGGAACCATGGGATTGTGGAATGTAGGTTTGATTGTCTCACTTTACAGAACTGTTGGTCTCAGACATGTTGCTGTGAAGAGGTGAAAGAATGGCTGAACAGTTTGCCTGCTGAATCTATGAAGACCAAACAAATAAAAATTGGAAGGGGAAACTGTAGAGTAAAAATTACTCCAAAAACATTTGTCATGTTTGTAAACAAAACAAATGAGGATATCCAAGAGTTGCAAAATAAATTTGTTCTGGGGAATATAGTATGCTTTTTTGACACTAGGTGGCTCTAGTTCACTTCATAAATAAGTGTACTCATGACATCTAGTGGCAGCACAACAGTATGGCATAAACTTCTCATGTAACTTCTATTTGATAAATGTCTGAACTGCATTGAGAAGACACAAATTTCTGAGAAATTTGAAAGTTCTCATTCTAGAAAGATATTTTGAGAAACATAAAGGACACGCATAAAGTCCACAAAAATCACAATACTTTTACAAATACAAACTTTCATATTTCATTTGATGAGTTCAATGTACAGTTGTCTTTCACAATATATCCAGCAATCTAAGTTCTTTAAATTTCAAATATTTTGTGACAGTCGAAAACTCAAAATACATGTGGAAGACAATTTTTAGTGTTGACACTGACTACCATCATTACAGGATAGTGCTCAGGTACATTGTATTAAAGCTCCAACACCCCATCTATTTGGATAGTGCGATGGAGATATATGTCACGGATTCCCCACGCATTAACTTCTTGGCTTTAGCTATGCTTTTGGAAGGAGGAGTCAAGAACCAGTACTAGATCACAGACAAAATGAGTGAAAATCGTACTGAATGTCTTTACACTACAAGTTCCATATCAGTGCACAGATGTTCAAGTTATGCAGTGTAAGTCAGATATTAAGGCCCAAACTAACTCTAAAATGGAGTGAGATTTCCTCCTGCAGGCCGAACCTTGACTCCAGATTACACCAGTGCTTCAGTTATAGTGTCAAAGTTGCAATGCAAATACACAAGTCACACAGATCACTGTCGGGTGCCTGCTATTATTTAGAAGGCAGCATTGCCAAGGTCTGGTACTTGCCACTTCTTCCAGTTGAGGCAGAACACAAAACATTGAGAGGGGGGGGGGGGAACAGTGGAGACGTTACAATCAGATTTCCTTCCCTAACTCCCCATCTTTTGAAAGTGGAAGTTAATTCTAAGATGTTTTGTCCCCCGGTCATCATTTTTCACATGAGCCTGAAGGCTGTATGATCATGGGGCCATCATAACAGCAGTTTGCTCTGCGCTCGCTTATTAGCCACATAAAAAATGCACTTCCGTCAAGGGTTACTGTATAGTGATAAGGAGTAGTAGGAAATACATGACCAATTATTCCCTTCATCCCTGGTAACACTAAGCCCAACAGTCATGATCCTGCTGCTAATCTGGATAAGATCAACACAGACCCAAGATTGTATTTGAGACCTTTTAAATCTATGCAATTCAATAGCAGTTTGTATCATGCATTAATCAACTGTGCCAGAGGAACTTGTAATTTTCTTGAATATAAACTAATCGCCAGTATTCGTTGTCATTCATGCAAAATTTTATCTTCCTAGCTATGTTAGCTAGTGTGCAGTCTACTAATTATAGCAGTCTATACAATGCCCAACATATAATTTAATCCATTGCAATTGTCACATGATTATACTTCATTATATTAACAGATGGCCTGAGGTTATTGCTGGAGTGTTCTGAGGTCTTTTAGGTCTGTGCGCGGATTAGTACATGCAGCTGCAAGACTCATGCACATCAACTTTCAGCGGCAAACCAAATGAAGAAGCCCTCTTATTTTTCTTGATCACCATCTGAAGAGGCTCTAACTGGTGATGGGGAGGTGAGCTAATGTGGCCTCAGTCCATTCACATTGGGTCCCTTGCCAGCTACTATTTCTTTCCCTATTCTATAAGTAGATCGTCCCAAACACTTTACAGGTGTGCTTAAAATAGCACTATTAACACAAAACTCCTCCCACCAAAATTCTAGATTTTCATTTCTAATAATGTCATGGAAATAAAGCAGGAAGATTTATGAACTTAACGTCATTAACACCAACTCTGTTGGCCCTGGGTTTTCATTTTGCAACGATGGAAGATACCGGTGGTAATTAAGAGAGTCAACTGTAGCAAGTGTGGTTAAATGGCTTGGGTGTAAACATTAGAGATTGGTCTTTTTGTTCGATAGAAATCCGGATTAATATGTTAATTTCTTTTCCCTGTCAACCTGATGATGGAAGTACCCGCATTCACGATTCCTTTTCAAGATTATGGGTTAATATTCGACAAATACTCAGTCTGTGCATCTCTCGATAGGTTAAGCTGAAAGCCTTTGGGAATATATTATCCAACATACAGGCATTAAAAAGCAACACCTGTGCTGCCGCTAAAATAGCTAAACTCGCAAACAAACAGGAAGAAAGAAAATCAAGACTAGGTTTTTTTTATGCTGAAGTGAGCCCACACAAAATACTTCGATTCGCGCTGTGGCTCAGCAGGTGGCAGGTTAATATAATTGACAAAACAGTTTGAATTAACAACTTTTCTTTTTTTAAAAAAGGGAATTTAGAGAAATCAGCCCCGTGGGAGTTAGATCGCCATTATTTATATAAACCTCATCTTTAATAGACCCAACATCCCAGGTTAGGCGAGGAAAGGTTACGCTGAAATTGAAATAAGGGCATAAAACAAGGGAACGTGACCTACCGTATGAATTTCCTTCCAAGGACAGTACGTTTTTATTTCTGTCTCCTCTCCCCTCCCCCGTTATTTCAACCGTAAAAACCAAATAACCATTTGACCCTGTAACACTTATAGGGGAACTCAAGCAACGCAAGATACATTTACAGTGATGAGGGTAATAAATGCTTTTGGCTGGCACTAGAAAGTGATCAATTTCTCGTTTCTTCCATCCACGTTCAACAGGAACAGTCGAAAACAATGACTTGCAGTATGTTTACTGCCACTGCTGAGCGGGTATTATTTCAGGTCATTTCACCCTCAGCACACCATAGTTTCCTTACGTGTTTTCGTATATCTATCTATTTAACGATGGGGATTTAAATTGCTCTTGTTGGGGGACTAGTCTTCGCTTTTGAAGGTCAATGCATGTAATGTTAAGCCAGATCCTACCACCGTCTCTTGTCGCTACTCGTTGTGCAAAAGGGACTGTCAACTGTTTGACAACCAGGCGGTTTATCCTCATCGGCTACCAAACAAGCTTGAATGCAAATCTACAGCAGTAATGTGCACAGACCCTCTGGCTACCTGTCCTCTGTCCTTGAAGGACGTGGGCTGAATGGAAATCGCACCAAGCCTAAGAAGACCTCTCCGTATGCCCTTACTGCCATGAAGAAAATTGCAACCGTAAACCTTCCAGTTAATGCAGACTCAAATGTCCACAACTAGTTAAATGCCCGATACATTCGCCCCTTCGCTTTCCATGTTCCTAATCCGATCCGTTATTTATCTGGAGTTCGCTTGTTGTGCAGGTGGTACTACCTCTTTCTCTCCCTCCCTCCCTCCCTCCCCGCCGCAACATGAAAAAAGGTGGCATATACACGTACAGAAAATGGAGCACGGATTCCCTATCGAGCACATTACACACAAACACATCCACCTGCAGCACAGGCAGCTCCTACCACACGGCGGGATCTGGGACCGAACAGGTGATCAAACAAAGGAACAGGTGGCCCGGCCCCCCCCCACCCAGACTTTTAATCACCTTTCAACGTCGCAATTAGCAATAATCAACACACGTTTTATTCAGAGATAGGAAACAGGAGAGAGGCAGGTGTGGGAAATGCATTTTTAAAACGAGCCCCGGATTGATGCTATTATCCACTGAAATCCTTGCTATGACTGAAATTGGAAGAGGCAAACCTGCTGGGAGAAGTGGCTGTACGAAGCACGTTGGATGAGAGGCGCGGTTTGTAGACTAGTGCCCTCAGCGGCACGCGTGTGTATGATGCTGCTACTGAGCTACTTCACTAATCCATCTCGACTAAAGCAACCTACTTAAAACTATCTGAAATAACGTTGCTTCGGACCGTCCAAAATATTTTGCATTAAAATGCACCATAGCCAGCAATCAAAAGCGTTCAGTGTTTAAATGCATCAGAGCGTTAAGGAGGGAACGGTTTAAGTGAGTGCTGTATAAATATCTATTCTGCTCGTCAGTGTTAAATTAAAATGAGACTGCATCGAGGCACCTTTTACGATTACACTATCGACGGGGCTTAGCAATTAAAATGCCCCCAGTACTCTTAAAGACAACAAGCAAGTGTCAGAGGCTGTACCGCGCACTCTTATCTAGCGCTCGGCATATCTAAAGACAAATGTTTGGATAAGCCAATAGCTGACCCGTATCCAAGTTCTCACTATAGATTTCTCCATGCATTTCCACCCGAAGCTGTTACTGAACAGTCAGTTCAAAATTCAACGTACGTGGTTTACCTGTAAAATTCTAATTACAGTAACATTTAAACCAAATACATGCATGTAACAGCAATGTGCGTAATTGCTAAAGATTATTTCACACTACACCCAAAGCAATTAGGATTGGTGTAAATCCCTTCAGAGCAACTTTTCTACCCAATTAAAAGAACTGCAACCAATATATTGCGAGAACTCCTCTCTCAAACTTCGCTGAACTCCTTCCTCATAAAATCAACAAAGATCAAAAATGTTCATCCTAAACTTACAGCACTTTAGGCTGTTGTATTATGACCTAGATGTGAAAAAGAGAAACAAAAAGTATTGTTCCTGAAGGTGCTGAAAATCTACTGACCTTGACAATGAGGATGTGGAGGACAATGCAATTTAAAATATTAAGAGATGGGTATGGACCGGGGGCGGCGCGGCATATACCACCTATATAGAAATCACATGTAAGAGACCTTGCAAAATACTGCTAGGCGATATGAATACAGTGCAAGGATCGCTTAAAATGTAGCCTCAAATCCAATTCAATAAGGAATACGTTTAAAACAAGTGCAACCGCGAAACCTCAACACTAATATAAACCTGCTGAGCAGGTCAGAGGCCACACCGCAATAAACATTTGACAGCAATGATCAATGCACAAAGTCCATACACACGAAAGGACATATTAAAACAAAACAAAAGCATCACAATATTAACTAACAATTGTTTCTTTCCTCTGTAACACCAACTAATAACTGTTTGCCGTGATATCTCTTTCAGAGGCACATGCCGAGCGCGCTGTGGTATCGTCAGTTCAAACACTCCTGGGCATATTTTCATTAAACTTCCTGATTAAAGCTCTCTCTCACACACACACACACACACACACACACACTAGCGGGAAGATTCCTTTTGGCGGACGAATAACACGGAACAAAACAGCACCTTAAAAGCGTCTCGCGAAGAAGAGGATCTGCAGACTTTGGAGTGCGACAGGTTGACCGAGGAGATAGATGCAGCAACAAAATAATGAAAGGGGGGGGGGGGGGGAAATCCTATATTCCATTGTTAACCAAAATGCAAAGCGAATGATTGCAACCTTAAAAATACTTAATTTCCCCCCTCCCTCCTTTCCTCTTACCTTTCGGAGTGTCCTTGAACATTTTTGTTTCTCTCCGGGAGTAAGTGTCCGTGGTTTATTTTTCTATGTGCAGGAAAGCGAGGAATCAGTGAGCGGCGCGTTGCATTTTTGAGACATACACATACAGTGAGAGAGAGCAGCGAGGACCGGGCTGGAGAAGCCTCCTCCAAACACTTTCACTGACTCCGGCTCACTCCCACGCGCTGACAACACTGCCACACTGAGGCAACTTGCGCGAGCCTCCCCCCGGGCGCGTGCACGCACACAGGTAGCGCGGCAGTGCACGCGATCACAGCACCACACCGCCAGCTTAGGAGGGGAGGGGACCAAGAAGTAAGGTAGGCATCCTGGACCCATAATATAATAACATTATAATTTAACACTTATTTTTGGGTTTATTGGGGTTTTTTTTTGCATATGAACACACCCTAACACACCCTTATAAAAGGGGAGGGGGGGCCTAAAAAAAAAGAAAAAAAAGAGGAAGAAAAAGTAAGGTGGGCATCTTGGACTGATATAATAAAATTATAATTTGACATTTTTAAAAATTTATTGCACATGAACATACCCTAACCCCCCCTTAAAAAAGTAACACACACAAAAAGAGGGCAAAAAAGAAGTAAGGTGGGCATCCTGGACCGATATAATAAAATTATAATTTGACACTTATTTTGGGGTTTATTGGGTTTTTTTGCACATGAACACACCCCTTCTTATAAAAGGGGGGCCTAAAAAAAGAAAAAAAAGGTGGGCATCCTAGACTGATATAATTAAATTATAATTTGACATTTTTTGGGGGTTTTTTATATTTATTGCACATGAACATACCCTAACCCCCCCACCGCCTTCTTAAAAAAGCAAGGTGGGCATCCTGGACTGATATAATAAAATTATAATTTGACATTTATTTGTTTTTTTTTATTTACTGCACATAAACACACCCTAACCACCCCCCCTCCTTATAAAAGGGGGCCTAAAAACACAAAAAAAGAAAAAAAAAGTAAGGTGGGCATCCTGGACCGATATAATAAAATTATAATTTGACACTTGTTTTTTGGTTTACTGCATATGAACACACCCTAACCACCCCCCCCCACCCCCGTTCTTATAAAAGGGGGGCCTAAAACACACAAAAAAGGCTGAAAATAAAAGGAAAAAAAGTAAGGTGGACATGTTTGCAAAGATTCTTATCAGCAATCATTTATTTTTCTTTTCCATCCTGCACATACGTCTTTGGAAGGTAGAAACTAAAACTGGTACTTTTTGATTGGACTATAATGTATATGCATGTGTGTATTATATATATATATATGTTCACTTCCTCTGGTCAACTGGTTAACACTTTTTGCCTAAAATTGCTTTGTGAGTTATTTTATTTTCCGACAATGAAGTATCTTTAAGTGGACCCTTAGAATAACACCGGATTGCCCCAGTGTCATGAACCCCGAAAAACTAACAAAGTGCCACCATAAAAAATAATTTTTGACACCAGTAATAAACGCCCAATCATACAAGTTAAATCAGAATGCAATTATCCTCATCAACTATGCACTCCAGTCCCTGTGGCACCCACCGGTCGCAAAAAAAGCCTCAAGCGTACCAACAGACACTGTGTGCACCCTCTCCAGAGTCGCTCGGGCACGGAGAATGCCGCGGAAGAGAGGCAGACAGTCGGAGCGACCACCACTACTGGCCGCATCTAGCCTGGATCTGTAGATGGTACCAACAATTAAGTAAATTTCTGTCACTGCCAAATGTCTAACCCGTTCCCTCGCCTCCAGCTCCAGGAGTTAAACAGAGGATTGCTTAAAGCTGTGGTGTTGCACATTGGCTCCATAGTTAAGTATGAGATGTATGTGTTAGGGCCAATGGATGTAATATTTATCTAATATACAAAAGAACATAATGGCTCAGTGGGTACTACTCTTGCCTCCGAGTCAGTAGGTTGTCAAGTCCCACTCCAGGGACTTGAGCACAAATTCTACGCTGATACTCCAGTGTTGCAGTGTTGGAGGTACCATCTTTCAGAGCAGACGTTGAACCAAGGCCCCACCTGCTCTCTCAGGTGGAGGTAAAAGATCCTGTGGCACTATTTCGGAGACGAACAGGTGTTTTCTCCCCGGTGTCATCGCCAATGTTTATCCCTCAACCAAAACCACAAGAACAGATTATCTGGTCATTATCACATCATTGTTTGGGGGACCTTGCTGTGTGCAAATTCGTTGTCCCATTTCCTACTGTACAACAGTGATTACACGTCTAAAGTACTTCATTGGCTTTGGGACATCCTGAGGTTGTGAAAGATGCTATATAAATGCAAGTCTTTATTTTCTTTACATTGAAGTTTGTCTTTTCGTTTCTTTTCACTTTCATTTATGTAACGTCCTAGCACATTTTGCAGAATGATCTCAAAGCATTTCAGACAAAATTAATACTTTCAAATGACCGTTATTATGTAGAAAAATTTGTCTGTCATCTTACATTCAGCAAGATCCCACAAACAGCAACAATTATCTATTAATCTGTTTATGGAGGAACAATGGGGCGGGGGGGGGGGGAAACATACTCCCTCAACCGGACAGTCATGCTCACCAAGGCCAGGAATGCCACTGCTGAGTGAACTGAACAAATGTTCAATTTTGGCACCCAGCTTCAGCATCAAGCAGGACCAGAGTGAATAGAGCACAGGCTCAGTGCAGAGTAAAGTCCCCTCACTCCTGTACTTTGATTTTTGTGGACTGTGATGGCCCCGTAGTGCTGGTATGTGTTGCTGCCAGATCACTGGGAGCTATCTGTAACCACTGATACATGATCCAACAATTTTAATTTAACTTGTTCAATGTGCTGCAGCCTTACACATGGTAAGTCAAGACTAATGTAGTCTTTAGGTGAAGCTGAGTTAGAGGGTGGGGAAATAATTAGAGTGGGGCACCCAGATGTAATTGAGTACCCATTTTAAAGTCATACGTTCTGTTCTTTTTTTGTATTACTATTATAAATTCATATTTCCACATTTATAATGGAAACTTGCCACACTGTAATATATGCTTCCATCAGTGGTGGTGCTGGAAAAAGTTGACAGGAGGTGTATGCAAATTGCATGATTTTTAACATGTTACTAGTAGATCTCCTGTGGTGTTGCTTACATTAAGTCAAAATATATGGTGTTTTATAAAAATAGGGGTGTCATTCCACATATTAAGAAATACTTGCATTTATATAGCATCTATCACGACCCCAGGATATCTTAAAGCACTTTACAATCAATTAAATACTTCTGAAGTGTAGCCACTGTTGTAATACAGGAAACACGGCAACCAATTTGCACACAGCAAACTCCTACAAACAGCAATGAAGTAAATGACCAGATCATCTGTTTTAGGTGATGAGGTGTTGGTTAAGGGATAAATGTTGGCCAGGACACGTGGAGAACACCCCTGCTCTTCTTCGAATAGTGCCATGGGATCTATAGTGCAGTACTGCACTGGAGTGCCAGCCCAGGTTATGGGCTCAAGCTCACAACCTTCTGACTGAGAGGTAAGTGTGCTGCCATTGAGCCTCAGCTGACACTGTCCACTGACTTGTAATGATTACATAAGTTTAAAGCCACTGTTATTAAAATGCATTGAGATTTTTGGGAATTGAATTTTACAATAGTGTTCATTACTCTCTGAAAACTGTAAATAGATGGGGGATGGTCCTGGGTTTTGGCAGAACTGGGGTGGCAAAACTCTACCAGCACTGCTGCTGGAGTTTTCCAGCTTTGGTGGGGGGGGGGGGGGGGTAGGGATCGTGATGGGGGGGTGGCATCTTGATCTGGCATCACTGTGGAGGGGGAACCTGGGATATGGCACAACTGTGGTAGGCATAACTGGGGATTGAATGTGAGGCTTGGCTCACTGATGCATTCTTGGTGTCTGTCAGCAATGAAGGGAGAGGCAGGGGATGGGACTGGTAGCATAGATGGAGGGGAACCCAATCTGTGGTAGTAGTGGTTTGTGACTTGTTAAGGGGTCTCTGTAAAAAATTGAATTTGATATTTCATGATTGGTTGCTGGACACGTACCCCCACACCTATCTGTGTCTCTATGTCCTAGTCTCTCGCAGCTATAAAGAAAATAAAAACATTCTAAGTACTATCAATAAAATGCGGATGGCACTCAGATCTAGGACCCAGCACAAGTGGCATGGCTAGACGTCATGATACCACCCCCTCTCCTGGGGACAGCTCATATGACCTTTATAGCTAGACTGCTCAGATCCTTGATAATGTAGCGCCTGTATGCAGTACCAGGCTGCCCACACACCTGCTGTGGTGATGCAGCCTGCTGAAGAGTTTTCCTGGGACTCAGAAGGCCTGAGACAAGGGTCACCTTGGTTTCAAGAGGCTTATTTCCGCGACCGGTGGGCACCGCAGGGACTGGAGTGCATCCTGGACCGATATAATAACATTTTAATTTGACACTTATTTTGGGTTTATTGGTTTTCTGCACATGAACACACCCTAACCCCCCCCCCCTCTTATAAAACACAAAAAAACACTATCAAAAAAAAAATCAAGCGTCATCCTGACTGAACTTCCAGTGTACACAAAAAAAAGAGAGGCTTATGATACTACTGCACAGCCAAGCATCACTGGCGTCCTTGACCCTCAGGTGTCACCAGTGGAGAACCAAGGTAAAAACAGCCCAGAGAGGCACCAGAGGTAGACATAGTGGTAATAAGTAACACTTGCAGTAAATACATAAGTGTACTGTAAAACCACTTGTGAAATGAGGTCAAGTGTTCTGAAGTTAGTCCAATCTTTGTTTTTTTATGTTTGAGAGGATGTTTGGAGGCCAGTTTGCAATGGGAGACACAGTTTCTTCTATATCGTCTTACTGAACTATTGTATCCTTAAGCAATCTCTTCTGAGATATCATTGAGAAAATGGTGTGCTCTGTAGAATCTGGTGGAAGGGTAGCTCCTAGTTGGTTTTCTTCTCCTTTGGTGTGACCTAATCCTGCATGCCTGTCATTTCCTCTATCTCATGCTCTTGATCTGCCTTTGTTATAAGGACATATATCGGAATGCCCATAAGAGAACCCCATGGGAAGGGCACCATAACATAAAGGTGGGAAGCAAAAGATTTCCTTGCCTGAAATTGCTGAAAGACCACTTTAAGTATTCTTTATTAGTTGCACAAATGAGAAAGGGTTTTTCTAATTGCTTCAATCAAAGTTGAGGTTTCAAGCAAAACTTGTTGACATTCAGAGCCTGTGAGCTCAACCACTTCCTGCTTGCATATCATGCTGGTAACTTACCCCTCTTTTCAACATGCACAAGTCAGATGCAATTTTGGTATAAATGGCAGATATTTGGGGACAGCAATTTTGCCCTGATTATCCTGTCATTTGCACACACGCATCACTTTCGGAGCAGGCACTTCTTCCAGCAGTCAATTTTGCCAGAATTTAACATTTATTTTAGAATGGGTGTAACTCTGGCATATCTGACTTATGCCCCAAATTCTGGTCCCCTTGCTGGATCTACACCAACTTTTGCAACCCAAAAAAATTCATAATGTGGAGTTCTCTGTGTGTTAATTTATGTCTCTCTCTGATAGTTGATAGCAATTAGAATGTTTAGAACTGTCAACATAACAGGTGACAATCAGACTGCTCCAATTGTTAACAGAAGCCAAGTGATGACCAGGTGAGAAAGAGGTAAAATGCAAATTTGAAAAATTAACTCAATTACAGTGAGGAAAAGACACTGTCTATCTGGAGAATACACTTCCTGAAGTTTATAAAAGCTATAACTGATGTCATCAGTAGTCTCTTTTTCTTCTTACTGATACTCATACAGACAACCTATTTGTTTAAAAAAACACAATAAACCTCACTTATCAAGAAAAAAACTCAACGTAAATTTTATCTAAATAAAGATTTTAAAATTTGTCCTCTAACTTCAAATAATTTTGAAAAACCTTTGAGCAGAAATGGCCCAAAGCTAAAGAAAAATAATCTATCAGTGCAGCTGATTGAACAGTATTGATGCATCCTTAGAAATTAGGTAACTGAACATGTTCAGACAGCACAATCCAAATTTAATTCATAGAGACACAGCTCTGGGCAACAATATAAAGTTCAAGCCTAGGTTTTTACGAAAAGCTACAGGCCTTCAAGTAGAAACTTTAATGAAGGCATTAAAACACACAAAAGGCTATTCAATTGATAAATGTAATCATGTTATTGTGAAATGTCATTTAAAAAAAAATCTACTTTGTTTAAACCCTTATTTTGGACTTGTCATTTCAGTTGCAGAAAAAAATGGCAAACGAACTAAAATGCATTTTGAGTGGGAGCCTGGTGGCCAGATTGCTTAATCAGAGCATCTACATAATAAATATGGGCATTGAAATTTATGATGAGAAAAGTTGACAAAAAAAGTGTGACAAACACATTACAACAGGAAATCAAGTTGTGCAGATAGAAAGTGCATGGAGACATAAGATTTTAATAAGATATAGGTAGATTATTAATGTTTTTTGTTCCGTAAATTCCAGATTAGACAGACTATATCCCTTCCATCCAAAAAAAGTTTTTGCAGGGTCCATTGGTTTGTTCAAACAGAACATTGCCTCATAGCATGGATGAAATGTACAATAAACTACAACTTGCCTTGGCAACAGGTCTTAAACTAAGGATAAGTAGAGCAACCCCTGCTGCACCAGCATAAAATTTGTGTTTTCTGCACCAGCTTTGTGGTCTCTCTGAGTGAGATTTCCAATTACAGGCTGAATTACCCTTCTGTGTGGCTACAACCACTAAGAACCGGGTTGAGACTGCCCACATGAAGAATAGCTACGAGGGTGAGGTGCTGGAGGATTGTCTGCATCCATGGAGCAAGAGAAGTCGGGAAGAAAATCAAAGAAAAAATGATTTCTTCAGCGTGTATATGTATATATTCATGACTGATTAGAAAGAAATGACTTGTACTTATTTAGCACCTTTCACGACCTCAGGATGTCTTAGAGCGCTTTACAGCCAATGAAGTACTTTTGAACTGTAGTCACCATTGTAATGTAGGAAACGCAGCAACCAATTTGCACACAGCAAGGTCCCAGAAACAGTAATGAAATAAATGACCAAATCATCTGATTTTAGGTGTTGGTTGAGGGATAAATATTGGCCAGGACACCAGGAGAACTCCCCCTGTTCTTCTTCGAATAGTGCCGTGGGATCTTTTACATCCACCTGAGGGCAGAAAGGGCCTCGATTTAATGTCTCATCCTCTAACAGTGCAGCACTCCCTCAGTATTGCACAAGTGCCAGCCGAGATTATGTGCTCAAGTCTCCAGAGTGAAGCTTGAACCCACGATCTTCTGATTCAGGGGCGAGAGAGCTACCATGGAGCCAAAGCTGACACCATTATATATTACTATATATATATATATATATATATATTTGTTATAATCAGCCTTGATTATATATATCATAATGATGGGTTAGAACATGAAAACACAATAAAAATCACAAAAAATTATAAATCGTTACACCTTGAAAAGTCTGCCAGGTCCCTTAAGGTAACTATTTTCAATTTACTAATACTAAAATGCCATTCATGCATGTTAAACATGATATGATACTGCCCTTGGAGTGCAAATAATTATAAAACACTTCTATCAGTATATCATCTGTGTCACTATACTGATAAACAAACAATGCTTGTTCAACTTTCCAAAATGTGTTTGCTCATATTTACTTTAGTGTAACATATCACATGGTTAGTGATGCAAATTTAAAGTGATTTTTTTCTTATCTATCTCGTCATTTTTTTGTGCATGAAAAGCTTTTGCCGATCATCAGATGTCTTTGCTGGGAGGAATTACCCAGCTCAGCAGGGTGATGGAGCCAAATCAACATATACTGTTGAAATAACACAACCAAGGAAAGCACTCTGGATTAGTGATTGTATTAACTGCCATTAATTTAGCTCCTTTACATTATCGAGTACAGTGATTATCAAACTGGCTCCTCCATCAGCACTCACTCTTTATATAATAGTATTTCAAAATGGATAAAACGATATTAAAGTTAATCATAGTTTGAAGCTGATTGTTTTAAAAGGAGTGGTTTTTTTTTAAGTTAGCATATCTATTGAAGCTGAATGAGTTACAGTAGTGATCTCCATTTCTATTGCTGAATAACCAGGATTGTCCAAAGACAGATACTGCAGTAGTTTGGCAAGCACAGCATACATTCAGTCTTTTGTTTCCTTTGACACCCTAAAATTATCATAACTAGTTTAATCACCGTGGAAGGATAAAAGTGCTGGGATTCAAACTGATTCTGGATGTTCAACTCAACTATTGGGTAATTTAAGATGGCTAAGCGAGGACTGAAACTGAACTACTGGTTAAAAGATTTATTTCATTTTTGTTATACCATCCCAGGCCTCAAATAGTCTGGGGACAATTTTCATCTTACACTTAAAAACTGGGTGGTAGAGTGACCAAAATCACTTGGGGGATTGATACACCAACTTACCTTGGAGCTCTGCCCATTTTAATTTTCGGGTGGACCTTGATTGAGGAAACTAGAGCTCTTGCCAGAAACAGGCAGTGGCCTCATTACTAAATGCAAATTGTGCTCAAATGACACAGTTAAGATCCCAACTCCTATTTCACCTCTACCCACATTGCTACTACCTGTTCCTCAACCCATCCACAAATCATGGGTGGTACAAGTCAGAAGGTGGCTATTTTGAGCAGTAGTTAAAGGGATCCTCAACTGCTCTCAGCTGAAACACTGGAAAGTTTTGGGAGACATTTTGCCTGTACTAGATAGAGTTTTTTTACTACTTAGACTATTTTAAAGTGCTTCTAGTGGCTGTAGAATGTTCTGAACTGTTAAGGGGCTTCTGGCAATGCATATTTTTTTCTGGCTATTCCACTCTGGCTAGAAGGTGAGGAGGAGCAGCAAAAGGAGGAAGAGCAAACAGAGGTGCAGGAAGATCAGATGGAAGTAGGCATGCTCGTAGGAATCCTATTCATCCCAACGGAGTGTATAAGCCCAGAACAGCATACCTGCACTTATCTGAGGAGTAATGCATAAGAAGACTGCACTTCTCTAGTGAGACTATCATAAAGATGTGTCATCACCTGTGACAAAACTTCTAACCACCTGCTACAGCTAGCACAGCTTTGCTTGTTGCAGTCAAGCTCACTGCAGCTCTAAACCTCTTTGCCTCCAGCTGCTGCATGGGATATCAGCAACATCAGTCAGTCTGCGGTTCATGCTTGCATTAAGCAGGTCACTGATGCCATGTTTGCTAGAGCAAACACTTTTATCACTTTCCCCAAGGATAACAGGAAGCAACAGGATCGGGCTCTGGGATTCGCACAGATTGCAGACATTCTCCAAGTCCGGGGCCTCACTGACTGCACATGTCAGCCTGAATGCTCCTTCATATGATCCCACAGCTGTCATGATTTGCAAGGAATTCCACCCTATTATTGTGCAACTGGTGTATGAGCACCAGTAGCAAATCATGTAGGCCTGTGCCTGCTTGCTGCCATGACATTTTTATCTTGAACCAATCCTCTATCACCCCATTCTTTGTTTCTGCACAGCAAGTGAGCAGCTGGCTGCTTGGGGACAAGGGCTATCTCCTGCATGACTCCTCTCAGGAGCCAACACTCAACAGCTGAACTGCACTACAGTCAGATCCCATGCCTCAGCTAAAATCCACACCAAGTAGACCGTTAGAGTCCTTGAGCAACAATTCCGTGGCCTGGACAGGTCTGGTGGCTTTCTCAAATACAGCCAACAAAGAAAGTCCTGCAGGATAGTGGTTTACTGTATGCTGCATAGATTTGATCCGCAATGGGGACAATACGTAGAGCTACCATTAGACAAGGACCTTCAGCATAGTAAGCGAGACAACACTGATGACAGAGAGGATCGTGAGGAAGTGGGAGTGCTTTAATACCAGCCTGCAGCCAGAGCTTTTTGTTAGCAGCTCATTGAGGAGCATCAGTTGAACATTCCCTACTCCCCTGTATTACTAGTCATGTCCAACATCCATCCCAGTCCTTCCAGCCTCCTATAAATTACATCTGCCCAAAGATCAACACTTACTACATATCAACTAACTTGTACGATCTTCAGCCACTACCAGGAAGATTTTCTGCACACAAAGATTTCAAAATGTTTTACGATTGTTCTTAATTACATAAATGCTTACACACCTGGTGTGAGCCCATAGCGACTGTCTTAAATACTCTCGTACCCTACTCACCATGGGAGGTGGAAGGCTGCTGAGGCTCAGTCAAGGGCTCTTGAGATGGTTGATGACATCTTGGAAATTATGCTTGAGGTCCTGTGTCATTTGTAGAACCTAGAAAATGGGCAGAGAAACAAGGATTAGCATGTAAGGGCGAGGATAAGTTGTAGTAAATGAGTGGCAGCACAATGCAGCACCAGGCTGTCGTGCTAAATATGTATGAGTATGTGAGTGCGTGAACAAGAAAGTGGAAAAAGGGAAGGGAAGATGCCAGAACACCCTAATATGTGTGGCCTTTGGCTTTGCCATCTCATTTGCTGCCTGTCCTCTCCGTCAATGATGTTGATGGTCATCTCTTCCATTGCTGTTAACGTTTGTAGTCTAGTGCAGGTGTGAGGCAGCTTTAGTTTGCATGCAGAGAAGATTCAGTAAGTGTAGCTAAAAGAAGGAAGTAGTTGTGAGGGCAGTAGCAGGTGTGTGAGTACAAGCAGAAGGAGGTGTTGTGATTGGAGGTGAGGCATAGGCAGCAGGGGAGGGAAGGATTAATAGTGCTGGGGCTAAAGCAGGGTGGTACAAGGTTGTACAGAGAATAAGCCAGGTGTGAAGGAGAGAATTACTTTGGCAGTTCTGGTGGAGTCATTAAATTTCTTCCTGCACTGCAACCAAATCCATGGAACTATATTACTGGCAGTGACCTGCTCAGCTATCTCCCTCCATTACTACTAACTATTTTAACGGGTCACCCGTCGCCAATCGAAGGGGAAGAGGACCGCCTTCTTGCTCCACAAGCGCCTCTTTGGATTCATTGGGGGGGGGTAAGCCTGGCGGACATTATGCTTCCTATTACTTCAACAAAGTGTATCTTCGCTTTAAGGAGCTGGAGGCTGCCTTTAAATAGCAGCCGCTCCGCCGGGTGTCTTGCATTCCCAATCAGCACTATAAGGAATGTGATTAGCGATAGTTGCATTCAAATAATGCGCGACTGGAAAAGTCGTCTGGACCGCATCGGGCAGGTGAACCAGTCACTCTGCCCACCACTCCTGCAATATGTGCCCCACACGAAAATTTCCAACCTAAGGCTGAAGAAATCATGCGTTTAGAAAGGATATATATATATATATAGACCGGGGGCAAAAAACAAGGTTGGCACTTGCGCAGCTTTGGACTGACCGTCCTTTTATATTTTGAGTGGACTGTCTGAAAATATCTATGATGTGGAGATGCCGGTGATGGACTGGGGTTGACAATTGTAAACAATTTTACAACACCAAGTTATAGTCCAGCAATTTTATTTTAAATTCACAAGCTTTCGGAGATTTTCTCCTTCCTCAGGCAAATTTCTCAGGAAACATTTGCCTGAGGAAGGAGAAAATCTCCGAAAGCTTGTGAATTTAAAATAAAATTGCTGGACTATAACTTGGTGTTGTAAAATTGTTTACAATTGAAAATATCTAAATTGCAGACTGGACACAGAGTGACGGTTTTAACATAGAAGTTTTTCATAAACCGTATCTTTCGGTATATAGGCATTAGTTGTTAAAGTTTTCAATGAATTATTATCGTCAGCAAAGCAAACCTCAGAAATCAAGATGTGATTCCAACCGCCGACCCCGTTCATTTTTGAATGTGGCAGAAGCTGAGATTTTAAAAAATGGGAAATTTATCCCTTGGATAAATACAAAAATCTACCTTTCCTCAATTATCTACCTGTCTTTGGTTCTCCTGTGTAAATACAATGGACAGGCACACGTAACATCTTCAGACCAGACTAAATACAGAAATAAAAACAGAAAATGCTGACAAAGCTTAGCAAGTGAGGCAGCATCTGTGGCGAAAGAAAGAGTTAACGTTTCAGGTCGAAGACCTTTCGTCAGAACTACAGTAGTAAATACGGTAGTTGATTTTTCAAATCTCAGCTGAGCCACTCTTGGTGGTATTATTTATGGCATGCCTGTAAAGTGAATAACAGGACAAGTAACAATACATTTGTGCATGTACCAGTGTAATACTACTCAACCCAGACAGGTGGCTATTTTTACCCTTACTGAACAGAATTCCTCTTTCCCCCCCCCGGATGAGCTGTCAATCTGTGCAGGTGGAGTCTAGCGACTAATGGGACGTGTTTTGAAAAAAAAATTACGATAACAATTCTTGTGTCATGCACCAACAAGTCCAACCGGCTGCGGCTGTGACATGTCCGTTCTGTGTCAGTTTGCACCTGCAGAGTACCGAAGATTAATGGGGATTGTAGACCTCTTGTTAGAAGTTGATTTGGGTCGTTGTTATTATTGATGCAGTGTTAATTGCACTCCAGCTAAATCCGTCCCACTTTGGCAACATTAAGCTAAGCAAGCAAGAACTCTGGGGCTATTGACCTTCAAACTCCTGCCCTCCCCTTGGTTTCCTTACAGTCGTACTATTCCTTGGGAACTCCAGAACCTTGCTCAAATGGTTATTATTTGTTGTAAGAGTTAATGGTGAGTGCTAGCTTCCTATTCGTCTATGAATGACATCATAGCAAAACCTGATCTTGTCCTTGTCCAATGTCCATATGCACATTCTTCCAGCAGAGATCACAGGGTAGCGATTAGGATTTTTTTTGCTCTTAAATCAGTATTGTGTGCTCCCTGGGGTCAATAATCCTGTTCATTCTCAGAGCCAGTGATCAGGATCATGTTAATTAGAACTCCCAATTCAATCCAAGAGTCCTGCAAATGATATTGCAATACCAGTCTTGTATATTTTTCAACCATTGTTCAAATTCAATCCTCTACCCTTGCTCTCCCCTTCCTCCACCCTTTCCACTCTCCAATCTCCTCTCTTCGTGCCCCTTCCCAATTCTCTCCTCTTTCCCCCTCCAACCTTTGCCCTCTCTCCCTCCACTCTCTCTCCTTTTCCTCATCCCCCTCCCGCTCCACCACCCCTTCCTCCTTTGAATTACACCTGCGCACACTGCTATAATTATTCCCTGGCCTCTAATTTTGCTTCACCTGAAGGTGACACTTGGTCTTCATCCTCCGTGTGCAACGCCATGGCCGAATGACTAGTAATATATTAAACATCTTACATTTGTGCACATTCCTTGCCAACCTTTTCCATGACAAATGTCCACATTTATAATGTTGACGTAAACGTGTTATATTGTAATTACACCCTTCTCCCAGTGGAGGCACTGCAGCACCATCACTGGCAGGTGGATGTACTTAAAGTGTATCAACTTTACATAGGTAGTTTCTATTTAAAATGTGGAAATATGAATTTATAATGGAAATATATATAAATAAAGACAGCATATATGACTAAATTACATTTGTGGCCTGGTCCAATAATCCTCCATCCTCTAACTCTGCTTTGCCATAAGACTACACTTGCTATTGACTCCCCATGTGCTCCACCACAGGAGATCAATGGGTATTAAATAAATCCAATAATAATCTGAATTTCTTTGAATAGTTAACATTTTTACTAAAATAATTCCTGTTTGTTCATTTTCTCATCCAGAACTAAAAAGTGGGTCATTATAGCCTGCATGGGGTTTTGGCACTTTTATCAATCAGCACTAATCTGGAGCTGGCAAATACATTGCACCATGGAAAGTTGATTCACATCATAAAACATGGTACTAATCCACCAATTAGCTCCCAATTTCTTTTTGTACCCATCTTGGCTTGATACGTTTGGGACAGGGACTGTTGACAAAGTGTTAACCAATGATACTTTAACGCAAGATTGAATTAAAGTACTTCTGTAGACCACTCTAGAAACTTTCAGTGGTGAAGTAATGATGTTGTAATGGTAATCTATGAAGGCCATTAATGCAAATAAAATAGAGTGAATGAATAATGAATGAATTTCATTACTTAGTGCATGTTTTTAATCGAACATGTCTTTATATAGAAAATACATCATGATAATCTATAATATTTTAACCTTATTTGGAATAGCCACAAATTATGAACTGCAAATGTACTTTTATAAAACATTTACATAATAAATGAAAGTACTATATTTTGGTGAAAAGATTAAGAAAGGAAGGAAAAAAAGATTGTACAGATACCTGGGAAGCAGTAACCTAATTACAGGGCTTAATGTCATAACCCATGATGGCAAAATGCTGTGTTTACGAATGTCATCTGGAATCTGAAATGGAGAAAGACAACAACAAAGGCAAGAACTCAAGAGAGGCATGGAGTAAGATTATGGAATAAATTTTACAAATACTAGTCGATCTCCCATGGTGTTGCATAAAGGAAGTCAGGACTAAATATTAGGTGTGAACTTCAACTTCACTGAGGGCAAAAAACAGGTAGTAGGGAATCTTCCACCCATTATACACCCCTCCTGATTTTCTGGAGTGTGTAATGGGTGGCCAATTCGCTACCACCCATTTTGCGTCCCTGCTGAAGTTGAATTTCACCCCTGTAGTCTTCAGAAGAAGTGTGGCTAGCTGGCGGAGGATAATTGGATCAGGACCTCCAGATATAATTCAGTAGCCAATTTTGAAGTCATACCTTCTGTCCATATTTTTATATATTTCCACTGGAAATTCCCATGTTAATATTGAGAAACTCATCAGGTTGTAGTTACATCCTTCCTTCACTGATGGGAAGGCATAATTATAGCATAACTAGCATACATCGGCAGTTTCCATTCTTAATGTGGACATAGGAACGTAGAATGGTCAAAGTTGACAGGTGGCAGATGAAAACATTTTCGGAAAGCATTTTCAACAATTTGTGGAATCCAGTGGCTTGGTTATGCAATCATAGGGTGACAGGTTTACATAGGAAAACCCATTATAAATGTGGACAAAGGAATTTATCATGGGAGAAAAAGTTGACATAAAAAGTGTGACTAAAAATGTGAAAATATGATGTTAAGCTGTGTAGGCAGCACGTGTGAGCAAAAATAAGTTTTTAATGAGATACTAGTTGATATCCTATGGCATTGCACAAAGTAATCTGGCGAATATGGTCTGTCTCTTACCAGTTTCTGCTTTTCTTCCTCTGCTGATTTCTCTGTCTTTTCCTTCTTTCCCTGCAATTGGGAGGTGATAGGTGTCATAATGTAGTGGGGAGAGGAACCAGGTGGTGTAAGTTGAATTTGGGGTGAGGGTTCTGTGGAAAATGCGACCCCCATTGACTCCTTTCCCATCTCCTCTCCCAATTACGCGTGCTTCTCCCCACCCCTCACCCCTATCACAGTTCCTATTCCTTCATAATTACCCATTCCTCTTCCTACAAACCAAACTTTTTCAGATGACAAATTGTCAGAAAGGAATTCGATAGATTTGTGGGGGAAAGCTGCTTGTGTAATTACAGGTTGACAAGTTTATATAGGCAAAACCTATGATAAATGTAGACATCGGAATTTGTAATGATAAGAATTTGGCACAAAAGTGTGATAAAGTACAACAACAGGAAGTCAAGTTTTGTAGGTAGGAAATGTGTGCAGACATAAGATTTTCAATGATACTAGTTAATCTCCTGTGGCATTGCAAATGGGAAGTCTAGATCAAGCGGTGTCTTTAGATAAATTGGTGTTAGAAGGTGGCAGACATTGGACCGTAGTCAAGGAATGACCGCACTGCTGGAGACCAGAGGGTGAAAGTAGAGGGCGGTAGGAGAGGGAGAGATTAGAGCATGGTATGGAGCAAGGGGGAAGGTAGAGCATGATTAGAGTTGGGGAAAGGAAGCAGGAGGGTTAGAGGCTGGGACAAGGATAGAGGGTGGAGTTGAGGGGGAAAGTAGAGATGGGGTAGAGGCCAAGAGGCAGACAACATTGAGCAGGATTAGAGGCTAGAGAGAAGGAGGCAGGTAAGTCAGATTTAGAGGCCAGGGAGTTGAAAGAAGGAAGGTAGAGCATCGTAAGAGGCTAGAGGAGAGTTAAAGACCAGGTGAAGAAAACAATTGAAGGCTGCCAGAGAACCTAGTGACCAGAGGAACCAGTTACACAGCTGACCAGTAACATCAATACAATAAACCTGTCCAGAGCAGAGTGTGGATGGAGGTGAAGGAAAGGGGATCGTTAGAGAAGAAGGAAGGAGAAAAGAATGGAGGAGGAGAGGGGACTGGGGAGAGTGGGAAGGAAATGTGAGGGAGGAGGAGAAGAAGAGAGCCCGGAGAGGAGGGTGGAGGGGGAGAGAGGAGTGGCAGCAGGAAAGGGAAGAGGAGTGGGGAAAGAAAGGGAATGGGGAAAGGGTGTGATGGAAAGCAGAGAAAACAAGTGATGGGGAGGAGGGAGATGATCAAGTGGAGGGATGGAAGAAGTGGGGATAGAGGAAGTGAAGATCGGAGGATTAAAGGGAAAGGAGTGAGAGAATAGGAAGGGAGGAGGATGGTGAGAGTCGGAATAAGAGGAGGCTATGGAAGATGGCAGGGGAAGATGGAGGAGGAGGTGGTTTATTTTAGACTCTCTGGATAAATCATTCTTGCACAAGAATTACAGAATCCCCTAATAGTAAGTCTACTTATGACCCAAGATTTACATTCGCATGACTGATGTGCTGTTGAATAATGCAACAGTGAAGGATTAGACTTCATATTCTAATTATCATTGATTATATATGTGTATACGCATGTATAGGCGCCGAATTTCCTCAAGGGTTACCCAGACTCCTGCCGTAACTCTGGCAGGAGTCCGGTGGACTCTTGCCAGTGACGCACACATCCCATGAATGAATAAAAAAAACACAGAAAAAAGAAAGGACACGATTATGCTAGGTCGCTGCCGAATCTGGGAGTTCCCAATCAGCCTTGCTAGGGGCACAATCTCCACCTGCCATTTACAAGGCCACTGACATCGCGGGGGGGTTGTGTGGGGGGGGGGCGTTGGTGGAGGAGGAGGAGACAGCAAGAGGTAGGAATTCTCTTTGGAGGGCGTTCCTACATTCCCATCTCAGAAGAGGCTCAGTGTACTTGTTTTTTGTAATTTAGATTGACCCCTTACACAGGAGGCTGGTGGGGGTTTCATCGTGTACACTGGTTTCTTCCAGATGGTGGGCACACACCCGAATTTTCCAGCTGAATGGTGGAGATGGGCACCAGGTTTGTGCCTTAATGTTGTTGGTGCCAACTGGCTCCATGCAAATGAGATGCCCTCCCATTGAATCTGCAAACTCTGGCTGAGTCAGTACTGCAGGGAACAAGCAGGTGCACTCCCAGTGTAACTGCCGGGATCATGCCCTGTGAACTTTCGGGGCCATAGACTTTATTTAGTTATGCCAGAGCACTTGTTACAGAGTATCCCAAAATAGGCTCAGTTTTTTCTATTCGATCAAAAGAACACACTTGTTCCTGAGTCCTGTTTTTAAATTTTATCTCTGATATATAAAGGACAATGGTCTGCAGAAGAGATTGACTTGTCAGATGCATCAGTAAAACTGTCACAATAGCTGCATGATTTGCATCCTACTCTTAGACTTAAAGTGCAAATTAAATCAATTTGGGAGCAGGCCACATAAATGGCTTTATATTTGTGTGTTTCTATGGATCCAATAGACATTAAGTTGGGAACAGTTGCTGTGTTAACTGAAAGTTCATTGTAATATATTTCTAAGCCAGAAATTATTTTTTTAAACATCTGGGTATATGATTGTAACACCAGTTTATTATTTTTTTATTTCTTATGATATATTTTGAATAATTAACACTTTTATCCAGAACATAACGCATTTGAGGAATTTTTGGATCATTCTGATCACTGCCATCATAAAAGTATTAAATTTTGCTTCACCGATTCCTGTCCTGTTTATAGCATCCAACCTTTAATCCAGCAAATTGGAATACAGAAAATTTATGCTCAACGTTCAATGCAGGCGTAGGACAATAGGCCAGGGTAGCAGCTGACCAGTGGTAGTGGTAGAAATCAACGACAGCCAAGAAGGCGCCAACAACCAACTACCTGAAGTGGGAGCAGCAAGAGTGGAGAACAGGCCGATCTGTGGGGGAAGTTCCTCGCATAAAGGCAGGTGACACCAACAAATTTTGAGTGACAACAGGGATTTGGGGATCAGGCGGGAAAGTGGAGTTGAGGCCAAGGATCAGCCATGATCTTATTGAATGGCGGAGTAGGCTCGAGGGGCCGTAAAGCCTACTCCTGTTCCTCTTTCTTATGTTCTCTTGTTCTTATTAACCGGCCGACCGGCGTTGAGCAACAGTTATAAAGATGGGATCGCCTGCTAACGGGAGCAGTGGCAGTCAGAGCAGGAAACGAAAGAAGCTTTGGGAAAGGGGAACAAGTCAGTATCAGAGACCTCTGAATCCATTTCAAATTTTTAAATTCGCAACATAAATTCAAAGAACTTTAAAGTTCAAAATGGTGGCCAGGAATTTGCTGAAAACTTGCGCCATAATAATGGCGTAACTACAGCACATGCCATTATTCTAGCTCAGAAGTTCCAGGAAATTACGGCATGAGTGACTTATGCCATTAGTTACGCCATTCCATAATTTCTTGGGACTTTTGCGCCGCTCCGCCATTAACCCTCGCTGAAAACGGCTTGAAGGTAATTATCATAGCTCTGTTAATTGTATCCATGTGATTTATATCAATTAGTATTAATTATATTCAGGTGGTGCGCATCAATTGGGAACACTCTTGTATCCATTTATAAGAGAGCTGATCTAGGGTGTGGTGTGGGTGTGATGTGGAGCTCTGTGAATAAAGGCTTGGAAGCAACTGAAGACCAGGCTCTAGTATTCTATCACTCACCACCTGGCTATCCAGTTTATAACAAGCTCAGCCCCCATTAAAATTAATGACGATCGGGGATTTGCTGCATTTAAGCCAGTAATCATGCTGCTGCCACGTAGACTGACAAATAATGGCACTGGAGACCTAGCAGCAGTGTGATTTATGTGTTTATTCAAGGTGGTTGCAGCAGGTGTGCCTTTTTTGCTTCTGATGCCTCATTTTTCACTCATGATGTAAACGAGATCAATCCAAAGAGAAACCCAGACTTATTATCATAGATGGAATCACAGTTATCACTACTGTCTGCAAAATACAGGGGGTAATTTTATCCCCTCCACGACGGGTGGGAGAGGGTCGGGGGGGAGGGTTAAATTGTTAAAAATGTGAAACCCGACCCCAATCCGCCGTGAACGCACTTACTTCCGGTTTAACCGCGGCAGGTTGGGGGGACGGCCAAGTAACCCGCTCTGGAGAGGTGGGTCCATGATTTTAATATTCAAATGAGGCTGTGTTCCTCAGATTTTTGCAGCTATTTAAATTTAATGGTTGCCGGCTAGGTTTCCCACGACTCGGGAAACCCGGCAGCTGAAGGGGGTGAGAACTGCCTGTTCCAGCAGGTAAGTGGTTTTCCAGCGCTGCCGGTGGGCCAGGAGGAGCAGGAGTGCTTCCCGACGGACCCCCAAGCAAATCTTCTGCCGCAATCTGCCGACCCCCCCCACCCCGCGATCTGCCACCCCCGTGATATTCAGACACCCCCGTGTTCTCTATCGCTCATCCTCACCCGATCTCTCCCCCTGCGATCTCCCCCCGCGAGCTTCCCTCCCGTGACCACCCCCCCTGATCCCCCCCCCACGCCTGCGATTTCTCCCTCCCTTCCTCCTCGCTACTCCGCTCCGAGCACCCCCCCACCCCCCCATGACCCCTGATCTTCTCGATTGCCAAGGACCGTCCCCAGCGCCCCCTGGCTGCTGTCTTGAACAGCTGGCTTTCCCACCCAGTAGCCGGCCAGCCTCTCAAACTGGCCGGCTGCTGAGTGGAAAACAGAGTAAATTCGGCAGGAGCTCCCTTTGCTGGCATGTCTGGGTTTCCTGTCCGCTGATATGTCCCCTCTCCCTCCCTGCCTCCCCGTAAATATCAGGGCCATAGTGTTCAACTTAACAGCTATCAAAGCACTCTGATTGAGATACATAATTTGGCACCATAATCATTCCCATTATAATAAAAATTAAGGTAATGGAATATTTACTGTTACTTGATTGCTATTGAGTTCAGCATTTTAATTTTACCACCATAACAAAGAAATCTCAGCGTTAAATTCTCTCCCATGGATGTGCTAAATTCTAATTATTAATGATATCCTGATGACGATTCATGGTAAGCTTGAATTTGAATCAGAGCACAGTGTATAGTTATATTTCAGACTTTTGCAATACTTGGATGTATAGGTAAATAAACAGACAACAATAATCTCGTTCACATTGTGTAGAATAGCATGCAGTATCTCCCTCAGGAGACTAATTTTGGCCTCAACAAAGTATGACACAATAAGGAATGGTAGCAGAATAATGGTAGATGCTTATAATATCCCCTTTACTTCAGCCTTGGCTCAGTGTTGGCACTCTCGTCTCTGAGTCAGAAGGTTGTGGGTTCAAATTCCACTCCAGGGCCTTGAGCATATAATCCAACCTGACACTTCAGTGCAGTTCTGAGGGAGTGTTGCACTGTCAGAGATGCCATCTTTTGGATGAGACGTTAAACCGAGGCCCCACCTGCCCTCTCAGATGGATGTATAAGATCCCATGGCACAATTTCGAAGAAGAACAGGGGAGTTCTCTCCGTGGTGCTGGACAATATTTATCCCTCAACCAACATCACTAAAACAGATTCACTGGTCATTATCTTATTACTGTTTGTGAGACCTTGCTGTGTGCAAATTGGCTGCTGTGTTTCCTATATTATAACAGTGACTAGACTCCAAAAGTACTTCAGTAGCTGTAAAGCACTTCATGAGGTCGTGAAAGGTGCTATATGAATACAAGTTCCTTCTTCTTTCCATCCATTTATTAAGTGATACAGAGTATTGGGGCACTGCAATTTTTTCTAAATGATCAAATTGTGGGTAATTTATACATTCGTTAATTTATTACAGATGTCTTTATAGTGTTTTATAGTACTGGAAAAACAATGTGGAAGATCAAATGCAGGCGTCACCAAAACCACAAGAAGGTAAATCAAGAAGTAGTAATTACATGATACCAAGTTTAGACTGTAGGAGGAAGGGAAGACTGAGGGAGGGAAGGAAGGAGTTCCACAGTTTTGAAGTCCTGGAATAGAATGATTTTGATTAATTTTGGCCCATTATCTTCTACAGGTTTTTGACTCATTTGGGTCGTGGACCTGGGAAAGCATGAATAGAATATGGCATTTATGCACAACCATTTAGTGTTCATTGTACAGTCAGCATTGGATGGCACAACCAGGTGCTTGATTGACAGATCTGTAGCCAATAGCTACCTAAAACCTGAGGATAAATATGACAAGCATTCGTTTGTTCTTTAGCACAGTTCATACTGTTCCATTACATGTGTCGGTGTCTGCAGTGAGGCAGGACTCCATGCTTGCAAAGTTGTAAGCTTAAAAAGATAAAGAAGTGTTACTTTTCAACTATCTGATGATAGACCGATGGTAGTGCTTTTAAAATTTTCGTGTGTGGGGTATCCCCTGCAAATATTGACACACTCCCACAGAACCCTTGTCCTAAAGCAATAACTATGTCCAAAAGACAATGTCAGTAACCCAAAGTTAGACAGCGCTGCCACTACAGAAATGCCTTTTTGTATTGGCTACAGGAACATTCTGCCCAATTCCGAAGACTGGCAGAAATCCAAATTTCATATTCTGACCTCGTGAATTCTCTGGGAACCTTTCACAGACCGCAAGGGTCGCTAAATCTAGTTTGAAAATAACTGGCTTAGGCTGACAGAGGCCCCTAACCTCTCCCTCCACCTTCCATCTCTATATTAGGTGGAGAGGAGGGTTATGTTATGCAAATAGCACTCCACTTAGTATTTTATTTTGGGAACTCGCCTTGTGTAAAATTAATCGTAAACAATTTTACAACACCAAGTTATAGTCCAGCAATTTTATTTTAAATTCACAAGCTTTCGGAGGCTTCCTCCTTCGTCAGGTGAACGATGTGAAAATGAAATCCTTGAAATGAAATCGCATTTATAATTCACAGAACAATGCTTGATGATTACAGACAGTTTTTTCAACTGCCCGTTGCCAAGGCAATCAGTGTGCAGACAGACAGGTGTTACCTGCCAGGTCTCAGAATATACAAATCACCAAAAAAAAACAACAAACAAAAAAAAAAGAGATAGAGAGGTAGAAACATAGAAAAGACAGCAACTGACCCGTTATATTAAAAACAGATAACATTTGTTCGCTGGTGGGGTAACGTGTAGCGTGACATGAACCCAAGATCCCGGTTGAGGCTGTCCTCATGGGTGCGGAACTTGGCTATCAATTTCTGCTCGACGATTTTGCGTTGTCGTGTGTCTCGAAGGCCGCCTTGGAGTACGCTTACCCGAAGGTCGGTGGATGAATGTCCATGACTGCTGAAGTGTTCCCCGACTGGGAGGGAACCCTCCTGTTTGGCGATTGTTGCGCGGTGTCCGTTCATCCGTTGTCGCAGTGTCTGCACGGTCTCGCCAATGTACCATGCTCTGGAGCATCCTTTCCTGCAACGTATGAGGTAGACAACGTTGGCCGAGTCACAGGAGTATGAACCATGCACCTGGTGGGTGGTGTCCTCTCGTGTGATGGTGGTATCTGTGTCGATGATCTGGCATGTCTTGCAGAGGTTACCGTGGCAGGGTTGTGTGGTGTCGTGGACGCTGTTCTCTTGAAAGCTAGGTAATTTGCTGCGAACGATGGTCTGTTTGAGGTTGGGTGGCTGTTTAAAGGCGAGTAGTGGAGGTGTGGGGATGGCCATAGCGAGGTGTTTGTCCTCATTGATGAGATGTTGAAGGCTGCGGAGAACATGGCGTAGTTTCTCCGCTCCGGGGAAGTACTGGACGACCAAGGGTACTCTGTTGGTTGCGTCCCGTGTTAGTCTCCTGAGGAGGTCTATGCGATTTTTTGCTGTGGCAACATCAAGCTCACCATGGACTACTCCTCAGAATCAGTTTCTTTCTTGGACACACAAATCTCCATCAAAGACGGGCGCCTCAGCACCTCACTCTACCGCAAGCCCACGGACAACCTCACGATGCTCCACTTTTTCAGCTTCCACCCTAACCACGTCAAAGAGGCCATCCCCTATGGACAGGCCCTGCGAATACACAGGGTCTGCTCAGACGAGGAGGAACGCGATGGACACCTACAGACGCTGAAAGACGCCCTAGTAAGAACGGGATATGACGCTCGACTCATCGATCGACAGTTCCGACGGGCCACAGCAAAAAATCGCATAGACCTCCTCAGGAGACTAACACGGGACGCAACCAACAGAGTACCCTTTGTCGTCCAGTACTTCCCCGGAGCGGAGAAACTACGCCATGTTCTCCGCAGCCTTCAACATGTCATCAATGAGGACAAACAGCTCGCTATGGCCATCCCCACACCTCCACTACTCGCCTTTAAACAGCCACCCAACCTCAAACAGACCATCGTTCGCAGCAAATTACCTAGCTTTCAAGAGAACAGCGTCCACGACACCACACAACCCTGCCACGGTAACCTCTGCAAGACATGCCAGATCATCGACACAGATACCACCATCACACGAGAGGTCACCACCCACCAGGTGCATGGTTCATACTCCTGTGACTCGGCCAACGTTGTCTACCTCATACGTTGCAGGAAAGGATGCCCCAGAGCATGGTACATTGGCGAGACCGTGCAGACACTGCGACAACGGATGAACGGACACCGCGCAACAATCGCCAAACAGGAGGGTTCCCTCCCAGTCGGGGAACACTTCAGCAGTCATGGACATTCATCCACCGACCTTCGGGTAAGCGTACTCCAAGGCGGCCTTCGAGACACACGACAACGCAAAATCGTCGAGCAGAAATTGATAGCCAAGTTCCGCACCCATGAGGACGGCCTCAACCGGGATCTTGGGTTCATGTCACGCTACACGTTACCCCACCAGCGAACAAATGTTATCTGTTTTTAATATAACGGGTCAGTTGCTGTCTTTTCTATGTTTCTACCTCTCTATCTCTTTTTTTTTTGTTTGTTGTTTTTTTTTGGTGATTTGTATATTCTGAGACCTGGCAGGTAACACCTGTCTGTCTGCACACTGATTGCCTTGGCAACGGGCAGTTGAAAAAACTGTCTGTCATCACCAAGCATTGTTCTGTGAATTATAAATGCGATTTCATTTCGAGGATTTCATTTTCACATCGTTCACCTGACGAAGGAGGAAGCCTCCAAAAGCTTGTGAATTTAAAATAAAATTGCTGGACTATAACTTGGTGTTGTAAAATTGTTTACAATTGTCAACCCCAGTCCATCACCGGCATCTCCACATCGTAAAATTAATCAACATCCTAGTATTATATGGCATAACTGGTTAGGACTGAAGTTACTATGGCTTTATGGCACTTTGAACATTGTTAAAAATAAAATAACCTATATTAAAAAAGTAACAAATATCAGACAGTGAGTTTAAGACAGTAATTCAATCCCAAGGTTCTGTTGATGTTTGTTCAATGAAGTTACTACCATGCAACTCCTGCCTGCCATCTGTTATCCACAAACAATATTTTTATTTACTTACGGTAGAAAGTAAAGGCAAACTTATTGTTGGACCTTGTTGACTTATTCCCAGCTACTAGTACACGTTTGTATTTTATAACGTGCCAACTCATGCACGGGGAGGGTATATGACACTTTAGCTCCTGTGATGCATTTTTGTTTGTGTAGATATACTCATGATGGCTTTAAGCAGATTATCACATGACCCCATGATGCCTATTACAATAAAGAACCAAGTTCAGTGTTTGAAGACTTCTGTAAGCACCAGAGACTGTGTAAAGTTCAGAGTTCTGGCTTCTCATAACACTGTAGGATGAGCCACAATTCACATTCCTACATCCTTGCCCCTCAGGACTGTTAAAAGTGTCAGCATTGGCAGAGTGGTAGCAATCTCTCTTCCTGAGTCAAATAATCGCACGTTCAAACCCACTTCTGAGATTTCAGCACATAATGAGAGAGTGCTGCATTGTTGGAGGTGCTGTCTTGAAATAGTAATCTGCCCTCTCAGGTAATGTAAAAGATCCCATTATACTCTACAAAGAACAGCAGGGGAGTTCCGCCAGTGACCTGGCCAACATTTGTCTCTCAACTAACACCACCAAAAACAGATTAGCTGGTCATTTATTCAATTGTTGTTTGTGGGAGCTTGCTGTGCACAAATCAGCTGCTGTGTTTCCTTACATTACAACAATGACTACACTTCAAAAGTATTTAATTGGCTGTGAAATGCTTTGGTACATCCAGAGGTTGTGAAAGGTGCTATATAAAAACAATTTCTTTCTTTTTCTTCCCAAAAGTACAGGGTATCGTTGACAGTATCTCTATTGCCATCATAGCACCAAACAACAACTCCATGGCATGTATGAATCAAAAAGGGTTTCATTTGATCAACATGCAGGTGGTCTTGATCACTGAACAGTGCAGGTGATTGCAAGTTACTCAGGCAGCAGTTATGATGCTTTCATCTTGCAGCAGTCCACGGTACAATACCTTTCAAATGGGTCATTTACAATGCATGCCCTGGATGCAACATAGTGTAAAATGACAAACATGCCCTAAATGCATATTTAAATGAAGTGCTCACCTGCTTAATGCAGACACTTCCTCTGTCATTGGGGCCATCCACCAAAAAATGTATCAGTGTATAATGTGGTTGGGTTTCTGCTGAGTGCTATACATGCCTATTGTATTATACTTGCATTTTGTTAACTGAACAGGTCTGCTTTCCTGCCAATCATTTGCTGTGCAGAACCAGTGCCCAGTATCATGGCAAGAATGCGCTCAGAACATGTTCAGAAATGTTGCTGTCTCTCAGTTTAGCAGCATATGCATGACCTCCCATCAGCCCCATAGATACCTGCACAAGTGGCAGAAAGAAAACAGGGGCCAGGTTGCCCATGCAGCCTGCAGCAAGTTAATCTCAACATTTAGCTAGTGTTGGAACAAGGGGCTCCCCAATGGCTCATACTGGCACTTAGCAGCCTGGCACCTTATGCACCCCTGGTACTCAAGTAGCATCTAGAAGTAATAAATTAGGGTTAAGAGATCACACTTCACACACAGCATCAAGGATAAACACACTAGTAAGAAGCACTGGGTACCATGAGTTTTGATTAAAATCACTAAAGGTGTGTGCAGACATTGGCAAGGTTTGAAAGCTTTGATTAGGTGGCATGAATTGATTTGTATGATAGGGGAAGATTCACATGGGAATGTTTGTGCTGTGGCCAAATGTGGTGCTCAAGAGAAGGTCTCCTGTATCAGTGTGGCAAGAATATGTCTTGCAGCCAAAGGAATGATTGTCCTCCACGTCTTCCTCAACCTTTTGCGTCCACTGCTCCTTCAACAAAGCAGGTAGAAGCCTCTCTTTGTTTGGTTTCAACTTTACTGCTGCTGTCCTCTCTGCCAACTAGACACTAGCAGACTCGAGCCTCATCTCAGCACAATGTACAGTAGAAAATGTCCAATTTCAAACTTTGCTGTGCATGTGCCAGTTTACGGAACAGCACCTACACTATTATGCTTCTGGCCAGAAACTCCCACACCATTGACTCCTGTGCTTCAGTGCAGGACACAAATCATGCTGCACTAGCCCTGTGTAAAGGAGCAGACAGCGACAAACCCAGAGAAATCCCCATAGCGCGTCAATAGCGAATAATACATTGATGCAAATGTGCTAGCACTACCAATGTGAACATAGTGGAATTTCACCCCCTGCTCCCCGTTCCAAGCAGAGATGAACTACAGCACAAAATTGGTCACAAACTGGCAGTCGCAATCAGAGAGGTCAAAAGGACAGATGGCGTGGGAAATGGTAAAAGTAACTCTTGTGAAGTTGGATTTAAGAATCTTCCCCTTCCCCAAGTAGAAAATCATCTAAAGTTTTTTGACATGGGACTTCAACAACGCTTTCTCCTATGACTCAGGTGGTTCCCCGTCATCCAGTGGTCCCTCTTTAAAGCATGCGTCCTTGCAAAGTTGGCTGCCTAGTTAGTCATAGATTTGTAACTAGAAATCAAGAAACCAAATTTTAGTTCGATGATATGCAGACATTGATATGACAATACTGTTGTTTCACAGTATGGTTTATTATTTGCATTTATTGCACAGAGATCCCATGATGCTGCAGATATTACAAAGAGATTTAGGGCTCGATTTTCGGGTAATGGAGCGGGTGTGTTGGGGGCGGGGGGCTCCGAAAATCGCTGAAATCCTGAGCAGGTTCGGAGCCTGGCTCCAACCCGCCGACTTCCAGGTTCCCCAGTGTCACGTCTGGGTGCATGCGCGCCTCCCGAGTGCGGAGGTCCCACCAGCAATTAAAGCCAGCGGGATAGTAATTTGCATAGTTTGTCAGATAGTTGAAGTACTTGAACTACTTGATTGACTTGACATTTTGGCAGGGCCCCTCATAATTTTGTACACCTCAATCAAGTCACCCCTAATGCTAAAACTAACTGAATTGTGGTCACTATCCCCAATGTGGTCACCCACTTGCCCATCTTCATTTCCCAGGTCTAAATCTAGAATTGCATTCCCTCTTGTTGGGCTTGTCATGTACTGGCTAAAAAAGTTCTCCTGGACACCGATCAAGAATTTTGCGCCCTCTGTGCCCCTCACACTGTTTGAATCCCAGTTGATGTTAGGGTAGTTGAAATCCCCTACTATTATTGCCCTCTTATTTTTGCACTCAGAAATTTGCCTACATATTTGTTCTTCTATCTCCCTTTCACTATTCGGGGTCTATAGTACACTCCTAGTAGTGTGACTGCTCCTTTTTTATTTCTTAGCTCAACCCATATGGTCTTGATTGATGATCCATTTAGCATATCATCCCTTCTCACAACTGTAATTGCTTTTTTAACCAATAATGCTACCCCTCCTCCTTTTTTATCACCCACTCTATCCTGCCTGAAAACTCCATATTCAGGGATATTGAGCTGCCAATTATCCCCCTCTTTAAGCCAGGTTTCTGTTATAGCAATGATATCATGCTGCCATGTGTCTATCTGTGCCCTTAGCTCATCTGCTTTGTTTGTAATACTCCTTGCATTGAAGTATATACCCTTTAATCCCGTCAAATTCCTGTGCTGAACACTATTTAACCTTTGCTTCTTTTGCCTTTCTGAGTCGCGAACTACATCACTAACTGTTTTTCTACTTCCCGTTTCCTGGTCTGAATTTGTCCTATCTGTACCTGCCCTTTGGTTCCCATCCCCCTGCCATACTAGTTTAAACCCTCCCCAACAGAACTAGCAAATGCCTCCACGAGGATATTGGTCCCAGTTCTGCTTGGGTGCAACCCGTCCAGCTTGTACAGGTCCCGCCTTTCCCAGAATCGGTCCCAATGCCTCAGGAATTTAAACCTCTCCCTCCTACGCCATCTCTCAAGCCAGGCATTCATCTGGTCTATTCTCCTATTTCTGCTCTCACTAGCACATGGCACTGGGAGTAATCCTGAGATTACTACCTTAGAGGTCCTGCTTTTTAATTTATTTCCTAACTCCCTATATTCTGCTTGCAGGACCTCATCCCTTTTTTTACTGATGTCGTTGGTACCGATATGGACCACAACCTCTGGCTGTTCACCCTCCACCTTCAGAATGTCCTGCAGCCGCTCCGTGACATCCTTGACCCTAGCACCAGGGAGGCAACATACCATCCTGGAGTCACGTCTGCGGCCGCAGAAACGCCTATCTGTTCCCCTTACGCTGGAATCCTCTATCACTATTGCTCTCCCATTCTTTTTCCTCCTCCCCTGTGCAGCTTCGTGTTTTCACTCAAAATTCTCACTTTCCACCCAAAAGTCTGCTGTTCAAACATATTTAACTACTTTGCGGACCCCCTCAAGCTCGCACCATCAGAATGGGGGAACGCCATGGCTGCATTCACCACCACATCCGAGGACGAGCAACATCACCAGCTTCGCCAGGCACGGCGTCCACCTCTGCCACATGGTGCTCCACAACACAGTGCTGTGCCACAGGCACTTGCACAAGAGCACGGAGGGCAACAACAGAGAGAGCGACATTACAGGAGCCACTACCCTTGGTCTAAGGCTCAGCTTCCTGGAGCTCTCTGAGGAGCAGTGCATACGGAGGCTCAGAGTCAGTCGCCAGATAGTTGCAGACATCTGCAGCCTCCTTCATGCCGAGCTGCTCCCGGCTGGACCAAGCAGCATCTCCTTACCTGTCGCTGTCGAAGTCACCACTGCCTCAACTTCTTCGCCTCCGGATCATTCCAGGGTGCCACCGGGGACATCGCCGGGGTGTCTCAGTCGTCTGCACACAAGTGCATAAGGCAGGTCACCGATGGCTTGTTTCGCAGGGCCTCGACCTACGTCAACTGCCCCGTGGACGACCTCAGCCAGACGGAGAGGGTAATGGGATTCCACACTGTGGCTGGCTTCCCACGGGTGCAGGGTGTAATCGATTGCACCCACATGGCAATACGAGCACCTCCACAAGAGCCAGGACTGTCCATCAACAGCTCGTCTGTGACCGCCACAAGAGATTCCTTCACGTGTGCGCCAGATACCCTGGCAGCTGCCACGATTCCTTCACCTCCGGGAATCCAACATCCTGCCCCTCTTCCACGCACCGAACACCTGTAAGAGCTGGCTCCTCAGGGACAAGGGATACCCCCTGCACACATAGCTCATGATACTTCTGAGGAACCCCATCACCGAGCAACCGCGCGATATAATGACAGCCACATTGCTACCAGGTCTACAATTAAGCTATAGGGCTGCTTAAGATGCACTTCAGATATCTTGGTCATTCTGGAGGAGCACTTCAATACGCACCAGACAGAGTGGGACGCGTTATAGTTATGTGTTGGTGCCCTGCACAACAGGGCACAACAGAGAGGGGTGCCGCTTGAGGAGGCCCCATCCACATCTGCCATCCACATTGAGGTGGAGGAGGAGGAGGAGGAGGACCAGGAGCAACCGACGGGCAGCACAATGGCTCACCTGGCTGCTCGTGAGGCCAGGTCGTCACTGACGTGATCAGTTCTCCTAACATCAGAGTCCAGTCCTCACACCACCTGGATAGAGCAGCGCCCACATCAGCCGCGCCCCCCTCCCCCCTCCCCCCCCCGCCGCACAAAACAGCCCTGCAACTACACTTACGCCCACTGTAGAGTGACCCAATGGGTGGCATCAAGTGTCACCGTTCATGGTGAACCTCATGAAAGGGCCTTGTTACAGAAGCCAGTCAAGAATGGCCAAGAGGTGGCAGTAGTCGTGACAATAATAATATTTAATGTGAGTTTAACAAAAAGCTAATATAAATAAAAGACACGACCAACCATCAAACACTTTTGTGCATCCCCCTCGTGCTTACAAAACCTTCGCCTTTCGCTTCCGACGACTTCTACTTGGTGCATCCCCTGTGGCTGCAGCAGAGGTAGTGGCAGGTTGCTCTTGTTCATGCCCTTAGATGCTTTGGGCCTCCGCCCTCTGGGTTTTGGTGCCCGTGAGAGCCCCTCCAAAGACTGCTCCACCTGCACCTGTGCAGGGGCAGATTCAGCCACCTGGAGAGGAGGCAGCATTGAGGGTAGTGGTTGAGAGGGGGGCAACGGGTGAGATGTGGGAGCGCTTTGAGTGGCGTCCCCACTTCCATGTCACCTTTCGCAATCATCCCTCCCCTGGACCAGGCCCACATCACTCCTACCACTCTGCTGGACGACAGTTTGGAGGACATGTGTGAAGTCTTGTGAGGCCAGTGCTAGTGTACCTGCCTGCCTGTTTAAGGCGGCAGAATGTTGTTCACCCTGAGTCTGCACGGCCGTTGTCAGAGCCTGAATGGACTCATTTGTGAGCCATGCTTGAAGCTCCATGAAGGCTAGCCTTCTGACCATCGCAGACATTCCCGCACTTACCTGCAACAGTATGTCAGAGATGCCCTTGCGTCCCTATGGCAGTATCTCAGAGATTCCCTCCCTTACCTGTGCCACCATTCCACTCATGCAGGAGTTGGACTCCTCCATCCTCTGCGCTATTGTGGAGAGTGCGCGTGGCACCTGTTCCAGCACCTCTCAAATGTGCTGCTCCCCTCGATCGTTCTCCTTTTAAAGGATGGTCCTCGGGGTTCAGCATCTGTGTCTAGCTGAGCAGAACCTGGAGAGGAATGCTCCCACTGACGCGGACTCTCCACAGTTGCCCCTGCCACCAGTGTCTGCTCCTGCTCTCGTGTGGTAATTCACCATGTGCGACCCCAACTAAATGCGGACTAGGACCCACCAAGGTGTGTGTATCTGCACTGGCGGATGGCTTGCTCAGATGTGATGGTGCACCCTCAGAGGCAGGCTGGCAGGTCCTCTGAGGAATTGCCCTTTGCCGTCATAGCGGTCGCTGAAGGCCCTGTAAGAAAACAGGAAGCAATATTAAGCATGATCACAGATGTGTCATGTTACAATGAGCATACTGAGGTGCTGAAGATGGCAAGGCATGTTAACATCAATTCATATTGTCTGTGCTAAATGTTAAAGTTATGTCACCACACGTTTGTCAGGTACCAGTCTCGGCGTCCCCGACGGACAGGCACTCAAGGGTACGGCTCAGCTCCAGCGCCTCCTGCTCCGCGTCTGTGAGGACGACTATCTGTTGCGGCCCCCCTCCGGTCCTTGTCTCTCTTGTGCATTCTGAGCTCTCTTCTATAAGGGGAGAAAGTACAGATGTGCGAGTGAGTGATAGTGATGTGGCCAACCGATGAATGCGTTGGTTTGGATGCGGCTGACCGTGAAAGAGATGCATCAGAGGGTGAGTATGAGACAGAGCCATGACATTGTATGAGGATTGGGTTGAGTGGTAGTGGTGGGATGACTAATGGGGAGGTGAGGAAATGCAGGTAAGTTGAGGATGAGCTTTAAGTGGGTGTGAGGAGTGATGTGATAGAGTGGTGTTGGCAGTGCAGAATGAGTTGGGGGGTGGGGGCGGTGATGTGGAAGATGGAATGTGGAAGAAAGAGTAAGTGTACTCACTTTGGCTGACCTAGTTAGGGCATTGAAGCGCTTCCTGCACTGGATCCAGGTGCGGGAGATGTTGCTGCTGCTGGTGACCTCCTCTGCCACCTCGAGCCAGGCCTTCTTGGTGGCAGAGGCAGGGCACTTCCTCCCGTCCCCCGGTAGAAGACATCCCTCCTCCTCCTCACCCCATCCAGTAGCACCTGAAGTGAGGCATCGTTGAATGTTGGAGCAGCCTTGCCCCTGTGCTGCTCCTTTGTGGTGTGTGGGTGTTTGCTCCAGGAGCAGCCAATGAAGGATTACCCCTTTAAATAGAGTTCCTCCAGCTGACAGCCTGCAATGTGGATGCACAGTCCACCCGCTGTGCAGCTTTCGGACGGCAAACCTGGAAGCCACGTTAAGTGGCACCAATTGACCCGCGATCGCGTGGGAAACGGACAGATTTTATTGGGCGGGTTACCCACGCGCCCTATCGCCCTCCTGCTGCCATCCTGCTCCCCGCTAATATCGGGGCCTTATTTTTAGTTTTGCACTCATTATCTAGTTATTTACAGTTACAACCTCAGACTATAGTGGAGATAACTACAATTTATTGACTTACGTTTGCACTCAGTATGTTGATACTGAATATTTGGCTGTAATATTTTTCTAGTCAAAGTCACTTATGTCTCTGATGCCTTCTTTTCCACTTCTATGTCAGTTTGTCAATTCCAGTTCACATGTAAATTAAAAAGAAAAGAAACTACAAATGCTGCCAATTTGATACAATATCAGAATATGCTGCTCATACATGGCATGGCAGGCCAGTCAGCATCTATAAAGAGAAAAGAAAAGTTAAAGTTTTGAATATGATGCTTCAGCTGAATTGTTTTTGTTCATATGTAGACTTTGATTTGGAGGTTACACTGTCATGTTAACAGACAAGAACTGAGGATTAGCATTACTACACTATCGCAACTAACTGTTACTGAACTTTCACAAACCGATCGAACCGCTGCAGCTTTGGATGATGCCCTGGTGAACACTTTTCATACCAGTCAGTCACCTTCATCTGGTTTTATTTTATTTCTCAACAGTTCACTCTTTTCCTCCATGGCTACATTATCATTGCATTCATGTATAAATGTATGCATTCAGATCTATGCACTAATATAATGCAATAAGCAGAGATTGTGGGCATCATTTTAGCACCCGCTATCGGGTGCGTTCCTGGCAGGGGGGCTCCGAAAATTGGAGAATCCCGGAGCAGGACCGGAGCCCGGCTCCAACCGCCCACTTCCGGGTTCCCCACTGATGCGCCGGCATGCGCGCGCAGCCCCCACTGGTGGGAATCCCGCAGGCAATTAAAGCCAGCGGGGTTCCACTTGAAAGTATTTATCTTGCTTGTTCAGGTCATTAACTGACCTGATTAAGGGATTATGTGAGGAGGGGTGGGATTTTATAGAAAACTGGGACTGTTTCCCATACTGGGGGAAACACTCCTAGTTCAAATGGACGTGTTGCAGTTGTCAGCCTGTGGCAGCTGCAAAGGTCCATTTGACAGGTGGGGCGGGGAGACCCTCACTCATTGCAGGAGGCCACTCTGTCACTTGGGACAAAGTTTGGCCTCCACCACCCTCCTCCTGACAATCAAAGTCACCAACTTGCACACTTACCCCGGGGTCCAGAGACATGTACCTACCTTGCGGACCCCCTCAGATGTACATCTTTTGGATGGGGGCCGCCGTAGCTGCAGTCATGACCTCCTCGGAGGGCGAACAGCATCACCAGCCTCACCATCCACGCCGTCCACCTCTTAAAAGTGGAGCTCCACAACAGAGTGCTTTGACACATCCATCTGTACAGCAGGAGGGAGGGCTACCGCAGAGAGAGATGCGTCGCAGAGGGCACTACCCTCGCCACAGGGTCCACAGACCGAGGCTCAGCTTCCTGGACCTCTCTGAGCAGCAGTACACACGGAGGCTCAGAGTCACTCAACATGTAGTCGTGGACATCTGCAGCCTCCTTCATGCCGAGCTGCTCTCGGCTGGCCCGAGCACCATCTTCTTACCTGTCGCTGTCAAAGTCACCACTGCCCTCGACAACTTCTCCTCTGCATCCTTCCAGGGTGCCACCAGGGACATCGCTGACGTCTCTCAGCCGTCTGCACAAAAGAGCCCTGCAAATACACCTACACCCACTCTGCAGTGATACAATGGGTGGCATCAGTTGTGGGTCTTCATTGTGATCCTCAGGAAAGGGCATTATTGCACAAACCAGACAAGATTCGCAAAGACGTGGCAGTAGTGGTGCCAATATAATATGTAATGTGAGTTGGTCAGAAATTCAATATAAGTAACAACCATGACAAACCCTCAAACACCCTTGTGCATCCCCTTCATGCTCACGACACGTTTGCCTTACGCTGCCTACTGCACATATGTGATGCATGCCCTGTGGCTGCAGCACAGGTAGTGGCAGGTTGAGTGAGGCTGACCGTGAAAGAGATGCATGAGAGGGTGAGTATGAGATAGAGCCATGAGATTGTATGAGGATTGGGTTGAGTGGTAGTGGTGGGATGTGTACTGGCGAGGTGAGTAAGTGCAGGTAAGATGAGGATGAGGTTTGAGTGGGTATGAGGGGTAATGTGACAGAGTAGTGTTGGCAGTGCAGAAGGAGGTGTGGGGTGGGGGCGGTGATGTGGCAGATGGAGTGTAGGGGAATGAGTAAGTGTACTCACTTTGGCTGACCTACTGAGGTCATTGGAGCGCCTCCTGCACTGTATGCAGGTGGGCGATATGTTAGTGGTGCTGGTGACCTCCTCTGCCAACTTGAGCCAGGCCTTCCTGGTGGCAGAGGTAGGCCGCTTCCTCCCGCCCACCGGGGGGAAGATCTCTGTCCTCCCCCTCCTCCTCACCCCATCTATTGATACCTGGAGTGAGGCATCATTAAACTGGGAGCAGCCTTCCCCCTGGGCTGCTCCATGCTGTAATTTTTTCTATTTGTTGCAGCTTCAGTCAGTGGAGGACTGCCCCTTTAAATAGAGCTCCTCCAGCTGACAGATCTTACTGCGCATGCGCAGCCCGCCCGATGCGCAGATCATCAGTGGGGAACCCAGAAGACAAGGTAAGTGGATCTAATTGGGCTGCGATCGCGCGGGTGGCTGACTAATTTCACCGGGCGCAATAGCCCCCCCCCGCTGCGAACCCGCAGCCCTTGTAACATCGAGCCCTGTGTGTCTAAGTCAGGTGTGTGATGGAATACTCTCCACATGACTGGATGGATGCAGCTGCAAAAGCACTCGAGAAGCTCGATAGCACTCAGGACAGAGCAGTCCGCTTGATGTCCGCCACCAGTCTAACCATCCATTTCCTCCTCCACCGGTGTACAGTGGCTACAGTGTGCGATATTTATAGGATGCACTGCAGCAACTCACCAAGGCTTCTTCAGCAGCATCTCCCAAAACCACGACCTCCACCATTTAGAAGGTGCATGGTAACACCATCACCTTCCAAGTTACACACCATCCTGACTTGGACAGACATCACCTAATTTCTACACTGATCTTGCTGACTGATACTTAAAATGGATTCAAAGATACAGGAAATACAGTGCAGGTCCCAGTGAGGAGAAGTAAAAAAAAAATCACCATAAAACATCAGAAATATGACTTTGGGTCCTACTGTGCCTAAAATTGTGGGCGTAAGTTTATTGCCCGTTCAGAACTTGTGTAAATGCATTCTCTGGTCTTTTGCATGAGGGGCAAAGCTATGTTAATGATCAGCAGAGGGTTTTGGCAGAGGTCTCGCTAAATCGGCGTACAGGATAGAGGAAACTTGGGCATAACATAAAAACCTGATTAAATCATATGCACAAATATCCTTGATCTTTTGCACTGAAAAACAACGTTATGCCATACTTATGACGAGATTCCTGCGCAAGTTTTGAAGAAATTCTATGCGACTGTCTCAGGGCAGCTTGATCATTGGTGATTCTAATACTATGAAGTTAGGTTAAAACATCCAGTATTCATCTCTAAACCGTGACACTCACATTAATAAGCTGTACTAATGTAATCTAAAACTTCACTATACTGAAAAAGGTTTAGTCCTGCACACATTCACGTTTTCCTGAAGGCATTGCCCCCACATCCTCCCCTCCCAGCATTCCTCCTCCGTTTCTTTTTCAAGGATAAGCTGGAATAAGAGTGTGAAGGGTCTGGTCTTCTACTTTTAACTTTGCTAAAGAAAATTATTCTCATAATGTCTTGAGTGAGAAGGTGGGTAAATCATGGGTACTAAGGACTTAGCTAACACTCTGGATTGGTCATAGAGGCCAGTGGAAAAGGGAGGGTAAGTGAGAATTGCATGCTTTTGACTCTTTGTCAACCCAGGATATGAGCTTACCTGCCCCAACTACCCTAGCAAGCCTACAACCTGCCCTGTAGATAAGTACTTCTGACCTACCATTGTGTGGCACAATCCATCTGTATTCTTGTGCACTGTGGCAGTAGGCACAAGTCATTAGTGCTTCACTTGACTGATACAGTTAAAATGTTCATGTAGTGTACTTTGTAAAGATTTAAACAAAAGAATATTATGTTGAACAGTTAAAATCCAGTAGCTATATTGTTTTTTGCAACACTGATTTCCCAGATGATTTCACAATTTAAGGCAAGCCAAGAAAGATTATGATGTATTTCTTTTTTTAAGTAATCTTCATCTTAATAATTTAAACCTGGATAATGCGCCTATTATTTTACAAATCACACTCAGTACAACCAGAAACATAAATGATGAAAGGCAGAAAAAGGACATGCCTTATGATAGTAATACATTTTGGTACTGGTATTACACGAATAAAACTACAAACACACTCACTAATAGAATACATCATCTCTACACGGCAATTTCATTTGAAAAAAGATGGATTCTACACGTTAAGAGCCAAATTCTGTCTCTGTGTATGACATACACTGAAGGGACATTGCACTTAAGTAACAGAGTTTAACAAATGCAATGGCCAAAATTCTTCAATCTGGGGCAGCGTTCCTGCGGGTTGGGACTTCTGCTTGCCCCTCTGAATCCGCCACAATCCCGACTCATTTCCCTGGGTCGGCATGTTTTTTAAAACCACCCACTCCCAATATATGTGCTATTTATTTAAGTATATTTTCTTAAACAATAATAAGCAAATATCTATTTATTTTACTGACTTTGTTTTATATGATGCACCATACTGTTTGTTGATAAGCCCATGCTGGTATTTTTAAATTTGTGAAAAATAATTTAAGCTCAGTTTGTAATGGCTCACTCACATTGTTTTGCTGTTAGTGCCATTCAATGGTTTATTATCCATAAACTGCCATTCACCAATTTCCATCTTATATGTATGAATGTTTTCATTTTGCATTATTTGCCTGAAATGGATATATCCCTAATCATGTGCCATTGAGTTTAATGGTTTCATTTCCTCTAGTAACGCACTGGTTAATGTGTTTTCACAAAAGCAATTTGTGTACTACTTAACACAGCTGCTAACCAATTTAAAATAACAAGGTTAGCAACTGTGTAAAAATGGTGCGCAAAAGAATTTCATGCAAACACATAATATGCCACTATAGGAATTTAGTTCTTAATTGTCTTACTGGGCTGTTTGGTGGTAGCCCAGACTACAGCCAAATGTTTTACATTTTGTAATGTAAAACAAAAGCTAAATACTGTGGATGCTGGAAATCTGAAAAAAAACAGAAAATGCTGGAAATACTTAGCAGGTCAGACAGCTTCTGTGGAGAGAGAAAAAGAGCTAATTTCAGGTCGATGACCTTTCGAAACTCTGTTTCTCTCTCCACAGATCCTGCCTGACCTGCTGAATATTTCCAGCATTTTCTGTTTTTATTACTGTAATGTAAATGAGCTTTTCACTCCTTCTTCCAGAAGTTGCAATACCTTGGCAGCAGATGTAAACATTGCATGATGTGGTACAGACTGCAGTTTTGTTTTGCCTCACCTCACCCCACCTGTCAACCCTCACCCCACCTGTCCAGATATGTGATGCGATTTCTTGTTCTTTTACTTGCATTAACCTTCCTCAGGAATGGGGGAAAGTCTGGCAGCCAGAATTGACGTTGTGAATTGTGACTTTCACAGGTTTACCCATGTGTCATGGTTTGTTTGTCTGGTACTGTAGAATCCACCCTGTAAAATAAATGAAGTGAATAACTGCCACTCCCCACCACCCCCTCATGTTGTTACAGAGCTGCTTCTGCTAGATGCAATTCTGTAATAAAAATGCAGTAGCAACGTGGAAAGTGTTGCACAAAACAAGAACATAAGAAATAGGAGCAGGAGTAGTCCATACGGCCCCTCAAGCATGCTCCGCCATTCAATCAGATCATGGCTGATCTTCGACTCAACTCCACTTTCCTGTCTGATCCCCATATCCCTTGATTCCCCTAGAGTCCAAATATCTATCTATCTCAGCCTTGAATATATTCAATGACTCAGCATCCACAGCCCTCTGGGGTAGAGAATTCCAAAGATTCACAACCCTCTGAGTGAAGAAATTCCTCCTCATCTCAGTCTTAAATGTCCAACCCCTTATCCTGAGACTATGCCCTCTAGTTCTAGACTCTCCAGCCAGAGGAAACAACCTCTCAGCATCTACCCTGTCAAGCCCCCTCAGAATCTTATATGTTTCAAACCCGCATGAACAAAACTTACCATTTCTGACGCGATTGCATGTTGATTGCTGATGTTTAACGTCCTCTCCGGGTTTTGCGCCCAGCAGCCAGCCTGATTGACAGGCTGGTTGCTGTCAGGAGCTGCAACGCGAGGGGGAGTGCGGGTGGAGAGAAAGAGAGAGAGCGAGACATCATCTGGTGCTGGAATGGAAGACCGGGGTTGGGGGGGGGGGGGGGGGAAAAGAGTGGAAGATCCGGGGGGAGAATTGAAGACCGGGGGGGGGGGCAGAGATGGGAAGATTGGGGGGGAGAGGGGAAGATCGCGGGTGGGGAGAAGATCGGGGGGGGGAGAGGGGAAAATCGGAGGGTGAGAGGAAAATCGGGAGGACATCGGGGGGGGGGGGGGTGAAGAGGGGGACATCGGGGGGACATCTGGAGGACATCGGGGGGTTGAAGAGGGGAAGATTGGGGGAACAGCAGAGGGATGAAGAGAGGAAAATTGGGGGTGAGAGGAAGGTCGGGGGGACATCGGGGGGGGTGAAGAAGGGGAGATTGGAGAGGGAGCCATTGGACATCAGAGCCAGGGTGCAAAGGTAGGTTCATTTTGTGTTTTAACTTCCTTCTATGGTTTTTTATGTAATTTATTTAGTTTCTTTTTCCTGATCCAGCTCTTCACGTCTGGTTTCACCAGACGTGAATCAGAAGCGGTGGGCAAGCTGCCCAGAAGTTAAAAATTGTTACAATGACTTAATCTGTCACAGGTAAAGTGCTTTACGTACCTCAATGAGGTACATTTGGCTCTTTAACTATAATTGCCAGCCGGACTTCCGGTTTCGGGTCACCCGCATGCACACAGGTTGGGTCCTTGGGAAACTCTGAAGTCGGCGGGTTGGAGCCGGCTTCCGAACCCGAATGGGCTTTCCGCAATTTTCGGAGCCCCAACGCACCAGCAATTGCCCCCTAAAATTGAGCCCTTTGTGTCTTCCTCACAGCTTACTTTCCCACCTAGCTTTTATCAACAGCAAACTTGGATACATTACACTCGGTCCTTTCATCTAAGTCATTAATATAGATTGTAAACAGCTGAGGCCCGAGCACCAATCCTTGCGGCACCCCACTAGTTACTGATAGATAAAATTTCATTAGTTGGACCTGTTTACTGCCACCCCCCCCCCCCCCCCCAGCACCACCACCCCCCCCCACCCCCGCACCACCACCACACCACCCCCCCCCCCCCCCCAAACAATTCTTCTTTGCTTTAACCCTGGGGTTAAGATTACACGATAATGTTGTTCTCTCGCACTCCCGGTGCAGAGCTTCATGCAGTGGAATGCTAAAGACAAAATTGTACCTTTTAGGGGTTTCATTCACCATTGTACACTTAGAAGTTGTATTTTTTAATATCCAGCTTTGAAATGCATCTTGCATCATTGTCTCTATTTTCTTTTTATTTATTTTATTCAGTTTCTGTTCTAACATCATATTTAGAGCTGCCAGTACATGTAAGATTGATTGTTAGGCACATGAAGTTTTTTTTAAGCTGTTCAGGTGAACACATTGTTAAAATTCTAATTGTCCCTGTCTGTTTCCATATCTTTTATATCCTACTAGTTGATCTCATGTTGCTGCTTACATTGAGTAAGGGGGCATGATGGTTTGTAGCAACGGGAATGCCATATTGTGGAACATATAATGTATATAGCATCCCAGCTGCCCCATCATCCTCCTTTGTTGATCTCGCCGCCCAGCAGGTCAGGTGGGGCTAACCTCACAAACCTCCTGTTTTTGATTGAAACTTATCTCATGAGCAGGGGATTTCTCCCCGGTGTCCTGGCCAATATTTATCCTTCAACCAACATCACTAAAAACAGATCATCTGATCATTTATCTCATTGTTGTTTGTGGGACCTTGCTGTGCACAAATTGGCTGCAGTATTGCCCTACATTGCAACAGTGACTTCACTTCATTGACTGTGATGCACTTTGGCACATCCTGAGGTCATGAAAGGTGCTATATAAATGCAAGGCCTTTTCTCTTTTCTTTCATGGGTGGTGACACCTTGCCTCTTAGCAAAGCCACCCAGCTAGTTGTACATTCCACACCTGCCTCCTCCAAACTGACATGGTGGTGGTGTAGCTATTAACACCAAGTCGAACCTTGGCCTCTTCCTCGACTCCTCTGGCATCTTATCCTCCTTTGATCATCCAGCTTACTTCAGTAACCACTTTCAGCCACATTGCAACTGTCTCCCCAAATCTCTCTGCGATTCCTTCTCCCTTCCTGCCGTTAAAAGCTTGCTAAAGACTTTTTAATGACTCTTTCACAATACCACCAACTCCATTCCACTTGTTCTTCCCTTCCTGCTTGGTTGTTCATGTTTTCTACTCTCGCTAAGACAGTTTTGAGACATTTTTTCAATACAGGAGCACAATATAATTGCTATTTGTTGGTGGTGTTGCTTAATTCCCTGAGGAGGCTGAATAATTACAAGTAATATTTCCAAGAAAATCCTAAAAGCAGTGGACAAAAACAGAACTTTCCAGGATATATTGATCTAGCATTATTTAAGCAAACATGTTGGATTGCACAGGTAATGTTCCTTTGATTGGAACAAGACTGGATCCTCTATGGTAGATCCTCTATTGCTGAAATAGCACCAAAACTGCACTTTTGCCGGTTAATGTAACGGGTCCCAGAACAGGCCCTGTTTTCCTCAGTGCACCTTAATTACATCCTCATGTGGGCTCATGGCAAAACAAGCACTATTACCATTTTCTATGGATTTTCCTTTGCCTACCTTGGGGCAGGGGGTAGGCGAAGGAAAATCCAGTGCCGTTAAGCAGCTGAAAGGTCCATGGCAGGCATTTTGTGTCTGCAACAATGTGGCTCGCTGCTACGGCTGAGACCGGTGTTTCTTCAGAACGCTGACCCCACAAATTTAAAGATTCTTAATTTGAGGAGCTACTGTCAGTAATCAGGCTGAGGAGGAGCTAGCTTTTTGGCCCCAAAGGAAGGAGAAGGTATTGGTAGTGAGTGCCACCTCACTCCCCTTGAGGAATGCCTTCTGAAACCTGGGTTGCATTCCATATGATGGTACGTAGAGTGCATTCACTCCCTGTACTTCCTATTTAAAAGGGAAACAGCCCACAACCAAAAAACAAGGATGTACCATCTCGATCCCTGAAGGCTTCTTCTGAAAATCATCAGTCAGCCACCTAAGAATCTCCTGCCGCTGTAGGAGAAATAGAAGGCTATAATTGAAAAGGCACACGAGTAGGTATCATAAAAGCCATGGTGGCCTTAAACAGTAGGAAGGTTACGTGCAGAATGATTTGGGGCAAAGTGGGGGCATGCCTACGCAAAGGAATTCCAAATGGGAGCCTTGGTGGTTGTGAAGGAGAGCTACATTTCAGCAAGTGACTGAGTTGAGTTTGTTACCAAAAGGGGACCATGATGGCAGTGGGCTTGGATCTTATTCAGATGATGGTCACCCTCGTGAACTTTGTCTGCAGTTGTCTGGCAACAGGCTCAACTCCGTTATTGCTTTACGAGGGAAAATCAGTCTCCTGAAGCATTGCCAAGGGATCACAGTGAAGTAGCCTGTCTGGATCTACAGATGGAGGCACGAAAGCCAGCGGCCAGACACCAGAGGCCACCTACGGTGCCTGTTCAACCAGGGATCTCTATGGTAGTTCTTCTGCTTTCATAAGGAAGAAGAGGATCAGAACAGGCAGAGGCCTAAGGGCTCACTTGTTCCTGAAATCACTGTTTTAAAAAAAAACCATAAAAATACTTGAATATAATTTTAACATACTTAAAGAACGTTTATAAAGACTTAAACTAGAAAAATTAGAGGAGCTTTTAAAAAACTTATATAAATGTATGAATAAGCTTTAAAAAACATAAATAAACAACATAAACCTAAATCCCTTTGCTCCTTCACAGTTCCTAGTCTCTCACCATTAAGAAAATATTCCCTTTGTCTTTCTTGGACCGAAAGTGGATGACCTCACACTTTTCCCATTGAAATCCATCTACCATAGTTTTGCCCACTCACTTAGTCTCTTATGTCCCTTTGTAACTTCCTCCTCTCATCCACACAACTTACTGTGCCTCCTAACTTAATGTTATCTGCAAATTTGGATTTACAACTCTCTATTCATTCATCCAAGTCATTAATATATATGGTGCAAACCTAAGGCACAGAACGGAGCCCTGGGGAATACCACTTGTTACATCCCACCAAGCAGAGAACATTCCCTTTATCCCTACTCTCTGTCTCCTAACTCTCGACCAAATACCAACTCATGTCACCTATAATTCCATGCTCTCTCATTTTGCTAATGATATCTTGTGCAAGACTTTATCAAATGCCTTCTGAAAGTCCATATGGACAACACCCACCCTGCCAGTGATCTCCTCAAAAAATTCAACAAATCCTTTCTGACTCTCTTTGATCAATTGATACCTCTCCAAATGCTCAAACTCTATTTCTGATGATACATTTCAGTAACTTCTCCACAACTGATGTGAAACTGACAGGTCTGCAGTTCCCTGGTTTCTCTCTCCCTTTTTAAATAATGGAGTAACATTTGCAATTTTGCAATCCAAAATTCCAGAATCTAGAGAGCTTTGCAAAATGATGCCTAATGCATCTGCTATTTCCTCACCTATTTTTTTTTAATACCCTGTGGTGGAAATCATCAGATCCTGGAGACTTGTTTATCTTAAATCCCATTATTTCTTTCAGTACCACTTTTTTACTTATATTAAATCCACTAATTTCCTCCTCTTGACTTTTTTTAGATTCCCTTGTGCCTCTGGTATTTTGTCCTCTTCCTCCACTGTGTATTTATTTAACAACAACAACTTGCATTTATATAGTGCCTTTAATGTAGTAAAATGTTCCAAGGCACTTCACAGGAGTGATTTTCATAAAGAATTTGATACCGAGTCACATAAGGAGATATTAGGACAGGTGATCAAAAAGCTTGGTCAAAGAGGTAGGTTTTAAGGAGGAGAGAAAAGTAGAGAGGCAGAGAGGTTTAAGGAGCGAATTCCAGAGCTTAGGGCCTAGGCAGCTGAAGGCATGACCGCCACTGGTGTAGCGATTAAAATAGGGGATGCACAAGAAGCAAGAATTGGAGGAGCCCAGAGATCTCAAAGGGTTGTAGGGCTGGAGAAGATTACAGAGATAAGGAGGGGTGAGGCCATGGAGAGATTTGAAAACAAGGATGAGAATTTTAAAATCGAGGCATTCCCGGACCAGGAGCCAATGCAGGTCAGCGAGCACAGGGGTGATAGGTGAACGGGACGTGGTGCGAGTTAGGATACGGGCAGCAGAGTTTTGGATGAGCTCAAGTTTATGGAGGGTGGAAGATGGGAGGCCAGCCAGGAGAGCATTGGAATAGTCAAGTCTCGAGGTAACAAAGGCATGGATGAGGGTTTCAGCAGCAGATGAGCTGAGGCAGGGGCGGAGACTGGAGATGTTATGGAGGTGGAAGTAGGCGGTCTTGGTGCTGGAGCGGATATGTGGTCGGAAGCTCATCACAGGGTCAAATAGGATGCCGAGGTTGTGAACTGCCTAGTTCAGCCTCTGATATTGGCCAGGGAGAGGGATGGAACCTGCATCTGTCTTTAATGGGTCCACATTTCCCTTTACCACTCTCTTTCTCTTAATTTTTATAAAAACTGTTGTGGTTAGCTTTGATATCCCTTGCAAGTTATTTTCATATCCCTTTTTGCACCCCAACACTTTCTTTGTATCAGTTTTTTGCTTTTATAACTCCCCCAGTTCGCTGGGTTTCTACTTTTCCTTGTATTTGTGTAAGCCTTTTCTATTACCTCGATACCATGGTTGCTTAAGTGGAGCCTTTTCCTTTTAGGGATATGTACTGGTTGTGTATTGTACCAAATACTTCCTTGAATACTTCCCACTGTTTTCTACAGTTCAGTCCAGTTTACTGTGGTCAATTTATTTCTCATCCCTTCAAAGTTTGCCATCCTTAAATTTGAAACCTTGATTTGTGACTCTCGCTTTTCCCTCTAAAACCTAATATCAAATTCAATCATATTATGGTCACTATTTGCAAGATGCTCCATTACTGTCAGATTATTAACTCCTCCAATTCTGACCTCTTGCGCATCCCGTTTCCTTCGCTCCACCATTGGCGGCCGTGCCTTCAGCTGCCTAGGCCCTAAGCTTTGGAATTCCATCCCTAAACCTCTCCGCCTCTCTACCTCTTTCTCCTCCTTTAAGTCGCTCCATAAAACGTCCCTCCTTGACCAAGCTTTTGGTCACCTGTCCTAATACCTCCTTATGTGGCTCTGTGTCAAAATTTGTATTTTACTCCTGTGAAGCACCTTGGGATGTTTTTACTATGTTAAAGGCGCTATATAAATGCTAGTTTTTGTTGTTGTAGGTCTTACTGCATCATTTTCCATCCCTTTAGTGCTTCAGGACCATCCAAAAATGGGTGAATTTCCAAAGGAAAATCCAGCCCTTAATGTTCCATAAAGTGTCCAACTATTTAAGACATTAAGATCATCATCATCAGATGTTTGATGAGTTTATTTTTAAAAGGAGTTACGTGACATAACATTAACTACTTTTGATGGGAGACTATTCCTCATATCTAGTACTATGGGAGGGGGAAGGAATCTTCTAATCTCTTATCCTCCTTGAGACTTAGCAAATTTGTGCTTGTCCCCCAACCTTCCCCATAAACACAGTTTTATTAAATAACCTATTATTAGTATTATATACATATCATCTCAGCTAATGAAGAGTGAATGATTATCCCTCCTATTCTACTCAAATTTTGGAGAAATATTCACCTACCTCTCTTATGCTTTATCATGCAGCAAAAAACAATAAAGATGAAAGAATGTCAGTCCACTCTATCCTCTTCGGTCTGCATAATATAGTGATACTAATTTTTGGCCTGACTTTTATTACACATTCCCTGAAATATCTTTCACATTTATTAAAATGTATTGTGGGCTATAACAATGCTATCATAATGAATAAGTACTTTAATTTGGGTACGACATGCATTTTAATAACTTTTATGTGTCCCTAAAGGAACAACAAAAAGTACTTGCTTTTCTCCAATGTTGCCTTGTTCTTATTTAGTTTATGACTGGAACTACCTTTAGTATAATAATATATAGTTTAATATGTCATCGCTTTGGCTTCCCAGGTAAGTGGGATGTGGCCAGTGAGCCTCTGGGTGCAGTATATGTTCATTTCCTAATTGCTATGAAAGCATCGTCTGTATTTCACTTGTTTTAATATCTTTTTATAAACTATTCAGCTCTAGTTGTCTTCATTTTTGGCTGTTGAAATTAAATACGTTATTCTCCCTCTAAGATCTCCGAGTCCATTCTTCCTGAATAAACTTTGCCCCTATTAATTTGTTTTTATTTAAAGTAAAGTAGAGTCGCCATATATCAAATTGAAAGGAACAAGGTAGAAACCTTTATACTTCAAATCTTCACTTTTCAAGAAACTTTGAAATAGGCACACAAACATACTGCTTGAGGAAGGAGTCATGCACATATTTTAGGAATTCCAATTCCCCCCCACCCCGCCCCATTTACTCCCTGACCCAATCACTGAGTGGGTAATTAAAATCTCCTAGATTTATCATCTACCTGATCTATGTTCCTCTTCTATTTCCCTCCCACAGTTAGGAACGTAGGAACAGGAGTAGGCCATTCAGCCCCCCGAGCTTGTTCTGCCAATCAATTAGATTATGGCTGATCTGAATTTTAACTCCATCTACCTGCCTTGGTTCTGTAAATCTTAATACCCTTGCCTAACACAAATCTATCAATATCAGTTTTGAAATTTTCAATTGACCCCCAGTCTCAACAGCTTTTTGGGAGAGAGTTCCAGATTTCCACTTTGCTGTGCAGTGTTGAGCAGGACTCAGCACACCAAGATGATTCTGGTCACCCTCGCTGGAGAGTACTGAAGGGTGCCTCCAGACCTGTCCAGGCACCTGAAGCGCACCTTCAACATGCTGGAGCCTTGCTCGATGACACACCTGATGGTCATGTGGATCTCGTTGTAGCGCTCCTGCATCTCATTGGTGGGGTTCCTCACCGGTATCATGAGCCAAGTTTGAAGGGAGTATCCCTTGTCTCCTTCAAGCCAGCCCTTACAACTGTTCCCTGATAGGAAGAGGTCTGGAATGTTGGACTGCCGCAGTATAAAAGCATCGTGACAGCTCCCAGGGAATCTGGTGCACACCTGCATGAACCTCTTCTTGTGGTTGCACACCAGCTGTGCATCGATGGAGTGAAATCCCTTGCAGTTGATAAAATCTCCTGGTTCATGTGGTGGTCCTTGGATTGCCACATGTGTGCAGTCGATGGCACCCTGCACCTGTGGGAAGCCAGCCAGAGAGGCGAAACTGCCTGCCCGCTCATTCTGGTTATTGTTGTCGCGGGGGTAGTTGACATAAGTGGACGCCCTGGCAAACAACCCATCCGTTACCTGCCTTATAAATTTATGTGCAGTCGACTGAGAGACCCTCAAGACTCCAGTGGTGCACTGGAAGGAACCAGAGGCAAAGGAACCACAACATTCACCTGAGGAAGGAGGAAGCCTCCGAAAGCTTGTGAATTTCAAATAAAATTGTTGGACTATAACTTGGTGTTGTAAAATTGTTTACAATTGTCAACCCCAGTCCATCACCGGCATCTCCACATCAAAGAAATTGAGGGCAGTGGTGACTTTGACAGCGACGGGCAATGCGTGTCCACCAGGTCCAGCAGGGAACAGCTGTTCTTGAAGAAGGCTGCAGATGTCTGCGACCATTTGCTGGCTCAATCTGAGCCTGCGTAGGCACTGCTTTTCAGAAAGGTCCAGGAAGCTCAACCTCTGTCTGTAGACCCTCACACGTGGGTAGTGCCTCCTGAAACCTCGGCCCCTCTGTTGCTCTCTTCCTTGCTGTTCTCCAGATCTGTGTTGTGCACCTTTCTGTTGTGCACCTTTCTCTTGTGCACCTTTCTCTTGTGCACCTTTCTCTTGTGCACCTCTCTCTTGTGAACATCTCTTGTGCACCTGCAGATCCCATCACAGCACAATGTCACTGCGGTGGATGGGCATTGTTTATCCTCCTCTGATGTCCAATCGAAAACATCCATGGCGTCCCCCCACCCCATCCTGATGTTGTTCGTTTGAAAGCCTGCAAACCTCTGAAAAACCTGTACGATCACAAGAACTCTCTGCCAAACGTTTGCCAGAAGGGACTGAGATACCAGCTGTAAGCACTGAGCTTTTATTTACATTGGGCAATCATAACTTTAAAGACCCCCACGAAGTGCCGCTCAATCTCACCTCCGTTTCACTGGCGAGTTCCCGAGCCCCGGGAAACCCGTGCTGGCGACATTAAATTCAAATACCTGTTGAAATCAATCCAAAATCGCCTCATTACCATGTGATAATCATGTATATGGCTGTGTTAATTACCGGCCCGCCTGTCCTAATGATTGATCCGCCTCTGGTGAGCAGGTTACTCGCACATAGCCAAACGCACCTCCGTTAAACCTGGAAGTGAGCACGTTGGAGTCCGGGTTGCTGTCGCACTTCAAATTTCTACAAATTTTACTTCCCACCCGAACATATGAACATACGAATTAAGAGCAGGAGTAGGCCATTCAGCCCCTCGAGCCTGCTCTGCCATTTGATAAGATTATGGCTGATCTGATTGTGACCTCAACCCTACTTTCCTGTCTACCTACTATAACCTTTAACTCCCTTGTTGATCAGGAATCTATATAACGTAGCCTTAAAAATATTCAATGACCCTGCTTCACCGCTCTCTGGGGAAGGGAGTTCCACAGACTCACGACCCTCTGAGACAAAAAATTTATCCTCATCGCTGTCTTAAATGGGAGACCCCTTATTTTTAAACTGTGGCCCATAGTTCTAATCTCTCCCGCAAGGGGAAACATCCTCTCAGCATCTACTCCTTCTAGTCCCTTTAGGATCTTATATGTTTCAATAAGATCACCTCTCATTCTTCTAAACTCCAATGTACACAGGCCTAACATATCCAACCTTTTCTCATAAGGTAACCCCCTTATCCCAGGAATCAGTCGAGTGAACCTTCTCTGAACAGCCTCCAAAGCAATTATGTCCTTTCTTAAATAAGGAGACCAAAACTGCACACAATATTCTAGATGTGGTCTCACCAATGCCCTTAACCCGACCCCAACCTACCCGTTCTTGGGGGTTAAAATTCCCTTCTTTATGTCTATTTGTTAATTTTCTTTGAATTGTTGTTTGAACTAAATGAAAAGCATAGCTATTGTTTCAATGCTCAGAACTAAATACCTTTAACTACTAAATAGTGAAATTAGTTCTTCAGACAATCTGAGCAATGTGTTTATTTTGCTAATTTTCTCCCCTCTTCCTCTCGAAGGTGTTCAGCCTGCTGGGGCATGTTTCCACGGGCAAGTGGCTCTCCATCACCTTGCACAATTGACCACTCTGCATGTGTGAGCATAGATGGTGAGGCTTATCAGATTATTCAAGTATAGGGGCGTCACAGCAGATACTTTCCAATATGGGTCACTAAATAGCGACTGATTTTCCCTTTCCCAGCCCAAGAATAATGAGGCCAATTGTGAATACTAACTGCTACCATTACAGATTGAAATCAAACCTGGCACCTTCTGGTTAGTAAGAATCAGTTACATGTTGACTTTACACCAACTGAGCCAGCGAGGGAGTTGTAATCTGATGAATCTGAGTGTGGTTATACCAGCACTTTGGTGAAAGTTGCGCCAAATCTCTTGTGCTTGATATCCCACGGAGTGCAAAACCAAGTGGAATTTTAAAAGATGTCAGGGGTCTCGTTGGACCTCCTGAGCACTTTATAAGCTTAAGTGAAGTTTATTTAAATGTTTTGAGAATCTGGATGTCCCTGTCCGTCCTTTCAATACATTTTGAAATTAACTGGTGGGAGTGGAGCAGGTGTCACCATGAATTGCACAGAAGTCTCTCTTGGCTGCGAGAGTCAGATTTGTGGTCAGGCAGTATAAATAAGGTCTTGTCAACTGTGGGTCATTACTGTAGCCACCAAGCTGAGGTAGTCTAGACTAATGGAGAGGAATTGTTATCTGGGGCTCAATTAACAGCCCTCTTTCCATCAGTCTAGATTAGCTGAATGAACGTCACTGGGTAGATTTCACAATTCCGTGCTCCTGATAAGGAGCTTCACATGTCGGGTCAGCAGGACCCTGCAGGATTTTCTGCCCATTAATGTCATGAATTTGTAAAATCTATCCTTGTATGAAAAAAGCTGATGAATTTCACATCTTTTGATTAAACTTGTATAATAATCAAGTATGCTGATTTCTGTAAATTCCTTGTTTGATGTCTAGGATAGTATTATGCCAGTATATTGCTGCTGATAAGAGGCCTCTCAAGATTATTAGGTTATCAGACAGCCTGAGCAAGGAGGAGGATGCACTAGTCACATTACTTCACTGTTAGTTCAAGGCAAATACAGTTTTCAATTATTATACAAATATCAATAGAAGTTAATTAACACTATAATTTGAATACCTCCAACAGTCCAGTTTACAGAATTACCCATAATTTAGCACTATTTAGCACATAATTGGCAATCTTACTCAGATAGGCCATAAACACGGTTGATATGGAAAATGGAAATGCCACAAAGGAGGGGTGCTTTCCGAGATTTACCCTGAAGCACGTTGTTAGGGCAGATTATAGGCAACTGTAACCTGTATCTAATGCACGCTGTACCTGGGAGTGCTAGATGGTCCATTAAATATACTTTTAAAAATTCACCAGCAATGGAATTTCTTTCATAAATGTCACTAAAATTGAAAAAAAGGTTTTTTGACATGCTGATGGAAATACTTCAGCTGATCTGAGTATACCATTTCAGGTTCTGCTTTCTTGAAACTTTCTTACATCCATCAAATTTTTTGTGTTTCTTCCTTATTTTACTCCCCTCAAGATACCTCCCTGCCAACAGCTTGTTCAAGGAGGAGATCAGGACCAGTTTAGGCTACTGACAGTGTTCTTGATGTTTAGTCTGGCTGCCACAAGATTGTATTGATATGACTGCCTTGTTTCCTGCTTTGCAAGTAGTAAGAGTGGAGTTAGCCAAACAGATTGCCTGTCTGAAGGCAGTGGTCCACAGCCAGCAATCTTTCTCCTTGCAACTCAGGTATAACACTAATCAGAACACCTTTGAATCCTGTGAAGGTCATCTTGGAATTATCGGAGCGATTGCAAGTGTGGCTCAGTGGCTGATGTGTAATTTTGTTCAGACACTGATCCTACGAAAGATCCATCCCTGACTCACCCTCACAGAATTTCACATCCGGTATTTTTTTAACTTTGTAAATAAAAAGGTTGATAACATCCACAATGTTATATCTGCTTCTCAACGAATTTACATAATCTTTATGCTTTAATAATTTGTTTGCACCCCTTCAGCTATAGTCCCCTTTCCCTTGATTTGGGTTTACTGTTTCTGTCCCAACATTCCTCCCTCAGACATTACTGTCGAAAACAGAATAGCTGGTTAGTCATCTCATTGCTGTTTGTGGGATGTTGCTGTGAACAAAAGAGCCCCAGTGTTTGCCTGTATGACAATAGCCTCCGCACTTCAAAGTAAGTCATTGTGAAGTACTTCGAGGTGCTTTTAAGAGACATAATAATTTGCTATATAATTTGTAAGTCTTTCTGTCTGTTTATTTCAGGACATGCTGATTATAGTGGCTTGTCTTCTTCCAGGTAAATCATAAATACACTTTTGCAATGTAATTTCCACTGATGTCCCCTTGTAACAATCTATTAAAAAAACACCCTACTGTATTAAAAGTAATTTGCACACAGATTAAAATCAAATGTGCATTACTGTTAACAACAATACATCCCGATACACAAGACTAAGAGGATCCATATTTAGAGCAATATGGGAAATATTAGAGAAAGTACCAGACTAACATGCTTGAAGGTATCAACACTTAAACTGCCAGCAAATTCAGAGAAACTCCTGTCTCCTTTTATTAATTTCCTGTAACATTGCAATAAACATTATTACAGTATGTATAAAATGTGTACAGTGTGAAAGAACTAAGCTGAAATTCAGCCGAGGCGAAATGAAAATAGAAGCAGAATGTTGATTACAAGATAATTATGGATGAGGAAGGCCATTCGGCCCATCTTGATTCATCCATCCAGAGAGATCCTATGGTCGCATCCAATTGTTTTTTAAATGATTCTAGGGGTCTTACCTCCTCCAGTGTATCTGGAGGTTTATTCTGCACATTGATCATTCTTAAGTGAAGAAGAATTTCCTAATATCTGTCCTAAAAGTGCCCTTCTCTCATTTGAACCTGTGTCCTCTAGTTCTACTGCTACAAATTGATTTAAAGTTATATTCTGGGATAACTTTTTCTATACCCTTAACAATCTTATATATTTTATTCGATCACCTCTCAGACACATCCCTTCCAGGCTGAAAAACCCGGTTGCTTGAATTACAATGCACGGCAGTGACTGGAATTTGAGCACGATGGGATGTGCGGGGGAGGTGGGGGGGGGGGGGGGGTGGGGTTACATTGTGTACTTTTAGTTACCTGAGTTGCTTCCTTGGATAAGGAGACTGGGCCACACACCCGGCGAGTGGTCCCAGCAGCAGGGAGACCCGCTCGGAGCCTCTGAGTAGAACGGAAGAGTTCAATAAAGGTGTTTCTCTTGTAATTACCGCAGCTCCTCACACCCACGGTAATAATATTTACCCTTTCTGCTTCTTTCCTTTGTCTCCTTGCCAAATGCAAAACCATATCTCGTCCAAATATTCAGCTTTCACAAAAATAGATCAGGGCAGGGGTGAATTAAAACATGGATCTACGAAGGTGGGGGGGGTTGCAGGTTCAAAGGTCTTCCAAATGTTCTTTGTGCCCAGGCCCCCAAAAATTCTTAATGCACCCCTGTCTTTAAATGAAAATGTCAGATTCCGTAGATTGACAGGTTAATCTTGATGCAAAAATTCACATCAAAACCGAGGATGGTGTTTGCAGCTGATGAATGAATTTGTTGTCAGCCCCCAGAGACTTCCAGTGCCAGAAAAACTAAACGTCTGCAGCAAAGCTAAAGCCTTCTTTAAATGGTAATTTCAATGATCTCATGCTTATGGGGTTGAGCCATGCTGACTCATCCTCTGATAGACAAGGCTGGGAGTGAAGGATCTTTGAATTTACCTGAAAATTTTTTATAAAGATTGTTAGGGCGCTAAATTGGGCCGTGTAGTGCCCATTGTTTCAGCGCTGCACGGCCTCTCCAGCATCCAACATGGTGTCTTGGCTGCGCACGCACGTTTCCAGCGTGATGTGTGCTGGACGCCACCTTGGTATAGGAGTTAGCGCATGTTCAAATTCTGAACGTCGGAAACATGTAAAGTGGAGAAAATGCGTGCAATCAGTGTGCAACGCTGATTTAAAGTGATAGACACCATTTTGGCACTTAACGCTCAACTCAACGCACAGTCTTAACCCCGACCATCTGAACGTGTCTTAGAGGCCTGGAGGACCTCCCTCCAGCAATATTTAAAGGGCCCATGCAGGTGTTCCAAGTTAGTTGCTGGATGCTGGATTATTGCTTCTGGCTGCTGATGGAATAGGAAGTGTTTTTTGAAGCTCCCTGCACTTACAAAGAGTTCCTAGAGTACACTTGAGAGTGGTTTGGCAGGTTACTGCCATACGGTTTGGAAAGTTACAACCGTGGTTGAACAACATTCCTGCCAACCATGGGCGGTCTGCTAGGGCTCCCGTTGGGCATTGAGCATGACTGGGAGCATGCAGAGAGGCCACGCATAGCAGGTCAAGCTGCAAGGAGGGGGAGGACGAGGAGGCGCAGGGCACTGAGCAGGAGGCCCTATTTAATGAGGGCCTTCCGGGACAATTCTCTTACCTCACCATGATCGAGGAGGATTGCATCCGACACCTGAGGTTCACCAAGGAAGCCGTGACCGAGATCTGTCAACTGGTGTGGCCACAACTGCAGACTCAGAGCAGGGCGAGGACAGCATTGCCTGTGGCTGTGAAGGTCACCGATGCACTGAATTTCTACAGCTCAGGACATGTGCAACATCTCACAGTATGCAGTGCACTGCTGCATAAGGGAGGTCACAGGCGCATTGTACCAGATGAGGAACAGATTCATCATCTTCCAACTTGACAGAGACAAGCAGAATGAGTGAGCACAGGGGTTCGCTCACATTGCTGGCTTCCCCATGGTACAGGGTGCCATTGACTGCTCGCACATTGCTCTGCGTGCCCTGCAAATCAACTCAGCCATCTTTGTCAACCGAAAGGGTTTCCATTCCCTCAACGTGCAGCTGGTGTGTGACCACATGCATCGAATCATGGAGGTCGATGCCCGTACCCTGGGAGCAGTCATGACACCTTTGTTATGCGGCAGTCCAACGTGCCAGCTATCACTCACCCAACTTGACAAGTCAAAGGCTGGCTACTGGGTGACAAGGGCTATCCCCTCACACCGTGGCTCATGACTCCGGTCAGGAACATTGACCTCGGCCTTTACTTCCTCCCACTGCCTCTTGAACACATGTCTGGAGGGCCTCTTGCCCCCCCCCCATCCTCACGGACATAGGATGCCCCTCCATCTCTCCACCTCTTCCACCAAGGCCTCTAGTGCATCATCAGAGAACCTTGGTACACGCACTCTCACAGGCGCAGCCATTGTTCCAACTATCAGAGCCCAGGAATGACTTCTCCCACGACGCCCACCACTTCCTGCAGCCACAGTGCACCTCCCCTTTAAGAGGTGCAGGCTGCCTTTAAGTAGTGCTAGCCACTCCCGATATTGGAGCCCCTTGCTGATGCGTGCAGCCAATTAATAGCGCAGGTAGCACTGGCTTCATGCAGCAATCATTCAAATCATCAGGCAGCACGAATGTTACGTGCTGCCTTCATCGCAACCAATGGGCGCAGGTTAATCGCGCACTGCGAAAATCCCAGCGCCCGTTTTCGGGGGGTTATCCAATATAACCCCCAAGCTGTTCTGAATTCTGTGCTTTTGGAATTGTGAGAACGTACAACGCCATGGTATGGGCACATCTGTGAGTAATGGAGTGAAATGGTACTATTCTTTATAATACCTCAGACTTACATAAAATATTGTTATGTGGCACTTGGGGGCCAGACAGGAGAGTATATTATAGAACTTCATTGGAAGCTGCACACAATGGCCACCACTCCTTAAAAGTGTTTTTTTTTCTATTGACAACATACATAAGAACTCTGAAACACAGATGTTGACACCTGTCTCTCTGATGATGAAGAAACATCTACACCTACCACATCTTTATGCTACGGGTATCAGTTTGATGCTCGTACTTGTTTCAGAGTGGCAGTACTGTGGAATACTGCCAGCTCCAAACACTCTTTACACAAATAATAATGGAGCTCTGCACTTCTTTTGCTAAATTCCTCACCTCCTGAAGGCATTGGGGTAGAGTTCCCTCCCCCCGAGCCTGCGAGAAGTCCAATCCATTTTGAGAGCCACGCCTCATTAACTTAGGGCTGGCTGGCTGCGGTCGAACAACGAACACCCTGGGGCAGCCAGTCAGTTCTGGGTCGGCACAATATCAGGCGGCCTGACCAGTGTCCAGGCCTGCAAAAAGGTAGGTCCGCGGGGGGAGGAGTGGCTGATCGATTCCCTATCTAGTTAGCCCTCTGCTGTTTCAGCAGAGGTCCGAGTGGCATCAGGCCTCAATTAGGTTTGGATTTCAAGCTCAGTCAGGAAGGTGATTGCTAAACCAAACTTGCAATTGACTTTTCCCAAACCATCTTTGTAATAAAAACAGAAAATGCTAGAAATAGTCATCAGGTCAGGTAGCATCTGTGGAGAGAGAAACAGAGTTAACGTTTCAAGTGAATGACCATTCATCAGAACTGGAAGAAGTTAGAGATTTAACTGAACTCTACTATAAGCCCACCAACTCCCACAGCTATCTTGATTACACTTCCTCCCACCCCACTTCCCGAAAAGATTCTATTCCATTCTCTCAGCTTCTCTGTCTCTGTCGCATCTGTTCTGACGATGCCACCTTCCATACCACTACTTCCAATATGTCTTCCTTTTTCCTCAATCGAGAATTCCCCTCCACTATGGTTGACAGGGCCATTGACCATGTCTGTCCCATTTCCTGCACTTCTCCCCTCACCCCTTCCCCTCCCTCCCAGAACCATGATCGGGTCCCTCTGTCCTCACCTTCCTCCCCACCGGCCTCCACATTCAACGGATCATCCTCCGCCATTTACGCCACTTCCAACGCGATGCCATCACCAAACACTTCTTCCCCTCCCTTTTCAGCATTCCAAAGGGATCATTCCCTCCGCGACATCCTGGTCCACTCTTCAATTACCCCCAACACCCACTCTCCTTCCCATGGCACCTTCCTGTGCAAGTGTAGACGATGCAACACCTGCCATTTCAACTCCTCCCTTCCCGCCTTTCAGGGCGCCAAACACTCCGTCCAGGTGAAACAGTGATTTACTTGTACTTCTCTCAATTTAGTATACTGTACTCACTACTCATGATGCAGTCTCCTCTATATTGGGTGATCACTTTGCTGAACATCTCTGTGCAGTCCGCAAGTGTGACCCTGACCGTCCGCTTTTCATTTTAATTCTCCGTCCGATTCCCACTCTGACCTCTCTGTCTGGGTGTCTGACACTGTTCCAATGAAGCTCAATGGAAGCTTGAGGAACAGCACCTCATCTTTCGATTAGGCACTTTATAACCTTACTGACTCAATATTGATTTCAACAACTTCAGATAATAACACTGCTCCCATTTTTTCAGACAGCAGGCACTGGCAATGGTTCTGCTGTTGCCATTTACGGTTCCTCTAGACCCATCTTTTGTTTCTTTACTTGTCCCATCACCACCCTTCTTGCCTTGCACCATCATCCCTTTTGTCCTTTAATGAGTCCTGCCCTCCACTCTATCATAGACTTTCCCTATTGTTCTTTCCTTCCCCCCTCCCACCCCTCACACCTTCTTTTCCTGCCTCTGTGCTTGCTTATAAACTGTTAAATCTCTAACTTCTTTGAGTTCTGATGAAAGGTCATTGACCTGAATCGTTAACTCTGTTTCTCTCTCCACAGATGTTGTCTGACCTGCTGAGTATTTCCAGCATTTTCTGTTTTTATTTCAGATTTCCAGCATCTGTAGTATTTTGCTTTTGTCATCTTGCCTATAACATTAGTTACATCCAAAAAGCAGTCAGATGCTAAAATGGAAAAGTTAGGAAACTAGAGGGATGAGCTTCAAAAGGCCTTTTGGTCTTGTTGTTTATTTTGCTCTAATGAAACTATTCTGCATTTAAGGGAGGATTGTATTCTGTAAACAGACCGATGCTGGTGACCTGTGAAACTCCAGGTGGCCCAGAAACATGTCAACAAAAAAAGGAAGGTATAACCATTGAAACATTTCATGTCAACTTTTCTTTGTTTGTATCATCATAAATCTTATTCCCAACATTTTCCCCACGGTGTTGACCGCTCTACAGATGAGTTACTGTTTCCTGAGCAAACAGATTCCTTTGAGATTGGGAACACCTTTCCCACTCTTTTCTCTCCAAACTGCTCCAGTCCTGACTGTGTTTCAAGATGCTAATAATTAAATGGGTTACCTCCATCCAGGCAGCCTTTCACCCGACAGGATTAGCAGGATTATGTGTTGTTTCTAGTAGCACTTCACCATATTTCAGGACTTAGTCCACAATAAGATGCTCTACTTTGTTAAATAAGGTTTGCTGCACTTTTTTTGGTGCCTGCATTTTCCAGTGCTCACTGTCAGCATTAACACGGTGAGACTCAATTATTGAAGTCAACTGGTCCATTCCCAGCTTATTAGTCGAATTAATGCAATGTTGCAACTGGTATTCTGCAATTATTCTGCTATCAGTCCTTGGCAAATACCAAATTTGTGTAATTCATCACCAAAAAGCCTCAGGGATATATCAAGTGCATAACATATCTCTACGTTTTCAAAAAAAATGGAACGGTATATTAAAAATAAGCCCAAAAGAATGTTACAAAAGACAGCACTATAACAAGGATCAGCTGCAGTTACAGAATAGCCCAATGCACAATGCAGTATGGTAATATAAAATCCTTAAACGCTGCAAAATAATTTGATAGTTCTGAGTGTTTTGTGCTTCATAGTGTCTAGATCTATCATTTGAAAACAAACCACCCAGCGTGAAATGAAAAGATTGCAAATGACTGAATTTACTCCATGCATGAGCAATCTGTCAGTTATGCTTACATGCAAGCCATATGTTGCTAATATGTTTTCTACATTGATATATTTTACCACACAGAAGAACCATACAAATATTTCACATCAACTTTTCTCAGTTTGATTTTATTGTATCTGATTAATGTAGAATAAAATTTTGCAATGATGTGATATATGTGCATGCACTGAAATCTTATTCTTATCAAAAAGTGCTGGGGACGGGATCACTTTTTTACTTTGAGGATCCAGTGTCAGCATCAAGCATTCCTGGGTCAGGAAGAACATGGATGCAGTGCAGGAAGAAGTTCAATGATTTGACATGAATGGTCAAGGTGAATGAGTTCAACTTTCAAGTGGCATCTCCTACCAACTGCACCACTAGCTTCACCCACTTATCAATGCACTACACCCCCCATCACCCATCTACCAATTATCTCTTTCAATCAGCACTTCACCCTTCAAATCAGATGCTTCATCTCACCCTCACACATTACCACTGTTGTAAGCCGCAAACCCACAACTCACAGGTCGCACACACTGGCAGCTGTTCAACTATGACAACCACACTGGTTAGGCCTCAGCTGGAGTATTGTGTTCAATTCTGGCACCACACTTTAGGAAGGATGTCAAGGCCTTAGAGAGGGTGCAGAAGAGATTTACTAGAATGGTGCCAGGGATGAGGGACTTCAGTTGTGTGGAGGGATTGGAGAAGCTGGGATTGTTCTCCTTAGAACAGAAAAGGTTAAGGGAAAATTTGATAGAGGTGTCCAAAATCATGAACGGTTTTGACAGAGTGAATAAGGAGAAACTGTTTCCAGTGGCAGAAGGGTCAGTAACCAGAGGACACAGATTTAATGTGATTGGCAAAAGAACCAGGGTGACATGAGGAAACATTTTTTTACTCAGCGAATTGTAATGATCTGGAATACGCTGCCTGAAAGGGTGGTGGAAGCAGATTCAATAGTGACTTTCAAAAGGGAATTGGATAAATACTTGAAGGGAAAAAATTTCCAGGGCTACGGGCAAAGGGCAGGGGAATGGGACTAATTAGATAGTTCTTTCAAAGAGTCGGCACAGGCATGATGGGCTGAATGGCCTCCTCCTGTGCTGTACTTACTATAATACATCACCCAAACCCAAACATCTTGCAGGACATTCGCTGACATACTTCCCTCTTTCTTATAGGAGAAGGTGGCGCATAACAATAGGCAGGAAGAAAGAACTGGAGGAGGACATGCATGCCTACATGTCCTAACTCCCACGGAGGAGACAGTGCTGGCCATCATTGGAAGGACCATCGCTGAGGCAGTGGCCACTGGCAGTACTGGAGGGATTGATGATGAGGGTCTCTGCATAACTAATCCTCCTTCTCGCTTCCCACTTCTCCCTCATCCTATAATCTTTTCTGATTCACTTGCTGTAGATGGTGTCAGCACGCACTTCTTACTTTCTCCTCTCCCCCACCACAACTCAACCCGTGTCGCTTTATTATTTCAGATACCCAAGAACTGGAACCTGCCCATTCAGAGGAGGCAGATGAAGATGACAGTGATGATGATGACACATCGTCACTCGATCTTACACTCGCAGCCACCAGCTCAGATACTGACACCACACGTAATTTAGAGGCTAGGATAGAGGAGGGATCTGCATGTGGTGAGACATCGGGCACAAGTGCGCAGGAGCCTGGGTGGGGGGAATGGATACCACAGGTGCCAGCTCGCCGGTGGGTGAGGTCGCTCACTAGTTATGGTACCGAGGAGTCAGATGATGACGTCGATGGGCCAGAGTACAGAAGAAGGCTGATGAGTGTATACAACCGAATGTTTGGTGCACTGGAAAGCCTATCAGAAAGCCTGCTCACAATGTCAAGAAGCATGGAGGAGTCCAGCTCAAATTTGGTACAGGGTTTTCTGTAGATCTTGGAGCCCATCCTTTCCCACATGGAACGGGTGGTCACCTCCATCAGCACACCGGTGGAACCCACCATGATACTGCATCTGAAGACCAATGTCACAGCTTCCATTGCAGCACAAACATTTGCCCTCAAAGGTCTGACTGCTGCATTTGGAAACTCAGACTGCTGCTTTGGAAGCTCAGTCTGCTGCTATCATGGCTGTGGATATCACTGTTGAAAGGGGCTTCCAGGGCATCACAGCAGTCCAGCAATCTTTTTCTCCAACAGATCACCAGGATTGCTAAGGCGCCACCCCAGGAGAGTGGTAGTGGCGCCATGGAAGATGAACCTGCTGTCCTCTCTCAGGATGACAGCATTCCTGCTCCCACCCCTGCCACTCTGCCAGTGCCCTTGCTGTTGTATGTCAGTCGGCCAGGCCAGACTGCTGCAGCCCAGGCTGAGATGGTGCAGTCTGAAACTGGGCCCTCTCAGCCGAGAGCTGCTCGAGGTCATCCTCCAAGGCCACCTGCAGTCTCCTCAATTGAAGGTCAGCAGCCTCCCACCACCCATGCTCCAGCGACTGGGGATGGACCTCGTAGGAGCATTAGGATAGGTAAAGGCACACGAAAGAAAGACACCAAGGGAATGCACGAGGGTGAATAGTCGCACTTTATTTGCATCATTTCATGTGTTAATTTATAAATGTGGAATTGAATTTGCATTTGGTGGTGGTTTTAATTTCTGCAATAAGCTGAGGGAGGAGCCGACGTGTTACCATAAGGAGGACGATTTGATGGTCATGTGAGAGAGGAAAGGTAAGGAATGTAGGGCTGTTGGTGAATGGGGAGGTGTAGTTGAAGTTACTGGTATTGCTCATTAATAATCTGATCACACAGAGCCCTCGCAGACAGGGCCTGTCTACCTTGTAGCCTCCCTGCCTCTTTCTCCACTTGCTGCTGCATTTCCTCCTTCTCCTCCACTTCCTCCTTCGTCTCTTCCTCCTCTATCTTTTCCTCCTCCTCCTCTGCCTCTTCCTCTTGCTCAGGTTCTCACCTGATATGCGGTGATAAGGGCTGTCCCTTCATAATGGCGAGGATATGCAGCATGCAGCAGACAACGACAAATCTTGATACCTGCTCAGCTGAGTACATCAGGGCTCCTCCAGAGTGGTCCAGGCAGCAGAAGCATTGCTTGAGAACTCCTATGGTGTGCTCTATGATGTTCCATGTGGCAGCATGGCTCTCGTTGTAGGCCTGCTGTGCACGTGTGCGTCTGTTCCTAACCGGAGTCACGAGCCACTTTATGAGGGGATAACCCTTGTTGCCCAATAGCCAGCCTTTGACTTGCCGTGCTGGTTGAAATATAGGTGACACAGAGGACTGCCGCAGAACGAAGGAATCATGACTGCTGCCAGTATAGCGGGCATTCACCTGCATGATGTGCTGTGTGTGGTCGCATACCAGCTGCACATTGAGGGAGTGGAATCCCTTTCTGTTCATGAATATGGCCGAGTTCAGATGTGGAGCACGCATGGCAATGTGCATGCAGTCAATGGCACTCTGCGCCACGGGGAAGCCTGCAATGCGAGCAAACCCTTGTGCTCGCTCTTGTTGCTTGTCTCTGGCAAGAAAGAATGAGATGAATCTGTTTGTCAGCGCCTCAGTGACCACGCTGCTGGTGATATAAGCACTGCAAAGTGCGAGATGTTGTTTATATCGCCAGCAGCAGCCTGAAAGGAGCCAGAGCTGTAAAAATTAAGCGCCACAGTTACCTTGACAACCACAAACGATGCTGTCCTTGCCCTGCTCTGAGGCTGCAGCAGTTGACAAATTTCAGTCATGACCTCTTTAGTGAATCGCAGACGTCTGCTGCACCGATCGTCTCTGAAGTTGAGCTAAGAGAATTACTCCCTGAAGACCCTCCGCGGATATGGCCTCCTTCTGAGCATCCTGCTCCTCCCTCTTCTAGCATCTTGTCCTGCGCTGCGTGGCTTCTCTTCATTCTCCCAGTCGTGTTCAATTCCCAGAGGAAGCCAATTGTAGCCCACCCATGTCTGGAAGCAACTTTTTTCAGCACTATATTTTAAATGCCACTAAAAGTACTGCAAGACGAGCCAGACCACTCTCTATAGAATATTGAAACTTTAGCCAAGTACAGGAAATGTCCATGTACACCCACAATTGCACCAGCAGCCAGAATAAATAATCCAGCAACTAACCTGTAAGTAATTCATCACCCCTTTAAATAGCGCTGGTGGGCGGTCCGCCATACCGTTTAAGTCCTGTTCAGCTGTGCAAGGTTAAGACAAGATGTTGGCTGGAGAATGGAGTTCCAAAATGTCACCGGCTGCTTCAAATCAGCATTGCACACTGATTCGCGTCATAATCGTCCTACTCTGCATGCTACCGGCGGTCGCAAGATGCACACGCGCAACCCCCTTTACCAAGATGGCGTCCTGCACATTTCACGCAGAATGGTGCGTGCGCATCTCGGTCGCCATTTTTGGGGCATCCTTGTAGCGCCTACAAAACAGGTGCTTAACAGTCCAATTCCACCCCCTTTATGTTTTTTGGCATTGTAGACAGCAGTACAAATGTTTTCCTTGTAGTTTACTAAGATGCAACACAGTATTCTAAGACCTAGTGACTTTTAACTACACTACCTGAAGTTTCTATTGACCTATATTTTAAGCCACTCTGACAGTCTTGCTCTGTCACATACTAGATAGTTTGGACTGTTTCTGATCGCTAAGGTTCTCTCTTGCTTACTTCTATTCTACTCATTGGTGGAGCGATTGGAGAGGACAGATGACTGCAGAATCACAATCCTTTTCAGGTTGCAGTTGCAACCCTTGGATCGCTCAAGTCTTTCTAGTACAGTAGTAACTGCTTTGCTTCGCTGTGTATCTTATCCAGGAGGATCTTTAAATTCTGCAGCATTTACTTTAACAGGAACTCAATAGTGAGGTTCATGTAGGTTTGCACATTAGAATGTTTGTTTTCATTTGTCTCCAAAGAATCATTCCAGACACTTTAGATGAGGGTTCCGGTGCAAGATACCGGGGGTTATATTGGATAACCCCCAAAAACGGCACTGGGATCGCAGTGCGTGATTAACCCGCGCCTGTTGGTTGCAATACAGGCAGCATGTAACATTTGTGCTGCCTGATGATTTCTATTATTGCAGCATGCAGCCAGCGCTACCTGCGCTGTTGAGTGGCTGCACGCACCAGCAGGGGGCCCCGATATTGGGAGCGGCTAGCACCACTTAAAGGCAACCTGCACCTCTTAAAGGGGAGGTGCACTGTGGCTGCAGGAAGTGCTTTAAGTCCATTGGGAAGTAAATCTGTGCTGGACTGCAGTGAGGAATGGTGATGATGGAAACTCTAGAAATTTTAACGAGAAACAAATTGGCAGCTCAAAGTTTGCGGGACTCATATATTTTCAAAATATAAGATAAAGGTCTGAATAGAGATCAGAAATCGCACACGTAAAACACAGATGCAGGTCTCGTCCTTATGTTTAAAAACTATTGTTTTATTTTAAAATACTGAATAAAGTTTCACAAAACTACATCCCACATCCTCCAATCTACATGCCAGACCCTGCCAATCTGCCGATCTGAGTTTGTACCGGGCCTGCGAGAGTGCGTGCACCAAGGTTCTATGATGATGCACTAGAGGCCTTAGTGCAAGCAGTGGACAGAAGGAGAGGCATCCTATATTCGCAAGGGGGCAAGAGGCCCTCCAGACATATGCTCCTGAGGCAGTGGGAAGCAATAGTGGTCGAGGTCAATGCCAGGAGCATAGCAGCACGAACATCGATGCAGCGCAGGAAGAAGTTCAATGATTTAACATGAGTTATCAAGGTGCGTGAGTTTCAGTTTCAAGTGCACCACTAAGCTCATCCACTGCTCAATGAACTACAACCCCCACCATCCACCTACCAACAATGTCTTTCAATCAGCACTCAATCCTTCAAATCAGATGCTTCATCTCACCCTCACACATTACCACTGTTGCAAGTTGCACACCCACAACTCACAGGTCACAAACATTGGCAGCTATTCAACCATGACAGCCACATCACCCAAACATCACTGACACACATGTCCCGCTTTCTTGCAGGAGAAGGTGGCGCATAACAGGAGGCAGCAAGTGGCAGTGGCTCCATGGAACATGAACCTGCTGTCCTCTCTCAGGATGACAGCATTCCTGTCCCACCCCTGCCACTCCGCCAGTGCCCTTCCTGTTGCCTGTCAGCTAGTCTGACCACTCCCTGTAGAGCATTTAAACTTTATTATAGGAACATAGGAACAGAAGTAGGCCATGATTGAATGGCGGAGCAGGCTCGAGGGGCCATATGGTCTACTCCTGCTCCTATTTCTTATGTTCTTATGTATTTAGCCCCTCGAGCCTGTTCTGCCATTCAATGAGATCATGGCTGAACTGCGACCCAACTCCATATACCCGCCTTAGTCCCATATCCCTTAATACCTTTGGTTAACAACAATATCAATCTCAGATTTAAAATTAACAATTGAGCTAACATCAACTGCCATTTATGGATGAGAGTTTCAAACTTCTACCACCCTTTGCGTGTAAAAGTGTTTCCTAATTTCACTCTTGAATGTCCTGGCTCTAATTTTTAGGCTATGTCCCCTAGTCCTAGTATTCAAGTATAGGAAATGTCCAAAAACACATACAATTGCACCAGCAGCCCGAATAAATAAACCAGCAACTAACCTGTAAGTACTTCATGATCCATTTAAATAGCGCTGGTGGAAGGTCCTTGATGCTGATTAAGTCCTGTTCAGCTGTGCGAAGTTGGCTGGAACGTGGACTTCCAAAATAGCAGCTGTCCCTTTAAATCAGCGTTGCACGCTGATTTACATCATAATCTCCCTAATATACATGCTGCCGGTGTTTGTTAGCAAACGCCTTTGCCAAGATGGCGCCCTGCGCAAGTCACGCTGGAAGTGTGCACGTGCATCTCAGACACCATTTTCGGGGCTTAGGTGTCCGTCTAGCGCCTACAGAACGGGCGCTACACGGCCCAATTTAGCCCCCACTGTCTTTTCATGGGGTTATATTGTAATGTGCTCTCTGGCTGCCTCCCAAGTGGTGCATTGTAATTAGGACCTTTTATTCACCTTCGAAAGGCATACAAATGTTAAACATATTTGAATAAGAAAAAGGATGTGGAGATGCCAGTGATGGACTGGGGTTGACAATTGTAAACAATTTTACAACACCAAGTTATAGCCCAACAAATTTATTTTAAATTCCACAAGAAAAAGGATAGAAAGGCAGTAGGTTACTTGAAAATCCACCTGTCTATCAATTAGATATTGAACAGCTGAACTCTTCAGAGAGGTGGGACATGATGTAACTTTGCAGTGAGAGCTTCAGCTGTTAAATTTTTCTGGAGCGCTGTCCTTAAATTGTCATTAAACACTATGACATAAAGCAATTTATGATAGGATCACTGAAGGGAGGGTGGGGTGGGGGCAGATGAGCGGGTTATTTCCATGATCCAGATGACTGCAGAACAAAAGGCATATAAAGAGATACTGGACCACCAGACAATAGGATTTAATTTCTTTTGTACATGAATCTTCTGCTCCTCAAGCTAAGGGTGCTATTGCTGGAAAGTGAATCACTTTCCATTCCAAGATGAGGATGTCACCATCAAGTACAATATCCTCTTTTCTCTTCAGTCATTTACTGGCCCTGCTTTACTTTTCCTCCTCTTCATCTCATCCAGCCATGTCCACTTTTCTCTTCCTGTCTTCCCTGATCCATCCTTCCAATTGACACTATTCCTCACCCTACCTCATCTGTAACTGCTGTCCCAGGCTCGACTCTTTCTAGAATGAGCCTATGACCTTCCTCTGTGATGCCCTCTGCCACACCCAGCGTGACACCCATCACTGGCTTAACCTCTGCTCCGGACAACCATCTTGCCCAGCTCACTCCTTGGGGACTAAACTTCCCATCTCCTTTCCATCCTCGTTAGGCTTCTCCTGTCCCGCCAAACTCACCACAAGATCATCAATCATGGGCCCACTCTGTGTCACCCTCCAGAATGTTCGCTCCCTCGCAAACAAGGCTCTTACCATCCATTAAGTGGATGAACCTATCAACATCCTGACGCCAACAGAAACCTGGCTCCAAATCCAATGCATCACCAAGACTGCTTATTTCCATGTCCACAATATTGCTACCTCCAACACTATCTCACCTATATTGTTGCTGTACCTCTTTCTCATGCTTCTGTCACCTCTAGACTTGTTTTCTCTAATGCCCTCCTTGCTGCTCCACTGTCCATAAACTCTAACGTGTTCAAAACTCAACTACCCATATCCTACCCTGTGCTAAGTCCCACTCATCTCTTATTCCTCTCCTTGCTGACCTAACATGGCTCCTGACCCCCCACATAATGGGCCAGATTTTGCTGAAAAAATAACGCCATCTGAACGACGCACGCCGGAATTAATGTGCAAATCGTCCAGCAACTTGTAGCAAGGAAGAGATACCCTGTGAATTCCGAATCATCACAAGTTGCTGGCCGATTTGTGCCACTCCGCCATTAGCTTCGTGAAAACAGCATCTTGTGCTTAACCTCCTCGTGATTTTCATGAAGTTGCTGCATTTGCACATTGATTGCCCATTAAACTCAACACAGAAAGTTAAGTCTAGTAATTAATAGTGTGCCAATCAACCTCCCTTGTCCAGAAAGTAAGCAATTATAAGTGTGGCGTCTCATTTCCTCAGGTTGCGAATTGTTTTAGGAGATTTTAAAAATGTCAAATTTTAAATTTTAAATTTTTTTTCTTACTTTTCCTTTGTCTCTTTTATCTCGCTCTCTTAATCCAATCTTTCTTTCCCTCCCTTTATTTCTCTTCCTGTGCCTGATTTGACATTGAATTTACCCGCTTTAATTCACCCTCCTCCTCAGTCTTTCCTCTGTTTATTTCTCAATCCTTTAATCTCATTAGTTAAGAAGATACACTGTTTGTCATGTTGTTCACCAAGGTCCCAGATGCCCTGTTTCCCTCACTGCGCCGTTATCAGCTCGCACTTCCAGCAGCTTTGTGGGCAAAAAATGTTAAAACCTAAACATGCACGAGCAAGTCTAACTAATGGGGCAAGCCGCGAGATGTCCCACGCCACCAAAATCTGTCCTATTCAGTTTTCATTCCTTATTCTCACCTTGAAATCCCTCCATAGCCTTACCTGACCCCATTTCTGCAACTTCCTCCAGACTCACATCCTCTCCTGCATCCTTCAGTCCCCCTACTCTGGTCTTCTGAGCATCCTCCTCCATTTATGCCACCATTGGTGGCAGAGTATTTATGCACCTCAGCCCTACTCTCTGGAATTCCCTTCCTACACTCCTTTGTTTCTTCACTTGTCTCTCCACCTTGAAATACCTCAAACCCATCTTTTCAACCAAGAATTCGGAGACCTCGCCTATCTTTTGCACCATGGCTTGGTGTCCATTCCTTTATTCATTTTTTATCTTCTCCCCTTTTGGAAATTCAAGTTAAAGATGCTATATATATGTATATTCTTGTTATTCGTGTCTCCTCTTATTTAATGATGTATCTTTTAATCTGCAACCATGTTTTCTAGTTTTAGTATTAATATGTATTACCTTACATTTATGAATTTTAAATTCAATTCCTGATTCATCTCTCCAGTTGCTAAGTTTGTAATGATCTGAGTTTGATCCCCCAAGTCCAAACATTGTCCTTTCCCACATAGCTTGGTCTTACATAAGAACATAAGAAATAGGAGCAGGAGTAGGCCACATGGACCCTTGAGCCTGCTCCGCCATTCAATCAGATCATGGCTGATCTTCGACCTCAACTCCACTTTCCTGCCCGATCCCCATAACCCTTGATTGGCAAACTTAGTCTACTATTAATACCGTAATCAAGATTTGAGTACCTTACCTTCAAAAAGACGCTGATGCATATTGGAGGATTCCTCGAACATCAAAGATGATTCTGGAATTAAGGCTCTAAGTTATGAAGCAAGACTTGCAGAAGTGAACTTCAGATCTTTAAATGCTGTAAAGTCTACATAATGCCAATGTAAGCAGGCTGTTTGACTTGTATGATGTAATTTTATGAAACTGTACTGAGTGTGAATTTGTTAAATTACCCCTATATTGTAAGCAGTGAACTAGAGCACACAGGTTTAAAATTAAAAAAGCTCAAGTGAGAATAGAGATTAGAAGAAACATTTTTATTACCACAGTGTAGTGGAAATGTTGAACAGACTCCCACCAAAAGCTATTAATGCTGTGTCGATTAACCCTTTCAGATAAATATCCAATATGGAACAGGATTGGAGATAGATATAAACTGAGCCGATCAAATACTGCACAAATCACAATGGTTCCTGGCCATTGGTGCTGATGAGACAAATTTTGCCTGTGGAGAGCAGCAAGCCAGGATTGAACATTAATGTGAGGATGAATGAATATTCTGCAGTTTTCCTTGATTACCTTTGAGGATCAGGGAATGTTTCTGCAGAGGTTTCCCTCAGTAGCTTAAATTAATGACAGTTATTGTTTTTTTTTACGGCTCTCATGTTCATAGCTATTTCTAGTTTCCATAGGAATATTGAATCCCTTATAAAGTGAAACCTGTGTCTTTATTCATCGCTGTTAGCATACCCAGAGTTTAACAATTAACTTCTAATCATGGAAAATGCTCTGGATATTACTTGGGTTGCCACCACCTTCTCCAGACATCTTCAAAAGCGGAAAATAACACATTGCCAGACCAATGCGTACAGGTTAAAACTATTTGTTCAGATTCATTTATAGATGAAATAATACACAGAAGGTAACAGACACACCAAGGAACTAAAACAGCAGAATAATTAAAAACTATAGAACCAGAATTAGTCGACAAAGGTCTAAAAAACCGTTTTAAAGGACAAATTAAGGCTATTTTTTTCCTCACTATGCTTCGTAATGTCCAGTTCCCAGGCACAGTGAAGAGGAAATAGTGGGAGAGACCATTAACTCAGATTTTCCCCCCACTAGGTTTCCCCAAGGTTTCCGGGGCTCCCCCAAATTAACGTAACTGAACCTACATCTGTAGTAGGTGTAGGCCCAGCATAATCATGTTAATAAGATAGCAAGGAATGTTCCTTATCCTGCTCTCTCACTTTCCTCTTTTTGTACTAGTGGGATGCCCATACTGAGGGGTGCCTCAAAAAACCAGATGCTGGTAATGCAATCAAAATGTTAGTAATTTTTTAATACTTAGGTAGACAAGGTGTGAACTTAGGGTTGCAGGCAACTTCTGTTTTTGACACGTTACAACAGTTGGAAAGCATAATTCTGGCAAGGTGCTTGCAATGAAATCAGGATATATAATCAAAAGCAAACTACTACAGATGCTGGAAATCTGAAATAAAAATAGAAAATGCTGGAGAAGCCCAGCAGGTCAGGCAGCGTCTGTGGAGAAAGAAACAGAGTTAACGTTTCAGGTCGAAGACCTTTCGTCAGAACTGAAATTTGTTAAAGAGTTAACAGTTTTTAAGCAAGTACAGAGCCAGGGAAAAGTGTGGAGGCAGGGGGGGGGGGCGGGGAAGGGAGAGGGGGGGGAGGAAAGAACAAAAGGGAAGGTAAAATGCAGCTCCTCTAGACCCACCTTTTGTTTTTTAACTTGTCCCATTAACACCCTCTTTGCCTTGCACCATCATCCCTTTTGCCATTTAATCACTCCTGCCCTCTACCCCATCAGACACCTTCCCTTTTGTTCTTTCCTCCCCTCCCCTCCCCTTCCCTAACTCTGTACTTGCTTAAAAACTGTTAACTCTTTAACTTCTTCCAGTTCTGATGAAAGGTCTTTGAGCTGAAACGTTAACTCTGTTTTTGTCTCCACAGATGCTGCCTGACCTGCTGAGCTTCTCCAGCACTTTTTGTTTTTATTTCAGGATATATAATGCCCCTTGTCTTTCAAAAAAAATCTATAGTTTGATTAACTTTGGATCAAAGGTTTACTAGACCTTTGACCCAGCAGCAGCAGTCATTACAGTGTTCCAATGAAGCACTTGATGTCCATTTTGAGGGTAACGTGCACACACCCCTCCCAAAGTATGGAATCCGATAAGTCAGAGATTTTGCTGTTAGGGAGAAGGAGTTGCTGAGGTGTGGAAATGAGGACGGGGTACACATCTTCACTTGTAAGAATTTGGAAAGGTTTCCCAAGAGATAGCCAAATAAATGCAGTTTGATTGTTTCCTGGAGAATAAATAATATTTTCCTCACCCACTGTAAATAGATATATCAATAATGTATTCCTTCACATATCATACTTACAGAAATAAGTCAACCAACCTCATCATTTATGTAAGGAGTCTTACAACACCAGGTTATAGTCCAACAATTTTATTTGAAATCACAAACTTTCGAAGCTTTCCTCCTTCGTCACCTGATTTCAAATAAAATTGTTGGACTATAACCTGGTGTTGTAAGACTCCTTCCATTTGTCCACCCCAGTCCATCACCGGCATCTCAACCTCATCATGTAACACAGAGAGAAGCTGTTTCTGGTTTACGATTGACCTTTTTTGAATATGGTTTTTGTTGTGAATATCAAGAAACATACAAAACTTAAGAAAAGATTCAATTAATTTGTGTTTTTTCTTTACCAAATATTCAGTTTATCAAAACTAAAAAAAATTAAATTCAGCATTTTTATCCTCTGAATTTGAATAATGGTACAATCTTTCCAAAAGTTGCTACTGTTCATATGAACAATGGTTGTTTTCAATTCTGAAAAACATTTATAAACATAAATAATAACAATTTCCAGCTGACAAAACCATTCAGAATCCATTACAAAATGTGAAGTCCCAATCTAGACACTTCTACTTGCTGTTTTTCTTCTTATCTCTACCTGTGTTTGGCTCGCTTGTACCTGCTGGCTGTAGTTGCAAGAGATTAGCTAGTTTGACCCAGCGATCACAGCTGAAATGGCACAGGGATCATTGTGTTCTCACAGGGCTTCATGCAGTAAGAATGAAGAGTTGACGTCCCCCGATTCAGTGAGCTCCACTCATGAATATAATTAGAATATGCTCCATGTGAATTTTTCAAAGTGCAGTAAACACTATGATTGGCAGGGAGATAGGGAAATCCAAAGATCAGCAGCTCTTAAAGGACTGCTTCTCTAATTTGAAGCTATCCCGTGTAGTAGCCTGCTGGAAATCTGCAATGCAAACAATGGAAGGTGGCCAAGCATAGTGCAACACCAGTGAAGTAGCATAGGAAGCACTGACACCATTTCTCAGAACATTCACATCTGCACTTCCACGTTCATAATGCTGCGGTTGAACCTTTCAGCTTACACTTAGGAAAAGTTATAGTGTCGTACATCATTGTTGCAAGCTGTGGCACCAAATCAAAATGGGACATGAAACTACTTGCATCCTAGTCATTAATATATGTGGGGAAAAGCGGAGGCCGCAGTATGGATCCCTAGGGAACACCATTTGTCACATCCTGCCAATCAGAGAACAAACCCTTTTTCTCTATTTCCTGTCTGCTTCTCCTGATCAATTACCAATCTATGTCACAAGGTTACCTATAATTCCATGCTCTCTCATTTTGCTAATAATACCTTGTGCAGAACCCCATCAAATACCTTCTAAAAATCCAAATAGATATATCCATATACAACATCCACCATGCCAATGACCTCATCAAAAAAATCAGCTAGATTTGTTAGACATGACCTATTCTTCACAAATTCATTCTGACTTTCTTTCATCAACTGATATCTGTCCAAGTGCTCAGTCACTCTGTCTCTGATGATACATTTCAGTAACTTCCCCACAACTGATGTGAAACTGACAGGTCTGTAGTTCCCTGGTTTCTCTCTCCCTTCTTTCTTAAATAATGGAGTGACATTTGCAGTTTTGCAATCTAAAGGCACAATTCCTGAATCTAGAGAGCTTTGGAAAATTATGACTAATGCATCTGCAATTTCATTACCTATTTCTTTTAATACCCTGGGTTGGAAACTGTCAGGTCCTGGGGATGTGCCTATCTTAAGTCTCATTATTTTCTCCATTACCATTTTCTTACTTATATTAAATCCACTAAGTTCCTCTCCTTCACTTTAGGTTTCCTTGTATCATTGGTATTTTGTCCTCTTTCTCCATTATGAAAACAGATACAAATAATTAATTTGACAAGTTTTTATGTTTACAGCAGAATTTGGATAAGTTCCCCACTTTCCCCGTCACTTTTTTTTGTATTTCTTTTAAGCTTTTTATGAGCCAAAAGGACAGGCAACTAGCCTTACTCCCAGAACACCATCACTGCCAGGAGGTACCAGGAACCACCTAAATATGACTTCTACCTCTGACTTTCCCCTCTCCATCTCACTGCAGCCTCTGCTTGGTGAGAAGAATTTATAAATAAGAAGAACTTATTTATTTACTCCTCTGTTTATGAACAGAAATTATACAATTTCCTCGCTGCAGGCCCATTCCATTGGCCTACACAAGCATTGGCATCCTTCTCAATCCTGGATGCCAGTTAGAAAATTCCTTTGTGCATTATCTTAATGAAGAGAAATAGACAGAAAAAAAGAGAAAGACAGAAGCAGGGAGATAGAGAGAGAGAAAAAGATAGAGACAGATAGAAAGAGATTGAGTGAGACATAGGCAAAAACAAAGACTGACAGAGACACAGAATGATAGCAAGAGAGAGAAAGAGGAAGGGATAGAAAGCGATAGAGATCAAAAAGAGAGAGAGATTGAGGGATAAAGAGAAAGAGAGTAACTGAGACAAAGATAGAAAGAGAAAGAAAAACAGAGACAAGAGAGACAGAGACAGAAACAAAGAGAGAAAAAGAGAAACAGGCAAAAACAGACATAGGGGTGATTTTGACTGGGAGTGGGTTTCGGGCGGGCAGGCACGGGACGAGCATCAAACCTGCCCAATGTCATCACTTTGAGACCCGAACTATTTTAACTCTTGGGCCTCATTCAAATCCCACTGGCCAGCTTTTCATGCTTAATGCAGAGAAATAGACAGAAAAAAAGAGAAAGACGGAAGCAGGGAGATAGAGAGAGAAAGAAAAAGATAGAAAGAGATTGAGCGAGACATAGGCAAAAACAAAGACTGACAGAGACACAGAATGATAGCAATGAAAAGGTAGCTGGCCAGTTGCCAGCAAGTGAAGAGCAGACGGCCCAGAGCCCACCCGCCGACACTCAGGTTAGTCGAGGGGGGGGGGGGTGGATGGGGGGAAGTTTTGGTAGGATCTTGCGGGTGGGAAGCAGGGAAGCTCAGGGCAGCAGAAACCCAGTCTTTCCTTGTGAAGCCTGGAGGAGCACTCTTGCTCCTTCTGGCCGCACAAAGATAAGTTTAAAACTTATCTTTTAGGACCTCCGCCTCTCCCCGACAGGTTTCACTGAGTTGGGCGATGGTTAAAATGCCATCGCCGTCCATATGACATCACAGGACCCCAATTTGCCCGTATTAATGAAGCTTCCACTTGAGCCAGGCAGGTGCCTCAGCCGTCTAAATAAAGGGCGTAGTTAAAGCAGCAGCGGACGGGAACGGGGTGGTAGATTCTTGGAGGCAATTTTAAGTGCGCGGTTGCTCCATTTCCATTGAGCACGGTGGGTTAAAATTGCCCCCAGAGAGCCAGCACACAAAGGAATTTTATGCAAAAAGATCAATTGAGGAAATTAAATGCCACCAGAGGAAATTAAATCCCATGATGGATATATTTGTCAGAATGATTTTTTCCAGATGCAGAAATGTTATATAATTCATGATAGTTCTTTTCATTTTATGCATATTAATCATGCAATTTTGCATCTGTCTGATCAGGAAATTGCACTTAAAAGATACTTTTGGTGCTAAGGATGGTTAAATGTGTGTTTCTATTCTTTTAACAATGGGCTGTAAGAATAGAACTTTTTGTTGCTATTAGGTTTGCTGAGCTAAATCAGCAATTAAAGTAAGCAAATGGGAGTTGGTCTCAAACTTCATGAATTATCTTTCTGAATATTTCAGAACATCTGTGAAGTACATCTGTTGTAATTTCTGATTACATGCCCCAAATAGCCAGGAGCAAAATTAACACATTGCATTTGTCTTTTGCTTCAAATTTTCAAACTGGTCCCTGTGTATGCACATTGGTAATGAAGATCACAATGTTTTACTCTTGAAAAGCAGACCGAGATAATTAAAGTACAAAATGGAGCACATGAAAAGCAGGGTACACGGCCCCCTATTCTACAGTATAACACAACTGGATGTTCATTATCACCATTTCAGATAATCATTGAAATTTTGGTACAGAGGAGGGCATTCGGCCCATGGTACCAGAGAAGGTGCTAATTCCTCCATGGGAGCTATGTACTCGAATCTGCTTTCCTTACTCCTCTCATATTTTTTAAGATTTTCCTCCTTCGCGTGTTCATCTAAACCCTCGTAAATGTTTTGACTGACTCAACTTGAAAAGCACCCATGGTAAAGCATTCCAGAACCTAATAGTCCCTTTATACTGCTATTAATAATCTCAAGTTGCTAGTCTCTCTTGTAGGTTAGAATTTTTTTCTTGCTTTTGTATGCAACTTCAACACAAATAGAAGGTACAATAACTGTAGGAGAATCTTTTCTTATGCTCTCGTGAAGGTGCTAAGACATGTTAGGGTACAGTTCCAACAGTTGTCTGGTACCCCGCCCAAGTATGAGCTTAGATTGAGTGCTGGCAGGCATCACAGGCATCTGTGGAGAACATCACAGCTGAGCCCAATGTTGTCTCACCTGATATCCACACACATGCAGAGCATCACTGGATAGTGATCAGGAGCAAGATCCTGCCTTTTTTCCCCTTCCATGAGTGCTGTGTCCAATTGCAGCATCCTTGTCACTGCCGCAGCTGAGATCAGTTAAATCAGCAGATTGAGGATCAAACTTGGGACTTTACAGGTCTGTATGACTCACCGCAGTATTTAACCAATTAAACCACTAACAGTGCATTGGAGAAGGTGGACTATAATGACCATTTTCACAATGTAGAAACTTATATTGATGAACATTAAAACGTCTCAAAAAGAAAGTAATGAATACTTGATTTGATTTCTGTCCAGAACTGGCAAGGCTTTTCACATTAAATTTAATAATTCTCTGAACTGTTACTGAGGGAGATGAATTCACAACATTATGGTGACTCAGTCAGTGCAGCGGTAAGGACACCACAATTACCCTTAGTGCTGTGAGCTAAGGAGTGGAAAATCACTCAGGTTTCCTCGTTGAATAGTGTGTGTAAACATCAGGTGAGGACAGGATTGTGTTGGGCTATGATGCCCCCAGACTCGAATAGTCTGTCAACACTCACTTGTAGACTCACACAAATGAGCACTTGGGCGAGGTAGCAGAGGGTGATCGATAACTGTGGAACAGTATCCCAGCAGGTGTCAAGAACTTTGAAATGAAAAGGGGAAAAAAAGGTCAAAAAGGACAAGACAATAGTCGAACTTTTCTCACAAAATATTGGGGATGAGTTTGGTAGACACTAATTGCGTAAAACGTTGCTGATAGCGAACTGGCAGCCCATTTTACATCGCACCTGATTTTCTTTATTACGGAAATCAATGGAAAAGAAAATGGGCAGTGGAGTAAAATGGACCGCCGACTCGCCTTCAGCACGTTTTACACAACTGGTGTTGAACAATTTCACCCCCATTGCCTTCCATCTTACGCAATTGAAAAGCTGTATTTGATTTGCCTTTTTATATTGGTATCATTGAGGTTATTTGCGTCTCTGGTCCCTGAAGCACGGGTCTCATGCAGCACGCGGCAAAGTGAATACGAGGCTGTTGGATCACACGATGACCAGCGGCCTAGAACACCTGTTTTTAGCAAGTTTTTCAATCACAAGTCCCAGTCAATCCTGATACTTTCAGTTTCCCATCTGCTGTGCGAAACCCATGCTTCAGAATCCGGCAGTGCAACCTGGGGAGGTTTTGCACCTGCAGAAGTGACTTTTTAAAAATTCATTCATGGGATGTGGGCGTCGCTGGCAAGGCCAGCATTTGTTGCCCATTCCTAATTGCCCTTGAGAAGGTGGTGATGAGCTGCCTCTTGAACCGCTGCAGTCCGTGTGGTGAAGGTTCTCCCACAGTACTGTTAAGGAGGGAGATCCAGGATTTTGACCCAGCGACGATGAAGGAACGGCGATATATTTGCAAGTTCAGGGTGGTGTGTGACTTGGAGGGGACCGTGCAGGTGGTGTTGTTCCCATGAGCCTGCTGCTCTTGTCCTTCTAGGTGGTAGAGGTTGTGGGTTTGGGAGGTGCTGTCGAAGAAGCCTTGGCGAGTTGCTGCAATGCATCTTGTAGATGGTACACACTGCAGCCACAGTGCGCCGGTGGTGAAGGGACTGAATGTTTAGGGTGGTTGATGGGGTGCCAATCAAGTGGGCTGCTTTGTCCTGGATGGTGTTGAGCTTCTTGAATGTTGTTGGAGCTGCAATCATCCAGGCAAATGGAGAGTATTCCATTGCACTCTTGACTTGTGCCTTGTAGATGGTGGAAAGGCTTTGGGGAGTCAGGAGGTGAGTCACTCAGCGCAGAATACCCAGCCTCTGAGCTGCTCTTGTAGCCACAGTATTTATGTGGCTGGTCCAGTTAAGTTTCTGGTCAATGTTGACTCCCAGGAGGTTGATGGTGGGGGATTCGGCAATGGTAATGCCATTGAATGTCAAGGGGAGGTGGTTAGATTCTCTCTTGTTGGAGATGGTCATTGCCTGGCACTTGTCTGGCGTGATTGTTACTTGCCACTTATCGACCCAAGCCTGGATTTGTCCAGGTCTTGCTATATACGGCCACGGACTGCTTCATTATCTGAGGGGTTGTGAATGGAACTGAACACTGTGCAATCACCTGCAAACATCCCCACTTCTGACCTTATGATGGAGGGAAGGTCATTGTTGAAGCAGCTGAAGATGGTTGGGCCTAGGACACTGCCCTGAGGAACTACTGCAGTGATGTCCTGGGGCAGAGATGATGTGCCTCCAACAACCACTACCATCTTCCTTTGTGCTAGGTATGACTCTAGCCACTGGAGAGTTTTCTCCTGATTCCCATGACTTCAGTTTTACTAGGGCTCCTTGATGCCAAACTCAGTCAAATGCTGGCCTGATGTCAAGGGCAGTCACTCTCACCTCACCTCTGTAATTCAGCTCTTTTGTCCATGTTTGGACAAAGGCTGAAATGAGGTCTGGAGCCGAGTGGTCCTGGTGGAACCCAAACTGAGCATCAGTGAGCAGGTTATTGGTGAGTAAGTGCCGCTTGATAGCACTGTCGACGACACCTTCCATCACTTTGCTGGAGATTGAGAGTAGACTGATGGGGCAGTAATTGGCTGGATTGGATTTGTCCTGCTTTTTGTGGACAGGACATACCTGGGCAATTTTCCACATTGTCAGGTAGATGCCAGTGTTGTAGCTATACTGGAACAGCTTGGCTAGAGGCGCAGCTAGTTCTGGAGCACAAGTCTTCAGCACTACAGCCGGGATGTTTTCAGGGCCGATAGCCTTTGTTGTATCCATTGCACTCAGCCGTTTCTTGATATCATGTGGAGTGAATCGAGTTGACTGAAGACTGGCTTCTGTGATGGTGGGGATATCGGGAGGAGGCCGATATGGATCATCCACTCGGCACTTCTGGCTGAAGATGGTTGCAAACGCTTCAGCCTTGTCTTTTGCACTCACATGCTGTACATTAAAAGGTATGATGGTAGACAGGAAATGGCTAGCATTTAAAGAATTAATACATAATTTGCAATAAATATATATTCCTTTATGGCACAAAAACCCAACAGGAAAAGTGGTCCAACCGTGGCAAACAAGAGAAATTAAAGATAATATTAAATCAAAGCAAGAGGCACATAAAGTTGCCAGGAAAAGCAGTAAGCCAGAGGATTGGGAGCATTTTAGAATTCAGCAAAGGAGGACCAAGAAATCAAGAAAGAAAGCGAAAATAGAATATGAGAGTAAACTAGCAAGAAACATAAAAACGGACTGTAAAAGCTTCTATAGGTAAGTAAAAAGGAAAAGACTGGCAAAGGCAAATGTGGGTCCATAAGACCATAAGACCATAAGAGATAGGAGCAGGAGTAGGCCATTCGGCCCCTCGAGCCTGCTCCGCCATTCAATGAGATCATGGATGATCTGATTTTTACCTCAACTCCACTTTCCTGCCCTTTCCCCATATCCTTTGACTCCCTTGCTGATGAAAAATTTGTCTAACTCAGCCTTGAATGTATTCAATGACTCAGCCTCCACAGCTTTTTGGGGTAAAGAATTCCAAAGATTCACGACCCACTGGGAGAAGAAATTCCTCCTCATTTCCGTCTTAAATGGGCGACCCCTTATTCTGAGACTATGCCCCCTAGTTTTAGATTCCCCCATGAGGGGTAACATCCTCTCAGCATCTACCCTATCGAGTCCCCTCAGAATCTTGTATGTTTCAATAAGATCTCTTCTCATTCTTCTAAACTCCAATGATTATAGATCCAACCTGTTCAATCTTTTCTTATAAGACAACCCTTCCATACCCGGAATCAACCTAGTGAACCTTCTCTGAACTGCCTCCAATGCAAGTATGTCCTTCCTTAAATAAGGGCACCAGAACTGTATGCAGTACTCCAGGTGTGGTCTCACCAGCACCCTGTACAGTTGGAGCATGACTTCCCTGCTTTTATACTCCATCCCCCTAGAAATAAAGGCCAATATTCCACATGCCTTCCGGATTGCTTGCTGCACCTGTATGTTGACTTTTTGTGTTTCATGTACGAGGACACCCAGATCCCTCTGTACTGCAGCATTTTGTAGTAATTCGCCATTCAAATAATATTTTGCTTTTTTATTTTTCCTCCCAAAGTGGATGACTTCACATTTTCCCACATTATATTCCATCTGCCTTACAGACAGAGACAGGAGAATTTATAACGTGGAATAAGGAAATGGCAGAGAAATTAAACACTAGTTTGAGTCTGTCTTCACGGAAAAAGACACAAAAAAACTCCCAGAAATACTAGAGAACCAAGGGTCTGGCGAGAATAAGGAACTGAAAGAAATTAGTATTAGTAAAAAAACAGTACGAGAGACATTAATGGGATTGAAAGACGATAAATCCCAAGGACCTGATGATCTGCATCTCAGGGTTTTGAAAGAGGTCCCTATAGAGATAGTGGATGCATTGGTTGTCATCTTCCAAAATTCTATAGATTCTGGAATGGGTCCTGCAGATTGGAAGGTAGCAAATGTAACCCCACTATTTAAGAAAGGAGGGAGAGAGAAAACAGGGAACTACAGACCTGTCAGCCTGACATCGGTAGTAGGGAAAATGCTAGAATCTATTACAAAGGATGTGATAACAGGACACTTAGAAAATAATAATTGGATTTGGCAGAGTCAACATGGATTTATGAAAAGGAAATCATGTTTGACAAACCCATTGGAGTTCTTTGAGGATGTAACCAGTTGAATAGATAAGGGAGAACCAGTGGATGTGGTGTATTTGGATTTTCAGAAGGCTTTCGATAAGATCCCACACAGGAGGTTGGTGAACAAAGTTAGAGCACATGGAATTGGGGGTAATATACTGGCATGGATTGAGAATTGTTTAACAGGCAGAAAACAGAGAGTAGGAATAAACGGGTCTTTTTCAGGTTGGCAGACTATGACTAGTGGGGTATTACAGGGATCGGTGCTTGGGCTCCAGCTATTCACAATCTATATCAATGATTTGGAAGAGGGGACCAAATGTAATATTTCCAAGTTTGCTGATGACACAAAACTAGGTGAGAATGTGAGTTGTAAGGAGGATGCAAAGAGGCTTCAAGGGGATATAGACAGGCTAAGTGAGTGGGCAAGAACATGGCAGATGGAATATAATGTGGAAAAATATGAAGTTATCCACTTTGGTAGGAAAAACAGAAAGGCAGAGTATTTTTTAAACGGTGAGAGATTGGGAAATGTTGATGTTCAAAGGGACCTGGGTGTCCTTATACATGAGTCACTGAAAGCTAACATGCAGGTGCAGCAAGCAATTAGGAAGGCAAATGGTATGTTGGCCTTTATTACAAGAGGATTTGAGTACAGGAGTAAAGATGTCTTACTGCAATTATATAGGGCCTTGGTGAGACTGCACCTGGGGTATTGTGTACAATTTTGGTCTCCTTACCTAAGAATGGATGTATTTGCCATAGAGGGAGTGCAACTAAGGTTCATCAGACTGATTCCTGGGATGGCGGGATTGTCGTATGAGGAGAGATTGAGTAGACTAGGCCAGTATTTTCTCGCGTTTAGAAGAATGAGAGGTGATCTCATTAAAACATACAAAATTCTTACAGGGCTCGACAGGATAGACGCAGGGAGGATGTTTCCCCTGGCTAGGGAGTCTCGAACCAGGGGTCACAGTCTCAGAATAAGGGGTAGGCCTTTTAGGACTGAGATGAGGAGAAATTTCTTCACTCAGAGGGTGGTGAATCTTTGGAATTCTCTACCCCAGAGGGCTGTGGAGGCTGTGTCATTCAAAACAGATATCGATAGATTTCTAGATGTTAAAGGCATCAAGGGATATGGGGATGGTGCAGGAAAATGGTGTTGAGGTAGAAGATCAGCCATGATCTTGTTGAATGGCGGAGCAGGCTTGAGGGGCCTGGATGGCCTACTCCTGCTCCTATTTCTTATGCTCTGCCATCATTGAGGATGGGGATGTTCACAGAGCCTCCTCCTCCCATTAGTTGTTTAATTGTCCACCACCATTCACGATTGGATGTAGCAGAACTGCAGAGCTTTGATCTGATCCATTGGTTGTGGAATCGCTTAGCTCTGTCTATAGCATGTTGCTTCTGCTGTTTAGCATGCATGTAGTCCTGTGTTGTAGCTTCACCAGGTTGGCACCTCATTTTTAGGTACGCCTGTTGCTGCTCCTGGCATGCTCTTCTACACTCCTTGTTGAACCAGGGTTGATCCCCTGGTTTGTTGATAATGGTAGAGTGAGGAATATGCCAGGCCATGGGGTTACAGATTGTGCTGGAATACAGTTCTGCTGCTGGCTCACAGCACCTCATGGATGTCCATTTTTGAGCTGCTAGATCTGTTCTGAATCTATCCCATTTAGCACGGTGGTGTCCTCAGTGTGAGGATGGGACTTCGTCTCCACAAGGACTGTGCGGTGGTCACTCCTACCAATACTGTCATGAACATCTGTGACAGGTAGATTGGTGAGGGCGAGGTCAAGTAGGTTTTTCCCCTCGTGTTGGTTCTCCCACCACCTGCCGCAGGCCCAGTTTGGCAGCTATGTCCTTCAGTACTCAGCCACTTTGTTTAATAGTGGTGCTACCAATCCACTCTTGGCGATGGACATTGAAGACCCCTACCCAGAGTACATTCTGTGCCCTTGCTACCCTCAGTGCTTCTCAATATGGAGGAGGACTGATTCATTAGCTGAGGGAGGGCGGTAGGTGGTTATCAGTAGGAGGTTTCCTTGCCCATGTTTGACCTGATGCCACAAGTCTTCATGGTATCTGGAGTCAATGTTGAGGACTCCCAGGGCCACTCCCTCCTGACTGTATACCACTGTGCTGCCACCCTCCTGACTGTATACCACTGTGCTGGTGGTGGGACAGGACATACCCAGGGATGGTGATGGAAGAGTCTGGGATGTTGGCTGAAAGGTATAATCCTGTGAGTATGGCTATGTCAGGCTGTTGCTTGATTAGTCTGTGGGACAGCTCTCCCTATTTTGACACAAGTCCCCAGATGTTAGTGAGGAGGACTTTGCAGGGTCGACTGGGCTTGGTTTGTCAGTGCCTTTGTCGTGTCCAGTCGGTTTTATTCTTATTATGACTTTCTGTAGTGGGACTGTACAATTGAGTGGCTTGCTCGGCCATTTCAGAGGGCAGTTAATTAAGAATCAACCACATCTTCTGTGGGTCTGGAGTCACATATAGGCCAGACCGGGTAAGGACGGCAGGTTTCCTTCCCTAAAGGGTATTAGTGAACCAGATGGGTTTTTACGACAATCTGGTAGTTTCATGGCCACCATTACTAATACTAGTTTTTTTTAAATTCCAGGTTTTATTTAATTGAATTTAAATTCCCCAGCTGCAGTAGCAGGATTTGAACTCATGGGCCTCTGGATTACTAGTCCACTAACATAACCACTATGCTACTGTACCCAGCTTGCTCATTTCTGATTGTGCTTTACCACAGGGATGGTAGGAAAGCTGTTTCATGATTGCCATTAGTGAAACCTGTAAATTAGGGACACTTAAGGGACTTGCATCAGGTGTCCTTTATTTGCAGGTGTCCTTATTTTCAAAATGGTCATTGTATGTCTAGTAAACCAGATGAGCCAAATATCCCAGGAATTGGCTGCATCTCCTGCAAGATACCTTCTTTTTCTCACCCTCACCTGGGATCGTGCCTAATTCTGGAGCCCTGCCAGTGGGATGTGAGTTCAGTTCATTTTCTGTTTGTTAGGTTTCCCAGTTCATTGCCATCCTGGGGTCCTTTTCCATTGAGGGAGGGATTGATGTCCTGATCCTGGGATCTGCTACGTTGGCAGCCTGCACAGGGCGAGATGGCTGCTGTAGGACTGGAGTACCTGGAAGTTCCCAGCCAAATTAGGGGGATTAATGTCCTGCAGACCCATGTCTAGGACCCTCTCCCTCTGTGTGCTGTAGCTGCTAATGTTTGAAGCGCTCGCAGGTGACTCGGGGGCTGTTAGCAGCTCATCAGTATCTGATGTACAGGTGGAGTGAGAGGTGTTGTTGCCCGGTGCAGTTCCCGGCTTTTGTTGAATGGGGATTTTGTTACCTAGTATCCATAGCGGCAGACAAATCGCTCTATCCCTGGGATAGAGTCGTGCAAGCATTCAGTCCCAGAGATAGAGCGGTTTCTCTGCCGCTATGGATGCTGGGTAAAGAGCTTCCCATTCCACAAAAGCAGTTTCTTTCACCCGCTGCCACCTCGTGTTGACCTGCGTGTCCCATGTTTTAAGTTGTAAACAGACTAAGGCTGTCCGCAGTTCGTAATTTGCAAGTGTCTGTGGTTTCAGGGTGCAGCTTGTGTCTGTTACAATGTAAGTTATCTGGGACTGTCAGTATGTCCATTTTTTGCAGGTGTCCTTTTTTGGGGGGGTGTCTGTTTGTACAGGTTTCACTGTAGTTGCAGGGTGAGCCCCCAGGTCATTTACTGACATTTTTGCAGCAGATTTAGGTAATGGTAAAAGTTCACAAGTGAAATTTGAAAATAGCTTTCTACATGTTTAAATCCTAAAATGCTAAAATTATGGAGCCCGTCCTTCAGTATCTGAAAGAGAAAAGGCTCCTATTTCAATGGGACCCTTCATCGTGAGTCTGTACATTTTCAACATTTTCTGTTTTTATTTGACTCACCTTCAACTGAAGATCTTTTCAGCGATGGGAGAAGGCTTTCATACCCTTCACTTGGGCTGGATTGGAATTAATTTTCCGGGATGAAAGGACAGTGTTCACCCACCACTATATCCTTATAGCCTATGGATCTTTCTAATTAACTCTAACTAGATAATGTGCTGGAAATGTACTGTATCACTTTAATTGTTAGATTAATGAGAATATTATGATTTAGATACTGCAATTTAAAACAGTGAACATTTTTACAGTTTCATTAGACATTATGTTTGTGATGTCTGGAACACATTACAAAGCTTCTCCCACGATTGTGTAAAATTCAAGATGGGGAGGTGGGGAGAGGCAGAGGAACATTTTACTTTTGAGTTTCCAATCTTCAATATCTTTGAATGTTTCTAATAATGGAACATTTCATTATATTGATAAAATCTTAGTTGTTATTGGATTATTATTTCTCAGACATTAGGGGTTGGAAATTGCTTTAGGCTTGTTATCAGGTCTGAAATAAAGCACACATCCCAACAGGGATGGCTGGCCCGAAATTGCACCTTGGGCCTCACTAGCATTATCTGAGCGAGCTGCCTATGGAGGCTTGACAGGCAGCTTGTCCATTTTAAACAGAAGAATTTCCAGTGGGGGTTAGCAATGGGAAGGTTGCAGTCGGGATACTGTGGAGTCGGGGGTGCATTCCTGCTCCTCCTGGTCCCATAGGAACGTTTAAAAAAAAAAAAAATTTAACAAACTGGCCTACCCAGTATGGCGGGTGACGCACTTCTGGCCGGAAGTGCTCGTGAGCTTCCTGCCCACCATTTTGGGGCCTAAGTAGGCCACGTAGCACTTAAAAAACAGGTGCTACATGGCCCAATTTCTAGGCCACTATCTTTTTGATGGCAGCTGCTGAAGAATCCTGAGTGGAGCATGCCCGGCTCCTTCAATGTCCAATTTGGTAAAAAGGGCCTGCACAAGCATTGTGGCCCTCATTTACATATGCCAAAAAAATGGCCCAATCTAATAAAGGGTCTTTCAGGCATCTTTGGTTCCGGGATACGTGTCCTCATTGGTCCAAAATTGGTCCTCATTGCACCTGTTTTATGCCCATAATTTCTACCACTAATATTATAATCATGTGTTGAATTAGATTAATTTACCCACCTGCTTTTTGTCAGAACACTCGCAGCTGCCAGCTCAGAGTCTGACACTGGGCATACTTTAGAGGCTAGGATAAAGGAGGGATCTGCACGTGGTGAGACACCAGGCACAAGTGTGCAGGTTTTCCAGTGCACCAAGCATTTGGTGGTGTACGCCCATCAACCTTCATCTGTAATCCGGCCCATCAAAGTCATCATTTGACTCCTCCGCAGCAGAACTAGAGTGCAACTTTGCCCTCCGTCGAGTTGGCTCCTGTGGTATCCGTTCCCCCTGCCCCAGCTCCTGCACACTTGTGCTTGGTGTCTCACCACATGCAGATCCATCCTCTATCCTAGCCTCTAAAGTATGCCCAGTGTCAGACTCTGAGCTGGCAGCTGCGAGTGTAAGATCGAGTGACATTGTGTCTGCATCATTACTGTCATCTTCCTTTGCCTCTTCTGACTGTGCCGGTTCCAAAGCTCTTGGGTATCTGAAATGACAATGTAGGTTGAGTTATGGAGCAGGGGGAGGAGAAAGTAAGACGTGTGCGCTGACACCATCTGCAGCACATGAGTCAGAAAAGATTTGTGGGATGAGGGAGAAGTGGGAAGTGAGAAGGAGGATTAGTTATGCAGAGACCCTCAGAATCGTTACCTCCAGCACTGCCAGAGGCCACGGCCGCAGTAACGGACTTCCCAATGATCGACAACACTGTCTCCTCCACAGGGGTGAGGACATGTAGGCGGGACTGTCCTCTCCCAGGTCTTTCCCACTGCCTGTTGTTATAAACAGGCAGTGTTATCAACAAAAATGTTATCAACAAAACATTTGCCTGAGGAAGGAGAAAATCTCCGAAAGCTTGTGAATTTAAAATAAAATTGCTGGACTATAACTTGGTGTTGTAAAATTGTTTACTGTTGTTATAGGAACATAGGAACAGGAGTAGGCCATTCAGCCCCTCGTGCCTGCTCCGCCATTTGATAAGATCATGGCTGATCTGTGATCTAGCTCCATATACCTGCCTTTGGCCCATATCCTTTAATACCTTTGGTTGCCAAAAAGTTATCTATCTCACATTTAAATTTAGCAATTGAGCTAGTATCAATTGCCATTTGCGGAAGAGAGTTCCAAACTTCTACAACCCTTTGTGAGTAGAAATGTTTTCTAATCTCGCTCCTGAAAGGTCTGGCTCTAATTTTTAGACTGTGCCCCTACTCCTAAAATCCCCAACCAGCAGAAATAGTTTCTCTCTATCCACCCTATCTGTTCCCCTTAATATCTTATAAACTTCAATCAGATCACCCCTTAACCTTCGAAACTCCATAGAACACAACCCCAATTTGTGTAATCTCTCCTCGTAACTTAACCCTTGAAGTCCGGGTATCATTCTAGTAAACCTACGCTGCACTCCCTCGAAGGCCAATATGTCCTACCGAAGGTGCGGTGCCCAGAACTGCTCACAGTACTCCAGGTGCAGTCTAACCAGGGTTTTGTATAGCTGCAGCATAACTTCTGCCCCCTTGTACTCTAGTCCTCTAGACATAAAGGCGAGTATTCCATTAGCCTTCTTGATTATTTTCTGCACCTGTTCATGACACATATGCGCCACCTTCTCCTGCAAGAAAGAGGGAAGTGTGTCAGTGAGTGTCCTCCAAGATGTTTGGGTGATGTGGCTATCATGTTTGAATAGCTGCCAGTGTGTGTGAGACCTGTGAGTTGCGAGTCTGGGCTTGCAAGTTTGCTACTGTGTCAGGGTGAGATCCAGCATCTGATTCACAGGGTTGCGTACTGATGGAAAGAGTTTGTTGGTAGGTGGGTGGGGGGGCGGTGTGGTGTGTGGAGCAGTGGATGAGGCTAGTGGTGCAGTTGGTAGGAGACGCCACTTGACAGTTGAACTCACTCACCTTGACCACTCGTGTCAAATCAATGAACTTCTTCCTGCGCTGCATCCATGTGCGTGGTGCAATGCTCCTGGCATTTACTGGCACAAATTCCTCCCACTGCCTCTTCAGCACGTGTTTGGAGGGCTTCCGACCCCGGTTGCACCAAGGCCTCTAGTGCATCATCCGAGAACCTTGGAGCCGCTCTCTCACAGGCGCAGCCATTCCTCACTTTCCTGTCGCACAGAGTTAGTTGACAAACGAATTCCAGCTCTCCCTGCAGCCAGTGCACTTCCACTTTAAGAGGTGCAGGCTGCCTTTAAGTCGTGCTAGCCACTCCTGATATCGCCCCCTTCTGGTGCATGCAGCTAATGAACAGTGTAGGCAGCGCTGGCTGCATGCAGCAATCACAAATGTTATGTGCTGCCTGCATCTCAACCAACGGGTGCAGGTTAATCGCACGCCGTGATCCCAGCTCCTATTTTCAGAGGTTAACCAATTTAACCCTCAGGGTGAAATATACAGTATCACACATGCTCAATATTTTTATTCCCTCCCGTTCATCCACCATTGGGCTTAGGATTCTGAAACATGTGGGTTGTAACTGCCTTGTGTGATATAAGTAACTATAGCATTGGTATGCCCCAATTCCTCTGACTGCTATTTTAGCAAAGGCGTTAACCCATCTATAATAATAGGTTAATGTATTTGTTAAGAAAAATATGAATGTGTTAAAAGATTTGTCACTAATATCAGACAGCATAATTTCAGCCCCATATAGTTAATTTATAAGTGTATGTCCAGTATTAGATTCAAGAAGTCATGACTCAGAAATGTTGGTACAGTGGCCTTTAGCATGCTTCATAACTGTTCTCTACTGGTGAAGTTCTTAAAAAAAAAGCTGGCTAAATATTTGTTTGGAAATGGAATTGTGGGTTTTAGGCATAAGAATAGATTGAGATAATCACTGTGAAATATAGTGGTTCCTGTGGTGCTTGACCATGAAAGTGGCATCTGTGAAAAGCAATGGGTCAGGAGTCAACAACGGAAGTTGTAAGTTTCACTTAATTGTCTTTTGAAGTTTGGGAAAAAAATTTGCAGGACAGGTTAAATGGATATGGTAGAATTGATGATGGGGCAGATTGTGTATGATCTGTGAAAGGCATAGATGGGTAGGCTTGATGAGACAAATGGCCATTTCTTGTTCTATCCCTTTCTATGTTCTTCCAATGGTGCAGCTACTATATATGTGAATGACATCTAGTGGCAAACAGTCAATGTTGCCAAACACTAACTTTTCAGATGTAATACTGTCCCTCTCAGGTACAAAAAAAACACATTTGTACAGTGTGTTATGATTTATTTCCACCAGTGGTATATATATACACATTTTTTTTATTCGTTCATGGGATGTGGGCATCGCTGGCAAGGCCAGCATTTTTGCCTATCCCTAATTGCCCTTGAGAAGGTGGTGGTGAGCCGCTTTCTTGAACCACTGCAGTCCGTGAGGTGACGTTTCTCCCACAGTGCTGTTAGGAAGGGACTTCCAGGATTTTGACCCAGTGACGATAAAGGAATGGCAATGTATTTCCAAGTCGGGATGGTGTGTGACTTGAAGGGGAACATGCAGGTGGTGTTGTTCCCATGTGCCTGCTGCTCTTGTCCTTCTAGGTGGTAGAGGTCGCGGGTTTGGGAGGTGCTGTCGAAGAAGCATTGACGAGTTGCTGCAGTGCATCCTGTGGATGGTACACACTGCAGCCCCTGTGCGCCGGTGGTGAAGGGAGTGAATGTTTAGGGTGGTGGATGGGGTGTCAATCAAGCGGGCTGCTTTGACCTGGATGGTGTCGAGCTTCTTGAGTGTTGTTGGAGCTGCACTCTTCCAGGCAAGTGGAGAGTATTCCATCACACTCCTGACTTGTGACTTGTAGATGGTGGAAAGGATTGAGGGAGTCAGGAGGTGAGTCACTCGCCGCAGAATACCCAGCCTCTGACCTGCTCGTGTAGCCACAGTATTTATATGGATGGTCCAGTTAAGTTTTTGGTAAATGATGACCCCCAGGATATTGATGGTGGGGGATTCGGCGATGGTAATGCCGTTGAATGTCAAGGGGAGGTGGTTAGACTCCCTCTTGTTGGAGATGGTCATTGCCTGGCACTTGTCTGGTGCGAATGTTACTTGCCACTTATCAGCCCAAGCCTGGATGTTGTCCAGGTCTTGCTGCATGCGGGCACAGACTGCTTCATTATCTGAGGGGTTGTGAATGGAACTGAACACTGTGCAATCATCAGCGAACATCCCCATTTCTGACCTTAAGATGGAGAGAAGGTCATTGATGAAGCAGCTGAAGATGGTTGGGCCTAGGACACTGCCCTGAGGAACACTTGCAGCAATGTCCTGGGGCTGAGATGATTGGCCTCCAACAACCACTACCATCTTCCTTTGTGTTAGATATGACTCCAGCCACTGAAGAGTTTTCCCCCTGATTCCCATTGACTTCAATTTTACTGGGGCTCCTTGGTGCCACACTTGGTCAAATGCTGCCTTGATGTCAAGGGCAGTCACTCTCACCTCACCTCTGGAATTCAGCTCTTTTGTCCATGTTTGGACCAAGGCTGTAATGAGGTCTGGAGCAGAGTGGTCCTGGCGGAACCCAAACTGAGCATCGGAGAGCAGGTTATTGGTGAGTAAGTGCCGCCTGATAGCACTGTCAACGACACCATCCATCACTTTGCTGATGATTAAGAGTAGACTGATGGGGCGGTAATTGGCCGGATTGGATTTGTCCTGCTTTTTGTGGACAAGACATACCTGGGCAATTTTCCACATTGTCGGGTAGATGCCAGTGTTGTAGCTGTACTGGAACAGCTTGGCTAGAGGCGCAGCTAGTTCTGGAGCACAAGTCTTCAGCACTGCAGCTGGGATGTTGTCGGGGCCCATAGCCGTTGCTGTATCCAGTGCACTCAGCCGTTTCTTGATATCAGGTGGAGTGAATCGAATTGGCTGAAGACTGGCTTCCGTGATGGTGGGGATATCGGGAGGAGGCCGAGATGGATCATCCACTCGGCACTTCTGGCTGAAGATGGTTGCAAACGCTTCAGACTTGTCTTTTGCACTCACGTGGTGGACTCCGCCATCATTGAGGATGGGGATGTTTGCAGAGCCTCCTCCTCCTGTTAGTTGTTTAATTGTCCATCACCATTCACGACTAGATGTGGCAGGACTGCAGAGCTTTGATCTGATCCGTTGGTTGTGGAATCGCTTTGCTCTGTCTATAGCATGTTGCTTCCGCTGTTTAGCATGCATGTAGTCCTGAGTTGTAGCTTCACCAGGTTTGCATCTCATTTTTAGGTATGCCTGGTGCTGCTCCTGGCATGCTCTTCTACACTCCTCATTGAACCAGGGTTGATCCCCTGGCTTGTTGTTAATGGTAGAGTGAGGAATATGCCAGGCCATGAGGTTACAGATTGTGCTGGAATACAATTCTGCTGCTGCTGATGGCCCACAGTGCCTCATGGATGCCCAGTTTTGAGCTGCTAGATCTGTTATGAATCTATCCCATCTATGCTGGGTGGTCCATCCGGTTTTATTCTTATTATTACTTTTCGAAACGATGCTCAGTTTGGGTTCCGCCAGGACCACTCTGCTCCAGACCTCATTACAGCCTTGGTCCAAACATGGACAAAAGAGCTAAATTCCAGAGGTGAGGTGAGAGTGACTGCCCTTGACATCAAGGCAGCATTTGACCGAGTGTGGCACCAAGGAGCCCTAGTAAAATTGAAGTCAATGGGAATCAGGGGGAAAACTCTCCAGTGGATGGAGTCATACCTAGCACAAGGGAAGATGTTAGTGGGTGTGGAGGCCAATCATCTCAGCCCCAGGACATTGCTGCAGGAGTTCCTCAGGGCAGTGTCCTAAGCCCAACCATCTTCAGCTGCTTCATCAATGACCTTCCCTCCATCATAAGGTCAGAAATGGGGATGTTCGCTGATGATTGCACAGTGTTCAGTTCCATTTGCAACCCCTCAAATAATGAAGCAGTCCGAGCCCACATGCAGAAAGACCTGGACAACATCCAGGCTTGGGCTGATAAGTGGCAAGTAACATTCGCGCCAGATAAGTGCCAGGCAATGACCATCTCCAACAAGAGGGAGTCTAACCACCTCCCCTTGACATTCAACGGCATTACCATCGCCGAATCCCCCACCATCAACATCCTGGGGGTCACCATTGACCAGAAACTTAACTGGACCAGCTATATAAATACTGTGGCTACAAGAGCAGGTCAGAGGCTGGGTATTCTGTGGCAAGTGACTCACCTCCTGACTCCCCAAAGCCTTTCCACCATCTACAAGGCTCAAGTCAGGAATGTGATGGAATACTCTCTACTTGCTTGGAAGAGTGCAGCTCCAACAACACTCAAGAAGCTCGACACCATCCAAGATAAAGCAGCCCGCTTGATTGGCACCCCATCCACCACCCTAAACATTCACTCCCTTCACCACTGGCGCACAGTGGCTGCAGTGTGTACCATCCACAGGATACACTGCAGCAACTCGCCAAGGCTTCTTCGGCAGCACCTCCCAAACCCGCGACCTCTACCATCTAGAAGGACAAGAGCAGCAGGCACATGGGAACAACACCACCTGCACGTTTTCCTCCAAGTCACACACCATCCCGACTTGGAAATATATCGCCGTTCCTTCATCGTCACTGGGTCAAAATCCTGGAACTCCCTTCCTAACAGCACTGCAATAAATGTTACAATATCTTATTTATCAACTGTCAGTCCACAGTTGCCAAACTTTGCAGGATCAACAACCTCAGCAAAAACTATAGCACTCCTCAAAGCGAGGTTTACAAATTCAACAGAAGTGTTTTCTTTTTTTTTAAAGTGCGTCTCACTCTGTTTCCGATCCTTCAGTGAGTCTTTCCCTTTGATGTTCAACTGGAAAGCTTCAAAGAGGTAAATTGAACTGAAGTGCGTATATATTATAAATAAGAAACTTTCTTGAGGTTTGGTTCATTATATAAACCTCTCGGGATGCCGTCACAGCTTGTATCATCGAAACCCCTCAAGTGCGACTGAGCTGAAACATCGTACATACACAAAAGTGGTGAACTGCGGAGGATTATGGGGTGATCTCAGTCAGCCCTGAAATCATGAACAGTGCAAACAAGGGCTGGAAAAGCTGATTGTCATTAGAAAGAACAGATGGTTCATCAGGCAGTTAAATCAGATAGGAGCAATATTTTGGGCTGCGTGCATGTATGTAAGGAAATGAGTGAAGGAACACTTCAGGTAAAGGCTGGGGATGCAAAATATACTCTGCTGTATAATGGGCACGTGTAATAAACATTGACAGTACTTTAAGACAGCGAGAGGAAGTTAATTTTAAGAGCCGCACATGCTTAGCACATTGCCGTACCGTGGGGTGGGGGGAATGTTTGGATATGAATTTGCCAGACCAAACAAAACTACTTCAAAAGATCTATTTTTAAAATAGAAATTTCACAATAAGGCTCACATAGAAATATTATTACTTCCATTAATCTAACAATTCAATAAAGCAAGAGGAAAGAAAAAGAAAGGTCATGTCGGACAAAAACTCAAAAGCACAAAGTTTACGTGTTGCTAGTCTATCAGTAAGTGCGCTACTATTTACTGTAATATCCCAGTGAACATTTAAAAGCGCAAGCCCAAATAATCGGTTTTCAATTGCGGAACTGACTCCGACTAGCTCTAGAAGAACATCGGTTGTTTCAGTGTTCAGTCAAGTGATCTAAGAAGGAGTGGTCTGATAAAAGAAATCACAGAAATTTCGGGGGATGTTTGAACACCATGAACACCCCCCTGCCTACGCCACTGGCAGGCTGCAATAATAAAAAGTACTGATGTAACCTTCATCTTTGGCTGAACTGGCAAGGTCATTTGACTTTTTCCATCAGTGCTTCCCTGTGTGGTGTATTCTGGAGATGGCATCAACACTGGTAACTACTCCTCCCATTCTCCCAGTTTTGGGATCCTGTGCTGGTCACTGCAGGAGCATACTAAAGGCCCAATCTGAGAAATGGACTATTCTCTGGCCTTCTGCACTGCTTATAGGCATTTTATTTTTTGCGAAGAAATTTCTTGCCTTCCAAAGCTAAAAATCAACATCCTGCCCCTTTAAGCTGCTGCAGGTCTTTAAATCCTACAGCAACACCAGATTTACAGTCCATCAATGGACAAGCTCCCAGTTACAGGCGTCTTCAGTGCTGGAAGCTCACCTACAATATATGAATGAGGCTGATCCCCAAATTATGCATAATGTCAGCACACTAAAGATTGGGGGCTCAAGAATGTGCAGACCTGCTCTGCCTTGGTAAGTGCAGTAGAGCAGACACCAGTGATCTCTGCTCCAGACCCCATAGAGGTATCCATGATCGGGGGGAGGTCACCTCATTATCACACTAGTGGCAAGTGCATGCGCCACAAATGAAGCATCTTACAAGGGGACTAAGATATGTGTAATGCTGGCAATTGTAGCATCATAATTGTTGGCTGACTGTGCAACCTCCCACCCACCAACCCCCCCCCCCCCCCCCCCCACCACCACCACACACAAATTTCCTTTGTTTCTTGTCTATCTGAGGATCTTATGGTAGAACAGTCTCAGTAAAATTCTGATTCACAAGCTAACTCACTGCTGATTCCCTTCCGCTTTTACACTACTGCCATGTATTGTCGATTCTTATCATTCAGCCTGGGTGCAATGAATTCTATTCTTGTAATATAATTCCAACAAATGAAAAACTATTCAAAATTCACAAAGGCATTAAGAAAAAAAATCAGTGGAGTGAATTTCCATACCATTTTGGTATATTAGCGGCGCAAATATGGAATTGGAAACTATTGTCACCTGTTTTGTACCTTTATATAGCTCCCGTCGAGTCCCCACTGCCCTCATTAACATGTATTGTATGAGGTTCACTGGTGCTGCAGCCCCAGGTTTCCAACTTTTACACTGGAAATGCACTCTGGGACTTACAAGGCGCGGCTGCTGTCAGCATTGGCTGATACAGGTGGCTGTGAAGAGTTTCTGAGCCTGAAGAGTCTCGTTAGTGATTTCTGCAGTTGGGAAACACTTTTTGCAGTGATTTTGTTTTTTGTTGTGATTTCTGCCTATTGACACCTGGACTTGCTTCTGACAGGGTCGGTCCCCCTCACCTCTACCCACAGTGTGGGCTTCTCATGAGCAGAAATGGCATTCCCTATGGGCACACCCTTGTATGCCATTAACACAGAGGAGGAGCAGAATTCTTTGGCATCACAGCAAGGCGCCAGCGGGATAGGACCATCCACTGTTACAGGGGGAAAGAACAACTGAAGCACAATTCCTTCCTTGAATAGATCTGGCTTCATCTCATAGGACAGAATAACATGCATCTATCTAACTTGCCTAAGGGAATAATTCTGCTGTGCAGAATTTTAATAACTACTTCAAACAACTGCAGCCCAGCTCCTGCACAATCCCCAGCACATTAAAGTGTAATCACAGTGAATTGTAAACAGGACTAAATAGACAAATAATATTACAGAGTGATGGAAAAACATGATTACTCCAAGTATTTCAAAAACATTTCTCAAAATGAATGATTACAGAGCAAGGTAATGAAAGTTAAACCAAATTTTTTTTTCTGATTTTGGATGCAAAGTTGATGATTTCTGGACCAGCTCCAAAAATAGCTCCGGCCTTTCACTGTACCCCTGGAGGAAAAACACTTTTAATATTCTAAATTTCTAATTATTTCTGCACAGAATATGTGGCACAACATGAAAGTGAAAAGCTTACAGCACACCAACTAAAGGTTCTGTTGTGGATTTTTAAAATGTATTTTCATACATTTTCTTAATTTTTTTATATGGTGCAGCCTGGATCCAGTATGTACAGTTGATCATCTACTTGCTATTTCTGGAGACACAACCTTAGGTTCAGAGATTTTACTAGTTAAGATGGGAAAAATTGTGGCAGATGGTGGGTGTACATATACTATACCCACAAAGTGAGTGTCCAATCTTGATCAGTAGCTGGAAGCATTCAGTGGAACCAAGATGATTCCTTCCACAGAGAAGGGATGAACAATCACTAGATGAATTACCCAGGCCACTCTTGCACACTTCCCTGGGCTGGTGGAAGCCTGGGAACAGGTTGGCTTTCTTCCAGGTTGGAGGGGCGGTAGGGGGAGGGGCGGTTGGGGTTGGAATGCTGAAAGAGGAAACAAATGGTAAGGTGAAAGAATTTACTTTGTGAAGAGCATTTCTAACCCCTTGTCTAAATGGGTCCCTTAGAAACTTTCAAAAAGATGAACAGCAGCATGATGCTGGAACATTATTTTGGCTGAGGCACAAATTATTTGATGGGTGCAAGTCAGATTTAATAGTTTATGTTGTTTAAAATAAAATGAACAAAGTGGCCAAAGATGTTGCAATGCAAATCTGGTCACGTGCATATACGTGCACGAAGAAACTGCAACTGCTAGGAAGCTGAAATAGAAACAGAAAGTGCTGGAAATGCATAGCAAGTCAGTTAGCATCTAAAAAGAAAAAAAAAAACAGGTTCATGTTTTGGCTAATACCCTTCATAAAGCTCAGTTTGTTTTTAAAAAAATGTCTCATCCAAAGCTTGAACCTACCTTTCACTTTCAGATGCGAGCTGAGCTTCTGTGCCTTTGCAGCGTTTTCTATTTTCTATTTCACAAAGTGCTATTGTCGTTCAATAATAATATGAGGATGCCAAGAAATAAAGAATGCCATGGCAACTTGATGAGTTATGGTTATTCACCATGGAATTTGATGGTGAACTGAATCTACTGTAAAAGATTAAATAATCTTCTGAATAACAGAGTATGGTAATTACTACTCTATTAATTATAAATGAAAAGCTTCTTCTGAAACATTGGAGACTACACTGGTAGACTTGTACAGAACAAGATATGAGAAATGAAAACAGGGATTGATTTCTGCTGTCTAAAAATAAACTGTTAAATAGGGAAGAAATACATGCACTTAATTAGTTTGATGTTTCTAATTCTAGAATTATGTGAGGACGAGGCTGTAGATCATTGTAATGCTAGGAAACATCAATTGAGTTATCACTGAAAATGAGCGAATCAGTTGGTACCTGGGACGGGTTGGGCTTCAGTGAGAAAATTATTCAAAGCTTCACTGTATAATAAATGTCCAAAATATTTCATAATCATTTATGATTTTCATAGACTTGTAAGAAATTTTACAGTGGAAGAATTAACACAATGAAACTAATAGTTTTGAAAGAATTAAGATGAAGTTCAAATAATGATTACCATCATAATTCTATAAGGGCAATATAAAGTTCATTTTTCCCAAATGATAAGAGATCTTCCCGCAGATCACACCTGTCTTTGAAGCAAGGTGTGAAAAATATTAATTTTGTGTTGTTAAGGCTGTATATATTTTTAAAAAGCTATTGTAATCCACAGATATTATTTAAAAAAAAACTGACAGATAACTCTGAACTGTTTGAGAGAACCAAATGGTTTTCTTTGAACTAGGCAGAATTATGGTTTGCGACTGTTAATTGCAGACCTGACCTATTGTTTAGAATTTCCTGGGATCAATCTGGCCATGTCAACTTCTCACCCAACGACAACCGTGAGTAATTTGAGACATGACATCTGGTAAGTGTAGCATGCTTGGGAGGAAAAAGGTGACTTTTGATCTATGGTTCCGAAATCTCTCCACCACTGGGGTTTTCCTCATGACTTTTCTGGCTATGTTGTAGACTAATTGATAGAGATTGATTGCTATGATTAGTCAACAACTCCATTATCATTGTATCATGTGACCACCAGGATGGTAGAAGGTGAACTGGATGGACCTTGGTCTTTTTTCGTCCAGCAATTCCAATGTTCCGATGTAACAACACCTTGCATTTGTATAGTGCCTTTAATGTAATAAATGTCCTAAGGCACTCTGTAGAAGCCAAAAATAAGCAGTAACAGAAGCATTATAGGAGATGTCCCAGAGCATTGTCAAAGATGCAAGTTCTGAGGAGGCTTTTGAAGGTGGCGAGAGATGGCTTTAGGCACTCCTGCTCCTCCTAGCCCAGGAATAAAAGTTTTTCACGTACCTTGGATGGTCTCTTCATTCTTCCTAACAGCTGCTGACTTGCATTCACCTGGAGGAAAAGCCGCAGTGATTTCCTCACTCAGGCCCGGGTTAAAGTGCAATTGGGATCCTATTAACGTAATCTACCCCAATTTGCATACATTCATGAGGCTCCTGCCTCACTCTGACAGTCTCCTCAGCCACCGAACTGCATTGAGCAGTTTCTGTTGTGGCCAGCAGGATTCCAGTGGGAATAGGGCAGTGTCCATTTTAAAGGTCCCCCTATTCTTTTCCCGCCAGACGGGGTTAGTTAAACCTAACCCCTAAGATAATCCCTAAGCGCCTCGAGCCAAACTGTTCCAGTACAGCTACAACACTGGCATCTACCCGACAATGTGGAAAATTGCCTAGGTATGTCTTGTCCACAAAAAGCAGGACAAGTCCAATCCGGCCAATTACCGCCCCATCAGTCTGCTCCCAATTATCAGCAAAGTGATGGAAGGTGTCATCGACAGTGCTATCAAGTGGCACTTACACAACAATAACCTGCTCACCGATGCTCAGTTTGGGTTCCGCCGGGACTACTCGGCTCCAGACCTCATTACAGCCTTGGTCCAAACATGGACAAAAGAGCTGAATTACAGAGGTGAGGTGAGAATGACTGCCCTTGACATCAAAGCAGCATTTGACCGAGTGTGGCACCAAGGAGCCCTAGTAAAATTGAAGTCAATGGGAGTCAGGGGGAAAACTCTCCAGTGGCTGGAGTTATACCTAGCACAAAGGAAGATGGTAGTGGTTGTTGGAGGCCAATCATCTCAGCCCCAGGACATTGCTGCAAGAGTTCCTCAGGGCAGTGTCCTCGGCCCAGCCATCTTCAGCTGCTTCATCAATGACCTTCCCTCCATCATAAGGTCAGAAATGGAGATGTTCGCTGATGATTGCACAGTGTTCAGTTCCATTCGCAACCCCTCAGATAATGAAGCAGTCCGTGCCCGCATGCAGCAGGACCTGGACAACATCCAGGCTTGGGCTGACAAGTGGCAAGTAACATTCGCACCAGACAAGTGCCAGGCAATGACCATCTCCAACAAGAGAGATACTAACCACCTCCCCTTGACATTCAACGGCATTACCATCGCTGAATCCCCCACCATCAATATCCTGGGGGTCATCATTTACCAGAAACTTAACTGGACCAGCCATATAAATACTGTGGCTACACGAGCAGGTCAGAGGCTGGGTATTCTGCGGCGAGTGACTCACCTCCTGACTCCCTAAATCCTTTCCACCATCTACAAGTCACAAGTCAGGAGTGTGATGGAATACTCTCCACTTGCTTGGATGAGTGCAGCTCCAACAACACTCAAGAAGCTTGACACCATCCAGGACAAAGCAGCCCGCTTGATTAGCACCCCATCCACCACCCTAAACATTCACTCCCTTCACTACCGGCGCACAGTGGCTGCAGTGTGTACTATCCACAGGATGCACTGCAGCAACTCGCCAAGGCTTCTTCGACAGCACCTCCCAAATCCGCAACCTCTACCACCTAGAAGGACAAGAGCAGCAGGCTCATGGGAACAACACCACCTGCACGTTCCCGTAGAAGTCACAAACTATCCCAACTTGGAAATATATCGCCGTTCCTTCATCGTCGCTGGGTCAAAATCCTGGAACTCCCTTCCAACAGCACTGTGGGAGAACCTTCACCACACGGACTGCAGCGGTTCAAGAAGGCGGCTCACCACCACCTTCTCAAGGGCAATTAGGGATGGGCAATAAATGCTGGCCTCGCCAGCAATGCCCACATCCCATGAACGAGTAAAAAAAATAAAAATTTCCACTGCAGCAGAGAAGGCTGAGCGGTGATTTCACCGAGGCTTTTAAAATAATGAAGAGTTTTGATAGAGTGAATGTGGTAGGACCGTTTCTTCTGGTTGGGAGTTAGTGACAAGGTGTCATCAATTAAAATCATCACTGAGAGAGTGAGGGTAAGGTCAGCAGAAATGTCTTTCCTCATTGGTTTTTGGTGCATGGATTTTTGCTATAGGGAATGATTGAGGGAGAGACCATTACATATTTTAATGGAAAATTAGATAAATATTTGAAGCAGAGAAAGATATAGGCTATTGGGAGTGAGAGGGCAATGGTTTAGCTTTAAATTGCTCTAGCAAAAAGCCAGCATGGACATGATGGGTTGACTGGCCGCCTTCTAGGAACATAGGAACAGGAGTAGGCCATTCAGCCCCTCGTGCCTGCTCCGGCATTTGATAAGATCATGACTGATCTGTGATCTAACTCCATATACCTGCCTTTGGCCCATATCCCTTAATACCTTTGGTTGCCAAAAAGCTATCTATCTCACATTTAAATTTAGCAATTGAGCTAGTATCAATTGCCGTTTGCGGAAGAGAGTTCCAAACTTGTACCATCCTTTGTGTGTAGAAATGTTTTCTAATCTCGCTCTTGAAAGGTCTGGCTCTAATTTTTAGACTGTGCCCCCTACTCCTAGAATCCCCAACCAGAGGAAATAGTTTCTCTCCATCCACCCTATCCGTTCCCCTTAATATCGTATAAACTTCAATCAGATCACCCCTTAACCTTCGAAACTCCAGAGAATACAACCCCAATTTGTGTAATCTCTCCTCGTAACTTAACCCTTGAAGTCCGGGTATCATTCTAGTAAACCTACGCTGCACTCCCTCCAAGGCCAATATGTCCTTCCGAAGGTGCGGTGCCCAGAACTGCTCACAGTACTCCAGGTGCGGTCTAACCAGGGTTTTGTATAGCTGCAGCATAACTTCTGCCCCCTTGTACTCTAGTCCTCTTGATATAAAGGCCAGCATTCCATTAGCCTTCTTGATTATTTTCTGCACCTGTTCATGACACTTCAATGATCTATGTACCTGAACCCCTAAGTTCCTTTGGTCATCCACGGTTTTTAACTTTTTACCATTTAGAAAGTACCCTGTTCTATCCTTTTTTGATCCAAAGTGGATGACCTTACATTTGTCTACATTGAATTCCATTTGCCACAGTTTTGCCCATTCACCTAATCTATCAATATCCCTTTGTAATTTTGTGTTTTCAGCTACACTGCTTACAATGCCACCAATCTTTGTGTCATCGGCAAACTTAGATATGAGACTTTCTATGCCTTCATCTAAGTCGTTAATAAATATTGTGAATAATTGAGGCCCCAAGACAGATCCCTGCGGGACTCCACTAGTCACATACTGCCAATGTGAGTACCTACCCATTATCCCTACTCTCTGTCGCCTTTCGCTCAGCCAATTTCCTAACCAAGTCTGTACTTTTTCCCTCGATTCCTTGGGCTTCTAACTTAGCTAACAGTCTCTTACGTGGGACCTTATCAAATGCCTTCTGGAAGTCCATATAAATAACATCCATTGACATTCCCCTGTCCACTACTTTAGTCAACTCTTCAAAAAATTCAATCAGGTTTGTCAGGCACGACCTACCTTTCACAAATCCATGCTGGCTCTCCCTGATTAACTGAAAATTCTCCAGGTGATCAGTCACCCTATCCTTAATTATAGACTCCAGCATTTTCCCCACAACAGATGTTAGGCTAACTGGTCTATAAGTCGCCAGTTTCCCTCTCTCTACTTTCTTAAAAAGCGGAGTGACATGTGCAATTTTCCAATCTAGAGGGACAGTTCCTGAATCTAGAGAACTTTGAAAGATTATAGTTAGGGCATCCACAATGTGCTCACCTACTTCCTTTAAAACCCTGGGATGGAAACCATCTGGTCCTGGGGATTTGTTACTCTTTAGTGCTATTATTTTCTTCATTACTGTTGCTTTACTTATGTTAATTTTATTGAGTCCCTGTCCCCGATTCAATATTAGTTTTCTTGGGATTTCCAGCATGCTATCCTCTTTTTCTACTGTAAATACTGACGCAAAGTAATTGTTCAACATGTCCGCCATTTCCACATTGTCAATGACAATATCCCCACTTTCAGTTTTTAAGGGGCCAACACTGCTCCTGACCACCCTCTTTTTCCTAATATAACCATAAAAGTTCTTTGTATTGGTTTTGATATCCCTTGCAAGTTTCTTTTCATACTCTCTTTTTGTAGCTCTTACTATCTGTTTTGTGACCCTTTGTTGATCTTTGTATCTTTCCCATTCGCCAGGATCTGTGCCATTTTTTGCCTTTTTGTATGCCCTTTCCTTATGTCTTATACTGTCCTTTACCTCTTTAGTTGTCCATGGCTGTTTTTTTTGGCAAGTAGAGCTCTTGCCCCTCAGGGGTATAAACCAGTTCTGTATCTCGTTAAATGTTTCTTTAAACATTTCCCACTGATCATCAGTTGTTTTACCCATTAACAGATTTGCCCAGTTTACTGTGGACAGTCTCTGTCTCATCCCATTGAAGTCGGCCTTACCCAAGTCTAGAATCTTAGCAGCTGACTCACTTTTTTCCCTTTCAAACACTACATTGAACTCTATCATGTTATGATCGCTATTGGATAGATGTTCATGCACAGTTAAGCTGTTAACTAAATCTGGTTCATTACTCATTACTAAATCTAGTATGGCTTGCCCCTTTGTTGCCTCTAGGACATACTGCTGTAGAAAACGATCCCGGACACACTCAAGAAATTCACTACCTTTCTGACAGTTGCTAGTCTGCTTTCCCCAATCTATGTGAAGGTTAAAGTTCCCCATTAAGACCACTATGCCTTTCTTACACGCTTGTCTAATCTCTGCATTTATACAATCTAGCACTTCAGAGCTGCTGCCAGGGGTCCTATACACAATTCCCACAATAGCCTTAGATCCTTTCCTATTTCTCAATTCAACCCATAAGATCTCTGTTGGCTGCTTACCTCTTGTTGTATCCTCCTTTATCATTGAATTGATTTCATCTCTAATCACTAAGGCTACTCCTCCCCCTCTTCCAATTTCCCTATCTCTCCTGTAGACCTTATAACCCGGTATATTTAGTTCCCAATCCTGATCATCCTGCAGCCATGTCTCAGTAACAGCTATCATGTCATACCCTCCAATTTGAATTTGAACCTGTAGTTCATTTAATTTATTCCTTATACTCCGTGCATTTGTATATAGAACTCTTAGTTGGGCCACACACCCTAGTCTGACCTTCAGCTTTGATGCTGGGATAATCGCCTTTCGCCTTCTAGTTTTCACTTTATCTGTAGTGTCTAAAGTACACTTTCTTTCCGCTGCTCTACGCTTTTCCCTTTCACTTGTTCTTGAACAACTGTTTGTCCTATTTGTGTTGTAAATTTCTCTTGGGTCTTCCCCTCTCTTGCTGCTCTCAACTTTACTCCCTTCTGACTCCCCGCTAAGGTTCCCATCCCCCTGCCACTCTAGTTTAAACCTTCCCCAACAGCACTAGCAAACACCCCCGCGAGGACATTGGTCCTGGTCCTGCTCGGGTGTAACCCGTCTCGCTTGTACAGGTCCCACCTTCCCCAGAACCGGTCCCAATGTCCCAGGAATCTAAATCCCTCCCTCCTACACCATCCCTGCAGCCACGCATTCATCCTGTCTATTCTCCTGTTCCTAAACTCACTAGCACGTTCTGTACTGTAAGGTTCTGTGGTTCTATGTAAAAGATCTGTCAGCAACATATCTATGCTAAACTGTAATCTTCACACAACACTGTGGATTTCTCTCCTTGTACAAGTGCTCTTCTCTAGTAAATTAAGGAAACTGATAACCTTGACAAATGATGATTGAATTAGCATTGAAAATAACAGAACTACTTCAACAGCCAAAGACCAGTCTGATGCAAAAATGATATTTTGATCAGTACTTTGTGATGAATAAGTTCCATTGATCTGGTTGAATGGCAATGACTTTTGAACAAGTTTCTATTCTCCTTGTTACGCAGCAATGCATCCATGCTTAGTAACTGATAAATGATGATTCTAATCTATTTATACTTAACAAAGAAAAACATCTTTTGAGATATAAAGAGAATTAAGAATAAGTATCTCAAGTTCTGTTATAAGGGGATGAAAGGTTTTTGGTAAGTGTCTTTTTTCCAAAGTACTTCCTGGCAGTAATGGCAATCGGACCAGCTTTGTAAATCTGCCGATTAAAAAGAATGATTCTATATCCTTTTTGAAGTTCTCCTTCGAATGTCAAGTCGAGACAACGCAGACTGCAAATTTTTGCATGGATATAATAAAGATGGACTATCACTGATGCAAGACACAAAATCATAACACAATCCATTAAGAAGGTAATCCATGAACTATCGGGATGATTACTGAGTTCTTGGCCTGGATTTTAACATGGAGCTGGGAACAGAGCAGGGGGATGTTTTTCGGACGCGAAACCCGGAAGTGAAGTGAACGGGTCAGAATCTGTGATCGCAACTTAATTGAAGGATAAAAATTTTAAGTCCGGGTTTCGCACCTGGCAGTCAGCCAAATTGAGAGGCTGGCAGGCTGGCTGTCAGGAAGGCCTGCGTTAGCAGCTGGAAATCGGAGGGAGGGTGGGAGGGAGGTAGAGATCGTGGGCCATGGAAGATATTGAGGGGGGGGTGCATGGAGGACATCGGGGGAGGGAGGGGCTGGGGAGATGATCACAAGACGGGAGGTAATCTGGAGGTCAGAGAAGAGTTCGAGATCGCAGGTCGGGAGAACAGTTGGAGATCGCAGGTCGGGAGAAGTGTTGGAGATCGCAGGTCGGGAGAACAGTTGGAGATCGCAGGTCGGGAGAACAGTTGGAGATCGCAGGTCGGGAGAACAGTTGGAGATCGCAGGTCGGGAGAACAGTTGGAGATCGCAGGTCGGGAGAACAGTTGGAGATCGCAGGTCGGGAGAACAGTTGGAGATCGCAGGTCGGGAAAAGTGTTGGAGATCGCAGGTCGGGAGAAGAGTTGGAGATCGCAGGTCGGGAAAAGTGTTGGAGATCGCAGGTCGGGAGAACAGTTGGAGATCGCAGGTCGGGAGAAGAGTTGGAGATCGCAGGTCGGGAGAACAGTTGGAGATCGCAGGTCGGGAGAACAGTTGGAGATCGCAGGTCGGGAGAACAGTTGGAGATCGCAGGTCGGGAGAAGAGTTGGAGATCGCAGGTCGGGAGAACAGTTGGAGATCGCAGGTCGGGAGAAGAGTTGGAGATCGCAGGTCGGGAGAACAGTTGGAGATCGCAGGTCGGGAGAAGAGTTGGAGATCGCAGGTCGGGAGAAGAGTTGGAGATCGCAGGTCGGGAGAAGAGTTGGAGATCGCAGGTCGGGAGAAGAGTTGTAGATCGCAGGTCGGGAGAAGAGTTGGAGATCGCAGGTCGGGAGAACAGTTGGAGATCGCAGGTCGGGAGAACAGTTGGAGATCGCAGGTCGGGAGAAGAGTTGGAGATCGCAGGTCGGGAGAACAGTTGGAGATCGCAGGTCGGGAGAACAGTTGGAGATCGCAGGTCGGGAGAAGAGTTGGAGATCGCAGGTTGGGAAAAGTGTTGGAGATCGCAGGTCGGGAGAACAGTTGGAGATCGCAGGTCGGGAGAAGTGTTGGAGATCGCAGGTCGGGAGAAGTGTTGGAGATCGCAGGTCGGGAGAAAAGTTGGAGATCGCAGGTCGGGAGAAGAGTTGGAGATCGCAGGTCAGGAGAAGAGTTGGAGATCGCAGGTCGGGAGAACAGTTGGAGATCGCAGGTCGGGAGAAGAGTTGGAGATCGCAGGTCGGGAGAAGTGTTGGAGATCGCAGGTCGGGAGAACAGTTGGAGATCGCAGGTCGGGAGAACAGTTGGAGATCGCAGGTCGGGAGAAGAGTTGGAGATCGCAGGTCGGGAGAACAGTTGGAGATCGCAGGTCGGGAGAACAGTTGGAGATCGCAGGTCGGGAGAACAGTTGGAGATCGCAGGTCGGGAGAAGAGTTGGAGATCGCAGGTCGGGAGAAGTGTTGGAGATCGCAGGTCGGGAGAACAGTTGGAGATCGCAGGTCGGGAGAAGAGTTGGAGATCGCAGGTCGGGAGAACAGTTGGAGATCGCAGGTCGGGAGAAGAGTTGGAGATCGCAGGTCGGGAGAACAGTTGGAGATCGCAGGTCGGGAGAAGTGTTGGAGATCGCAGGTCGGGAGAACAGTTGGAGATCGCAGGTCGGGAGAAGAGTTGGAGATCGCAGGTCGGGAGAAGAGTTGGAGATCGCAGGTCGGGAGAACAGTTGGAGATCGCAGGTCGGGAGAAGAGTTGGAGATCGCAGGTCGGGAGAAGAGTTGGAGATCGCAGGTCGGGAGAACAGTTGGAGATCGCAGGTCGGGAGAAGAGTTGGAGATCGCAGGTCGGGAGAAGAGTTGGAGATCGCAGGTCGGGAGAACAGTTGGAGATCGCAGGTCGGGAGAACAGTTGGAGATCGCAGGTCGGGAGAACAGTTGGAGATCGCAGGTCGGGAGAACAGTTGGAGATCGCAGGTCGGGAGAACAGTTGGAGATCGCAGGTCGGGAGAACAGTTGGAGATCGCAGGTCGGGAGAACAGTTGGAGATCGCAGGTCGGGAGAAGTGTTGGAGATCGCAGGTCGGGAGAACAGTTGGAGATCGCAGGTCGGGAGAACAGTTGGAGATCGCAGGTCGGGAGAAGAGTTGGAGATCGCAGGTCGGGAGAAGAGTTGGAGATCGCAGGTCGGGAGAACAGTTGGAGATCGCAGGTCGGGAGAACAGTTGGAGATCGCAGGTCGGGAGAACAGTTGGAGATCGCAGGTCGGGAGAACAGTTGGAGATCGCAGGTCGGGAGAAGTGTTGGAGATCGCAGGTCGGGAGAACAGTTGGAGATCGCAGGTCGGGAGAAGTGTTGGAGATCGCAGGTCGGGAGAACAGTTGGAGATCGCAGGTCGGGAGAACAGTTGGAGATCGCAGGTCGGGAGAAGAGTTGGAGATCGCAGGTCGGGAGAAGAGTTGGAGATCGCAGGTTGGGAGAAGAGTTGGAGATCGCAGGTCGGGAGAAGTGTTGGAGATCGCAGGTCGGGAGAAGAGTTGGAGATCGCAGGTCGGGAGAAGAGTTGGAGATCGCAGGTTGGGAGAAGTGTTGGAGATCGCAGGTCGGGAGAACAGTTGGAGATCGCAGGTAGGGAGAACAGTTGGAGATCGCAGGTCGGGAGAACAGTTGGAGATCGCAGGTCGGGAGAAGAGTTGGAGATCGCAGGTCGGGAGAAGAGTTGGAGATCGCAGGTCGGGAGAAGAGTTGGAGATCGCAGGTCGGGAGAACAGTTGGAGATCGCAGGTCGGGAGAAGTGTTGGAGATCGCAGGTCGGGAGAAGAGTTGGAGATCGCAGGTCGGGAGAACAGTTGGAGATCGCAGGTTGGGAGAAGTGTTGGAGATCGCAGGTCGGGAGAACAGTTGGAGATCGCAGGTTGGGAGAAGTGTTGGAGATCGCAGGTCGGGAGAAGAGTTGGAGATCGCAGGTCGGGAGAACAGTTGGAGATCGCAGGTCGGGAGAAGAGTTGGAGATCGCAGGTCGGGAGAACAGTTGGAGATCGCAGGTTGGGAGAAGTGTTGGAGATCGCAGGTTGAGAGAAGAGTTGGAGATCGCAGGTCGGGAGAAGAGTTGGAGATCGCAGGTCGGGAGAAGAGTTGGAGATCGCAGGTCGGGAGAACAGTTGGAGATCGCAGGTTGGGAGAAGTGTTGGAGATCGCAGGTCGGGAGAACAGTTGGAGATCGCAGGTCGGGAGAAGTGTTGGAGATCGCAGGTCGGGAGAACAGTTGGAGATCGCAGGTCGGGAGAAGAGTTGGAGATCGCAGGTCGGGAGAACAGTTGGAGATCGCAGGTCGGGAGAACAGTTGGAGATCGCAGGTCGGGAGAACAGTTGGAGATCGCAGGTCGGGAGAAGAGTTGGAGATCGCAGGTCGGGAGAACAGTTGGAGATCGCAGGTCGGGAGAAGAGTTGGAGATCGCAGGTCGGGAGAACAGTTGGAGATCGCAGGTCGGGAGAAGAGTTGGAGATCGCAGGTCGGGAGAAGAGTTGGAGATCGCAGGTCGGGAGAAGAGTTGGAGATCGCAGGTCGGGAGAAGAGTTGTAGATCGCAGGTCGGGAGAAGAGTTGGAGATCGCAGGTCGGGAGAACAGTTGGAGATCGCAGGTCGGGAGAACAGTTGGAGATCGCAGGTCGGGAGAAGAGTTGGAGATCGCAGGTCGGGAGAACAGTTGGAGATCGCAGGTCGGGAGAACAGTTGGAGATCGCAGGTCGGGAGAAGAGTTGGAGATCGCAGGTTGGGAAAAGTGTTGGAGATCGCAGGTCGGGAGAACAGTTGGAGATCGCAGGTCGGGAGAAGTGTTGGAGATCGCAGGTCGGGAGAAGTGTTGGAGATCGCAGGTCGGGAGAAAAGTTGGAGATCGCAGGTCGGGAGAAGAGTTGGAGATCGCAGGTCAGGAGAAGAGTTGGAGATCGCAGGTCGGGAGAACAGTTGGAGATCGCAGGTCGGGAGAAGAGTTGGAGATCGCAGGTCGGGAGAAGTGTTGGAGATCGCAGGTCGGGAGAACAGTTGGAGATCGCAGGTCGGGAGAACAGTTGGAGATCGCAGGTCGGGAGAAGAGTTGGAGATCGCAGGTCGGGAGAACAGTTGGAGATCGCAGGTCGGGAGAACAGTTGGAGATCGCAGGTCGGGAGAACAGTTGGAGATCGCAGGTCGGGAGAAGAGTTGGAGATCGCAGGTCGGGAGAAGTGTTGGAGATCGCAGGTCGGGAGAACAGTTGGAGATCGCAGGTCGGGAGAAGAGTTGGAGATCGCAGGTCGGGAGAACAGTTGGAGATCGCAGGTCGGGAGAAGAGTTGGAGATCGCAGGTCGGGAGAACAGTTGGAGATCGCAGGTCGGGAGAAGTGTTGGAGATCGCAGGTCGGGAGAAGTGTTGGAGATCGCAGGTCGGGAGAACAGTTGGAGATCGCAGGTCGGGAGAAGAGTTGGAGATCGCAGGTCGGGAGAAGAGTTGGAGATCGCAGGTCAGGAGAACAGTTGGAGATCGCAGGTCGGGAGAAGAGTTGGAGATCGCAGGTCGGGAGAAGAGTTGGAGATCGCAGGTCGGGAGAACAGTTGGAGATCGCAGGTCGGGAGAAGAGTTGGAGATCGCAGGTCGGGAGAAGAGTTGGAGATCGCAGGTCGGGAGAACAGTTGGAGATCGCAGGTCGGGAGAACAGTTGGAGATCGCAGGTCGGGAGAACAGTTGGAGATCGCAGGTCGGGAGAAGAGTTGGAGATCGCAGGTCGGGAGAACAGTTGGAGATCGCAGGTCGGGAGAACAGTTGGAGATCGCAGGTCGGGAGAACAGTTGGAGATCGCAGGTCGGGAGAAGTGTTGGAGATCGCAGGTCGGGAGAACAGTTGGAGATCGCAGGTCGGGAGAACAGTTGGAGATCGCAGGTCGGGAGAAGAGTTGGAGATCGCAGGTCGGGAGAACAGTTGGAGATCGCAGGTCGGGAGAACAGTTGGAGATCGCAGGTCGGGAGAACAGTTGGAGATCGCAGGTCGGGAGAACAGTTGGAGATCGCAGGTCGGGAGAACAGTTGGAGATCGCAGGTCGGGAGAAGTGTTGGAGATCGCAGGTCGGGAGAACAGTTGGAGATCGCAGGTCGGGAGAAGTGTTGGAGATCGCAGGTCGGGAGAACAGTTGGAGATCGCAGGTCGGGAGAACAGTTGGAGATCGCAGGTCGGGAGAAGAGTTGGAGATCGCAGGTCGGGAGAAGAGTTGGAGATCGCAGGTTGGGAGAAGAGTTGGAGATCGCAGGTCGGGAGAAGTGTTGGAGATCGCAGGTCGGGAGAAGAGTTGGAGATCGCAGGTCGGGAGAAGAGTTGGAGATCGCAGGTTGGGAGAAGTGTTGGAGATCGCAGGTCGGGAGAACAGTTGGAGATCGCAGGTAGGGAGAACAGTTGGAGATCGCAGGTCGGGAGAACAGTTGGAGATCGCAGGTCGGGAGAAGAGTTGGAGATCGCAGGTCGGGAGAAGAGTTGGAGATCGCAGGTCGGGAGAAGAGTTGGAGATCGCAGGTCGAGAGAACAGTTGGAGATCGCAGGTCGGGAGAAGTGTTGGAGATCGCAGGTCGGGAGAAGAGTTGGAGATCGCAGGTCGGGAGAACAGTTGGAGATCGCAGGTTGGGAGAAGTGTTGGAGATCGCAGGTCGGGAGAACAGTTGGAGATCGCAGGTTGGGAGAAGTGTTGGAGATCGCAGGTCGGGAGAAGAGTTGGAGATCGCAGGTCGGGAGAACAGTTGGAGATCGCAGGTCGGGAGAAGAGTTGGAGATCGCAGGTCGGGAGAACAGTTGGAGATCGCAGGTTGGGAGAAGTGTTGGAGATCGCAGGTTGAGAGAAGAGTTGGAGATCGCAGGTCGGGAGAAGAGTTGGAGATCGCAGGTCGGGAGAAGAGTTGGAGATCCAGGTCGGGAGAACAGTTGGAGATCGCAGGTTGGGAGAAGTGTTGGAGATCGCAGGTCGGGAGAACAGTTGGAGATCGCAGGTCGGGAGAAGTGTTGGAGATCGCAGGTCGGGAGAAGAGTTGTAGATCGCAGGTCGGGAGAAGAGTTGGAGATCGCAGGTCGGGAGAACAGTTGGAGATCGCAGGTCGGGAGAACAGTTGGAGATCGCAGGTCGGGAGAACAGTTGGAGATCGCAGGTCGGGAGAACAGTTGGAGATCGCAGGTCGGGAGAACAGTTGGAGATCGCAGGTGGAGAGAAGAGTTGGAGATCGCAGGTCGGGAGAAGAGTTGGAGATCGCAGGTCGGGAGAAGAGTTGGAGATCGCAGGTCGGGAGAACAGTTGGAGATCGCAGGTCGGGAGAAGTGTTGGAGATCGCAGGTCGGGAGAAGAGTTGGAGATCGCAGGTCGGGAGAACAGTTGGAGATCGCAGGTTGGGAGAAGTGTTGGAGATCGCAGGTCGGGAGAACAGTTGGAGATCGCAGGTTGGGAGAAGTGTTGGAGATCGCAGGTCGGGAGAAGAGTTGGAGATCGCAGGTCGGGAGAACAGTTGGAGATCGCAGGTCGGGAGAAGAGTTGGAGATCGCAGGTCGGGAGAACAGTTGGAGATCGCAGGTTGGGAGAAGTGTTGGAGATCGCAGGTTGAGAGAAGAGTTGGAGATCGCAGGTCGGGAGAAGAGTTGGAGATCGCAGGTCGGGAGAAGAGTTGGAGATCGCAGGTCGGGAGAACAGTTGGAGATCGCAGGTTGGGAGAAGTGTTGGAGATCGCAGGTCGGGAGAACAGTTGGAGATCGCAGGTCGGGAGAAGTGTTGGAGATCGCAGGTCGGGAGAAGAGTTGTAGATCGCAGGTCGGGAGAAGAGTTGGAGATCGCAGGTCGGGAGAACAGTTGGAGATCGCAGGTCGGGAGAACAGTTGGAGATCGCAGGTCGGGAGAACAGTTGGAGATCGCAGGTCGGGAGAACAGTTGGAGATCGCAGGTCGGGAGAACAGTTGGAGATCGCAGGTGGAGAGAAGAGTTGGAGATCGCAGGTCGGGAGAAGTGTTGGAGATCGCAGGTCGGGAGAACAGTTGGAGATCGCAGGTCGGGAGAAGTGTTGGAGATCGCAGGTCGGGAGAAGTGTTGGAGATCGCAGGTCGGGAGAAGAGTTGGAGATCGCAGGTCGGGAGAACAGTTGGAGATCGCAGGTCGGGTGAAGAGTTGGAGATCGCAGGTCGGGAGAACAGTTGGAGATCGCAGGTCGGGAGAAGAGTTGGAGATCGCAGGTCGGGAGAACAGTTGGAGATCGCAGGTCGGGAGAAGAGTTGGAGATCGCAGGTCGGGAGAACAGTTGGAGATCGCAGGTCGGGAGAAGAGTTGGAGATCGCAGGTCGGGAGAAGAGTTGGAGATCGCAGGTCGGGAGAAGAGTTGGAGATCGCATGTCGGGAGAAGAGTTGGAGATCGCAGGTCGGGAGAAGAGTTGGAGATCGCAGGTCGGGAGAACAGTTGGAGATCGCAGGTCGGGAGAACAGTTGGAGATCGCAGGTCGGGAGAACAGTTGGAGATCGCAGGTCGGGAGAAGAGTTGGAGATCGCAGGTCGGGAGAACAGTTGGAGATCGCAGGTCGGGAGAAGAGTTGGAGATCGCAGGTCGGGAGAACAGTTGGAGATCGCAGGTCGGGAGAAGTGTTGGAGATCGCAGGTCGGGAGAAGTGTTGGAGATCGCAGGTCGGAAGAACAGTTGGAGATCGCAGGTCGGGAGAAGAGTTGGAGATCGCAGGTCGGGAGAAGAGTTGGAGATCGCAGGTCGGGAGAACAGTTGGAGATCGCAGGTCGGGAGAAGAGTTGGAGATCGCAGGTCGGGAGAAGAGTTGGAGATCGCAGGTCGGGAGAAGAGTTGGAGATCGCAGGTCGAGAGAAGAGTTGGAGATCGCAGGTCGGGAGAAGAGTTGGAGATCGCAGGTCGGGAGAAGAGTTGGAGATCGCAGGTCGGGAGAACAGTTGGAGATCGCAGGTCGGGAGAACAGTTGGAGATCGCAGGTCGGGAGAACAGTTGGAGATCGCAGGTCGGGAGAACAGTTGGAGATCGCAGGTCGGGAGAACAGTTGGAGATCGCAGGTCGGGAGAACAGTTGGAGATCGCAGGTCGGGAGAACAGTTGGAGATCGCAGGTCGGGAGAAGTGTTGGAGTTCGCAGGTCGGGAGAACAGTTGGAGATCGCAGGTCGGGAGAACAGTTGGAGATCGCAGGTCGGGAGAAGAGTTGGAGATCGCAGGTCGGGAGAAGAGTTGGAGATCGCAGGTCGGGAGAAGAGTTGGAGATCGCAGGTCGGGAGAACAGTTGGAGATCGCAGGTCGGGAGAACAGTTGGAGATCGCAGGTCGGGAGAACAGTTGGAGATCGCAGGTCGGGAGAACAGTTGGAGATCGCAGGTCGGGAGAAGTGTTGGAGATCGCAGGTCGGGAGAACAGTTGGAGATCGCAGGTCGGGAGAAGTGTTGGAGATCGCAGGTCGGGAGAACAGTTGGAGATCGCAGGTCGGGAGAACAGTTGGAGATCGCAGGTCGGGAGAACAGTTGGAGATCGCAGGTCGGGAGAAGAGTTGGAGATCGCAGGTCGGGAGAAGTGTTGGAGATCGCAGGTAGGGAGAAGAGTTGGAGATCGCAGGTCGGGAGAAGAGTTGGAGATCGCAGGTTGGGAGAAGTGTTGGAGATCGCAGGTCGGGAGAACAGTTGGAGATCGCAGGTAGGGAGAACAGTTGGAGATCGCAGGTCGGGAGAACAGTTGGAGATCGCAGGTCGGGAGAAGAGTTGGAGATCGCAGGTCGGGAGAAGAGTTGGAGATCGCAGGTCGGGAGAAGTGTTGGAGGTCGCAGGTCGGGAGAACAGTTGGAGATCGCAGGTCGGGAGAAGTGTTGGAGATCGCAGGTCGGGAGAAGAGTTGGAGATCGCAGGTCGGGAGAACAGTTGGAGATCGCAGGTTGGGAGAAGTGTTGGAGATCGCAGGTCGGGAGAACAGTTGGAGATCGCAGGTCGGGAGAAGAGTTGGAGATCGCAGGTCGGGAGAACAGTTGGAGATCGCAGGTTGGGAGAAGTGTTGGAGATCGCAGGTTGAGAGAAGAGTTGGAGATCGCAGGTCGGGAGAAGAGTTGGAGATCGCAGGTCGGGAGAAGAGTTGGAGATCGCAGGTCGGGAGAACAGTTGGAGATCGCAGGTTGGGAGAAGTGTTGGAGATCGCAGGTCGGGAGAACAGTTGGAGATCGCAGGTTGGGAGAAGTGTTGGAGATCGCAGGTCGGGAGAAGAGTTGGAGATCGCAGGTCGGGAGAAGAGTTGGAGATCGCAGGTCGGGAGAACAGTTGGAGATCGCAGGTCAGGAGAACAGTTGGAGATCGCAGGTCGGGAGAACAGTTGGAGATCGCAGGTTGGGAGAAGTGTTGGAGATCGCAGGTGGAGAGAAGAGTTGGAGATCGCAGGTCGGGAGAAGAGTTGGAGATCGCAGGTCGGGAGAAGAGTTGGAGATCGCAGGTCGGGAGAACAGTTGGAGATCGCAGGTCGGGAGAAGAGTTGGAGATCGCAGGTCGGGAGAAGAGTTGGAGATCGCAGGTCGGGAGAACAGTTGGAGATCGCAGGTCGGGAGAAGAGTTGGAGATCGCAGGTCGGGAGAACAGTTGGAGATCGCAGGTTGGGAGAAGTGTTGGAGATCGCAGGTCGGGAGAAGTGTTGGAGATCGCAGGTCCCGAGAAGTGTTGGAGATCGCAGGTTGGGAGTTGGGGGTTGGACTTCGCGGGGGTCTTAGATATAGGGGAAGGTCTCGGACTGTAAGATTCTCAAAATTCACAGATCCCCCAAAAAACTCAGAGAAAAACCCTAAAGAAATTCACCTTTTCCCTGAGTATGGAAAAACTTTGGCCCCCTGACTAAAATCCTAAGATGGAAGGATAGGTGAGACGTCACCAGACGAAATCAACAACACACACACCGTGGAGCTTCATACATGTCTCTGTTTTAATGCAAAACCGACCGCAGGGGGTCGACAATCACTCCCATTGAAAGAGGCAAATTTTCCAGACATGGTAGGGCCATGCCTTTGTTTGAAGCAAAACCAACAACACCTAGGATGTTGGATACAAAAGGAAGCCTTATGTGACAAGCTCTAAATCAGAATTAAAACAATGACATATTGGGAGAAGCAATTTGCAATATGATTGGGACCATCAAAAGGCCATCAAAGAACTTTGTAAGGACTGTTTGAACAGACCATTGTAAGAGAGACATCCACAAGGCGAAAGCTCTTTCTCTCTCTCTCGCTGGCTTGCTGGCTCTGGTGGGCTGCTTGTCTTAGTTCTGCCTGTGTCTGGAAAGAAGAGCAGTTTCCAGTAGACAACAAGGAAAGCAGTTCGACAGGGAAGGACAGCAGCTCTAGAAGCAGGCCAACACACAAGAAGAAACCAGAGCAACAGTCCCAGTGACCGTCAGACACCTCGTGGCAACAAGGGCTTTACGAAACAACCAACCAAATATTACCACCAACCAACCGGGTAATATTGAGCCACCGCGACCAAAGAGAACCAACTCGGGAGAAAACCGAAGATCCGCAAAGTTTCCACTCTACAATCTATTTCTGACTTACCTCTGGGTGAATTACTGTCAAGGTTTCGTTTGGTGAGCATTATCCCTGGTCCTTTAGAGTCCAACCTAGCTAGTACAGTGGGATTGGGAGGGGTGAGGTATCTTTCTACTGTAATTTCCCTCGCGTGTACTGAAGTGTTCCCCATTTTATTAGAGTGTTAAGATTGTTGTGTTGTATTTCCTCTCTTGAATAAAGGTCAAAGTTTCTTGCACCAAAATCAGTTGTCTGCTGCACTTTGTCACAACCCCCAAATAAGTCCAAGGTCTTGAACCCAGGGAGTGGGAGCGATTCGGACCGCTCAGAAGTCAGAGGTGAAGTTGACACACACCACCACCCCCTACATGACATAGAACTTGAATTAGCTAGTTATATAATTTTAGATTTGATGCTTTGGACAGGTCTGTCTGTTAATATGTGGGAGCCATTCTTTGTTGAAGAATGCATAATTTAGAAAAAGGAGTATTTGCACAATAAAGAAAAGGTAAAGTGAGAGAAGAGGACATCAACTCAAATCAGCAACAAGCAAATTTGGAATTTGTGTTAGGAAGTTCTTCTATACACTAAGACTCATCAACATGTGGCATAAACTATTAGACAGGACAGTGAAGGCAAAACAGGTAATGGGAGTGGAATTATACGTTCTTTCTGAATGATGGAGTCAAGACTGATGGAATTGCCTGTTTCAGCACAGACTTTTTCAAACACCCTTTGTGTGTTTATGGATAGAGCTTAGTTTCACAAACAGAGCAAAGGGCGGAAATTCATTGGGCGAAGTTCATATATAAACATTTAGTACACTCATACTACATTCCCGTGTGCACTATCTTTATGCAGGAATTAATCCATTTCAAATAAATGTGATGACACTTGTATGAAAATAATGCACACAGGATTGTAATACGAGCGTGATAAGCATTCATATTTGAACTTCATCCATTGGAAAATTTCTATGCTCAAGTGTCTTATGAACCGAAACCTGCTTTTATTCTCTTTTAGGAATGATTCAGTGTCGTCCAGGTTTAATGATTTATCCTGAATTAGGATAAATAATTCATTGGAGAACACATGAGATGCCCATCACGTTTGCCTACATCTCAGAAGGTGGAAAAATAACCCTGGACCATTGCATACAGGTTAAACTATTTGTCCATATTTAAAGATAAAAATGGAAATTTTAGAAATGACAAGAAATTGCAACTATGTCCGTCACACTGCATACATTAACATTTCAAATGGGTTGTATCATCCATCAAAGTAACTTTATCTTAATCGATTTCCAAACACAAGGCAATGTACCACTAGTGACAGATTGACTGTCTCATCTTCCATTTTGAAACTTAGAGAGAGAATCCTCAATTTTGAATCCAGCTATTTTAAAATTTTAAGAAATAAGACCAGAAATATCTGTTTCTGTCACATGTCCCTCCCCATCTGTATCAATTTTGTGCTGTTGCAAAGTTTCTAATAATTTAATTGTAATTTTTTTTGAACGTCTGAATATTAGTTGTAAACATTGGGAAGTTCATGGTTGTTAACAACACAAGGACATCAAAGATGTAAGCTCTACTATCAAAAACCTGATCATACAGTTCCAGCAATGAAAGCAAATGGTTTAAGATTTATTGAGTGAGTAAAATGAAGTTTGATGCAAGAAGCCACTACATGATTCACAAGTTGTTGAATGAGACTAATAAACAGGCTGTAGCCAAGACTGATATCAATGATTGACTGATTAATACTAATATGTCTTTGCTGAATAAAGCCGTACATAGCCATAAAACATAATCCCACACAGCTGATATGCTCTCTCTTTCCATATTTATCTAATGCTTAAAGTTTAAAGGAACAAACCGCAAACCATAGATAATGTGCTGTAATAAATTCCTGAGAACTAAACATTTTCTTTTATTTTAACCAAGCTAGAACCATTTACTTTAATTTGTAATTTGCCCGAGGCTAAAAAATATTATTGACTCGTAAAGACAAGAATGTAATAGATAGCAAGATCAGCTTTAACTTCCATAAGTGATTTTAAAAAACCAAGTGAAGAAGTCAGAATGGGGAAAAGATTTTCTCTGGTCACTTTGTGTTAGTAAACATAGTGGAAAGGTTCCTTTGTTTGTTATTTCTAGAAGAATTGTAAAAGTGTTCTAAAATGAAGTATTTATGGATTTCTTTAGAAATGCAATCAGAAGAAATCATCCTGCTATATTTACAAAATTGCTACCATAATAATCAGAAGGAATGTTCCTCCCAAGTAAGGGACTTAGTAAATACTCCAAATGAAAGAATGGTCATTGAAACTGGCAGCAGGAAAGTTGTTGTAGGATTAAAAAATGAAACGCATCAACAATAAAAGGACGCAGGAGAATGAGAAAATGAGTCATTAGCACTCCCAAACTCAGCACTTGGGATGCAGGAACATAACACCAGAAATAAAGTAGGGTACTCAAATTCTGACCAATTAATTAATCAATTACATGAAGCACAAACCTTGAAACTTTAAACCCAGCATGATCAGGAAAACCATGGCTGAAATACTAACTTATTGATTTTGAAGGATTTATGAAGAGAATCAATCATAGATTAGGCACTGTGGAGCTGAAAAGGCTGCAGCAGAATGAGAGGACTCAAAATTATCTTTACACACCAGACAGTCAAACAAGTGATCTTCGAGCTGATGAAAACTGATATTTAAGAAAATAAATTGAAAGCTTGTTGAATGATCCTCTGCCACCCACATCGTGTCCCACATCAAGTACCACTTGCCTATCCTGCCCTTGCTAAACTGCACTGACTTTCCCTCATCCAAAAATCCAACAACAATCTCACCTCACCCTATCTTTGAAATATCTTCGAGCCTCATATGCCTTCCTGTGTCGTCTGACTCTGGCCTTCTGTGCGTCTGCGTTCCACCTTCCTTAACCCCCCTCCTCCTTCACCTTTCTACTTTTGTCTCCACTTATACAAGTTAGCTTAAAACACAAACCCAGCCAAGCCTTTAGTCACTCTCTCTTAACTCCCCCTCAATGGCTCTGCATCCATTTTTCTACATTAAAGGCACTGTATAAATACAAGTTATTATTGTTATGAAGAGTTACCTACATAACAACAGTTACTGTACTTCAAAAGTATTTCGCTATATGAAGCAGTTTGAGACAATTCTACATGATAACATGCTATATAATTGCATTTTATTAAATAAACCCTTGCTATCAGAACTAGATGTTAACCAACCCTGAGGAGGGATGGAGGATGCGTTTCAGTACTATTTATTTTTTAAAGAGATTATCATTTTGAGGACGAGCACAAATCTCAAAAATGTTCTCTTACCCTATTTTGTTTTCTGCTATCCTGAAAATGTTGACTTGTGCTAGGATAGCATTTCACATCACCCAGCAGCATTGCACTACCCCACCCTGGTGGTTAATCTTCATGTAGGAGCCTAGACAGCAGCTAGAAATTGCTGTTGCCAATATTAATGATCAAACACTTAACATGTTCATATAACATTCCTTTGTCTGCAATTAGCTGTTTAAAATAAATGGGTTAAGACTTCCATTAAAATAGCAGACATAAAATTGTGCTAAGTGTTGTCCGCTGATATCAACAATGGTACATTCCAGGCTTCTGAGTATCAATTGGCTACTTGACCAATGATGGGAGGTACCCAGAGGTAAGCTTTGATCCTGTCCTTAGGTAAGAGCTAAACACATGTATTCTTCAACAAGGATAACTGGTTAGTGATCAGGAAGAAGAACCATGGCTTATTATTCCTGCCCCTAACTGAAGGACTCTAAGGGCAATGGTAATGCCACTTTGACAGAGATCACCTAATGCAGCACAGACCAGAGACCAAACCTAGGACTTTCCTGGCCTGGTTGGCTCAGTACCAAAACACTCAGCGGACTTGCCCACCAATCATGTTCCAACAGAAAGTTCGATCAGCATATGGATGTTCAAAGGAATAATTCTGACACTGTTTCCGGGTTCAGGAGACATTGTTTTAATTGTATGATTTATATCAATGAGTGTTAATTGTATTCATGTAGTGGGTATCACTTGGAGACTCTCTTGTATCCTTTTTATAGGAGAGCTTAGCTAGGCTGTGGTGTGTGTAAGGGGAATCTCTGTGAATAAAGACTTGGAAGCAGCTAAGACCAGGCTTTAGTATTCTATCCTTCACCACCTGGCTATCCAATTGTAACAATTTTGGCCAAGTATCTAAGTATCACTTTTATTAAATGAACCCTTGCTATCAGAACTGGATGTTAACCAACCCTGAGGAGGGATGGAGGATGAGTTTCAGTTGGCTGAATTGCTTTTTTGTCCTTGGTTTTTTTTTACATTTTTATGAAGAAAAGTGAAACTTAAAAATGTTAGCTGATAAATGCTTAACTCATTCCAGTGGCATTTGTCTGTCCATTATTTTAATGCAGACATTAACCTGTTTATTTTAAATCCTTTAACACCTCTACAAAAATAGTAGTCAGAGACATGCCAGGTGAACACGATCAGTGCTTGTCTGCTAATATCATCAACAGTGACTGGAAGGAGGATGAAACAGGATACTGTTGCTAAATGGAATACTCAATGTCTGCATCAAGTGCTCCTAGGTCAGGTATAGCTTTGGCATGCTACAGAGTAAAGCTTCCTTTACTCTGCCCCAGCAATATGTCTCACTCCAACCTCAGAAGAGCACCCCCCTAATACACCACTGTGACAGTTTTTCATTTTCTTCATGAGACAGTACTTTGCCTCTCTGAATGAGATTGCCAATTCAGTATCAGTTTGAAGGTTCGAACAGTGGCCAATTCAAGAGATGTACCTCCAAGTGACTCAGCTATTCAGGCACATCGCTGACCCAGATTTTCCCACATCGGTGACTCTGGTACCACAAGTTAGATCGCTGTGCACCCCAATCCTTCAGTGTTTAATTGATACCAAATTTTACTGGAAAACTGGTTTGAATATGCCACGGTGAGGATGGTGGCGAATCAGAAACGGCACGGTCAACGGTCAATAATGGGACTTAGTTTTACGGAAGAGAACTGATAATCGACATCTTCATTTTTCTTCATATAAATTTGATTTTTAAAAAAAATCATGAATGCAGAATTATATTGAAGTAGAACCAGAATCTGCAGGTTTACATTGGAAATTGTACGAATTGATTACCTGGTTCATTTTTTTAAAGAATTGGATTGTAATTTTCATTAAGCTGCTTCACTTTGATGAAGTAATGGAGATGGTTGATGAGGGTAGTGGTTTGATATTGTGTATGTGGACTTTCAAAAGGCATTTGATAAAGTACCATATAATAGACTTGTAAGCAAAATTAAAGCCCATGGCATTAAAGGGACAGTGGCAGCTTGGATACAAAATTGGCTAAGGGACAGAAAACAGAGATTAGTGGTGAACGGTTGTTTTTCAGACTGGAGCAAAGTATACAGTGGTGTTCCCCAGCATTAGGACCACTGCTCTTTTTGATATATATTAATGACCTGGACTTGTGAATAGAGGGTGTAATTTCAAAGTTTGCAGATGGCACAAAACTCGGAAATGTAGCAAACATTGTTGAGGATAGTATCAGACTTTAGGAGGATGTAGACAGACTGGTGAAATGGGCAGACATATGGCAGATGAAATTTAATGCAGAGTAGTATGAAGTGATACATTTTGGTAGGAAGAATGAGAAGAGGCAACATAAACTAAATGGTACAGCTTTAAAGGGGGTGCAGGAACAGAGAGACCAACAGGTGTACGTACACAAATCTTTGAAGGTGGCAGGACAAGTTGAGAAGGCTGTTAAAAAAGCATATGGGATCTTGGCCTTTGTTAATGAATGCATAGAGTATAAAAGCAAGGAAGTTATGCTAAACATTTTTAAAACACTGGTTAGAACTCAGCTGGAGTATTGTATTCAATTCTGGGCACCACACTTTAGGAAGGATGTCAAGGCCTTAGAGAGGGTGCAGAAGAAATTTACTAGATGAGGGACTTCGGTTATGTGGAGAGACTGGAGAAGCTGGGGTTGTTCTCCTTAGAGCAGAGAAGGTTAAGAGGAGATTTGATAGAGGTGTTCAAGATTATGAATGGTTTTGATAGAGTAAATAAGGAGAAACTGTTTCCAGTGGCAGAAGGGTTGGTAACCAGAGGACACAGATTTAAGGTGATCGGCAAAAGAACCAGAGTTGACATGAGGAAACATTTTTTTACGCAAAGCGTTGTTATGATCTGGAATGCATTGCCTGAAAGGGGGGCGGGAGCAGATTCATTAGTAATTTTCCAACGGGAATTGGATAAATACCTGAAGGGAAAAATTTTACAGGGCTATGAGGAAGAGCAGGGGAGCAGGACTAATTGGATAGATCTTTCAAAGAGCCGGCAGAGGCACGATTGGCCGACTGGCCTCCTTCTGTGCTGTAACATACTATGATACTTTTTACAATGATAGAAATAAAATAAAAGTCTCAGGCCTAGAAATTGGATCGGAAGACGGGTAAAAGAGGGCCAATTTAGGGGGCCCTGAATAGTGTCGGAAATACATCCAACGCCATATTGGATCAGGTGCTGTAGAAATGTACCTGGCAGCCACCTAAAACAGGCTTTAGACCCTTCCTATTTGGTAATAAGGGGCTCAATGCCTGTTTTAGGACCCAAACCGGAAATTGGTTTACACTGAATGCTGCAAGTTCAGGATTACCAGAACTACATGAGGCTCCTCCCGGCTCTACATTAAAATTACAAGGTGTTGCTGGTCACCGCTCGACCCCTCCCGATTGCCTCCCCCTCCTCCCCTGACTCCCTTTAGGTCTTCGGCCGATGGCCTAGCCAGTAATAAACAAATGAGGCCAGCAGACCAATTTCCTGTGGTCCTGCCACTGGCCTCTTTAGACCCATGCAGCATACACTTCTCCCGGATCGAGCCCCACTTTGGGCGTGATCCATTTTCTAGCCTGGGATGTTGAGGTTTGCTGGTGTTGCATTACATCTATTTGGTTTTAATTTCACTGAATAATTGCGCATGTCATTTGAGCTGTAAGGTCTATTGAAATCTCGATTAAAAAAAATATAGGAAACTTATACAGAACGGCCATTAAATGAAGTTCTCTGAAGCTAGTTTTGTTTTGAACTTTAAAACAGCTGCTAAATGAACACCAATTGGTGAAACAGACGCTCTGGTATTTTATGGATATTTATTTTTACCTGGAGCAACATAATCTTGTTGCTTGAGCTTCAAGTATTTTGCTGAAACATCTTTCTTTGCTATGTCTTTGGCTCAGAGATTGTTGTTATTTGTACTCTGAAAGGAAACAAAGGGCCCGATTTTAGCACCCGGTCTCGGGTGCGTTCTCGGCGGGGGGGCCTCTAAAATCCCGAAATCGAGGAGCGGGACCGGATCGCGCCTCGATCCCGCCCACTTCCGGGTTCCGCGCTGACGTGCGGGGGTGCGTGCGCAGCCCCCGCTGGTGGGAATCCCGCAGGCAATTAAAGCCAGCGGGGTTCCACTTGAGTGTATTTATCTAGGTATTTCAGGTCATTAAATGACCTGATTGAGCTGTTTTTTTAACAAGTGTGGGATTTTACGGTGAAATGAGACTATTTCCCATACTGGGGGAAAACACTCACACTCTCAACGGACGTGTTGCAGCCAGCAGCCTGTGGCAGCTGCCAAGTTGCATTCCACAGGTGGGGGGGGGGGGCGGAAAAGAGCCTTCACCAACACAGGAGGACACTCCGTCACATTGGGCAACGCCTGCCCTCCACCACCCTCCTCCAAGCCAGAAGGCTCACCGGCGTGGAAGTGCAACCCCTGTGCGAGGACACACTTTTCTACCGTGCACAACCCCGCAGACCTACACCTGCCAGATGGGTGCTGCGTTGACCTCCTCGGAGGACGAACAGCATCACCAGCCCCAGCAGCCTCGCAGTCCACGCCGTCCGCCGCAGCGACGTGGAGCCCCCCAACACGGTGCTGTGGCACACCCACCTGCACAGCAGGAGGGAGGGCAACCGCAGAGAGAGATGCGTCGCAGGAGGCACTACCCTCCGCACAGGGTCTACAGACCGAGGCTCAGCTTCATGGACCTCTCTGAGGAGCAGTGCATACGTAGGCTCAGAGTCACTCGCCAGGTAGTTGCCGACATCTGCAGCCTCCTTAATGACAAGCTGCTCCCGGATGGACCAAGCAGCATCTTCTTACCCGTCGCCGTCAAAGTCACCACTGCCCTCAACTTCTTCGCCTCCGGATCCTTCCAGGGTGCCACGGGGGACATCACCGGGGTCTGTCAGTCCTCTGCACACAAGTGCATAAGGCAGGTCACCGATGGGTTGTTCCGCAGGGCCTCGACCTACATCAACTTCGCCATGGATGAGCGCAGCCAGACGGAGAGGGCGGTTGGATTCCATGCTGTGGCTGGCTTCCCACAGGTGCAGGGTGTAATCGATTGCACCCACATCGCAATACGGGCACCTCCACATGAGCCAGGGCTGTTCATCAACAGGAAAGGGTATCACTCCATGAACGCCCAGCTCATTTGTGACCACCGCCAGAGATTCCTACACGTGTGCGCCAGATACCCTGGCAGCTGCCACGATGCCTTTGTCCTCAGGGAGTCCACCGTCCCGCCCCTCTTCCACGCACCCAACGCCGGCAACGGCTGGCTCCTCGGCGACAAGGGATATCCCCTGCACACGTGGCTTATGACACCTCTGAGGAACCCCATTACCGAGCCGCAGCATCGATATAATGACAGCCACATTGCTACCAGGTCTACAATTGAGCAGGCTATAGGGCTGCTCAAGATGCGCTTCAGGTGCCTTGATCGTTCCGGGGGAGCGCTCCAATACACGCCACTCCGAGTGGGACGAATTATAGTTGTCTGCTGTGCCCTGCATAACATGGCACAACAGAGAGGGGTGCCGCTGGAGGAGGCCCCATGCACACCCGCCACCCACATTGAGGACGACAATGAGGAGGAGGAGGAAGAGGAGGAGGAGGAAGAGAGAGAGGAGGAGGAACGACCCATGGGCCGAACACCGGCTCACCTGCGTGCTCGTCAGGCCAGGGAGGCACTCATATGCCAACGGTTCTCCTAACATCACACTGTGTGAGGCGTTCACATGTCATAACGTGCACAGACGAGGGTCCATACTGGCTCCCTCCACAGAAGAGTGGTGCCTGTACACCTGCACCCACTGGATTATGCCCAATGGGTGGGACGGGGTGGTCGTCGTCATGATGAGGCGCACGGAAGGGACATATTGCACAAGCCGCAGAATTATGGACAAGAGGTGGCTGCATTGGTGAGAAAAAGTGAGTTTATTTTGTGTTGGCATTCAAAGAGTGGAAATTAAAAAAAAAATAGACAAACACCCTGGTGCAATCCCTGTGTGCTCACGGAACTTTAGGCTTTCGTTTCCGGGTACCCCTATGTGGTGCTACCCCTGTGGCTCCAGCAGAGGTGGTGGCAGGTTGCTCCTGTTTGTGCCCTGACCGGGTAGATCTTTGGGCCGACGCCCCCTGGGTTTCGGTGCCCGTGAGGGCACCTCCACAGACTGCTCCTCCTGCACCTGTGCAGGGGCAGACTCGGCCACCTGGAGAGGATGGACTATTGCGGGCACTGGTTGAGAGGGGGGCAACGGGTGAGACGTGGGGGCGCCTTGAGTCGCGTCCACACTTCCATTTCCCCGTTCACCATCTTCCCTCTCATGGCCAAGGCCCACATCACCCCTTCCACCCTGCTGGACGGCAGTTTGGATGACGTGGGTGAGACCTTGCAAGGCCACCTCCAATGTATCTGTCAACCTGTTGATGGCGGCAGAATGTTGCTCACCCTGAATCTGAACAGCCGTTGTGAGGGCCTGGATGGACTCATTGGTGAGCTGTGCGTGACGCTCGAGGGAGGCTAGCCTGTCCTCCACCGCAGACGTTCCCACACCTACCCGCGACACTATCTCAGAGATGCCTTCACGTCCCTGCGACACTATCTCGGCAATACCCTCCTGCACCTGTGCCACCATTCCCCTCATGCAGGAGTTGGACTCCTCCATCCTCCGTGCGATTGTGGAGAGTGCGCGTGGCACCTCTCCCAGTACCTCAGCAATGTGCTGGTGCCCCTCGACGATTCTCCTTTTGACTGGTGGCCCCCTGGGTTCAGCATCTGGGTCCGGCTGAGCAGAGCCTGGAGAAGAGTGCTCCCACCGACGCGGACCCTCCGCAGCTGACCCTGCCACCAGGGTCTGCTCATGCTCACGTGTGCGCGGTGACTCACCATGTGCAATCCCAACTAACTGAGGGGGGGGACTCACCGAGGTGTGTGTATCTGCGCTGGTGGATGCAAGGCTCATGTGTGACGATGCACCCTCAGAGACGGGCATGTCCTCTGAGGAATCGCCCTCAACCGAAACGTCGATCGCAGACGGCCCTGCAAGAGAACAGAGGGCAATATCAGGCATGTGACCAAATGTGGCGGTGCGGCATATGCCATGTGATGCTAAGATCATTCGCGCTCATGAGTGATGAGTGCCAGCTTTCCCTTACCGGCCGTTTCGCCAGAACCAGACTCGCCATCCGCCACCGACAGGCAATGCAGCGTGCGGCTGATCTCCAGTGCCTCGACCTCGGCGTCTGTCAGGGCCACCTCGTGTGGCGGGCCCCCTCCAGTGCGTGCCCTATCGCGTGCGTTCCTGGCCCTCTTCTCCTGTGAGGGCAAAACACAAAAACGTTATTGAGTGATGATTACAATGTGAGACGCTTCAAGCATTGGTGTGAGTGGGTTGAGCGTGTGGCAGATGGATGGGAGGATGCGTGTGCAACATGGCCATCCCATTGCATGGGCATTGGGGTGTGTGGTAGTGGTCGAGTGGGGACAGGGACGGTGGGTACGTGCAGGCACTGTGAGGATGATAGTTGGGTGGCTGTGAGGATTGGTGCGGGAGCGCAGTGCTGTCAGTGGAGATGGGGTTGTGAGGCGTTTGAGGTGATGTGGAAGACGGAGTGACGCAGAGTGCGTTAGTGTACTCACTTTCCCGGACCTGGTGAGGTCATTGAATCTCTTGCGGCACTGAATCCAAGTGCGGATGGTGTTTCCCCTGCTTGTGACCTCCGCGGCCACCTCCTCCCATGCCCTCTTGGTGGCGCTGGCAGGGCACCTCCTTCCATCTGTGGGGAACAGCGTCTCCCTCCTCATGCGGACCCCGTCCAGCAGCACCTGGAGGGCGTGGTCCGTGAAACGGGGAGCAGCCTTACCCCTGCGCTCCTCCATCCTTCATGGACTGTAGGTTGTGGCTGGAGGGGCTTTGGTGGACTGCCCCTTTAAATAGAGCGCCACCATCGCTCAGACGTCAATGCGCATGCGCAGGCTGCCGGCATGCAGCTGAGAAGCGCGGAACCCGTAACTGCCGGCTAATTACATCAATCATCCCGCGATCGCGCGCGCAACGCACTCAATTCGGACTGCGCGTTCTCCTCGAACCCGACTGACCACCCGCTGCCAACCCGCACCCCTGGTAAAATCAGGCCCAAAGTCTTTGAGAGCTGAAACTTATTTTCAGCACTATTTAAAGTTCATTTCAATAGAGAGTGGTTAGAATGTGGAACTTGCTACCACAAGGAGTAGTTGAGGCGAACAGCATGGATGCATTTAAGGGGAAGCTAGATAAGCACATGAGGGGGAAAGGAATAGAAGGTTATGCTGAAAGGGTTAGATGCAAGGAGTGGGAGGAGGCTCGTGTGGACCCATTGGGCCGAATGGCCTGTTTCTGTGCTGTACATTCCACATAACCTATTATAATGTCAGTATCACGCTGCTGTCAGGCCACCAGCACCATTAATTTTAAGTCTAAGGGGTGGTGGTGTGAAAACTGGCTTAATGCCGGAATATGGCGATTTCCATTGATTTCAATGGAGACGGAGCTATGATAATTGCCTTCTAACTATTTTTGGCGAGGATAACGGCGGAGCTGCACACAAGTCCTTGGAAAATATGGAGTGGCGTAATTAACGTTGTAAGTCACATACTCCATAGTATCCTCCTTTTTTTTTGCGCCATTCAAGGGACCCTACGCCGTAGATACGGGTCCCCAGGAAAATCTGGGCCATTATTATTTTTGGAGGCAGATATTTTCCTTTGCAGTCTGCAGACACAGTTGCGGGGATGGGTTGAAGGTTGTGCAGATCTCTGCATTGCATCAGTTTCTTGAATTGATAATATCTGGCCAGCTACCTAACCAAAGAAACAAGGCTTAAATTATTAAACATTGAGATAACCTAGATAAGGAATCAGTGAGAAAGACGGTGGTTCTCCTGGCCATTACGGGATGGTAATTTAGTCCTTATTGAGTCTGACTGTATTTCAGACACGTAACAGCGAGCGAGTCCACAGCCCTCTACTGTCATTTCTCCTGCAGTGCTGCTGTAATGATCACAGTATTTTGCATCAATTGGCAAGCAGATGGAATGTTATTGAACAATAATGCACTTTATTTACTTTACTTTGTACGTTACTAGCTGATTTCTTGTGGTGTTGCATTAGAGTAGTTTGGGTTTGGAGTATGGTTGTTTAATTGCTAAGATGGAGCTGTGTTTAACTTGACCTATCCCTTCAAGGAAACTGCTCTGATGCCCCCCCCCCCCCTTGACGAAATGGTTTAAAAGTTTAATTAGAGGTTAATTGCCAAGAGAAGTGTCTGCAGGTTGGCAGCTGCTTCTAAGTCACCAGCTCCTGCCCTTCAGGAATGGTCAACTTATCAAGGGCAGAAGCACCAGCAACAAATGACTGTTTTTCTTGTTTATAAATATTTTTGACACTCTCAATGTACGAATGTCAGAATATATATATTATATAAATAGTCAGGGTGTTGATTGGACAGCCAAAGCAGGCAGTGACGGCTGGTTTAAGCAGGAAATTCAAGAGATAGTTGGATAACTACCTGGAGAAAAAATTGATAGAGAAACACGACAGATATCATTAGATATGACATTTCCTAGACACTGGGACCAGACTGATAGTGATGTATGTTTCTGTGTTGGTGAAATGTAAACCTGACATTGCAATCAACCTTTCAAAAGATCACAAGATAATTATGGATGAGAAAAGGCCATTCTGTTCATCTTAGTTTGTTCAACCAGAATGACCCTAAATCACCCCTCCCCATTGCAGCATCCAATTAATTCTTAAATGATTCCAGGGTTCTTGCCTCCACTACTCTATCTAGGGGTCCAATACATGTGCTGAGCACCCTTTCTATGAAGAAGAACTCTCTATATTTGCCACATATTAGTTTGAACCTGTGACCCTTTATCCTACTCTTTGCAATTTAATGTAAATTATTTTTCCAAATTTGGCTTTTCCATACCATTTATTATCTTACATACTTCTATAAGATCAGCTCACAGACACCTTGGGCTCGATTTTCGCACCCGCGATCGGGTGCGTTGGTGGCAGGGGGGCTGCGAAAATCGAGGATTCTCGGGGTGGGTCTGGAGCCTGGTTCCAACCCGCCCACTTCCGGGTTTCCCACTGACGCGCTCACATGTGCGCGCAGCTCCCGCATGTGGGACTCCCGCCGGCAATTAAAGCCAGCGGGGTGCCACTTAAAGTAATTGAACAGGTACTTCAGGTTATTTACAGACCTGATTGACCTGATATTTTAGCAGGGATGGGATTTTGCAACTGACTGGGACTGTTTCCCATACCGGGGGAACACTCCCAGTTCAAATGGACGTGTTGCAGCCATCAGCCTGTGGCAGCTGCAAAGGTCCATTTGACAGGTGGGGGGAGGGAGACCCTCACTCATTGCAGGAGGCCACTCTGTCACTTTGGACAAAGTTTGGCCTCCACTACCCTCCTCCGAACAATAAAACTTACGGAGTCGCACAACACCAGGTTACAAGTTCGAGCAGGACTTCTTCACTGCACAGGACCTCCAACCAACGCTATACACCAGATACATCGACGACATTTTCTTCCTATGGACCCACGGTGAAGAATCACTGAAGAGACTGCACGATAACATCAACAAGTTCCATCCCACCATCAAACTCACCATGGACTACTCCTCAGAATCGGTTTCATTCTTGGACACACGAATCTCCATCAAAGATGGGCATCTCAGCACCTCACTCTACCGCAAGCCCATGGACAACCTCACGATGCTCCACCTCTCCAGCTTCCACCCTAACCATGTCAAAGAGGCCATCCCCTGTGGACAGGCCCTGTGAATACACAGGATCTGCTCAGACGAGGAGGAACGTGATGGACACCTACAGACGCTGAAAGACGCCCTCGTAAGAATGGGATATGACGCTCGACTCGTCGATCGACAGTTCCGACGGGCCACAGCGAAAAATCGCATAGACCTCCTCAGAAGACAAACACGGGACACAACCAACAGAGTACCCTTCGTCGTCCAGTACTTCCCCGGAGCGGAGAAACTACGCCATGTTCTTCGCAGCCTTCAACATGTCATCGATGACGACGAACACCTCGCTAAGGTCATCCCCACGCCTCCACTACTCGCCTTCAAACAGCCACCTAACCTCAAACAGACCATCGTTCGCAGCAAATTACCTAGCTTTCAGGAGAACAGCGTCCACGACACCTCACAACCCTGCCACGGCAACCTCTGCAAGACATGCCAGATCATCGACACAGATACCACCATCACACGAAAGGACACCACCCCCAGGTACATGGTTCATACTCCTGTGTGACTCGGCCAACGTTGTCTACCTCATACGTTGCAGGAAAGGATGCCCCGGAGCATGGTACATCGGCGAGACCATGCAGACGCTGCGACAACGGATGAACGGACACCGCGCAACAATCGCCAGACAGGAGGGTTCCCTCCCAGTCGGGGAACACTTCAGCAGTCAAGGACATTCAGCCTCCGATCTTCAGGTAAGTGTTCTCCAAGGCGGCCTTCGAGACACACGACAACGCAAAATCGTCGAGCAGAAATTGATAGCCAAGTTCCGCACCCATGAGGACGGCCTCAACCGGGATCTTGGGTTCATGTCACGCTACATGTAACCCCACCTGACGTAGAGTCATCCAGACTCAAGTCGGAGTTGGCTTGTTCTCCATACACAGATGCGGCCGGACCTGCTGCGATTTCCAGCAAAAAAAAGTTATCTGTTTTTAATACAAACCCCAGCATCTGCTACATTTGACCCCTGGTGACCCCACCTCAGTATTCTTGGATGTAATGTTTGCCTGACTAACCTGTTTGAACACCATCCACTCCTTTGATTGCTGTGATTATCTCACTGCCGAAGTGTGATAAAGGGCAGTTAGAAAGATTATCTGTAATCACCAGGCATTGTTCTCTGACTATATATGCTGTGCCTCTATGCAACTCTTCTCTTCACTTCACATGACAAAGGAGCAAAGCTCCGAAAGCTTGTGATTTCAAATAAAGCTGTTGGACTATAACCTGGTGTTGTGCGACTCCTTACATTTGTCCACCCCAGTCCATCACCGGCATCTCCACATCAATAAAATTCACCAACTTGCACACTTACCCCGGTGTCCAGACACATATACCTACCTTGCAGACCCCCTCAGATGTACATCTTCCGGATGGGGTCCGCCGTAGCTGCAGTCATGACCTCCTCGGAGGGTGAACAGCATCACCAGCCTCGCTGTCCACGCCGTCCACCTCTGACACGTGGAGCTCCACAACACAGTGCTGTGACACATCCATCTGCACAGCAGGAGGTAGGGCAACCGCAGAGAGAGATACGTCGCAGAGGGCACTACCCTCGCCACAGGGTCCACAGATCGAGGCTCAGCTTCCTGGACCTCTCTGAGCAGCAGTGCACACGGAGGCTCAGAGTCACCCGACATGTAGTCGTGCATATCTGCAGCCTCCTTCATGCCGAGCTGCTCCCGGCTGGCCCGAGCACCATCTTCTTACCTGTTGCTGTCAAAGTCACCACTGCCCTCAACAACTTCTCCTCCGCATCCTTCCAGGGTGCCACCGGGGACATCGCCGACGTCTCTCAGTCGTCTGCACAAAAGAGCCCTGCAAATACACCTACACCCACTCTGCAGTGACACAATGGGTGGCATCAGTTGTGGGTCTTCATTGTGATCCTCAGGAAAGGGCATTATTGCACAAACCAGACAAGATTCGCAAAGACGTGGCAGTAGTGGTGCCAATATAATATGTAATGTGAGTTGATCAGAAATTAAATAGAAGTGAAAACCATGACAAACCCTCAAACACCCTTGTGCATCCCCTTCATGCTCACGACACGTTTGCCTTACGCTTCCTACTGCACATATGTGATGCATGCCCTGTGGCTGCAGCACAGGTAGTGGCAGGTTGAGTGAGGCTGACTGTGAAAGAGATGCATGAGAGGGTGAGTATGAGATCGAGCCATGAGATTGTATGAGGATTGGGTTGAGTGGTAGTGGTGGGATGAGTACTGGCGAGGTGAGTAAGTACAGGTAAGATGAGGATGAGGTTTGAGTGGGTGTGAGGAGTGATGTGATAGAGTAGTGTTGGCAGTGAAGAAGGAGGTGTGGGGTGGGGGCGGTGATGTGGCAGATGGAGTGTAGGGGAATGAGTAAGTGTACTCACTGTGGCTGACCTACTTAGGTCATTGCAGCGCCTCCTGCACTGTATGCAGGTGGGCGATATGTTGGTGGTGCAGGTGACCTCCTCTGCCACTTCGAGCCAGGCCTTCCTGGTGGCAGAGGCAGGCCGCTTCCTCCCGCCCACCGGGCGGAGGATCTCTGTCCTCCCCCTCCTCCTCACCCCATCCAGTTAGAGCTGGAGTGAGGCATCATTAAACCTGGGAGCAGCCTTCCCCCTGGGCTGCTCCATGCTGTAATTTTTCCTATTTCTTGCAGCATCAGTCAGTGGAGGACTGCCCCTTTAAATAGAGCTCCTCCAGCTGACAGACCTTAATGCGCATGCGCAGCCCGCCCGACGCCCAGATCAGCAGTGGGGAACCCGGAAGACCAGGTAAGTGGATCCAATCAGCCTGCGATTGCGTGCGGAGCAGACTGATTTCACCGGGCACGTTACCCACGCGCCCAATCGACCCCCCGCCGCAAACCCGCCGCCCTGGTAATATCGGGCCCCTCCTTTCAAGGATGAAAAACCTAATTTTCTCTAGCCTTTCCTCGTATTTCAGACCTGTAAAACTAGGGATTAGCCTTGTGGCTCTTCATTGCACTGCCTCCAATGCTTGAATGTCTCCATTGTTTTTCGGTGACCAGAACTGAACACCTTAATCAAGATGCGGTCTGACTGTACAATTTGATCACACTATACAATTTGATCATGAATTTGTCAGATTTGCATTCTAGTGTTTTGGCTACATAGTTCAACATTCTAAGATTCTTAGGACTTTTTCAACTTCATTCCTAGCTGTTTCAGTACCATTCATAAAGTACATCAGTTACCCATTTTCTTTTCTATGTACAGTACTTTGCACTTGCTCACATTAGAATCCATCTGCCATTTTCCTGTCTATTTACATATTTTGTCCAATGCTCCTGTAATTTCTGAGCTGCTTCCTCCAGTTCCACTGACTCTCCTAGTTGGTATCATCCCCGCATTTTAACAGTTTGCTTTGGGATTTTCTGAGTCCAAGATTGATTGCAGGATTTGTAAGTAAACTGTGTTTGGTTGGTGCAAAATTCAAATAAACCTTCCCATTTAGCATGCAATCCGATTGCCACAGGTAGGAAAGATTTGGAACCACAGTCTCACAAAGGATTATCAGATCAGGGTGTTTCATAAAGTAGCAAAGTACTCTTGCTTTGAGAAAAAAAATGGAAAGCTTTGCATTTGTATAACATCTTATCAGGTTATTCAGAAACATTTCACACACAATGAATTACTTCGATGTGAAGTGCAGCAACTGTTATTTATGTAAATGAAGAAAAGATAATCCAATTAAAACAGAAGTTACTTTAGAGTGTTATTGTAATAGACTAAATACCTACAGAATAAATTTAAAATATAAATTTAAAATGAACATTTTCTCAGATATAACCCTGAGGATCGTGAAAAACAAAGTAGCCAGCTCTATTTCTATTTTAAATAAAAACAGAAAATGGTTGAAATACTCAGGGAGCCCATCAGCATCTGAGAAGAGAAAAGACAGGTTAAAATTTTGGGTGTAGCTTGTTAGTTAGAACTTCACTAATTCTGACCAAAGATCTACATGTTAAACATTAGCCTGTCTCTCCTCTTTTTATATGCCAATAGACAATGTACTTCCAGCGTTTTGTTCTTATATCATATTTTGAGCATTTACAGTTTCCCCCCTAATTTACCTATTGCCATGAATAGGGGAACCTAAGTGATAATGGGACATTGCAGCAGACAAAAACGTACCTGCTTTAGGTCTATATGGGTTATGATAGAATCATTAAGCATCCTACCAGGATTGGAGCTCTACCTTCAACTCTTGTGAAAGCGAAAGCACATTTACAACTATGCATAGGTTGCAGGAGAGCTGTACAATACTGGTCTCCCCAGCACCTCTCTCTCCCATTTACATATCGCCCAGCACCATTCTCCCTCAAATCCTGAGCAGAAATGGTGCCAGCGGGTCTAATGGTAACTCAAGTATATTTCTAAATTAGCTGGCAGCTAAGGAACATCATGTTTGCCATTGGTTGCCATTTTATAATGTAAAAGTGCCCATAGAAGGAAGAGGCTTGTGAAATAGGCCACCTGGTAGACAGTGCTGGTGGCCTTTGATTAACAGGCCACCTATTATAACTGTAATCTCAATCAGACTTCTTCCTTCCTTTGCCTTCTAGCTCACTTTTCTCAATGAGTCTGGTCTCTCTGTTTTTCGTCTCTGCCTCCCTTGTCAGCTGCACAAGGAGTAATATGGACAGACCATTTGTGGAAGTAATTACATAGTGTTAGAAGAAAATATTGGAAATTATGCTGCATGTAAATTTCAGTTTATTTGAGGTTTGCTTGGCAGAGGGGCATCCTCACACAATCTGTCTCTGCCTTTGGGAATGGACGTCTCTGCCAATGTATCTCTGCTTTTGCGGGTGGCATCCTCACTTAATCTACCTATGCTGTTGGATGTTGCCATCCCTGGATACAGAGCATAGACTTTCAGATGGGTACTGTGGTGAAACTTTGGATGTATAATTTAGTTGCAGTGCTGCTGTAGATGTGGTAGAGGCATTGTATTGTCTTGTTTAACCCATAGCTTTGCTTTAATAAATTGTTTTATTAATGGTTTATTATTAGCAGTATCAGTCTGGCTTAGTTAGCAGCACTCTTGCCCTCGTTTAAAAGTTGCAGGTTTAATCTAGGCTGACACTCTAATGTAGTATTGAGGGAGCGCTGCATTGTCAGAAACCTTTGCCATCATTCAAATGAGATGTTAAACCTAGGCTTTATCTGCCTGTTTTGATGGTATAGGTGAATGATAAAGATTTCATTAAGAAAACAAAAAACATTTATATTTATATAGCATCTTATCATATCTCAGCATGTCACAAAATACTTTACGGCCAATGAATTATTTTTGAAGTACAGTCACTGTTATTATTTAGGCAAACACACAGCCAAATTGTGCACAGCAAGGACTCACAAACCGCAAATGAATGACCTCATCACTTATTTTTGGCGATGTTGATTGAATGAAGAATGTTGGCCAAGACACTGAAAGAACTCCCAAATAGTGCCATGATATCTTTATTTCGATGTGAGAGGGCAGATGCGATTTCAGTTGGCATGTTATTTAAAAGATGGCACTTCTGATAATGCATCACTTCCTTAGTACTGCATTGAAGTGCTGGCCTAGGTTGTGTGCTTAAGTCGATGGGGGGTCTTGAAGTCACAATCTTCAGATTCAGAGGTGACAGTGCTACCAACTGAACCAAGGGAGTTCTCTTGGTGTACTGGCTAACATTCTTTCAACCAAAAATAGATTAACTCATCATGTTTATGAGATCTTGCTCTATGCAAAATAGCTGCCGCATTTCCCTATATAACTACTTATAGGGAATTATTGCACTTCAAAGTAACTCCTTGTATGCGAAGCATTTTGAAGATATTTTAGCATCCATTTTTGTCTGGTTATGCCTCTATGAGGCACCTTGGAATATTTTTCTACATTAAAGGTGCTATATAAATGTAAGTCTTTCTTTCTCTTTCCTAATACCATTTACAATTCAGGGACTCGATTGTTTTTGGAGAGGGGGACACTCAGGAATTTGCACTTCAAATTCAAATAACTCCGTGATAAGGAAACTGAAAGGAAAAGATATGGAAAGTTAAAAATTGTAAAAAAAACCTAGAATGCGGAGGCAGAAAGAGAACACCTATGAAATATGATTTTTTTTTGTATTATCTGTTGAACATGGAAGCTTATACTTTTTAATTTGGCACTAATGAATGTTGTAAAGTGATTATTCATTTTTTAATGGTTAAAGCGGAAGGCAATTTTAGGAGAAATACCTTTGTTCAAGGTAGTCCCAAAACCTTCATGGTGGCACTGGGTGCATTCGTAAAAGATATGCCTAAAGGACCTATTGTCTGCCAAAGTCTCAGTACTGATACAAAGGTGTTGCTTTGTGCTTAACTGCAGACTGCGGTGCATGCAACTGATGCTCCATTACATCAGTCTTGGGAGATGGTATTACATATCCGGACATTGGACTCCTCCGCACTGCCCAGGTCGTATGGTGTGGAAGGAAGCAAATGACTTTTCAGAATAGTGCTGCTGCTCGACTGACCTTCAATTGAAGAGTTCACTAAGACTGACCTCCCTACACAACATTTGAAAACAGATCTGTTAAGGCCTGGACTCAGCAGACATGTACAACATGTTCTTCCTCCACCCTGCACCAACTGGCCCCTCATCGGTCACCACCATTGCTGCCCTTCCTCAGTGTCTCACCTATAGCTTCCTCACCTCATCAATATCTACATTTCCCATAACATGTGTAATGGCACTGGTGCCTGCTTCAAGTCTGAGTGGTGACAGGTGGTGCTCAGTTGTGTGGTATTCTTAGAGTGACATTTGTGGTTCACTGGGTGTTTCTTGATCTGTGAAGATAGCAGATAGCATGTTATCAATACATAAGTACATTTATGTAGAATGCTCAATATACAAAGTGTTAAGCCAACCAACAAGACAAGCTTTAAATATTTAAACATTTTTTTTTATAATTTAAGAATAGAACACTGGCAAGTTTCCAGTCACTGTTATTGGGACTGTTGCTTTATCAGTGTCAGTTTGATTGATTTGGTATATCGGCTTGGGTCAGTTAGTAGAACTCCTAACTGAGTTAGATTGTGGCTTCAGTGCATAATCTAGGCTGACATTTCAACGCAGTACTGAGGGAGTGCTGCACCACTGGAGGTACCGTTCTTTGGTCAAGGTGTGACTTAGTTCAGGGGTATGGCACTGATCTTATAGCACTATTTAAAGAACAGCAGAGTGTTCATCGGTGTTCTGGATAACATTTCCCCCTCAACCAGCACCAAAATCTAAACTGATTAACTAGCCATTCATCTCAGTTGATGGTTGTGGGATCTTACTGTGTATAAATGGCTACTTTATTTGCCTAGCATAAAACACTACATCCTCTGTCTCACTGTGAGTAACACCACAGGAGATACATTAGTAATGTGGTAAAAATGTTCATCTCTGCACATTTCCTATCCATTCTTTCACACTACCTGTCATATTTTGGCATCAAACTTAATTATAAGCAAATTCTAGGCAAATTTCTCTTAACCTTGTTGATGATTGGCAGATATTCAAATTTCTTCCAGCTGATTATCTCATGTGCAAATGTTTTAATCAATTCACTCATATGCAAGTTTCTTAATTTTCATAAATCATTCAAATTTTTAAAAGAATTCAGTTTCCTTAGTAACTATTAAAAATATATACCGCTAAAAATAATTTTTCTGACAAACTCAAAAAATTAAATTTTTCACAATATTGAATTTACCTATAGAATTGTCTTTTGCATCTTTGTGTACTTTCGCTAACGTTTTTGTTGGAAGCTTTAAACTCTATGAAATGACTACGGCTTGAGTTTCTGAGCTTGATAGCAACTGTGATTGATAGCTGAAGGGACAACTACAACTTGCAGCCAACACTGCTGCCTATAATTGGCAGCATGCCAGAGTCGGAGCATGTGCATGGTGGAGAACTCCCAGCATTCAGCAGTGTGATTCTCTCAGGCCACACGGTCCCTCGAGCCTGCTCCGCCATTCAATAAGATCATGGCTGATCTTTTACTTCAACTCCACTTTCCTGCCCGATCCCCATATCCCTTGATTCCCTTAGAGACCAAACATCTCTCAATCTCAATCTTGAATATACTCAATAACTGACCACCCATAGCCCTCTGGGGTAGAGAATTGCAAATATTCACAACTCTCTGAGTAAAGAAAATGTTCCTCATCTCGGTCCTAAATGGCTGACCTCTTATCTTGAGATTATGACCATTAGTTCTAGACTCTCCAGCCAGGGGAAATAACCTCTCAGCATCTACTCTGTCAAGCCCCTAAGAATTTTATACTTTTCAATGAGATCACCTCTCATTTTTCTAAACTCCAGAGAATAAAGGCCCATTCTACTCAATTTCTCCTCATAGAACAACCTTCTCATCCCGGGAATCAATCTAGTGAATCTTCGTTGCACCCCCTCTAAGGCAAGTATATCCTTCCTTAGGTACAGAGACCAAAACAGTACACAGTACTCCAGTGTGGTCTCACCAGAGCCCTATATAATTGCAGCAATATCTCCTTACTCTTATACTCCAACTCCCTTGCAATAAAGTCTAACGTACCATTTGTCTCCCTAATTGCTTGCTGTAACTGCATTTTAACTTTCTGTGATTCATATACAAGGACAACCACATTCCTCTGAATACCAACCTTTCTTAGACTCTCACCTTTTAAAAAATATTCTGCTTTTCTATACTTCCTACCAAAGTGGATATTTTCACATTTCCCCACATTATACTCCATCTGCCACCTTCTCGACCACTCACTTAACCTGTCTATATCCCTTCGCAGCCTCTTTGCGTCCTCACAACTTACTTTCCCACCTAGCTTTATATCGTCAGAAAACTTGGCTACATTACACTCGGTCCCCTCATCTAAGTCATTGATATAGATTGTAAACAGCTGAGGTCCAAGCACTGATCCTTGCGGCACCCCACTAGTTACATCCTGCCAACCCAAAAATGACCCATTTATTCCTACTCTCTGTTTCCTGTCCGTTAACCAATCCTCAATCCATGCTAATATATTACCCCCAATCCCATGAGCCCTAATCTTGTGTAACAACCTCTTGTATAGCGCCCTATCAAATGCCCTTTGAAAATCCAAATTTATCACATCCACTTGTTCCTCCTTATCTTTCCTGCTAGTAGTTATTCCTAGAGCTATTAAAATATGGTAAAGCATGACATTTGGAACCTTTTTTTAGTTTTTATGTTTTCACAGGAAAATTATTTTCAAGCAGTTAATTTTACAGAGATAGAAAGCGCGAGTAGTGAGATAGAGAGAGATGGGGATAAACAGAGAAGGGAGAGAGATAGTCAGACAGACATTACCTGGATTTTCTAATTGGGCACAAGGGCACCAGAAGAAGGGCAAGATGTGATCCTCACCACCTGGCATAATGAACGTAGACCCCATTGGAACTTCCAATGTTAGCCTCTGTACAATTATTTTGGGCAAGCTCCAGTGTGTAAGGGAGACAGGCAGACATATACGCACACATACAGGGTATGAATGAAAGATAGAGAGAGACGTACAGATGTTTTAAAATGTCTCATTTCAGCCTGCTTCCCTCAACCTGAGTGAAGCAGACTGAGAGAAGCCTCAGCTTGCCTAACACTAAAGGAGGTTTCCAGTGAATTACTATGGCAGCTGGCCTTATAGTTGGTAAGCTTTTAACTCACTGACACTATTTGAAATGAGAGTTTTAATTAAATCCTTGGTAAGTGGATCACATGCTGATGAATGTACGAATAGCTGTTACAGCAACCACCTTGAAACTTCACTGCGGCAGGTTGGGAGAGGCAGAATACCAGCACTTTGAGACATACTGCTGATAGAAATTAATATTTCATGAAATAAAATAATTTATTCTCTGATTTGCTGTGAGAAACATCATGGGAGATTTGCTACTATTAACATTAATATGTTGCACCTAGCCCATACTTTGTCTTTTATCGTCAAGCACCAAACATTGGTGTTACACATGTATATATGCAGATTTCTGTGTCATGCTTGGACTAGATTCACTGAAATCATGTATTCATTAAACAATGACAAATCACAACTGAAGAGGTAGGTGAAAAAAATTGCTTCGGAATCCTTTGGAGATCCTTTTAGTTGCCATCTTCTTATCTCTGCTAAGCTGAAAACTTTACTCGAAATAAGTTTTGCAACCTAGTAAAGACAAAAAAAAATACGCTAACCAAAAGAAAAGTATTGAACTAACCCATACAATAAAATGTTCTGTTTGAAATGTCTCCCAAAAGTGCCAGAGGCCTGTGCCTATCTAAGAATCCCTAAGTTTGAAATTCATCCCTCGACTGCAGAGAATCAATAAATAGCAGGCTACAGTTCCCAGCATGCATTTGTGCCCACAAATCCCAGATTTTTTTATGATTGACAACAAGACTGGCCAGTCACAAAGCGTGCCAAGAGTTGTTTGTGAGCTAGGCCCCTCCTCCTTTGTTGTCCATTGATAGAGGAAGTCTGACAACTAAAACCTCCAGGAAAGCTATTATTTGAATAAATTAACATAATTTGAATTTGTTTTTATTGGTATTGGCACCTCCATTTACTTGCCTTTGCTCCATAATCCCTCGATACCCTTGAGAAAGTCTAACGAATGAGAACGTCTAAGTGGCAAAGTAGAAAAGTAGTAATAGGACAAGCAAGGGTTAATCAGAAGCTGCCTAGGTTAGAACAATGGGCCCCTTCAAGGCTAATAGTGAGATGAGTAACTCGTTAGATGTTGGGGTCTGCTTATGCTCATCATTGACATGTTGCCATTAGGGAGTAGGGAGTTTGGTGTAGGTGTCTCTGTGCCGCTGGGTGATCAATAGAAATAATGAGCTTAGTGAAGCCAGAGACCATTCCAGGTTGGCTGATAAGGATGTGGGATGATTGGGGGAAAACATTCCAAGCTAGGAGATGAAGAGACATTCATCTATGTCTGTCACTGCAGCGTGATCAGCTAACTGTATTGTCCATGATTGGCCTGTAGTGAGGTAACCCCTCATGGCCAACCTATGCCAGGCTTATGATTGGTATTGACCCTCATGCTAACAATTTTCCACCCCTATTGAATTGTATAAACGTGTGTATTTTCTGTATGTTCTTTGTCTTGTTCTGCCAGCATAGGTGGGACTCTATCGGGAGTCCAGATCAATGCTGCAGACCAAGTTCCAAGTTCGACTCTAATAAAGTTATTGTTGAACCACAACGGTGTATTCGACTCACAATTTGCTGAACCAGACTGAGGGAAAAGAATCGAGTTCATCACCCTTACCTAACAAAAATCTATCTCTCTCAGTCTTGAAAATTTCAATTGACTCAGCATCCACAGCCTTTTGGGGGAGAGAGTTCTAGATATCCACTAACCTTTGTGTGAAAAACTGCTTCTTGATTTCACTCCTGAATGGCCTAGCTCTAATTTTCAGATTATGCCCCCTTGTTCTTGATTCCCCCACCAGAGGAAATAGTTTCTCTATATCTATCCCATCAAATTTATTCACCATTTTAATGACCTCGACTTGTTAAAAATATCATCCTGCTTAGACAATTGGTAAATTCCATATTTATCCGATGTTGTCTTTGACTTATTCTTCTTGTGGCGTTCAGCTGTTATTTCTACAGATTGTTTCTTTATTTACAGCTCTTATCAAAGTCACAAATGACATCTTATGTGACTGTGACAGTGGTAAATTATCCTTCCTCATCCTTCTCGACCTGTCCACGGCCTTTGACATGATTGACCACTCCATCCTCCTCCAATGCCTCCCCTCCAATTGTCCAGCTGGCTTCCAATGCCATCCATCCAGTCATAGCCAGAGAATCACCTGCAATGGCTTCTCTTCCTGTCCAGCACCATTACCTTTGGAGTCCACCAAGGATCTTGGTCCCCTCCTATATCTCATCTACAAGCTGCACCTCAGCAGCATCATCTGAAAACATGACGTCAGGTTCCACATGTACGTTGACGACACCCAGCTCTACCTCACCACCACCTCTCTCGACCCCTCCACTGCCTCTGATTTGTCCCTCTGCTTGTCCGACATCCAATATTGGATGAGCAGAAATTTCCTCCAATTAAATATTGGGAAGACCGAAACCATTGCCTTCAGTCCCCGCCACAAACTCCGTTCCCTAGCCTTCGATTCCATCTCTCTCACTGCCCGCTATCTGAGGCTGAACCAGAATGTTCGCAACCTCGGCGTCCTATTTGACCATGAGCTGAGCTTCTAACCCCATATCCTCTCCATCACCAAGACCACTTATCTCCACCTTCATAACAAGGATCAACAAGGTCATCTAAGTGCGGAACCACAAGAGATGGGTGAGATCCTGAATGAATATTTCACATCGGTATTTACGGTTGAGAAAGGCATGGATGTTAGGGAACTTGGGGAAATAAATAGTGATGTCTTGAGGAGTGTACATATTACAGAGAGGGAGGTGCTGGAAGTCTTAACGCGCATCAAGGTAGATAAATCTCCGGGACCTGATGAAATGTATCCCAGGACGTTATGAGAGGTTAGGGAGGAAATTGCGGGTCCCCTAGCAGAGATATTTGAATCATCCACCGCGACAGGTGAGGTGCCTGAAGATTGGAGGGGAGCAAATGTTGTGCCTTTGTTTAAGAAGGGCGGCAGGGAAAAGCCTGGGAACTACAGACCAGTGAGCCTGACATCTGTAGTGGGTAAGTTGTTAGAGGGTATTCTGAGGGACAGGATCTACAGGCATTTGGAGAGGCAGGGACTAATTAGGAACAGTCAGCATGGTTTTGTGAGAGGAAAATCATGTCTCACGAATTTGATTGAGTTTTTTGAAGGGGTAACCAAGAAGATAGATGAGGGCTGTGCAGTAGACGTGGTCTACATGGACTTCAGCAAAGCATTTGACAAGGTACCGCATGGTAGGTTGTTACATAAGGTTAAATCTCATGGGATCCAAGGTGAGGTAGCCAATTGGATACAAAATTGGCTTGACGACAGAAGACAGAGGGTGGTTGTCGAGGGTTGTTTTTCAAACTGGATGCCTGTGTCCAGCGGTGTGCCTCAGGGATCGGTGCTGGGTCCGCTGTTATTTGTTATTTATATTAATGATTTGGATGAGAATTTAGGAGGCATGGTTAGTAAGTTTGCAGACGACACCAAGATTGGTGGCATTGTGGACAGTGAAGAAGGTTATCTAGGATTGCAACGGGATCTTGATAAATTGGGCCAGTGGGCCGATAAATGGCAGATGGAGTTTAATTTAGATAAATGTGAGGTGATGCATTTTGGTAGATCGAATCGGGCCAGGACCTACTCCGTTAATGGTAGGGCGTTGGGGAGAGTTATAGAACAAAGAGATCTAGGAGTACAGATTCATAGCTCCTTGAAAGTGGAGTCACAGGTGGATAGGGTGGTGAAGAAGGCATTCGGCATGCTTGGTTTCATTGGTCAGAACATTGAATGCAGGAGTTGGGATGTCTTGTTGAAGTTGTACAGGGCATTGGTGAGGCCACACTTGGAGTACTGTGTACAGTTCTGGTCACCCTATTATAGAAAGGATATTATTAAACTAGAAAGAGTGCAGAAAAGATTTACTAGGATGCTACCGGGACTTGATGGTTTGACTTACAGGGAGAGGTTAGACAGACTGGGACTTTATTCCCTGGAGAGTAGGAGGTTAAGGGGTGATCTTATAGAAGTCTATAAAATAATGAGGGGCATAGATAAGGTCGATAGTCAAAATCTTTTCCCAAAGGTAGGGGAGTCTATAACGAGGGGGCACAGATTTAAGGTGAGAGGGGAGAGATACAAAAGGATCCAGAGGGGCAATTTTTTCACTCAAAGGGTGGTGAGTGTCTGGAACGAGCTGCCAGAGGCAGTAGTAGAGGCGGGTACAATTTTGTCTTTTAAAAAGCATTTGGACAGTTACATGGGGAAGATGGGTATCGAGGGATATGGGCCAAGTGCAGGCAATTGGGACTAGCTTAGTGGTATAAACTGGGCGACATGGACATGTTGGGCCGAAGGGCCTGTTTCCATGTTGTAACTTCTATGATTCTATGATTCTATTCTATGATTGCCCGTCTCCGCCCCTGCTTCAGCTCATCTGCTGCTGAAACTCTTCTCCGTGCCTTTGTTACCTCTAGACTTGACTATTCTAATGCTCTCCTGGCTGAACTCCCATCTTCCACCCTCCACAAACCTGAGCTTATCCAAAACTCTGCTGCCCGGATTCTAACTCAGACCAAGTCCCATTCACCCATCACTCCTGTGCTCGCTGACCTACATTGGCTCCCAGTCCGGGAACACCTCAATTTTAAAATTCTAATCCTTGTTTTCAAATCCCTCCATGACCTCATCCCTCTCTATCTTTGTACCCTCCTCCAGCCCTACAACCCTCTGAGATCTCTGCGCTCCTCCAATTCTGGCCTCTTGCGCATCCCCGATTTTCTTCGCTCCACCATTGGCAGCTGTGCCTTCAGCTGCCTAGGCCCTAAGCTCTGGAATTCCCCCATGAAAGCTCTCCACCTCTCCACCTCTCTACCTCTCTCTCCTCCTGCCCCTTAAAACCTACCTCTTTGACCAAGCTTTTGGTCACCTGTCCTAATATCTCCTTATGTGGCTCGGTGTCAAATTATGTTTGATAATCGCCCTTGTGAAGTGCTTTGGTACATTTTACTACATTAAAAGGTGCTATATAAATGCAAGTTGTTGTTGTTACTATGCATCCCAGGTTCCAGCATTGTTGCCTCAATCCCAAGGGCCAATTTTAACTCCTGGTGGGAGTCATGCGGGTGGGGGCCGAGGCAGACGTCAAACTACCGGCCCTCTGCATCATGAAGCCCGCGAGGCAGATCCTGCCTCAATGGGATGCAGCCCTTTGTTCCTGTACCACCCGAGTCTGCTGTGAAAATAGTCTCTTTATCTAAACTTAACGCCGTTTGAAAGGCATCACCTGGCCAACCATTCAGTTATCACTAACGTTCTCATCAGAAACTCATTACCTTTGGTAAACTCAAAAAAATGTAACCATCGAGAAGGACAAGAACAGCAATATTGTGGGAACACATCACCTTCAAGTTCCCCTTGAAGTCACATACCATCTTGATTTGGATATATATCACTGTTCCTTCATTGTCGCTAGGTCAGTATACTGAAATTCCCTACCTAACACCATAGACTAGAATAGAATAGAATAGAATCATACAGCACAGAAGGAGGCCATTCAGACCATCGTGCCCCTGTTGGCTCTTTGAAAGAACTATCCAATTAGTCCCACTCCCTTGCTGCCATTGCCCTGAGAATTTTTCCATTTCAAGTGTTTATCCAATTCCCTTTTGAAAGTTACTATTGAATCTGTTTCCACCATTCTTTCAGGCAGTGCATTCTAGATCATAATAACTTGCTGCATAAATAAACTTCTGCTCATCTCACCTCTGTTTTTTTTGCCAATTATCTTAAATCTGCGTCCTCTGGTTACTGACCCTCTTGCCAGTGGAAACAGTTTCTCCCAATTTACTCTGTCAAAATCCTTCATAATTTCGAACATTTCTATTCAATCTCCCCTTAACCGTCTCTGCCCTAAGGAGAACCACCACGAGAGCAGTATCACCACAAGGATCGCGGGGATGCAAGGAGAAGACCCACCACCACGTCATCTATTCAGTGCAACAAATGCAGCGTTGCCATCATCGCCTATATCTCGAGAACAAATAAAAAAAGACAACAGGATCAATTCCCAAAATCTTCTCCCTGTTAGTGCCACTCTAGTGGAAGCAGGGAAGTGTCAAATCAACCCTAATGATAGCAGCAAAAGCAACTTGTGTTAACATGTAAAATCATATTTCAGAGCATCTTCCAAGGTAGAGAGGCCAGAACAGAGCAAGAAATTAAGGAAGGTCAAGAGGAAGACTAATGGCACCATTGAAGTGATGGATTTTACAGGAGGCTTTTGAAAGCAGGAAGAGAGGTAGCAAGGCATAATGGTTAACAAAATCCCAAAGAAAGTACAGAAAAAAATCTGAAATTTGTAACTTGACTAAAAATGCTTCTGACCTGTGGAACATCAAAGCCACATTGGATGAACAGAAGCACAAGAGGCACACAACCAACTAGAGCCCACTTCAAATTAAATTCTGAAAGTATATGGACTCCAGTCAGTATGTATTAAATGAGAAACAAAATGCTTTAAAACTGTTGCTTTTCTCATAAGAGCAGCATTATTGGGTGAATTTGACAAAAGTAATTTTGTAGAGGGATGCAATCTGAAGACCTGTCTGCTTTACGAAAATAAAAGAAAGGGCATCTCTATTAAAATAAGTTCTTGTATGTTAACGATTTAAGGCACTTTGCTTAATAACAGCATGACTACATCTCAATGCAACTGCACTTTCTAAAATAACACATTAAAAATGCAGAAGGGCCTTCAGAAAAACTTGCTAGTTTATTTTTAGTGATTTCTTTTAATGATTCATTCAAAATTGCCCCATTGGCTGGTTTCCAGGGATCGTGGAAAAATCTTTTTGTCGACTTGTGGATGATTCTGTGCCTGCAGGAGTGAACTTTGCCAGGCTTCTATCAGTTTCTCTCCTCATTGCATGACTCATCATATGCCTCAGCAGTTCAATTTTCTCTTCCGAAAGCATACCCAATAGCTCAACATTTATAAAAATTCATTCTTGGGATGTGGGCATCGCTGGCAAGGTTGGCATTTATTGCACACCCCTAGTTTCCCTTGAGACTGTCGTTGTGGGCTTTCTTGAACAGCTGCAGTCCGTGTGGCGAAGGTATTCCCACAATGCCATTAGGTAGGGCGTTCCTGGATTTTGACCCAGCGACAATGAAGTAACGGCAATGTATGTCCATGTCAGGATGGTTTGTGACTTGGAGGGGAACCTGGATATGATGGCGTCCCCATGCACCTGTTGCCCTTGTCTTTCTAGGTGGTGGAGGTCGCAGATTTGCGAGGTGCTGCCGAAGAAGCCATAATGATTTGCTGCAGTGCATCCTGTAGATAGTACACACTGCAGCTGTATACTGATGGTGGAGGAGGTAGATGCTTAAGCTGGTAAATAGGGTGTCAATTAAGCACACTGCTTTGGCCTGAATGGTGTTAAGCTTCTTGAGTGCTGTTTCAGCTACAACCATCCAGGCTAGTCTGTTAACCCAGGACAAAGGAGGCCCAAGATTTCCATGTGGGGCCTGGAGGCTCCTCCTGGCCCACAAGGGAACCTGTAAAGATTGTTAAAACTAATCTTATTGGGCCTCTTCTGATCCTGTTTGCTGTTTTTGGCAGGTTTTGGCTGATGGGGAAGCCACCACTGCTCCCCCACTCAGGCCTCAGGTTAAAATGGCAAAATGGGCTCCGATGATAACATATTTAAAGAGGACCCCGCTAGCTTGGGACTGGTGTCCTTGCCGCCTTCAATTTAAAATTGTAGTTGGTCAGATTGGGGTGGGAAAGGAATGCGTAAGTCCCCACTCCATTTTAACTACCCTCCCACCTGGTTTCCATCAAGCGGAGGAGAGTTAAAATCGACCCCTCATTGTGTGTATGGGTTGGGGGGGGGGGTCTTTTTCACTGTTTTTATCCAAACAAAAAATTAGAGCAGCAATCTGAAGTCTAAAAGACAAGAGACAAATAATCTTTCAACCATTTCGTATAATAGCTCACATATCAAGTTATTTTGAAAATTCAATCTTCAAGTAAACATGGCCGTGAATTTTCTTGGACTTTCTGCCGAACTTTCTGACAAGGCTACGGCAGCGCAGCGGCAGAAAATCCGAGGAAATTCAGGGTCCCTATCTCTGCAAAGATCACACACCCTTTGAAATTGTGGACAATTCACAAATCCACCAACATATTGAATATAAGAATTTCTGGATAATAAAACACCTTTAATACTGGAGTTATTGAACATTCACTACTGAAATTTGATCAGAGGGCAGCTACCTCTCTTCAAATATGGGTGGAACTTGCCGCTACATCTCATCCAGCAAAAGGAATGGGGCTCACAGCAGAAAGAGATACAATGACATCAAAATTGGCTGTGACAAACTTCAGATGTCACATGGTAGCCAATAGAAAGAACAGCAAGTCCACTTCAAATCACATTCTAAGAGGAAATGGCCAAATCCTCATCTAAGAGGATGCAACAGAGCTAGAAAAGATGGACACATCATAGTGTGATTCATCAGGGAAAGGCAGGTCCACAGTCACACATCCCACTCAGGGAGAAAGGGCTAGTTGACAGAAAAACAGATATGAGTCAGGGTTGGAAGTCATACAACAGCTCAACCCCTCTAATCAAGGTATGATGTTAAACGCATTAGAATGCTTGCTAATTTAAGCAGGTTAGGGCCAAACGCAGTTTGGACTGGTGACCATTGCTCATATTGGATGTATGGGATACATCTTGTCCTGCAATCAGAGAAGTATTCATGATAAAGAAACAAAGAACAGTGACAGATTTGACCTGCAGCAAACTGGTGTCAGTAAATGATCATGCATTATGCAGCTAGATTGAGTTACAATGATTTGATGTGTGAAGCCCTTGGAATATGTCAGTGGGCCATGGCTTTCAACTGTAAGTTGTTGCTTGATTGTGTGTCTTGCTTGAGTAAGGATATGCATGAGATAGTATGAAAGACTTGCAAGGCTTTGTGGAGGCTTGGCATGGTTGAGTAGTAAAAATAGAACAAGCTGACAGCCAACACTTGGTATGTGGTATGCATACCAGGACTGTTTATCTGGAACATGGCACTGTTGGGTAGATTTATCTTTCCAGGTGCCTTAAAGTATGCTGTCTACTCCTGCATCTGTTCCCAGGTCCTGGAGGTACTTTACACAGCATTAAGTCTGGCTGCCAATTCCCCACAGTTATTATACACCGCTGTCTTGTGGGGAGTTAACCTTGAAGAATCAAACAGGGTAATCCTCCCGGCACCCACCTCCTGCAGCACTTTGCCAGTCATCAAACAGGTTGGGTGTTGCAACACTCTACTTCTTGCCCAGGGTCTGTTTTGCACCTTACATTCCACTTTCCCCCCATACAGTCTTTATAAAGACTGTCAAATATTTCAGAATTATTTTCGGCCTTTAGGAAGGTTGAAAGAATTTTTGTTTCCATTAGTGGCCATGTATCTTTAAGCCTGGGTTAAAGTGTGCAGAGAGCGTATTCTAAATATGGAAATGAACTGACCTCGTGAAATGATGTCAGTCAGTTCTCTACACTACTTCCGTGTGACATGTAGCATTCCCACTGGGACTGCAACTAGATCACATACTCAAATGCTATAAAATCAGGTCCACGATTTTCTAATCAGTAGCAAGAACTACAGCAAGGCTGAAGATCTGCGAAGAGTTAATTTGAGGTATTGAAAGGGAGCTGACGAGGGACACAACCCAGAATAGCTGTGTATCATCTTATTAGTTGCAATGACTTTGCGGCACAATGGTCCCGCTATTGACACGGAGCTGGGATCTGAGGGGGGAGGGCGATAGTGGATGACAAATGCGGAAGATCGTGGGATATGTAGGAATGTACGATTTCAACAAGCATGCCTCGTTATAATTTTACTTCTGGGTTTCGCGTCTACAATGTGCATGAGCGGGCAAAGAAACGGCCCCGCACGATGCGATTTCACCTGGACTATTTAAAGGCCCACTGCACAGATATAATTTGGAGTTGGGTGCATTCAATGAAGTGAAGTGGAAGTTGCAATGGAATCAGGGAGGGCAAAGGCTGCCCCCCGATTTAATGGGGCATCCCATGAAGTACTGCTGGGTGCAGTAAGGGTTAGGAAGGAGGTCCTCTTCCTCACTATCAAAGAAGGCATAGCTGGAGGTGGCCCAAGAGGTGAACAGCAGAAATGTTGTCATGAGGACGTGGATCCAGTGTAGGAAGCATTTCAACGACCTAAACAGGTCAGGAAAGGTGAGTAAAGTTGCAGATTCACCTGGATCCTGAATTGCACTCCCCACTCTCACTCTTATTTTGTCAAGCGTACTCCATTCACATCACTCCTCACACCCACTTAAGTTTCAGCAGCAACCATTGTTCCGTTTCAGTGCACATCCCCACTTCACCCTTCCTACATCCACCACTGCCACTTACCCCAATCCTTATGTGATGTGATACAACCTCTGTCTGCTCCTACAATTCTCAGCACACGTCCTTAAATGGCATTGCCAACATGTTCTTCAAATGCATGCCAGTGCTACTCGTGATGCACTGGCCTGATTGAGACCCTTATCGAATGCACTGCATCCATCAGATGCACACATGCCTTACAGACACTCATAGGCCTGTCGTGCCCCCTTGCAGGGGAAAAGAGCGCAAAATACAAGAGAGAGGGAGAGGACCAGAAGTGGACCACCACAGATTGTGGGGCTCACACATGCAGAGCAGGAGGTCCTGGAGATAAGCGGCACATCAGTCTCCCTGAGCATCGGAGATGGTGAGGCTCGGACTTCACTGCTGCAGGGTGACAGAATTAACCTCTCCGACCCACATCTCGTACAAGACTAAGTCATCTTGTCTTGAATTCAGCACTGAATGAAATATGATCACCTTAATCATGTGCATTTCAGCATTTGTACATTCCCATGACTAAATCATATCAGTCTCTTCTCCTCCTGGGCCACCACACGAAGAACAGCAGACGAGGATTCCTCAGAGGAGCTGATTCCTTCTGAGGGTGCACCGTCACAGGACACATGCGAACCAGGCACCAGCGCAGATATGAGCACTTTGGTGGGTCTTGTTAGACAGTTAGATGGGCTGTCATTTGGTGAATCGCACGGCACAAGTGAGCACGAACAGAGAGTGGTGGCAGGGATAGCTGCGGAGAGTCCACTTCAGAGGGAGCACTCCTCTCCTAACTCTGCTCAGCTGGACAGAGATGCTGAACCCGGGGAATCATCAATGAAAAGGAGAGTGATAGAGGGTCAGCAGCAACTGTGCGAGGTACTGGCAGTCCTGGCAGGCATACTTTCCACAATGTCACGGAGGATGCTCAGACATTGGTGGAGTGATGTCACAGGCTCGTGCAAAGATATCTTCTACTGAGAGAGTGGCCTCCTCTGTGGAAATTGAATTGCTGAACACAAATCAGGCCCTGACGGCGGCCCTGCAAACTCTGACTGCCAACATTTCTGCTGCCTTAAACAGGATGACAGATACATTAGCCGTGGCCTTACAAGGCATCACTGATCTGCTCCAAGCTGCTCTCCCGCAGAGAGGCAGGGGTGATGTGCCGTTGGCCCAGGAGAGGGACGATGGCGATAGGGGAGATGAAAGTGGGAAATCCTGCCAAAGCATTTCCACATCTCACCCATTGCCCACCCTCCCCTCGACCAGTGCCCATCATACTGCCTCATCTCCCACTGGCCCAGTCTGCCCCTGCACAGGTGCAGGTGTAGCAGTCACGGGCTCCAACACCCAGAGGTCGTCAGCCACGAGCACTTCAGGAGTTATAGCAAAGAACAGAGCAGCCTGCCACCACCTCAGAGGTGTCTCAGAGTCAGGTTTGAATGGGGTATCCTCTGTCAGCTCGCAGCCACCCCTTAAGGGTAGTTCCACATACGAACAGGCCAGGGATGTTGGACTGCTGCAGTATGAAAATATCATGGCAGCTCCCAGGAAATCTGGCGCAGACCTGCATGAACCGTTTCTTGTGGTTGCACACCAAGTGAATATTGATGGAATTAAACCCTTACGGTTGACGGATGCTCCTGGTTGATCTGGGGGTGCTCGGATTGCCACATGTGTGTGCAATCGATGGCACCCTGTGCTTGTGGGAAGCCAGTCAAAGACATGAATTCAAGTGCCTCCTCATTCTGTCTATTGTCATCACAGGGGAAGTTTACATACCTCCCAGCCCTGGCAAACAATCCACCCATCACCTGCCTTATGCAAATTATGTAGAGCCGACTGCGAGACTCTCGCGATGTCTCTGGTAGTGCCCTGGAAGGAACCAGAGGCAAAAAAATTGAAAGCAGCGGTGGCTTTCACAGCTATGGTAATACGTGGCCACCAGGGCCAGCAGGTTGCAAGTTTCTTCGAGGAGGCTTCAGATGTCTGCGACCACCTGACGTGTCAATCTGAGCCTCCGGAAGCACTGATCTTCAGAGAGGTCAAGGAAGCTGAACCTCTGTCTGTATACCTGTTAGATGTGTAGTGCCTCCTGCGAATTTGGCCCCTCCGTTGCTCACCTCGCTCATGTCCACCTCGCTCTTGTCCACCTGTAGTTCCCACCTCAGCATGCCCTTGCTGCTGATGATGTCCAATCAAAATCAGCCATGGCATCACCAATCGTGATGCTCTCTGTGTAAACACCTCCAAACTGTACAAATAATTCTCTCACAACAAGAACTCTCACCAAACCGTTTCCCAGAGGGAAAGCAGCTGTGAGCACTGAGCCTTTATTCAGATTGGGCCTCCTGACCTTTAACCATCCCGATAAAGTGTTGCTTTATCTTGCCTCTATTTCACTGGTGAGTTTCTTGAACTGTGCAGGATGCGTTAATTTCAAATCGCTGTCAAAATCGCATAACAGAAGGCTGATTTAAATATTATAATGACGGACCCGCTTCTCCAGATTGGGTTACCCGGACGCCCCGAAAGAGATGCGTGTGTGGCGGATTAGGGTCACGTTCTGTGAAGTTGACGATTTAACCCACCCCCTCCGACCTTCTCCCGCCCGCCGTGGGTCGGGGCAGGGTGGGGGGGATTAATATCGAGCCCAATTATTTTTTCACTGCAAGCTATATCACTGACCATAGTTTCATCAACATATTGCATTTTTTCAAAACAGTTCGAAAAAACTTGTCTAACAGGATCAATGATTTTACCTTCTACCACCTACAGGTTTTCCAATATAGCTTACCTGGTTCCTAGAACTTGTCAGTAATTCAAAGTGCAATCCCACATCGCTCCTTACATCAAGTAAGCAGACTCCTGAAATGTCTCATTTTAATGATGAGTAACACAGTTGGGCTTCAGCAGAGTTGTTGCTGAATGATTTTTAAATAGTGAAATAGTTTGAATATATAATCTGCTGGAAGTCGGAAGCTATCCTGGGGAGTTATGTGACTGCTTTTCAGTGCAATGGGAGGTGGAGCCTGGCAGGCTGGCAAAGAAAATTGAGAAATATCGAGCCTGCAGTTGACGAAAACATGAATGAGAGTTTCAGCAGCAGTCGGGCTGAAGTAGGGACAGAGGCAGGCATTCTTGCAGAGGTGGAAATAGGCAGACTTGATGAAGGACTGGATATGGGGTGTGAGCTTCAGCACAGGATCAAATGGGACAGTTAAGATTGTACACTTGATTTTGATCTGAACAAGCAACCAGGGAGGGGGATCGAATCAGGCGCAAGGATGCAAAGAGTTAACTGAGCACTGAACAGGGTGGCTACAAGTCACGCTAATATTTAGTGGGTGGGGGAGTGGTTCTGGTTTAGCCATGACTTAGTGTTGGACATGCAGTTGAACAACGCAGCAACAGCCATAGTATCAAGGGTAATGGAGGATAGGTAAAGCTAGTCGCTGTTCGCAACATATGAAAGCTGACACCTTGCTTATGTTGCTAACAGACAACAAGGATATGAAAAGTAGGAGGGATTAATGATGGAACTTTGGGGCACAGTAGAGGCGACTGTGCCGGCAGAAGAGGAGATGCCTGTTACAGTTTTTTACAATAACAAAATATTAAAACAGTACAAGAATCAAACTTACCTGATGTATGAACTATTTAAAAAAATAGAAGACAGGGACCAAAATCCTTGCAGTTCTTTTAAAGTCTTAAGCCACTGTTATACTGTAATAAAGCTGTGCTAGTGCCGTTGGCTCATAACGTGCGATCTCATGCAGCCAGCATGGCGCTAAAGATAAACTTGGCACACTCATTAACGCCAGTGGTTACAAAGCAGAGGGCTGATTTTAACCCACTGTGCCTGACAAGAATGGGGGGAGGGAGTAAAATATTGTCAATCTCTTTGTCCACAATGCACTCACATTTGGGGCCGCATCGGAGGCCCTCATCCCAGGGAGGTGAGGGCCTCATTGAAATGCAAAAGTTAGGGTCTGATGACGTAATTTAGACTCCGATGAGATTTTAATGCACAGGCCCAGAAGAGGGCAGAGAAGGTAAGTTAATTTAATTTTTTCAGGGTACCGTGCGTGCCAGGAGGAGCAGGTTCTTCCTGCCCCGGGCTTCCTGCCTCCCCCGGCTGCGATTGCAATGGGCCCCATTTCTGACGCACTTACCTGACTGTCAGGGAACATTCCTTCGGGTCCCCGGCAGCGATCTCCTGCCGTGCTTGCTCCGGCATCTGCTCGCCGGCTTCCACGTCATGCCTGCCAGGTTCAGGCGAGAGTTGAGCCCGGAGTATGTTAATGATAATCAGGCAGAAACACCTGTTTACACTGCAAAGGCATTGCGGGTGGTGTACTGGCCATATTGGCGCAGTGTAGGAATAGAACCACACAAGGGCAGTGCCATGGAAGGGACTATGGAGGAAAGTCATTGAAGGAGGAATTGGAGAGGGAACGTAAGTGAGCCCTTTCTTAAAACTGACACAAGCAATGTTATCTAAAAATTGTAAAGTTGGATAATCAATCTTCCAGACACCTTGACATACTTTCTTCCTTGTGTGACTAAAACATTACAGAACTTCATCAATAAATACTTCCCAACATTACCTCTATAATCTCCATCAATTATTGCTAAACTTTCATCACAGACATCTATAAATAAATCACTAGTGCACTTTTATGTGCTTATGGAAATTGTTCTGCATAACAGGCTCAAATTATGGATTCCCTGTTTACATTGCAGAGCACCTTCAACAAGGTCTGGAACAACATAAGAACCACTCCTGTGCAAACTTGCATGGACATAGTTTTTTTTCAATTTGTGGTTTGTGACCTTCATTTCCGGCTGTCATAACTTTGCCAGGGCCTGGGAACGGGCTGTACAAGTGGCCAAGATCAAAAATGTTTCACTGGTCTGTACGAAGGTGCCACCAGCATGTATCCAGAGAAAGTGGCTGCCCCATCCCAATGGAAAATCTGGTTTCTGCCTATGTTGTTGTTGGTGATGATGCTGCCATTGAGATGCCATGGTAACCATTTTGTTTGGCGTTGAACACAGTTTCCCAAGGCATCATTACCACCTCATCTACTTTATTGTACTGCTGCTGGCTTTGACAGAAGTGGCAACGCTGCAAATGAGACCTACTGTTGATTACAACAATGGCTTATCGCTGTTTGCATGCAATTATTTGTTGGGTCTCCATGTGATAGCATAAAAAAAACTTGACTGACTAATCACAGTGAAGGTGAAAGATAAATGCTTTTAATTCCCTGGTGGAAATAACTGGCATGTAGCTCTTAGAAGCTTAACAATTACAATAGAAGACTTGTTAACCTCAAAATAAGCACATCAATTATGACTACCAACCAGATGAATGTATAACTGACCCAAGTATTATTCTGATCCAAGTAGAAGGACAATATAGTTGTCCTAAGTTGTTAAAATCAGGTATCTGTGTTTTGGGTCCAGTCACTTTTGTGTGAACCCCTTCTCCCCCCTAGGAGATGCCCACCTTCTCATTCATTACCTGATTACATTACTCAATTAAATAAAAAGCATACTGTATGCACTTTTCTAATTGGTATTTAATGACTCAAGATATTGATCATCAGGACACCTTGCTGTCTCAATTAAATAGCAACATTGATTTTCTACTGTATCTTCACTGATAATGGACTACTGGAAAAGAAAAACACAGAAGCAGAGTTTTGCTATTTTATAGCCACCTGGTGCACTCTTCCATGCTGGATGGGTCCAATTTTTAACTTCACCTCACCACGGTAAAGCAAAATCTCAATGTGAACTGAATATTGCCAGGACTTCATTAACTTAAAGCAGTTGTCTAGCTATATTATATTACAAACACACTGTAGGCAAAAAATTCCTGAGTTACTTTTAAAAAATTGGTTAACATGTTTGAGTGAAATTCCCCTGTTCATGATTTTAGCAAACTTGTTTACTCAATTGCTGTAAATGGATTAACAACAATGAATTAGTTGTGTTTTGCTGAAAATTTTCTGTGCACTATTTTAACAGAAGAATTCCTACTCCTGTTATGGACAATTCTGATTTGAGCAAATTACTGGCAATATCAGCATGTATACAAATTATTACCAGGTTCCAACTTTAGTCCATTCATGGCCAATAAGGATATAACAGGTCCCTTTAGATAGAAATTCCATTGATAAGAAATACTTTGGGCTGGAAATTGCTTTAAAAAGAACGGTGAGCTCAACAGCACTCTTTGTTGTTAGTGGCCAAATGAAAGAGCAAGTGTTCACACATGCACATACAAACGCGGAATCCAGAACTTGCTCTTCTTGATTCACCTGCGATCTGTCAGCTTTGCCTTAAAGGGATATCGCCTGCTGCAATCAACAGAATCAATGGACCAGCGCCAACTTGCTCTTCTGCCCAGCTGGAAACTATCTAATATCGCCACAAAACAGGTACGCTTAAATATAACAGGTCGAATCTAAGTTTTAACAGTGCCAAACAATGACTACCAAACAACTAAATATTAACTTTTAAAAATGTGGAGACTCATTACTCCTTATTTTAATAGTTCTTGGTCATTAAAATTTTTTTTTAAAAAAATTAAAATATTTAAAATTTTTAAAAACTTTTTTCTTCTGGCTCTTTTATTAAATTTGATTATTTCTTACACTCTCTTTTCTCACTGTCTATAACTGTGTTTACAAATGATTTTATCGTTGTAGCTTTCACTTCCTGGTTCTTTACGTTGCTGCTTGTACTTCAAGGTTTTGACTCTTTGCGGCTTTTCTTGCAGTCTGATTGGTTGAGGGGAGAGATCGCTCATCTCGTTTCTTCCATGGATCCTAGCTTCGCTGGAGTTAACGCTGGGCTCTTCTCAGCTTCCTATTAGAGGAAGTGCCTGCAGTAAAGACCGCGGTAAATTAATGGGGTAGTATAAATCTATGGAGCGGCCAGCGCTGTTCGTTCACCACTTGGAGCAATTTATGGACCAATTCTCTGCACTATCTATTAAACACAACAAAATCTCACTGCTTTTCCGATCAACATTTGTCTATAACCCAGTGCCTGTATCGGTCTATATTTTCAATAAATATAGAGCATAATTTAAGCTGGTGTAATTTGTTGTTCTTCCCATTTCTGTTATTATTGCCCATCAGTGTGCTGTGCACCATTTACTCCCTGATCAAGAGGCTGTGTAGAAGACCTGTTCCCAATCTCTATTAACACTTATTTGATTGAGAAGTATCTCCTCACCACTCTGCACTCCCGCAGAGAACGGTGCAAATACAGCTGACAGGAGCAGCATTCACTTCAATGCATGTTTACCACAACTTACTCCACGTACATGAAAGTAGTTTGAGTTAACTCACTTTCTGATTTTCCCTCCGTCTGGGGAACCACAAGGCCCAAGGCGGAGGAGGTCAGCAACCTGCCAAGTGGCGATGATGGGGGGAAGAAACCCACATTTTGCTACTTTTCCAAAGAATATGTACTTAATTTTTGCTCACTATCAGTTCTGGTGCTGCATAAATGTGCTGTTTTGACAGCCTGTTTCATCTTCATTAGCCGGTGAAGTAAGTTGTGGTAAATATGCAGTGAAGCGATTGCTACACCTGACAGCTGTGTTTGCACCTCTCTGTGCGAGTGCAGCGTAGTGAGGTAATATTACTCATTCAGATTGGATAGCTGGATGGTGTGGGCCATTGCACCTTCAGCTTAGGTGGTCAGACTCATCTCTCCTTCAGACATGAGATGTCAATCTGTGTTTCCTCCTGCATATAGGAGCTGTAGATATATCCTACAGGGAAAGACAATGGTGAATTCCACCTTGAATCTGAATGACAATTGGAACTGAGAATCCTGAACATCTGATTGCAAGCTCACCTTTATCTCGATAACAGGCTGCTTAATTACAGAAAATGCTGCAAATGTTCAGCAAGTCAGGCAGCATCTGTCGAGAAAGAAACAGATTCTGAGTATTTCCAGCATTTTCTGTTTTTATTTCAGATTTCCAGCATTTTGCTTTTGACGCTGCTTAATCAGTTTCTTTATGCATTTGTTTATATGTGCATTCTCAAACCCACTCCCACTGGATGCAAGACTGCATTACAAAACTTGCTGCAAATCTCAGACGAATTGATCAATCTCATTTGGAATTTTCATTTGCACATTGAAACCACAATTTGAATTTGGCAGAACCATAAACAAGGCAAGTGATTTGTTATAACAAGTGATTTTGAGTAGCTGACAAAGCCACTTTTCATCAATGCATGCCCAAGAAGCACCCATAGTAACATGGGCGCCTGCTTACATTAGGGGGGGCCTTTGACCAAGGGTCAATCGGGACATAGGGATAGGGGACGATCATATTGGGGATTTATTGAGATGGAGGGGGTGTCGATTGGGACATCAGGATGGGGAACAATTGGTACATCGGTTGGGGTAGGCGGGGGGGGGGCCACCAAGCGGGGGCAGCGGTCCGTGGTTTTAATATGGAGCTGGGAGGAACACTCCTGCACCTTCTGGCTCCACATTCAGATAAGTAATTTTTAAAAACCTACATTTTTGATGGCAGCCTGCAGCGGCCCAGTACTGGCAACGTTCAGGGCAACCAAAATTTGCACAGGGGGCCTCAAGCAGGTATTAGGCTCCTTAACACCTGTTTCACGCGCAGGACCTGGATGCTTATTTTTTGTCGACACCAATATGGCGGGCGATGCATTTCCAACTTGTAATGAGCACGCTCTCCCTGCCCGTCTCCTGGGTGCGTGGCACACTCAAACCAGTGAAGGTGATGACGCCTCGAAGGAGTGCAGTCCTGAGAAGGTACCATGGGGCAAAGGACTGCACATCGGGGCACAGTGAAGTATAGAAATGCAGTAGTCATAGGAGACTCGATAGGGGACAGATAGACATTTCTGTGTTACCGACATCAGTCCTGCATGGTGTGGTGCCTCCCTGGTGCCAGTGTAAAGGACATCATGGAGAGGGTGCAGAATATTCCGTGGGGGGAAGGGGAACAGCCAGAAATTGTGGTTCATGTGGGTACCAGCGACATAGGAAAGAAAAGGGATGAGGTCCTGCATTCAGAGTTTCAGGAGCTAGGGAGGTAGTTAATAAACATGACCTCAAAGGTAGTAATCTCTGAATTACTCCCAGTGCCACCTGCTAGTGTGTACAGAAATAGAAAGATAAGGCAGGTTAATGCGTGGCTAGACACATTGTGCAAGAGGGAGGGCTTCAGATTCTTGGGGCATTGGGACCAGTTCTGGGCAGGTGGGACCTGTTCAAGATGGACAGGTTGCACCTCATCAGAACTGGGACCAATGTCCTCGCGGGGAGGTTCACTAGTGCTGTGGGGGAGGGTTTAAACTAATTTGGCAGGGGGATCAGCACTAGGACGTAGCATTGAAAGGAGAAACAAGATGCACAAAGGATTGGGAGAGACAGATAGCATTAGAGTAAGAAATAGTACAATATTAGGTGGGATCAGATTAAGAGAGAATATGAGAAGTTCTAAGGTAGGTTTAGAGTGCACGTGTGTAAACACAGAAAGCGAGGTAAATAAGGTTGGTGAGCTGTGGCGCAAATAGCCACATGGGAATGTGATGTTGTGGCGATAACGGAGACCTGGCTCAAAAAAGGGCATGAATAGGTACTAAATATTCCTGGATACAAGGTGTTCAGGAAAGATAGGGAAGGAAAAAAAGAAGGGGGGATGGCAGTATTGATTAAGGAGAATATTGCAGCGCTGGAGAGAGAGGATGTCCTGGAGGGGTCAAAGACAGAATCTATTTGGTTAGAGTTCAGAAACAATAGAGGTGCCATTACACTCCTGGGTGTATTCTATAAGCCACCAACTAGTGGGAAGGATATAGAGGAGCAAATTTGCAGGCAAATTACAGGGAGGTGCAAGAACTATAGAGTAGTGATAATGCTCTCCTAATATAGATTGGGAGAATAATAGTGTAAATGGCAAAGAGGGGAAGGAATTTCTGAAGTGTTCAGGAGAACTTTCTTGATTTGTATGTTCCCGGCCCAACGAGGAAGGAGGCATTGCTGGATCTAGTTCTGGGGAATGAGGTGGGTCAAGTGGAGCAAGTGTCAGCGGGGGAACATTTAGGGAACAGTGATCATAGTATCATAAGGTTTAGATTAGTTATGGAAAAGGACAAGGAGCAATCTAGAGCAAAAATACTTAATTGGAGGAAGGCCAATTTCAGTGGGTTGAGAACGGATCTGGCCTGGGTAAATTGGAATCAAAGATCAGTAGGCAAAACTGTAATCGAACAGTCTTTAAAGAGGAGATGGTTTGGGTACAGTCTAGGTACATTCCCACAAGGGGGAAAGGTAAGGCCAACAAAACAAGAGCTCCCTGGATGATGAAAGAGATAGAGAGTAAGACGAAACAGAAAAAAGGGGGCATATGACGGATGTCAGGTTGATAACACAAGTGAGAACCAGGCTGAATATAGGAAGTACAGAGGAGAAGTAAAAACGGAAATAAGAGGGGCAAAGCGAAAGTATGAGAATAAACTGGTGGCTAACATAAAAGGGAATCCAAAAGTTTTCTATAGGCATAAAAATAGTAAACTGGTAGTAAGAGGAGGGGTGGGGCCAATTAGGGACCAAAAAGGAGATCTATGCACGGAGGCAGAGGGGATGGCTGAGGTACTAAATGAGTACTTTGTATTTGTCTTTACCAAGGAAGAAAATGCTGCCAAAGTCACAGTAAAAGGAGGTAGTTGAGATACTGAATGGGCTAAAAATTGATAAAGAGAAGGTACTAAAAAGGCTGGCTGTACTTAAAGTAGACAAGTCACCCGGTCCAATGGGATGCATCCTAGGTTGCTGAAGGAATAAGGTTGAAAATTGCAGAGATGCTGGCCATAATCTTCCAATCCTCCTTAGATATGGGGGTGGTTGCAGAGGACTGGAGAATTGCAAATGTTACATGCTTGATCAAAAAAAGGTATAAGATAAACCCAGCAACCACATGCCAGTCAGTTTAACCTTTGTGGTGGGGAGACTTTTAGAAACAATAATCCGGGACAAAATTAATAGACACTTGGACAAGTGTGGATTAATAAAGGAAACCCAGCACGGATTTGTTAAAGGCAAATCATATTTAACTAACTTGATTGAGTTTTTTGATGAGGTAACAGAGAGGGTTGATGAGGGCAATGCTGTTAATGTGGTGTATATGGACTTTCAAAAGGCGTTTAATAAAGTGCCGCATAATAGTCTTGTCAGCAAAATTGAAGACCATGGAATAAAAGCTGCAGTGGCAGCATGGATACAAAATTGGCTAAGTGTCAGGAAACAGAGAGTAGCGGTGAATGGTTGTTTTTCGGACTGGAGGAAGGTGTACAGTGGTGTTCCCCAGGGGTCGGTACTAGGGCCACTGCTTTTTTTGATATATATTAACGTCTTGGACTTTTGGGTGTACAGGGTACAATTTCAAAATTTGCAGATGACAAAAAACTTGGAAGTGTAGTAAACAGTGAGGAGGATAGTAATAGACTTCAAGAGGACATAGATGGACACATGGCAGATGAAATTTAATGCAGAGAAGTGCAAAATCGTACATTTTGGTAGGAAGAATGAGGAGCGGCAATATAAACTATCTGATACAATTCTAAAGGGGGTGCAGGAACAGAGAGACCTGGGGGTATATGTGCACAAATCTTTGAAGATAGCAGGACAGGTTGAGAAAGTGGTTAAAAAAGCATACAGGGTCCTGGGCTTTACAAATAGAGGCATAGAGCACAAAAGCAAGGAAGTTATGTTGGACCTTTATGAAACATTGGTTCGGACACAACTGGAGTATTGTGTCCAATTCTGAGAACCGCACTTTAGGAAGGCTGTGAAGGCCTTTTAGAGGGTGTAGAAAAGATTTACTAGAATGGTTCGAGGGATGAGGGACTTTAGTTACGTGGATAGACTGGAGAAGCTGGGGTTGTTCTCCTTAGAGCAGAGAAAGTTAAGAGGAGATTTGATAGAAATGTTCAAAATCATAAAGGGTTTAGATAAAGTAAGTAAAGAGAAACTTTTCCCATTGGTGGAAGGGTCGAGTACCAGAGGACACAGATTTAAATGGATTAGCAAAAGAACCAAAGGCGACATGAGGAAAAACTATTTTACGCAGCGAGTAGATATGATCAAGCTGAAAGGGTGGTGGAAGCAGTTTCAATCGTGACTTTCAAAAAGGAATTGGATAAATACTTGAAGGGAAAAAATTTGCAGGGCTACAGGGCTAGAGTGGGGGAATGGGACTAACTGAATTGCTCTTAAACAGAGCCAGCATGGGCTCAATGGGCCGAATGGCCTCCTTCTGTGCTGTAATCATTCTATGATTCTGTGGTTCTACATTGGAAGCTTAGACGCCCGTTTAACGCCTGAAAAACTGGCATGGCACCATTGAAATTCTAGGGCCTAGTGACTACTCATTTCTGCCCCATTCAGTGTCATAGTAGCAGAAGGCTGTGGGTTCAAGCCCCACTCCAGAGACTTGAGCATATAATCTAGGCTGACAACTAAGTGCTTTCTTTCGGATGAGATGTTAACCCCTCTCAGGTGGACATAAAAGATGCCATGACACTGTTCAAAGAGCAGGGGACTTCTCCCTGGTGTCTTGGAGAATATATATCTCTCAATCAAAATCACTAAAAAACAGATGATCTGGTTATTATCACATTATTGTTTGTGGGACCTTGCTGTGCGCAAATTGGCTGCCGTCTTTCCTCCATTACAACAGTGACTACAGTTCAAAAGTATTTCATTGGCTGTAAAGCACTTTGGGATGTCCTGAGATGATGAAAAGCACTATATAAATGCAAGTTCTTTCTTTCTTTATTCTTTTTCAGGGAAAAAAAGAACATGACAAGATTTTATGAGTTAAGCAATCAAGAAAAGGTTTTAAATGATAATAAAAAAAAACATAAGTTTGTGTTTTCATTTTTTTCTTGTTAGATGTTATTAGCAGACATTCAAAAAATAACTTTATGAAGCTTCAATGGGTTGTCTAAGTGAATTGTTGTAAAAAAATGTTTTATTGGGAGGGATCAATGGTCTTACATTAAAATGAAAGGGCAGAGGGTATCCTGGAGCCCATAATGACTTGGTGCCTCTTGAAGTGGATGTTATGTTTTACAGTCCTAGGATAGAAAGTGGAAGCTAACTAATTTGGCTCTTGCTGACTCCACAAGACACAAATCAGATTTCCTGAAAATGGAGTATTTATAGAAAATGGATAACAAGTGATGAATCCTGCAGGATAAGAAGTGACAGAGACAGACGACATGTCCAGACTACAAATACCTCAATCAATGATACTACGTCTTATTTATTTTTACTAAGTTGTCTGTACAGGGTCTTACTTTTCCGAAAATGTTGAATTTTGGAAGTTGTAACAAAAGATAAAGCTGCAATAGAAACAGACAATACTGGAAATACAGGGTAGGTCAGTCAGCATCTGAAAGGGAAAGAGTGACTAATAGAACCAATGAAACGTTTCACCCAAAACGGTAACTTCTTTTCTTCCCTTTCAGTTGCCGACCAGTCTGTTGTATATTCCCAGCAACTTGTTTTCATTTCATATTTCGAGAAATTATTTTTCTTTTTATCTCCACTACTTGAAGATTACATTGCGTAACACCTGGTACCCAGAGGATTGAGATATGACAGCTCGAAGTGGAACACCCTAACCTGCAGTGCCTTAATATGGGGAGTAAGCACTGCACTTAAGGCATCAGCTTTCTAAATTGGGGACGGAGAGGTGAAGGAGAGAAAGTGAAAAGAATCAAATACAGTTGAATAAAGTGACAATGAGAAAAGAACAAAAGAAAAGGAAACTTCTCCAATTAAAATAACAATAAAAGAAGGGGAATGCTAGAAAAGAATTACGGTTGAAAGAACATTCGGGTTCAAATCACACTGTGCATGATTGGTAACAAATGTACTAATGCATTTGTACAAATCACTCTATCTGCCTTTTAATGAAGTAAAACGTGATTGTTTAAATAATAGACAGAGATTCATGTTAGTATGTTAATGCATTGTGTCAGGTTGATTCAGTGGTAGCAGTCTCGCGACTGAATGTAAAGGGTTTGGGTTCTAGGCCCATTCCACAGACTTGAGGGAGTGCTACATTGTTGGAGGTGCTGTCTTTTGGATGAGATATTAAGCTAAATTCCTGCACGTTCAGGTGGACGTAAAAGATCCCATGGCACTATTTGAAGAAGAGCTGGGGAGTTCTCGCAGTGTCCTGGCTAACATTTATCCCTCTATCAACATCACCAAAACAGATTATTTGGTCATTTATCTTTTCGCTGTTTGTGGGACCTTGCTCCTACAAAAGGTAGTGGAAATCTGGAACTCTCTCCCCCAAAAGTCTGTGCATGCTGGGCCAATTGAGATTTTCAAGACTGAGAACGAAAGATTTTTGTTAGGCAGGGTATCAACGGATATGGAAGAAAGGTGGGTAAATGAAGTTGAAGTATTGATCAGCTATGATCTAATTGAATGGCAGACCAGGCTTGAGGGGCTGAATGGCCTTCCCCTGTTCCTATGTTTCTATATAAATGGAGGGAAGAAGCACACTAGGATGGAAGGTGCATGAGGGGAGGTAGGGCTTGAGTAGATTTCAGAGATTGGGTTGGACAAAACCATGGAGAGATTTGTACATGAGGACATGAATATTAATTTGAATGCATTTGGAGACAATAAGTGAATGTAGGTCAGCGGGACAGAATATTTTGGGTCAGGCATATTTACAGCAAATTGCTGGTGTCAATAATGCTTGTTATTTGGAGGGAGGGAGAAATATCCAGCTCTGCTGCAGGGACTTAAGGGCCTGCCACAGAATTTTAAAGCAGAGCACACTTTTGGAAGAAGAAATTTCAGAACAACTGACAAAATTGTAGCCGAGGACTAGCAGAACATCATTGATCAATGCCTCCGTAGAGCAGGTGTAAGTGTATAAAGATGGGCGGTCATGTTCCGCGCCCAAGGGTACCATGTATATAGGTGAGCTGAGCAGTGCGAAGGCTGAAGGTGGTGCTGATGTCAATTACTCTTGAATTGCCCAGAGGACGTGGCCAGGACCTACTCCGTTAATGGTAGGGCGTTGGGGAGAGTTATAGAACAAAGAGATCTAGGAGTACAGGTTCATAGCTCCTTGAAAGTGGAGCCACAGGTGGATAGGGTGGTGAAGAAGGCATTCAGCATGCTTGCTTTCATTGGTCAGAACATTGAATACAGGAGTTGGGATGTCTTGTTGAAGTTGTACAAGACATTAGTAAGGCCACACTTGGAATACTGTGTACAGTTCTGGTCACCCTATTATAGAAAGGATATTATTAAACTAGAAAGAGTGCAGAAAAGATTTACTAGGATGCTACCGGGACTTGATGTTTTGATTTATAGGGAGAGGTTGGATAGACTGAGACTTTTTTCCCTGTAGAGTAGGAGGTTTAGGTGTGATCTTATAGAAGTCTATAAAATAATGAGGGGCATAGATAAGGTAGATAGTCAAAATCTTTTCCCAAAGGTAGGGGAGTCTATAACAAGGGGGCATAGATTTAAGGTGACAGGGGAGAGATACAAAAGGGTCCAGAGGGGCAATTTTTTCACTCAAAGGGTGGTGAGTGTCTGGAACGAGCTGCCAGAGGCAGTAGTAGAGGCGGGTACAATTTTGTCTTTTAAAAAGCATTTGGACAGTTACATGGGTAAGATGGGTATAGAGGGATATGGGCCAAGTGCAGGCAATTGGGACTAGCTTAGTGGTATAAACTGGGCGACATGGACATGTTGGGCCGAAGGGCCTGTTTCCATGTTGTAAACTTCTATGATTCTATGATTCTATAAATGAAGAAAAAGTCAGAGACTTCAGCAGATCAGCTAAGGTAAAAGAGCTCGCACTATCTATATTAAGTAACTCGGCAAAGTATGCATCCCAGCAAGTGTTTCCTCCTGCTATTTTGCAGCCCACCTGAATGCTTACCACGCAACCCTGTTCTGTAACAGGGCACACTTTGCAGCAGCTGCTTATAGCTATAGCTCTTCCCATATTCACATCCTTAAAGAACTTCAACCCCAAATTCTTTCATCTGAGTCTTGTTGCATAATGCGTGTACATGTAATCATACCCATGATAGACTTCAGCATGACCATTTGGGTCTCACTATATGAGCTCTTGATACTTGTAGCCTCTAAATTCTGCTTCTTTGCTTGTAGGTCAAGGTGTCGCATAGTAGTGAGAGCAGGTACTAACTTAAAATCTTTAAGTACATTTGAAGATGTTACTTTGCAAGTCATTATATTAGAGGACATAGAAGGCCTTAGGGAGTGTGAAGTCAGAGACTTTCCCCAGATCAGGTTGAATATCTTCACAGAAAATGCTCGAAAAGCTCAGCCTGTGAGGCAGCATCTGTGGAGAAAGAAACAGAGTTAACATTTCAGGTTGAAGACCTTTCTTCAGAACTGGAAGATGTTAAAGAATTAAACGTTTTTAAGCAAGTACAGAGTCAGTGAAAGGGGGAGGAGGGAGGAGAGGGGAGGAAAGAACAAAAGGGAAGGTCTGTGATAGGGTAGAGGGCAAAAGGGATTAAATGACAAAAGGGATGATGGTGCAAGGCAAGGAGGGCGGTAATGGGACAAGTTAAGAAACACAAGATCGGCCTAGAGTAGCTGTAAATAGCAACAACGGAACCATCATCAGCAGCTGCAGTCCAAGAAATAAAAACAAAATTAAAAAAAAAATTAATTTAAAAAATGGGAGCAGTGGTTATGATCTGAAGTTATTGAAATCAATGTTGAGTCCAGAAGGTTGTAAAGTGCTTAAACAAAAGATGAGGTGCTGATCCTTGAGCTTATGTTGAGCTTCATTAGAACAGTGTAAGAGGCCGAGGTCAGAGTGGGAGTGGGACGGGGAATTAAAATGGCAAGCGACCGGCAGGTCAGGGTCACACTTGCGGACACAGCGGAGTTGTAGAGGAGACTGCATTGTGAGCAGCGAATACAGTATACTAAATTGAAAGAAGTACAGGTAAGTTGCTGTTTCACCTGGAAAGAATGTTTGGGGCCCTGGACGGTGGGGGGGGGGGGGGGGGGGAGGAGTTGAAGGGGCAGGTGTTGCATCTCCTGTGCTCGCATGGGAAGGTGCCGCGGGGATGAGAGTGGGTGTTGGGGGTGATGGAAGAGTGGTCCACGGTGTCGCGGAGGGAGTGGTCCCGTCGGAATGCTGAAAGGGGAGGGGAAGATGTGTTTGGTGGTGGGATCACACTGGAAGTGGAGGAAATGGCAGAGGATGATACGTTGAATGTGGAGGCTGGTGGAGTGGAAGGTGAGGAGAAGGGGGGCCCTATCGTGGTTCTGGGAGGGAGGGGAAAGGGCGAGGGCAGAAGTGCAGGAAATAGGATGGACACGGTCGAGGGCCCTGTCAACTACAGTGGAGGGGAATCCTCGGTTGAGGAAAAAGGAAGACATATCAGAAGCACTGGTGTGGAAGGTGGCATCGTAAGAACAGGTGCGATGGAGAAGGAGAAACTGGGAGAAGGGAATAGAGTCCTTACAGGAAGCGAGGTGGGAGGAAGTGTAATCGAGGTAGCTGTGGGAGTTGGTGGGCTTATAATAGATATTGGTTGCCTATTCCCAGAAATGGAGATAGAGAAGCCGAAGAAGGGAAGAGAAGAGTCGGAGGTGGACCATGTGAAGGCGAGGGAAGGGTGGAAATTGGAAGCAAAGTTGATGAAATTTTTCAGTTCGAGGCAAGAACAGGAAACAGCACCAATAAAGCCATCAATGTACCGGAAAAAGAGGTGAGGGAGGGGATCTGAGTAGGACTGGGACAAGGAATGTTCCACGTATCCCACAAAAAGGCAGGCATAGCTGGGACCCATACGGATTCCCATAGTGACACCTTTAATTTGGAGGAAATGAGTGGAGTCAAAGGAGAAGTTGTTCAACATAAGAACAAGTTCAGCCAGGCGGGGAGGGTGGTGGTGGATGGGGACTGGTTAGGCCTCCGTTGAAGGAGGAAGGGGAGGGCCCACAGGCTGTCCTGGTGGGTGATGGAGTGTAGAGGGGCTGGGCGTCCAAGGTGAAAAGGACACCATCAGGGCCGGGGATTTAGAAAACTGTTAAAGTGGCGGAGGGCATTGGAAGAGTCTCGGATGTAGGTTGGAAGAGACTGGTTAAGGGGAGAAAATAGAGTTGAGATAGGAGGAAATAAGTTCCGTGGGACAAGAACAGGCTGAAACGATGGGTCTCCCAGGGCAGTCCTGTTTGTGGATCTTGGGAAGGAGGTGGAAGCGGGCAGTGCGGTTTTGGGGGATTATAAGTTTGGAGGCATTGGGGGTGGGGAGGGGGAAGATCTCCAGAGGAGCTGAGTTCAGTGACAGTCTGGGAAACTATGGCTTGATGTTTGGCAGTGGGGTCATGGTCCAGGGGGAGGTAGGTGAAGGTGTTGGAGAGTTGGCGTTCAGTCTCCACAAGGTAGAGGTCTGTTCACCAAACAACAACAGTGCCGCCCTTGTCAACATGTTTAATGACAATGTCAGGGTTGGACCTGAGAGAATGGAGTGCTGCAAGTTCAGAGGGAGGTAGGTTAGAGTGAGTGAGGGGAGCGGAGAAATTGAGACGGCCGATGTCATGCCGGCAGTTCGCAATGAAAAGATCAAGAGAGGGTAAGAGGCCAGAGGGAGGGGTCCAGGTGGAACGAGAATTCTGAAGATGGGAGAAAAGTTCTGCTGTGTGGGGGGGAAGACTCCTGGCCAAAGAAGTGGGCACGGAGGCGAAGGCGACAGAAGAAGAGCTCAGCATCATGTCAAGCTCAAAATTCATTGAGATGGGGACGTAGGAGGATGAAGCTAAGGCCTTTGCTGAGGACTGATCATTCGAGGTCAGAGAGGATAAAGTCAGAGAGGATAGTGAAAACACGGCAAAGGGTGAGATTGGAGGGAGGGATGGGGTCAGAGGAAAGTGAAGGGGAAGAAGGATCAAGGGGGATGTTGGTATCTAAGAGTTGTTGAAACTTGCGGTCCTTGACACCTGAAAGGAAAAAGATAAGTTTTTTGTTAAAGCACCGAATGAGGCGAAGGATGAAATGGAACTGCGGACCAGGACAGCTCTGAAATAGTGAGTTGGTGCTGCTGGAGAGAGAGGTTGAGAGCGTACATGTGGCAACGCATGGCATTGAGCGTGGATCTGAGGAAGCGACGAGAGCAGTGGTTCGAGGAACGCTGAGTATCATGGAGATATCTGTAATCACGGGTGAAGGGTGGAACATGAAGGGTGGAACTTAAGTTGGAAACCATGTGGAATTTATTCAATGGACCGCAGCTGCTGGTTATGGTTCTGCTGTTACCATTTACAGCTACTCTAGACCAATCTTTTGTTTCTTAACTTGTCCCATTACCACCCTCCTTGCCTTGCACCATCATCCCTTTTGTCATTTAATCACCATATGACAGACCTTCCCTTTTGTTCTTTCTTCCCCTCCCCTCATCTCCCTCCTCCTCTTTCCCCGGCTCTGTACTTGCTTAAAATCTTTAACGCTTTAACATCTTCCAGTTCTGACGAAAGGTCTTCGACCTGGAACGTTAACTCTGTTTCTTTCTGCCCAGATGCTGCCTCACTTGCTGAGCTTTTCCAGCATTTTCTGTTTTTATTTCAGATTTCCATCATCTGCATTATTTTGCTTTTGAATACCTTCTCATGTTCTTCCTTATCACCCAACTCATGCATACACTAACGCACTTACTGCTTCACAACACATACTTAAAAATAATGGATATGGTACAGTCTATTCTTAAGTGATCAATATTTAAAAGGCTGTCATGTAGCCAGGATTCTAACATAGACTCCTATTCATTTTCTACAAACATGTCAAGGAAACAGCATCAGGTCCTAGTGGTTCACAAGAAGATAGCGCTTCACAGTGCTCTGCATCACTCATTCCTTCTGGTGCAAGCATCAGCACAGGTACATCTACCCTGGAGATTTGAGATAGTGTGTTATGTTAGAATATAATCAGAGATACACATACCACAAGCAAGGATTGTGGTGGCAGTGATAGAGCAGGCCATCCAAACTAATGCAAAATCATTTTGCAATTTTCCTGAGATGTACTTCCTGCGAGTGCTGCTCCCGAGGGAGCACTGGATTGCAGAAACACCTCTTTGTAGCAAATTAATATTCAGTTCTTGCCAGATTTAATGCCCGAGTGTTCAATTTATTAATAATTTGTATGCATCAAATAAGATATCAGTGTCATTGACACACTCGCTGTTATGTACTCATTGTAATACGCAGAATATAACAAACTAGACTACAGTCGGCCTGCAGTGGGTGTGTCTTGATTTTTGCTCCTTCTCTAACTTTATCTGTTTCTTTGTTGATGCCATTATTGTCAGAGGAGAATATTGTGCAGAATGTAACCAGTTGGACTCACTGCATTAGCACCCAGAGCTATCAACATTAGACATTCCCTTTTTACAGACCACCTGGCTATGGTATTTATAAAAGTTTCTCTTGTTTTCTCTTGCTGGAGAGAAAAAGGAAGCAAGAGCAAAGCCCTTCCCAGCATTCATAGAAGTAGTGAAGACCCTTAACTAAGATTATAGACATAATTTCAGATAAATGAAATGGAGTATATGCACTGTATATGTATTTTCATAAAAACTTGCTCATTAAGCACTTCCACAGCAGTATCTGAAAATTGAGGTGCCCTGGCCATTGACATTGTCGTTGCTGCCTCAGAAATGCAGTTTCCACACACCACTGTTGCAAGTGTCCCCTCCCCTTTAAGATATACAAACGGGCTTTACGAAGCAGCACACCTGCTGGATTTTCTTCCCTCCCAAATGGTGAGCTGCTATTAGCAGCGTGATTAACGGAGGCAGCTCGCCACTTAAATTTAAATGAGGCTCAATCACAAAAATTGATTGGGCCTCCCGTCGAGGTTATCAATTGGGTGGAGTGGACACCCTGCCCGATGTACACCACACAGGAAAAACTGGCGCCTATAAGAGAAGAGCTTTTCATCCAGAGTGCATCAAGAGGGAAGTACTTTACATTCAAAGTCAGACAGTTTCCTTCTCCTTTCAATGCGTACATTATGTTTTCTGAAACTTAACATTTGCCCCCTGTTTATTTTAATGCACCATTACCTGTATAAAATAATGGTGACTGCTGTTCAGCTTCTGGTTTCACAGTGCATGCTGCCAATCACTTTCACAAATACTACTCTGTTATAATAGCTTCTCTAATTGCCGACGCCCCGTCAGTATAAATATTATATTTCAAGCTCTTTGTTCTTTTTCCAATTTTCTTGCTTTTCCAGCCATACTCTCCTATAGGTGCTGACTCTTGCTGGGGTACAGTTACATCAACACTGGCAACATCCTATACCCTACCCAAGTGACCATTCTTCATATGTGAGAATGTATATTAAGGATCAGCAGCTTATTTAACTGTGGAGCGCCTAATCCTAGTCTCACATGATGTCCACACAGGACTACGTTGTAAAAGGAATGACTAAATATCATTCAATTTATATTCTATTCAAGAAGGAATAACCAGCTTTATACTGCAGGGTCCTTAAAGTAAAACTATTGTATGACTACCAGATCAGTCTTTCTCAGCAACTGTCTTTGCTACTTAGACACAGAAGGCTGATTACATTATGCTTTTATATAGTCTGAATTAGAACTGCATATTATTCAGTCACTTGTATAAACACATGGCTATCGCACAACCACTTGTATTCAGCACATTTTTATTTGCTTTTCCTTCCTTTTTGAAGAACAGCAGTCAAAAAAAATCTTTGCCGCTTACCCAAGATTACAAGAACCCCAGGCCTGGAAATGAGGCAGTAACAGAGCTTGAGTTTCTGATGTTGTTTCCAACCATGCGTGTGTATTTTGTATAATTTATAGCATCTGTTCCCTTGATGAATTGCAACCTTGTGACAACACCACACCACACCACCCGCACCCCCTTGACAGCTATCTATTATTTCATTTATCTGTCTATAATATAGTAAAAGTCTTGATTATGCACAAACTTTCTGCCATATAACACTTTATTAATTACTTCCTTCATTTATCTATCATGCTTTTTTGGCATAGTTAAATTTGCCTATTGATTTTAATTACATCTGATTGAGTCGTCCAATCTTGGTCTTTAAAGTAATTTGCACTATAACTTCCTTACCTCTCAGACCTCCCAGTTACATCTCCAAGATAGTTGGCACTGTTCTCTGTCTTGCAGCTCCTAAATTCCAGCCCCCTGCTACTCCCTGGGGGAGATCAATACTAGGGGCCATAAATATAAGATAGTCACCAATAAATCCAATAGGGAATTCAGGAGAAACTTCTTTACCCAAAGTGTGGTAAGAATGTGAAAAGTGCTACCACAAGGAGTAGTTGAGGTGAATAGCATAGATGCTTTTAAGGGGAAGCTAGATAAGCACATGAGGGAGAAAGGAATAGGAGGATATGCTGATAGGGTTGGATGAAGAGGGGAGGGAGGAGGCAGCATAAATGCCAGCATAGACCAGTTGGGCCAAATGGCCCACTTCTGTGCTGTAGACTCTATGGGCCCGATATTAGGAGGGCGGCAGGTTCGCAGCAGGGGGTCGACTGGGCGCGTGGGTAACATGCCCGGTGAAATCAGTGTGCTCCGCACGCAATCGCAGGCTAATTGGAGCCACTTAGCTTTGCTTCCGGGTTTCGCGCTGGAAAGCTGTGCAATGGGCGGACTGCGCATGCGCAGCATAGTCTGGCAGCTGGAGGAGCCCTATTTAAAGGGGCAGTCCACCAATGCTCTTCCTGCAGCAAACAACCAATTTTGAACCATGGAGCAGGCCAGAGGGAAGGCTGCCCCAAGATTTTTGGACTCCTCACTCCAGGTGCTGCTTGATGGGGTGAGGAGGAGGAGGGAAATCCTTTTCCCATCTGATGGGAGGAAGTGCCCTCCCTCCACCACGAAGAAGGCCTGGCTGGAGGTGGCCGAGGAGGTCACCAGCAGCGGCAATGTGCCATGAACCTGGGTCCAGTGCAGGAAGAGATTTAATGACCTAACCAGGTCAGCCAAAGTGAGTATACTTACACATTCTCCCACACTCCGTCTTTCATATCACCTCCACCACCACACAACCTCTTCTGCACTGCCACCCCAATGTTCTCGCATCACTCCTCACATCCACTCAACTATCATCCTCACCTTGCCTGCACGTACTCACCGCCCCTGTCCCCATTCGAACACTACCACGCAACCCAATCCTCATACAATCTCATGGCTATGTTGCACACGCACCCTCCCATGCATCTCCCTCACGCTCAACCCACCCACACCAACACATGCAGCGGCTCACCATGCAACCATCACTCAATCACTCCTCTGTGTTTTGCCTTGATAGGAGAAGAGATGCCGGAACACCCGGGAGAGGGCACGGACCGGAGGGGGTCCACCACACCAGGTGGTCCTAACGGATGCGGAGCAGCAGGCATTGGAGATCAGCCGCACGCTAGAGTGCCTGTCCGTGTCGGATGCCGAGGCTGGGATTGCACAAGCGGCCGGTGACAGAAAGCTAATACTCAGCACTCATGATAGCGAATGATCTGAGCATCACTTGGCATCTGCAGCACCTCAACATCTGTCCACATGCCTAATATTGCTCTCTGTTCTCTTGCAGGCCCATCTGCGAGTGCCGTGACCGTGGAGGGCGATTACTCAGAGGACCTGCCGGCCTCTGAGGGTCCATCGTCACATCTGAGCCATGCATCCACCAGCGCAGATACACACACCTCGGTGGGTCCCCGTCCTCACTTAGTTGGGTTTGCACATGGTGAATCGCCACACACTTGTGAGCACGAGCAGACCCTGGTGGCAGGAGCAGCCGTGGAGAGTCGGCATCGGTGGGAGCACTCTTCTCCAGGCTCTGCTCAGCTGGATCCAGATGCTGAACCCTGGGGGCCAGCCGTGAAAAGGAGAGTCATCGAGGGCCAGCAGCACATTGCCAAGGGGTGGGGGAGGGGGCTGGTGTGGCCACTCCTCTGTCCAGGTGATGAGGACTGGACTCTTCACACAGTCTGATGTTAGGAGAACCGTTCACATATCAGTGACTCCCTGGCCTCACAAGCAGCCAGATGAGCCATTGTTCTGCACATGGGTTATTGCTCCTCCTCGGCCTCCTCCTCCTCGTCCTCATCCTCCTCGTCCTCAATATGGGTGGCAGATGTGGATGGGGCCTCATCCAGCGGCACCCCTCTCTGTTGTGCCATGTTGTGCAGGGCACAACAGATGATTATAATGCATCCCACTCTGTCTGGTGCGTATTGGAGCGCTCCCCCAGAATGATCAAGGCACCTGAAGCGTATCTTGAGCAGCCCTATAGCCTGCTCAATTGTAGACCTGGTAGCGATGTGGCTGTCCTTATATCAACGCTGTGGCTCGGTATTGGGGTTCCTCAGACGTGTCATAAGCCACATGTGCAGGAGATATCCCTTGTCCCCGAGGAGCCAGCCCTTGCAGGTATTGGGTGTGTGGAAGAGAGGCGGCACGGTGGACTCCCTGAGGATGAAGGAATCGTGGAAGCTGCCAGGGTATCTGACGCACACGTGAAGGAATCTCTTGCGGTGGTCACAGATGAGCTGAGTATTCATGGAGTGATAGCCCTTCCTTTTGATGAGCAGTCCTGGCTCGTGTGGAGGTGCTTGTATTGCTATATGGGTGCAGTCGATTACACCCTGCACCCGTGGGAAGCCAGCCACAGAGTGGAATCCAACTGCCCTCTCCACCTGGCTGGGATCATCCATGGGGAAGTTGATATAATGCGAGGCCCTGTGAAACAAGCCATCGGTGACCTGCCTTATGCACTTGTGTGCAGACGACTGAGAGACCCCGGTGATGTCCCCGGTGGCACCCTGGAAGGATCCGGAGGCGAAGAAGTTGAGGGCAGTGGTGACTTTGACAGTGACAGGTCAGAAGATGCTGCTCGGTCCATCCAGGAGCAGCTCGTCATTAAGGAGGCTGCAGATGTCCGCGACTACCTGGCGACTGACTCTGAGCCTACGTAAGCACCGCTCCTCAGAGAGGTCCGGGAAGCTGAGCCTCGGTTTGTAGACCCTGTGGCGAGGGTAGTGCTTCCTGCGATGCATCTCTCTCTGCGGTTGCCCTCCCTCCTGCTGTGCAGGTGGATGTGTCACAGCACTCTGTTGTGGAGCTCCACGTGTTAGAGGTGGACGGCGTGGCCGGCGAGGCTGGTGATGCTGTTCGTCCTCCGAAGACGTCATGACTGCAACTACAGCGGCCCCCATCCGCAAGATGTACGTTTGAGGGGGTCCGCAAGGTAGGTAAATGTGTCTGCCCACCGGGGTTAAGGTTCCAAGTTGGTGAATTTTATTGTTAGGGGGAGGGTGGTGGAGGCCAAACTTTGTCCAAAGTGACAGAGTGGCCTCCTACAATGAGTGAGGGTCTCCCCCCAACACCTGTCAAATGGACCTTTGCAGCTGCCACAGGCTGATGGCTGCAACATGTCTATTTCAACTGGGAGTGTTTCCCCCAGTACGGGAAATAGTCCCAGTTGACTTGAAAATCCCACCCCTCCTAAAATATCAGGTCAATCAGGTCTGTAAACAACCTGAAGTACCTGTTTAATTGCTTTAAGTGGCACCGCGCTGGCTTTAATTGCCAGCGGGAGTCCCACATGCGGTGGCTGCGCGCGCATGTCAGCGCGTCACTGGGGAACCCGGAAGTGGGCGGGTTGGAGCCGGGCTCCCGACCCGCCCTGGGAATCCCCGATTTTCACAGCCCCCCCGCAGCCCCCCCGCCACCAATGCACCCGCACGGGGGGTGCGAAAATCAAGCCCTCTGTAATTCACTGCTGCTGCCTCCCTTCCCCATTGGTGCCACCTCCACCCCTCTTCAGCCACGAATCCTGCTCTGAACTTAAGCCTTCAAAACTGCCATCTTCCACTTTAATAAATGATGTAAAGACCCACCCCCTTGTTGCCAAAAGGCACATTCTTGGCTGTTGCTGGGAAATGGCTTAAAGTTGTTCAAGTACTTAGAGTTTAAAAAAATTCAAATTCAACAATATTTATTTTAAATAATTAGTGTCCACAAGTCACTGTTGGAGAAACTAAGAAATCCCACCCCCTGCAACAATAGCACTTCCCAACCTCCTGCCACTCCATGCTGCTATTAACCTCCACCCTCCCTCCAGCACCTATAACTTTCTTCACTCCCTCCAGCTGCCTCTCATTCCTTTCCCACCACTGAGCACCCATTCCTTTCCTTTCCCCTCCACTACCAACCCCCCCAAAAAATCCCCATCACCACAGTTTTATCAGCAGCACCCCACAACCTAATGTTCCCATATCTAGTAACCCCCCCCCCCCCACCACCTCATCCCAGTACTCCCAGTACTTCCTTACACAGCACTCCCTCCCAGAGCTTCCACACTTCAGGACCAATCTCCCACACCCCAGGGCTTCCCACAGTGCTGCAATACCCCAAGACCCCTCTCATATTCTCTGCAGACCTTGGTATTCACTTTCCTTGTGCTCGCAAAAAGCATGACCTTTCCTCCCAGTTCTCCCACATCCTGAACCCCGCTCCCTTTACTGGTTCTCCCAGATGCTCTCAGCCCCTAGTACTTCCAAACCCAAGGACGATCCTGCCAAAATGGCCAAACTAGTTGCTCCCTCTAAATCCCTAATGCTCTACATTCAGTAACTACAATTGACCTCCTACCTATCTGAGACATCTTTTCTATCATCTTCCTCTGTATCCTAGGCTTTAAATAAAAAGATACGGTAAAAGATAAAATTAACTGCATAGTTAAATGAACTTTTAATAGTAACCAAGGTCATTGATTTACAGTTTTCATGTAAATATCCACATAATCATAAAATTTGAGCCTGAAAATATCACCAATACCCTTTAATTAAAAAAAGTAATTTATTCAATCACTGGTCCTGATAATATAATGTGCATAACATAACATAAAACAGCATCCTCTAACTCACTATGATTAACAGCATGAGACATTAAAAGCAATTCATCAGCATGCACCCAAAATCACATTCCAAACACCACTCCCAGACATCACGCCATGTTACTGATGCGAAACAATCTTAAAATGCTGACTGCTTCTCCGATGCAACCTGAAACTTACCAAGCATCAATTAAACTCTGAGATGCCTCAGCCTGTATTTACTTAAAGCAATTAAACTTTCTGGCCTTAAAGCAGCAGGTTAGATTAAACCTTAGCACCAGAATTATTCATTGTGCACTGGATGGTAGAATGTTCTTGTCATTATGAAACAACAAAGCATCTGATTTATCATGAGCAATGCCAGAGGATATTTAACACTCATTTAGTAAAAATGGTGGCCTGGAAATTCTTGTGGTCGCTTTCTGTTGGCATAAGTACGGCAGAACAGAACTTATGGCCGCTGGAATCAGGGGAGGCTGACCCCGTCAGAAATTCCGGGACTGTTTCCCTACAATACAACAGTGACTACACTTCAAAAGTACTTCATTGGCTGTAAAGCACTTTGGGAGATCCTGAGGTCATGAAAGATCCTACATAAAAGTAAGTTCGTCCTTTCCTTCTTATAAGCTGATTTATATAATGCTGGTGGGACCCTTGCCAGCAGAACATCACATGCATAGGGAGAACCTGGAAAATTCAAGAAGGGGACAACTTCCATATTTAAAGAGTTGGATATTGTTATGAGGCTGAGCAGGCTCTTCGAAGAGGAGATGTAACAACTGCAGCTGAAGAAGTAAAAAGGCAAGTTTCTAACTTCTCAAAAGCCGATGTGGAAATGCTCCTGGCCCAAATTAGAGAATGAAGGGCTGCTATTGTTGGAGTAACAGGGAAGAGGCCATTACAGCAGCATGGGCCATTTGGAAGGAGGTGGCTATGACTGTGAGTGAAACCTCCAAAATACCAAGGGCCTTCTTGCAGTGTCGGTAGAAGTTTAATGACCTCAAATGAATAACAGGGCAGATAACTGAATCACACAGAAGCACGTGGGTATTTGATAGAATAATAGTCAAGCAGTACCCTTTATGTTAACACGCGGCACCATGTCACTTGTCTCAGAAACAAAGTCACTTTGCACCATTCATGTCATGTGTCTTACATTATGTAATTTATGCTAGCACACTAAAGTCTCACAACCTAGGTCCTTGCTCCTTGACACTATCCTTACTACCATTCATTCCATGAATCCTGACTGATTGTGACTGCAGGATCTGGAGACTGCAGCAGCTAATTAACATTATGCATTGGTCCTGCAGGAGAAGATAGCACACAGTGCCAGAGAATGTGTAAGAACATTGGGTTTCGTTATCCAGACAAATCCTGAACATTCTTGATTTACTCCTCACTAAGGGACCAACTGGAGTTTACCACCCAGTTTTAGGTCCAGGAGTAGTCCTGCTGAACTGTCCTACATTACTCAGTTTGGGTTGAATTTGAGTTCTATTTCACCAATGCTCAATTAGGATATCCACAAGTTACTGAGCGAATGAATTAATGCTTTCTTGCCAAATCATCAAGGAAGAAGTCAGACAAGTTCTGCCCTAACAACTATTTATTAACTACAACTTAAAGTTAAACATTGAGTTTATGAGCAATTAATAGATATGAGTAGATGTCGTCAGGGTCATCTAGCAGTTTGGATAGCAAACAATTAATGGACAGACTTATTTAACAAAATGGCTAACTGAGGTTGTAAAGGCAATTCAGTAGTGCCACCATAATTCAGCACTGATGGAGTTGATGGCTATTAAATTATTGTTGAGATCAGTGTCTGAGACTGTTACAAATTGATGAGGTTACATCAGGGTTAAATCTCTAGATAGCTGATAAGTTAACAGTGTTAGATAGCCCATCTATGGAATAGATTAAAGTCCCGATGCTTGTGATTAGCAATGTTTCCAGAGCTTATTCGACCTTGTGTTTGTGAATGGCATGGTTCAGTCAATCTCCTTCCTTCTCTGGGACGTAGAGTTGAGTGTTGACTTGATGAGCTCCTTTGAAAACAAGGTTATCTGTTTCATATGGACCTTCAATTCCCGCTGAACTTAACTTATGCACAAGCGACGATATCTGAGCTGGCTTAACTCTCATCTTCCCTCATCTCAGACACTTGTATATACTTTGATACACTTATCTCTGCCTGTAACAGGCTAGCGTGTTCGTACATTCTGAAGTTTATTACTTCACTATCTGTCTTGAATATACTCTATACTTGTAAAGGTACCATCTTGCATCTACTAGGGAAAAGTTACTTACAGAAGGAGACAAGAGACAACAAAAAGAGTCTTCTTCTAACTAACAAAAACAAAGAAATATTCTGCTTCTATTACTACTTCTACAAGAGACAAAGGGACTGTGCTGGTCATTGCAAACGAGCTGGATATTTAGGGAATGGAAACCTTTGCAGTTGATAAAACTGTGGGGTTTACATTTGGGAAAAGCAATGCCACATGGGGGCAATCAATAGCCCTGACCACCCAGGGAAATATGGCAATTCTGAAAGATATAATAGCCTTCTCTGTCATCTGTCTGAGAACACTGTCAAATTGTATAAATTGAGCTGCTCTGGCAAAGAGAGCATTGGTGGCTTGCCTGATAGCAAATCTGACTGATCCGTCGGAGTCTCCAGTGGCTCCCTGCAATGATTCTGTGGCATAAAAGTTGAAAACTGAGGTCACTTTCTGTGCCATAGTGAAAGCCTTCTGTGCTGTGGACCTTGGTTGCAGATCTGGTTGCAGCAGCAAACAGAGCTCCTCCAAAGTTTTGTGACTGAAGTGCAGCCTCCTGAGACAGAGTTCCTGGACAGGTCTCAGAAAGTGCACTTGGGCCTATACATCCTGGTGGATGAGTAGTACTGGGGTGATCTGGCCCTCCTCTCTGCTGCCTGATTAATCTGGCTTCCCAGTATATAGATTGTGTGAAGTGGGATTCCCATTGGGAAGCCCATTATGCAGCTTATTCATTCTCTAGTAATAGGATGCTGTCCAAGGATAATGCAGAATATAGGGGAAGGATTCCTGAGTATAAAAGTTAAAAATACATGGTCCCTGCCAGGGGCTACTTGTAAATATTTTTTTTTGTGTGTGACAACATTAAACAGTTTTATTTAAGTGTAGTATATTGTGATATGAATGATATTAATGCAGTGTGCAAACGTTCTACGGGCCTATTTCTTCATGCATTTTACTACACATTTGTATTTTAATGGACGGGGGAGGGGTTGCGTGGCAGCAGTGGAGGGACCTTGAATGTTCTTGATGCCCGGGTCCCCTGAATTCTTAATCTGGCTCTGCCTGCTGCATCCTGGAAAAATCCCAAGGCGATAAAATTAAGAGCCGTAGTTACTTTGACTGCCACAGGCAATGCATAGCTGGCTGGGAGAGTGAGTTACAGGACTGTGCACAGGCCTGTGACAGTCTCTTTGGAGAAGCACAGCCTCCTTATACGAATTAAGAGCAGGTGTAGGCCATTCAGCCCCTCTAGCCTGCTCTGCCATTTGATAAGATCATGGCTGATCTGATTGTGACCTCAACCCTACTTTCTCCGTCCACCTATTATAATCTTTGACTCTCTTAATCAGGAATCTATCTAACTCAGCCTTAAAAATATTCAATGACCCTGCCTCCACTGCTCTCTGGGGAAGGGAGTTCCACAGACTCACGACCCTCTGAGACAAAAAATTTCTCCGCTTCTCCGTCTTAAATGGGAGACCCCTTATTTTTAAACTGTGCCCATAGTTCTAGTCTCTCCCACAAGGGGAAACATCCTCTCAGCATCTACCCCTTCAAGACTCCTCAGGATCTTATATGTTTCAATAAGATCACCTCTCATTCTTCTAAACTCCAGTGTATACAGGCCCAACTTGTCCAACCTTTCCTCATAAGATAACCCCTTCATCCCAGGAATCAGTCGAGTGAACCTTCTCTGAACCGCCTCTAAAGCAATTATGTCCTTTCTTAAATAAGAGGACCAAAACTGCACACAATATTCCAGATGTGGTCTCACCAATGTCCTGTACAACTGTAGCAAAACATCTCAACTTTTATATTCCATTCCCCTTGCAATAAATGACAACATTCCATTTGCCTTCCTAATCACTTGCTGCACCTGCATACTAATTTTTTGTGATTCATGTACAAGACACCCAGATCTCTCTATACCTCAGAGTTCTGCAATCTCTCGCCATTTAAATAATATATTGCTTTTCTATTCCTCCTGCCAAAGTGGACAAGTTCACATTTTCCCACATTATACTCCATCTGCCAAATTTTTACCCACTAACTTATCCTATCTATATCCCTTTGCAGACTCATTATGTCCTCTTCACAACTTACTTTCCTACCTACTTCTGTGTCATCTGCAAACTTAGCAACCATACATTCGGTCTCTTCATCCAAGTCATTGATATAGATTGTGAATAGTTGAGGCCCAAGCACTGATCCCTGTGGCACTCCACTCGTTACATCTTGCCAACCTGAAAATGACCCATTTATGCTTCCTGTTAGCTAACCAATACTTTATCCATGCTAATGTGTTACCCTCTACACCATGACCTCTTATTTTATGTAGTAGCCTGATGTACTGCTTCTTATAAATCTGGAGGTAACTGACTCTGGGTCCATAGACCCCATGGACAGGACAAGGATGCCTGTGAGCAGCCTTCGTGTGTGGTCTCCTCAGAGCTCCAACTGCAACTCCCTGTGGTTCACTGACCTGTTGCTGCTGATGCTCCTTCCAGAGTACAGTGGTTAGGACGATTCTCATATTGAGCACTGGGCTTCTTAAAGGTTTAGAAGCAGAGAAAAAGGAAGATCAGTGAATTCGAATGGAGCAACTTGTGAGAAATCCAGCCAGGTGAATTGCAAACACATTCAAATGATCTGATAGTGGTGAATGCCCCTTTAAATAACGCTTCCAAATGCCATTTCAAACCTATGCCACGCAATTGCACTGGGCCGATCCTTCCGCTTTTGCCAGTGAAAATGGCATTAGAGTCCCATTGACTTCATGGGGCCCTGATTTAAATAATCTATTGAGGCTTCCCCCCTTCCTCCATATCAGGCAGGTGCCGAGGCTGCCCTAGTGAAAGCTCGGAACAAAATGGCAGCAGGGGGAACGAGGTGCTAAGTACAGAACTGTGATTTTTAGTTTGCTACCATCCCATTTTCGCTTGGCACAGAAGATTAAAATTGGACCTTATGTATCATCTGACTTGCCATCAGCAATAATTAAACCCAAGTGGATGGGGACGATCGTAATCTGCTGGTCTTGGGGGGGAAAAATGAGGTAAAAGAGAGCGACTTGTGAAGCAGGATGAAGAAAGAAGGCAGCTAGTTCATTGGGGAATTCAGAGCAGTAGGATCAGGACGAAGAAGAAATAGCTTTTGAGACTGAAATGAGAGCAGAGTAGTGACTGAATGAAGTAGTAAATGAGGCCAACTTAATTTAGACATTTAAATGGGCTGCAATTAATAATACTGATTGGCTTAAAGGCACTAATTTATTGAAGAATTGGTCATGAAGGAGATTAATAAATTAGTAGTCATTTCCTTGGCTGCCGTTAAAGGAATGTTTTCTTAGTAGAATTATAATTTAAGAAGAAGTCTGAGGAGAATTGGAGGTAGTACAAAGTTTGATTCGTGTATGTGCCTTGAATTGATTGCTAACTTGGAGCATGTTCATGGCTTGTGCCTGGTGATTTACATTCAAGTACTGGATTAATTGATTGGCCAGTGATCGAATTGATTGTTCCAGGGCAATTTATTTTATGGAACAGAGAACAAGGTATAAGTGAGGTGATTAAGTTATTATGAGGAAAATATACAGTATGTGATGAGATTTAATTATGAATGTGTTTTTTTTGTATGAATTTGCACATTAAGATGAAGAACGTTAGTACTAGGGAATAGAACATTTTCTATTTTGGAACCGAGGGGGTGAATTTCTGTGGGGCTTCTCCCACTCACCCAACGTAACTTTGGTGGAAGAGTTTCAGGAACCCCGGGGAAAATGGCTGGTGACGTCATTTCTTCTGTGGTTTCCATGGCTGTTCCGCTGAAGTTATGATGGACAACCTGGAGAACCCCCACAGAGGGCAATTAGGGATGGGCAATAAATGCTGGCTTTGCCAGCGACACCCACATCCCATGAACGAATAACAAAAAAAAAGATATTCACGCCGTCAGTGTCAGTATTAAGCACTCCCTGGTTAGGTATAGCAAGATTAGTTTCAGAGTAAAGTTCTCTCTGTTCTGCCTCAGAAAGCATCCCTTTTAACACCATTGAGACAATTTTCGACTTCCCTCACCAGCCATCCCATGGCCTCTCTGAGTGATTTACTGGCAATTAGTGCCAAATAAGGGACAGTTTTGATCTGTAAGTTCTTGCTCATTAGGAACACAACATAAACTGCCCAAACTTATTTCATATAAGACTTTTACTGCCATCAGTCTAGGCAAGATTTAAATCCAGTTGCCAGAGGTGAAAGGTCACTTCACCATCCAATCCCCAGTGAGTGTGCATATTAATAACATTCTTGAGGGGTGGTGATGGTCTGTGTGATATAAGTTTCATGAGCTAATTTACTGAAATTTCATGGCCTACATAAGGGGTAACATGTGAACAAGCAAAACCAGTGGATCCTATGGAAAAGTAAAATGCTCGCTGGGCATTAGATAAGGGGTCAGCTGAGTCAACAACAAAGGTTATGGTACAGGAGATTATGAACTAGGTGTTACCTTAGCTCCAGTAATAGTGCACCAAATGTCGAGGTGAAATACAGGATCAAAAGACCACCAACAAGGGAACTGGCAAGTTCTAGGTTGCACGTCAATACAGCACTGGATAGTGGAGTTAGCACGACTTAAGTGAGGTATCAGTCCAAGATAATGCCAAGCTGGCACCAAGCAAGTACAATGTAAAGTCCCAAAGTGAAGTAAGAGGCAAGAGAGCACCAGAAATATTCTGGCTGGACTTGGCTGGGTAGGAGGGCAGCAGCTGGTAGTGCAACTAGATAAAACAACAAACTAAGGACCCCTAACAGGGGTAAGAGAGCCCATGACGGTAGGAGCCGAGTGAGCCCTGTGATAAAATAGTGTCGGCAAGCAGTAGGTGTTGGAACTAAACAAGTCCTGAGGAGAGAAAATAGGACCTAGTGATGAGCTAGGTGGAGAAACTTCTCGGTATTGAGGTAATGGAGCAGAAGGTGCAGCAGTTGGTTAAGTAGAACATTCTCATCAACACTTATTTTTCTAGTGTTCTTCATAGCAGAGTGGGATAATGAAGGCTTGGTTCAGATGTTAATGGGGTAATCAGCATTTATTTCCAGAAGCTACATTTGAAGTCCCTGCTGTTTTGAAGTTCTGTGTTCCTTGCAAGATTTAACATTTACTTTAGATTAAATGGGCAGTCTTATATTTACATTGCTAATTTTTCTAATTCATCTAGTCTGATATATAATCATGTGAGATTTCAGTTTGGGGGTGAACTGTATCAGCTGGAGGTATCCTGTGTGCCTTTAAAAGGTCAGAGCAAGGCTGTTGCCAAGTCCTCAGCAAGGAGGTCAGAAGAGTTGCACAGACGTGAAAACTGAAAGGGAGGAAAAGGTTGAAATAGAGTCAAAGGGCTGGCTGATGTGAGCTGGGTCGATGTGACAGCTTGAACCAGGAGCAGTATGGTTACCATCCCTTCGCTCTGCATAGTCCCACTTTCAAATGTTAATAGGTGGACATAGAGTTGATGCTAAGGCTCTCCTGATGATTCAGTGAGTTTTTCCAGTGAGTGGCTGAGAAATACCGACAGGAATTTGATCCCAAATCTGTACTAAATTAGTCGATATCTACTGAGGCAGCAGTCGAGATACTACAGTTGACTTCGCCCAACCTAGGTTCAGGAGAAGAGATGTGCCCTCACTTGGCCAAGGTTTCCACTGCTGTTTACTATCCAGTGACCCATGCTGGAAATGCACGTGCATATATGTTGTGTGACGATAGACTTGGGCTCAACTGTATTGTGTCTTGTGGTCAAATAGCCTGCCAGCATTCACTGTCAAGGCTTATACATGAATAATGCCTACTTGGGCAAGATACTGGAGAGCGCCCTGCAGAATCATACCCTAGCCAAGAGTCAAGCACTTCAGACGAGGAAGCGATGACAATTAGCAAGGATTTAAAAAAAAAATTAAAGCACCTGTGACTCTTTATCGTCAAAGACAGAGCAATGGCTGTTAAGGAGATACTATGCAAATTTGGAGACAGCTTTCAGTTTACTTTTGTAGTTCATTTCTAAATTAACTCAAATTATCTCCTTCTATGCTGTTTCTCAGGTGTTAGGAGATGATGCATCATTGGGCTATGCTGCTTTTAGAGTGTATCACAAATCATGCCCATCCTCAGAGAGCTTGGCTGCTGCAGTAATGATAGATCTGGAAATGACTTGTAACACTGCTGATTGCTCTTAAAGTGGTAATAAAACCTAGTTGAAATTGGAGTAGTTGGCTTGGAAACTCAGCAATAGTAGACTGGCTAACATTAATGCAGACTGCTCCTTTATAATGAACTTAATTGGTAATTTTAGTTCAGATGTGCTAATCCATTGTTGGAAAATGAAGATTGGTTATAATACCATCCTAAGAGTACCCTTCTCACCCACTTACCAACTGCTCCAAAGTATTCAGTAGGATTATGCACAATCTGAAAATTCTGCCACTCATATTTAATTGTATAATACTTGTCAGATTTGGCTACAGAATAACAATTCCTGCTCTTCAAAAAAGTAATTCATTGAGTGAAATGATTTCAGTCACTTCAATGTGAAAAACACTATATCAATGCAAATATTCTTGTTATAGATATTGATTGGCTCTTTTTAAATGATATTAATTAATTAGCATTATCTGTTGTTTTCCTGTAATATCTAATGCTCTGTGGGAGAAAGAAAGAATTCTCCTGCTCTCTAGATTCGCCTGAGGCTTGCATCTAGTTGTCTGATCACAGTCCAAGTTAGATAACCTGCTTTACACCAGTAGTGACCATGCCCCTCAACCTTATAAACATATCCACACATAACATAATTATTCAGTTTAAGCCAAATTGTATAATTTAGCTAACTGCAGCTTAATACATTATATCCAGCAAGTGATGTTTTGAAAGCATATATCATCAATGTTCCTTGCTGGTATTTAGTTTCCTATTTTACCCAGCTGGATTTAAAGCCATATTTTTACTTTCTCTCTCCTGAAGATGCTTACTTAAGATGGAGTATCAGGTACCCTCTGATACCTTACCCAAATAGTCATTCTTCATTCTAGACAGTGAAGGGCAGCAGGTTATTTGACCATGAGGCGATTACACCAGAGCCCAACCCTATCTCCACCTGACCTCGACAGACACTCACTCACATTCCAATAGAGTCACTGGATAGTAATTAGGTGTGGAAACCCTGTCTGATTTGTTTTCGCCTCTCCAGCCCAGAGGCACTGAGTCCAATTTAGCACAGTTATTGCCACCATGGCGGAGATCAGATATCTGGCACGGGCCAAGAATTGAGCCTTGGATCTTCCGGGTTTGCAAGGCTCAGTTCCACACAGTGAGCATTTACCCATTGAGCTATTGAGAAAGCTCCAGGTGCATCATGTTTACAAAAGATTTTGATTGAAGTGAATCCTATTGAAGTGTCAATTCTGGGTGATTCCTATTGTGATAAACATCATAACTGGATCTTCTGACACCTCACCCACCAAACAAAAGATCCTATGCTGAATACTCTTCCATGAAGTTGGCAATTTAATTGCGTAAACTAGCTGAAAATACCACCCTGATTGTATGTGCGAATCTCATGTTGCTACTGCCTACTTTTACTAACAACCAGTAGCATGTGGCTACTGAGTACAGATTTTTTTTGTCGTTCTTTGCAGTAATTTCATCCTGTGTTCTTATACTCTCCACTGGTCCTACATCGTCAGCTGCATGGCACTGAGGGCAATGATGTTATTTCACTTTTGAAAACAGATTAAAATGAACTTCATGGTGTGAATGCATATGCAGCAGTCTACAATGAAATTCAGGTTGATAGGTGTAGGCTCCGATTTTACATTTTAAGTTCTAATCCATGGGCAAGATTGTGTGCAATATTTTTCAGTTTGTGCAATGTGCAAGAAATTGTTATTTTCCAGGGTATCTATCTGTGTGTCCTATTTGTGCACGTATGGTGTTACATACAGGGTTCAGAAGTAAAGTAAGTTATTTAATTATATCAGTCATGTGCAATGGTTAGGATGGTGCAATGGGCTGGGAAGCTGATCTTGTATCCTGTCAAAGCTGATGGCAATGGAAACCTTCTCTTCCTACTGACTGTAAGTGATCTAAGGGAAATAAACTTTTAACTATCTCACCCAGTCCTGAAGCTATAAATAAAATCTAATGCAGATCCACAGGACAAAACTTGTCATAATTTGACAACAATTAACACCAAATTAGTAATCTCACTCGTAGTAGGTGCAAGGGTGGCTGGTATAGGAAGTGGGGAAATTCATACGAGTGCTGAAGGAGATGCCTTTCTAAGATTGAGATTAAGGCATTGTCGAGGCAAATTAAAGGGACTTTTAGTTAGAATTTAGGTTCTCACTTGATATTTTTTCTCATGCCCAGTGCAAAAGGCTGTATCCATCAGTAAGCCTTTGCTTCCTACGATCCAAGGCATGACTTTATGCACAATGTATAGGTTAACATACTATGCCAGGCTGAGCAATTAACCCCTTTTGATGCAGAAAAGCTTTCTGAAAATAATACAAAACACCTTGTACTCTCCTGATCTCTCTAATTGATGGAGAAATAACAGACTAAATATCTCAGGCTTCAAACTAGGAATATTGTTTATTAAGAAAATAAAATTTACAGAAGCCAAAATCAAGTAATAGCAGAAAGATAAAGCACAGTGGCTTAAGTAACTTATAAAATCTATTTCAAAATAATGAAACATCTGAAAACTTCAGTAATTCTTGTAACTCATGTCTGTGAGAGTAAGTCGATATGTGAAAATAAACATTCACATATAGAGCAAAATTAGATTCTCCCACTGATGGTCTGACAATACTAAATGATTAGCTCAGAGGCAGGTCGTTAATATTAGCTGTTTTTGTCATCTAGGCGGACGTGGAAGTCAACATTTGCTAAGACGTCTACCTAGGCAGAGGTGACTCATTTCCCTTTGAAGCAACATATACACATGAAACAAGTAAAGTGTATTTGAGAGACAGATGGTAGTACCATCCTTGCCCTAATGAGTGCAAAAGATTTTGTGTGTAAATTGATGGGAATCGCAATACTAATGCTTATTACATTCTCCACATAAGTGCAAAAGGGAAATAAATGTGAGAAAAGATGGAAAGAGCTAATTCTCCTTTCGTACTGGCTTTTCCAAACTTATGTTCCATAAACTCTGCTTTTTTTTTTGTTCGTTCATGGGCTGTGGGTGTTACTGACAAGGCCAGCATTTATTGCCCATCCCTAATTGCCCTTGAGAAGGTGGTGGTGAGCTGCCTTCTTGAACCGCTGCAGTCCGTGTGGTGAAGGTTCTCCCACAGTGCTGCTAGGTAGGGAGTTCCAGATTTTTGACCCAGCGACGATGAAGGAACGGCGATATATTCCAAGTCGGGATGGTGTGTGACTTGGAGGGGAACGTGCAGGTGGTGTTGCTCCCATGTGCCTGCTGCTCTTATCCTTCTAGGTGGTAGAGGTCGCGGGTTTGGGAGGTGCTGTTGAAGAAGCCTTGGCGAGTTGCTGTAGGGCATCCTGTGGATGGTACACACTGCAGCCACAGTGCGCCGGTGGTGAAGGGAGTGAATGTTTATGGTGGTGGATGGGGTGCCAATCAAGTGGGCTGCTTTGTCCTGGATGGTGTTGAGCTTCTTGAGTGTTGTTGGAGCTGCACTCATCCAGGCAAGTAACATTAAAAGTAAATACACTGCCACATTCCTCAGTAGTAAAGTGGAATGGATAATTAAAGGTATAGTCACAATGCCACAAAAAGGGAGGGCAAGAGAACAAATGCAATCCCTGTCATGTGTTGGGAGCATTGCTGAGAGGAGAGAGGAATCTTGTTTGGTGCCATTAATAGCTGGACCCAGGTGTGAGTTGAATTGAACAGACGGCAGGAAATAAATGGCAATGAAAGGAGATCATGGTTGGCAATGGCGGGGGGGGGGGGATGATTGGCAATGAAGACGAGAAGGTATAGGGCAATGAAGAGGAGAGGGCAGGAGGAATGGATGGCAATGAAGGGAAGAGAAACAGATGGTAAAATAGGGAAATGGATGGTAACGCAGGGCTAAGAGAAGGAGCCAGAAGTTGAGAGTGGTGCTTTGAGAGGACGAAGGAGTGATAGTTTTGGGGAAGAAGAAAAGATCCAGCATTAACTGAGGGGGAGCGCCAACATAAACCCTGGGAGAAGAGATGATTGCCAGCTTGAACTACGAGAGTGGAAGAAGAGTGCCAGCTTAACTGGGTTGTGGAGCGGGGAGAGCAGGGAGGGGGGAACTGCACAGTTGAATTCAGCTGGGAAATGCATACGAGTGCTATAATGAATTGGGAAGATGACAGGATTAAAAGTGTCTCTGTGAAAGGGTAGGGAATTGGATAGGGTGCAGTGACTCTGTGAAATGCGTCCAGAAGAGGGTCAAGTGACTTCATGAGCTGGGGTGGTGAGAGTTTGCTGTTAGAGATTGTTGAGATAACCTTTGGGTAAGTGATGGTCTAGTTAGTCTGCTGAAAATCCAAAAGTCACTTTGGCCCTGAATTTTCCCAATGTGAGTTGCACAGATGCCCTGTGGCAGCCTGGAAGGTTGCGGAGCTGTAAAAGTTGGGGGCTGCTGTTGCTTTAATTGCCACCAACGTAGCAGTTGTGATGAAGTTGGCATCCTTGGAGAGGTGCAATGTCAGATGCACAGTTGTGAGAGAGGTCCTCATAGGACCGGTGTGGCCTGTACACATACTAGGGAGGGTAGTACTTAATGGACTGCTGTCCGCAGTCATATGCTTGATTCTCTTGTCCTGGACAAGCTGCTGCTGCTGCTACTCCTCCATTAACATGGCATAGAGTAGTGTGCCCATGGGGAAAGCCATCCCTTGTCCAAAGTCGATCCCAGCGTGAGGGTGGGGGGAAGTTGAAGGTCCCAAAATTTTTTCTGGGAAGGGCGGAAAGCATGACATTAAAATGAAGTGCAGGTGTCAGTGATTGAGAAATGTGAAGGAAGGTGCTAGAAAAAGTTACTCAGAAACCAGTAATCAGTATGTGAAATTGGTGCCCTCTTCATTTCACAATTACTCTCTTACTGAAGTGATAGGGGCAGCTGTTTTTTTTATTCATTCATGGGATGTGGGCGTCGCTGGCAAGGCCGGCATTTATTGCCCATCCCTAATTGCCCTTGAGAAGGTGGTGGTGAGCCGCCTTCTTTAACCGCTGCACTGCGTGTGATGAAGGTTCTCCCACAGTGCTGTTAGGTAGGGAATTCCAGGATTTTGACGTAGCGATGATGAAGGAATGGCAATATATTTCCAAGTCGGGATCGTGAGTGACTTGGAGGGAAACGTGCAGGTGGTATTGTTCCCATGTGCCTGCTGCTCTTGTCCTTCTAGGTGGTAGAGGTCGCGGGTTTGGGAGGTGCTGTCGAAGAAGCCTTGGCGAGTTGCTGCACTACAGCCGGGATGTTGTCGGGGCCCATAGCCTTTGCTGTATCCAGTGCTCTTAGCTGTTTCTTGATATCACGTGGAGTGAATCGAATTGGCTGAAGACTGACCACTGTGATGGTGGGGATCTTGGGAGGAGGCTGAGATGGATCATCCACTCGGCACTTCTGGCTGAATGATTGCAAATGCTTCAGCCTTGTCTTTTGCACTCACATGCTGGACTCTGTCATCATTGAGGATGTGGATGTTTACAGATCTTCCTCCTCCCGTTAGTTGTTTAATTGTCCACCACCATTCACAACTGGATGTAGCAGGACTGCAGAGCTTTGATCTGATCCGTTGGTTGTGGAATCGCTTAGCTCTGTCTATAGCATGTTGCTTCCGCTGTTTAGCATGCATGTAGTCCTGAGTTGTAGCTTCACCAGGTTGGGACCTAATTTTTAGGAACCCCTGGTGCTGCTCCTGACATGCTCTTCTACACTCCTCATTGAACCAGGGTTGATCCCCTGGCTTGTTGGTAATGGTAGAGTGAGGAATATGCCGGGCCATGAGGTTACAGATTGTTCTGGAATACAATTCTACTGCTGCTGATGGCCCACAGCGCCTCATGGATGCCCAGTTTTGAGCTGCAAGATCTATTCTCAATCTATCCCATTTAGCACGGTGGTAGTGCCACACAACACGTTGGATGGTGTCCTCAGTGGAATACGGGACTTCACGACCACAAGGCCTGTGCAGTGGTCACTCCTACCAATACTGTCATGGACAGTGCATCTGCAACAGGTAGATTGGTGAGGACGAGGTCAAGTAGGTTTTCCCTCGTGTTGGTTCGCTCACCACCTGCCGCAGGCCCAGTCTGGCAACTATGTCCTTCAGGACTCGGCCAGCTTGGTCAGTAGTGGTGCTACCCACATTGAAGTCCCCCACCCAGAGTACATTCTGTGCCCTTGCTACCCTCAGTGCTTCCTCCAAGTGATGCTCAACATGGAGGAGGGCTGATTCATCAGCTGAGGGAGGGCGGTAGGTGGTAATCAGCAGGAGGTTTCCTTGCCCATGTTTGACCTGATGCCATGAGATTTCATGGGGTTCAGAGTCAATGTTGAGGACTCCCAGGGCCACTCCCTCCTGACTGTATATCACTGCACCACCACCTCTGGTTGGTCTGTCCTGCTGGTGGGACAGGACATAACCAGGGATTGTGTTGGAAGAGTCTGGGACGTTGGCTGAAAGGTGTGATTCTGTGAGAATGGCTATGTCAGGCTGTTGCTTGACTAGTCTGTGGGATAGCTCTCCCAATTTTGGCACAAGTCCCTAGATGTTAGTGAGGAGGACTTTGCAGGGTGGACTGGGCTTGGTTTGCCTTCGTCGTGTCTGGTGCCTAGTGCTCTGATGCCGGGTGGTCCGTCCGATTTAATTCTTATTGTGACTTTCTGTAGCGACATTGTACAATTGAGGGGCTTGCTAGGCCATTTCAGAGGGCGATTGAGAATCAACTACATTGCTGTGGGTCTGGAGTCACATGTAGGCCAGACCAGGGAAGGACGGCACGTTTCATTCCCTAAAGGACATTAGTGAACCAGATGGGTTTTTACGACAATCTGGTAGTTTCATGGCCACCATTACTGATACTAGTTCTTTTTATTCCAGATTTTATTTAATTAATTGAATTTAAATACCCAAGCTGCCATGGCGGGCTTTGCACTCATAACTGCGGATTATTAGTCTAGGCCTCTGGATTACTGGTCCAATAACATGACCACTATGCTACCGTACCCTAGTTGGATTTTTTTTTCACGGTGTAAACTTACACTGATTGCAGGAGCAGCATAAACCCAGGATATCTGTGCACTTGAACAGTTCAGCTATATAAATGGGTCCTGAGGGGCTTTTACCGGTGTAAAATCTGCACTGTTAAAAAGATTGATAAAACTTGCATTGAGTGCAATAACGACATCAATATATCCAAATGTGCTAAAACGCAAATTCATCAATCTCTTTAGCCCAATAAGGGCATAAAAATTATGTAAGTGCTGAATATAACAAGGAAATTCAGAGCCTTTGTTGTTCCCTTTTTTAGACAAAAAAAATCTATCAATTGTGAAATGTAAAAGTACCTGAAAATGAACCCAAATGCATAATTTTTGTAATGTAAAAATCCTAAATTTTTGGGGGGAAGCATGAGCCCCCCAAAAAGATTTAACGCTATTTTTGTGCTTCACATTGCTGTCAAAATAATGGTGAGGTTAATGGCACTTTCTGTTATTTATACGTAAATGGTACAGGAAGTTCAGACGAGGAGCAGATTTTATTTTTATTCGTTCATGGTATGTGGGCGTTACTGGCGAGGTCGGCATTTATTGCCCATCCCTAATTGCCCTTGAGAAGGTGGTGGTGAGCCGCCTTCTTGAACCGCTGCAGTCCGTGTGGTGAAGGTTCTCCCACAGTGCTGTTAGGTAGGGAGTTCCAGGATTTTGACCCAATGATGATGAAGGAACGGCAATATATTTCCAAGTCGGGATGGTGTGTGACTTGGAGGGGAACGTGCAGGTGGTGTTGTTCTCATGTACCTGCTGCCCTTGTACTTCTAGGTGGTAGAGATCGCGGGTTTGGGAGGTGCTGCTGAAGAAGCCTTGGCGAGTTGCTGCAGTGCATCTTGTGGATGGTGCACACTGCACCCACGGTGTGCCGGTGGTGAAGGGAATGAATGTTTAGGTTGGTGGATGGGGTACCAATCAAGCGGGCTGCTTTGTCCTGGATGGTGTCGAGCTTCTTGAGTGTTGTTGGAGCTTCACTCATCCAAGCAAGTGGAGAGTATTCCATCACACTCCTGACTTGTGCCTTGTAGATGGTGGAAAGGCTTTGGGGAGTCAGGAGGTGAGTCACTCACCGCAGAATACCCAGCCTCTGACCTGCTCTTGTAGCCACAGTATTTATGTGGCTGGTCCAGTTAAGTTTCTGTTCAATGATGACCCTGAGGATGTTGATGGTGGGGGATTTTGGGATGGTAATGCCATTGAATGTCAAGGGGTGGTGGTTAGACTCTCTCTCTTGTTGGAGATGGTCATTGCCTGGCACTTGTCTGGCATGAATGTTACTTGCCACTTTTCAGCTCAAGCCTGGATGTTGTCCAGGTCTTGCTGCATGCGGGCACGGACTGCTTCATTATCTGAGGGGTTGCGAATAAAACTGAACACTGTGCAATCATCAGCAAACATCCCCATTTCTGACCTTATGATGGAGGGAAGGTCATTGATGAAGCAGCTGAAGATGGTTGGACCAAGGACACTGCCCTGAGGAACACCTGCAGCAATGTCCTGGGGCTGAGATGATTGGCCTCCAACAACCACTACCATCTTCCTTTGTGCTAGGTACGACACCAGCCACTGGAGAGTTTTCCCCCTGATTCCCATTGACTTCAATTTTACTCGGGCTCCCTGGTGCCACACTCGGTCAAATGCTGCCTTGATATCAAGGGCAGTCACTCTCATCTCACCTCTGGAATTCAGCTCTTTTGCCCATGTTTGGACCAAGGCTGTAATGAGGTCTGGAGCCGAGTGGTCCTGGCAGAACCCAAACTGAGCATCAGTGAGCAGGTTATTGGTGAGTAAGTGCCGCTTGATAGCACTTTCAATGACACCTTCCATCACTTTGCTGATGATTGAGAGTAGACTGATGGGGCGTTAATTGGCCTGATTGGATTTGTCTTGCTTTTTGTGGACAGGACATACCTGGGCAATTTTCCACATTGTCGGGTAGATGCCAGTGTTGTAGCTGTTCTGGAACACAAGTCTTCAGCACTACAGCCGGGATGTTGTCGGGGCCCATAGCCTTTGCTGTATCCAGTGCACTCAGCTGTTTCTTGATATCACGTGGAGTGAATCGAATTGGCTGAAGACTGGCTTCTGTGATGGTGGGGCTATCGGGAGGAGGCCAAGATGGATCATCCACTCAGCACTTCTGGCTGAAGATGGTTGCAAACGCTTCAGCCTTGTCTTTTGCACTCACATGCTGGACTCTGCCATCTTTGAGGATGGGGGTGTTCACAGAGCCTCCTCCTCCCATTAGTTGTTTAATTGTCCACCACCATTCACAACTGGATGTGGCAGGACTGCAGAGCTTTGATCTGATCCGTTGGTTGTGGAATCGCTTAGCTCTGTCTGGAGCATGTTGCTTCCGCTGTTTAGCACGCATGTTGTCCTGCGTTGTAGCTTCACCAGGTTGGCACCTCATTTTTAGGTACGCCTGGTGCTGCTCCTGGCATGTTAGTCCATACTCCTCATTGAACCGATGCGCGGTTAAATACGGAAATCCAAAAGTTGCTGTAACCACATGCACCGATCTCTTCAGCTTCGCAAAAATTACATTTTGCTCTCTTCCTCACCTTTGTCATGGCTTGAATGTCATGAAGCTGCTGTATTTGCCCGATAGACACAAACTAAACCTCCTGCAGATATTTAGAGCTAATAATTAATAGCGTATGTACCCTATTAACTATGTGATAATTGTTAATTACTGCCAATCAACCTCTCTGACACTGAAAATTAACTGTTACAAGTGTTGAGTCTCATTCCTTAATGTTTTGAATTTTTTAGGGAGATTTTAAAATGTCAATTTTTTAATTTTTAATTTTTTTTCTTACTTTTCCTTTCTGTCTCTTTTCTCTCTCTCTTAATCCAATCTTTCTTTTCCTCTCTTTATTTCTCTTTCTGTACCTGATTTGACATTGAATTCACCCCCTTTAATTCACCCTCCTTCTCAGTCCTTCAACTGTTTATTTCCCAATCCTTAAATCTCGTTGGTTAAGGAGATACCATGTTGGTTGTTCTGTTCACTCAGCTCCCAGATGCCCTGTTTCCCTCACTGCACCGATATCAGCTCGCACTTTCAGCAACTTTGTGGGCAAAAGATCTTTTGAGCTGAAGGGAGCAGGGGCAAGTCTAATTAATGGCAGACGCTGTTAGATACCCAGCTACAGCAAATTCTGGCCCCTTGTTTGGATTTCTCCCTTCGGGCCTCCGTGTATTTATTCTGTTTTTTCCTACAATGCAAGTGAAAAAATGTTGTGCATGTCTACAGCTCAAGATAAAAAGCTCCTGTAACTACTGTACATACTTTCATTTCAGGGCCATTCTTATGTTATCAGCTTCTTGAAGGTTATGTCAGCATTTACGTAGAATGTACAGGTCCATGCCGGTGTTTATGCTCCACACGAGCCTCCTCCCTCCCTACTTCATCTAACCCTATCAGCATATCCTTCTATTTCTTTCTCCCTATGTGTTTATCTAGGTTTCCTTTAAATTTTGAGCTGTTTTTGTTAGATTTCTAGGATGGTAAGAAGTTGTGAGAAATTCTGGGGGGGTCTGATATTGAATACATCCTTCAAAAACATAGTTTGTATGTAAAATATACGTATTTTTGTGATAGCCCACTTTACTCGTATTAATTTCATCCAACAAATTAAGTAGCCTTTTGCCTTACTCCCAGCTGAGTTACTAGTCAAGATGGCAGTAATATTAACTGCCTTTATAGTGGCATCATTTTAATTCAGATTCAGAGAAAACAGTATCGATGAGCATCCTACTGGCATTTACACTCCTAAATCCTGGAGACAGACTCATAAAGCCAGGGAGAACTTGGTCTATAAGCCTGCTGCTGGGTTAAGGAAGCCAGATTTAGCAGCATAAATGCCGAGAGAAGGCTCACAGATGCTGTCTTGCAGAATAAAAGTAGCTACTTCGCAATGTTTTCAGAACAAGTGAAAACCTTCTGTTAAGATTAAAATGTTTTTTGGTCAGACAGTATATTGTCCCTCCAGTTAGAAGAAGGGTAAATGGTAAAACAGAACCAAAGTGGCTAACAGATCATGTACAAGGATAAATTAGACTTGGGCAAAAATACTTTTATAGACTTAAAGAAAATAGTTCATAGGAGAACAGGGATAGGTATCGAGCTTAACTTAAGGCAATGGAATCTGTTATCAGAGCAGCCAAAAGGTCACTGGAGAAGTAGATAATCAATGACTGTTGTAACAAATAGAAAATCTTCTTTAGCTATAATACAAAACAGAAAATGCTGGAACCATTCAGCAGGTCAGGCAGCATCTGTGGAGAGAGGAAGGTTCTGTGACCTCTCATCAGAACTGGAAGGTGTAACAGATGAACAGTTTATATGCAGGAACAGAGCCAGGGAAAAGGGGATGGGGAGAAAGAAAATAAATATTCTGTGATTAGGTGGAGGACAGGAGATGAATAAATCACAGACCAAAGTGTAGACTTTGATGCAATGAGGTCTTTAAATTCATAAAAGGATCAGATTTTGTCCATGTGGATAAGCTTGTTGAGCGAGATTGGCTGGAGAGGAGCAGGGAACATGCATATAGGTTACTTAGAATTGGTTTTGATGTCAAGAGATTTTCCTTCTCACAGTGGGGGGCGTCAGCCTTTGGAACAATTGCCGACTCTGCAGTGAGTGGGGATTCACCGTCAGCGTTAAAAAGGAGGCTGGACGAATTCCTAACTTTGGATGACGTGACAGCATACAAAAGAAAGGTGGAGTATTGGACAATGTGTCCCGGTCACTGTGGTCTCCTGGAACTTGTTTGATCACCTTTCGGGGTCGTAGAGGAATTTCTCAGGTTTTCATTCAATGCATTGACATAGGCTTTTTTCTCTCTCTTTTTTTGCCTGTCTCAGGAGGTTAACTGGTGGGTGGGGGGTGATGGGGGTCATGGTGTTAAGTTGCACCATGGTGGTAGTGGATAGGCTTGATGGACCAACTGGTCTTTTCCTGTCCATTATTTGCATTTGTTTGTATTGTGATAGGATAGATGCAAGCAGCTCACTATCCAGCCCGCCAATGTACCTTGGAACATGGGAAAGGCTGGGGAAACTGACCAAGTTAAGGGTGCATTATCATAATAATAAAATTTAAGAAAATTTGGGTCCGTTTTTTTGTATATAAATATTAAAAGGATGATTTTACGAGGTTCCTCTGGCAGCACAGGGGTTTGCTGGTCAGGCTCACAAGTTGTGAAATTAGGTGCACAGGTTAGTGTGCCCATTCCGCAGCATGTAACACTTTCTGTAGAAAAATTCAGGTTTTTTTTGAGGCTGCGCTGATGATCAAGGCTGAGACAGATAGATTTTCGGACTCGAGGGGAATCAAGGGATACGGGGGTTAGGCGGGAAAGTGGAGTTGAGGCCATAGATCAGCCATGATCTTATTGAATGGCGGAGCAGGCTCGAGGGGCCATATGGCCTACTCCTACTCCTATTTCTTATGTTTCTTATCAGTGCAAGCCTCATTAAGGCTCTAAATTTTACGGAGATATGTCCCTTGATGGGTCTTGAAGCTTTCTTGCCACTTTCTCGCTGGGCGCACTGCTTGCCCATTTGAAACAGACATTGAAGGGTGTGGATGGCCTGGCCTGTAGGAATAGGTGAATATTACAGCAATCAAAATAATAGGAATTCCTCTGGGAGTCCAATGCCGTTCATGGATTGAGGAGGAAGAGCAGTTCCTAAATGTACAGGAAAGGCAGGACCAACTGTAGCTCATTCTTACCCTCAAATGATCTGAGTACACAAAATTTGGCACAATCACTGTATGTTGTAGGCTAATTTGGCCCACGCAGTCAGCCATGCACTCCACAGATTTTGCTGGGATCACAACTTCCCTGCTAAAGTGTTTAACTGATGCCAAGTTTGAGTTAATAAAGCTATTAGATTGTAAGAGAAAGGAAAAACTGAGGAAGATAAGCAGTTTTGAGGTCTTGAGAAAGGATTTCAACACAAGATACAGGAAGGAGGAACAACATGACTTTAGCATATGTCCAAGATAGAAACATTCAAAGGACTGCGGACCTTGCAGTATTGATAAAGTATGGAGGAAGAAGAAAGGTTTTGATGGAGAGGTTTGAGGCTAAAGGAGAGTGATGCATCACTAGTCAGATATGAAAACAATATTCAAATATGGGATAACTTGGGCTTTACAAAGAGTTGTTTAAGGAGAAAAAACAAGTATAATTTTTATATTGCAAAAGCTAATGTATGACTCCTTTAAGAATACCTGGTTAATGTATTATAGTACTGCAGTGCATAGAGCCCACACTTTTAACAAAAAAACCAAACTGAATAAAGGTGGGCACAGGAGGCTCTCAGAGTGTATTGTTGCAGAGCAGATGCTGGATGTAGTGGTTACAAGGTGCAAATAGGAATAATTGTTAACAGAAAGTGTGAAAAAGCATTTGGGATAAAGGTACTCTTCCAAGGTGTGAAAAGGTTTTCCTCAGCACAGATCTCTGTTAAAAGCTCATGAATGCACTGCTGGGACAGTTGATGGAAGGGACATCTGGTATATACAGAAACATTGTGCTTATCTTATTTGTTTCAAACTCTTCCTTATTTTCTGCATTTAATTATCCCCTTGCCATGTGCCACTCTGGAATCAGAGGGTAGTAAAAGATCTGTTTGTAATCAATCGAATAACTAGGGCGGTAGATAGGGCTTTAAACTGATAAGGGGGGGGGGGGGGTTCAGGTAAGGATAAATTTATAAGTCTAAAGAGAAAAGTCAAGGCTGTAGAACAGAGTAGTGATTTGGGTAAAAGTAAGCAGAGTGTGTCAGGAAGGGACAGAGAGTTTAACAATGGTAATAGGGCATTCGTGACTGAGGTCACATCAGGGGAAATAAAGTAAAAAGTTAAAATTAAAGGTGCTATATATGAATGTACGAAGCATGCGTAACAAGATAGATGAATTAATGGCACAAATAGAGACAAGTGGGTTTGATCTGGTAGCCATTACTGAGATGTGGTTGCTGGGTGACCAAGGTTGGTCACTAAATTTTCCAGGGTACTTGACTTTTAGAAAAGACAGACAAAATGGAAATGGGAGGGGGTGGTAACACTGATAATAAAGGGTGAGATAAAGGAAATAGTGAGAAAGAATCTTAGGTCAGAAAATCAGGATGTGGAATCAGTGGATGAGTGGGTGGAGCTAAGAAATAACAACGGGCAGAAAGCACAGGTGGAAGTAGATTACAGGCCCGCTAACAGTAGTTATAGTGTTGGACAGAGTATCAATTAGGAAATTAGAGGAGCATGTAACAAGGGTAATGATATAGACAGGTTATGTGTTTGGGCAAGAAGTTGACAGATGGAGTATAATGTGAAATTACCCACTTTAATAGGAAGAATAGAAAAGCAGAATATTTTTTAAAAGGTGAGAGACTAAGTAATTTTGGTATTCAGAGGAATTTGGGTGTCCTTGTACACGAATCACAGAAAGTTAACATGCAGGTAAAGCAAGCAAGTAGGAAGGCAAATGGCATGTTAGCATTTATTGCAAGGGGGTTGGAGTATAAGAGTAAGGAGGTCTTGCTGCAATTTTATAGGGCTCTGGTGAGTATACACCTGGAGTACTGTGTACAGTTTTGGTCTCCTTACCTAAGGAAGGATATACTTGCCTTAGAGGGGGTGCAACAGAAGTTCATTAGATTGATTCCTGGGATGAGAGGGTTGTCCTACGAGAAGAGATTGAGTAGAATGGGCCTATATTCTCTGGGGTTTAGAAGAATGAGAGGTGATCTTATTGAAAAATATAAAATTCTTAGAGGGCTTGACTGGGTAGATGCTGAGAGGCTGTCTCCCCTGGCTGGAGAGTTTAGAACCAGGGGGCATAGTCTCAAGATAAGAGGTCAGCCATTTAGGACCGAGATGAGGAGAAACTTCTTCACTCAGGTGGTTGTGAATCTTTGGAATAAGGGCTGTGGATGCTCAGTTGTTGAGTATATTCAAGATTGAGATCGACAGATTTTTGGACATTAAGGGAATCAAGGGATATGGGGATAGGGTGAGAAAGTGGACTTGAGGTAGAAGATCAGCCATGATCCTATTGAAAGGTGCAGCAGGCTCGAGGGGCTGTATGGCCTACTCCTGCTCCTACTTCTTATGTTCTTATGAACGCCATGGTAAGGACTCCATGACAGAAGGGTGGGAAGAAAAAGATTTCCCTGCCTGAAACTGCTGGAAGGCAGTTTTGCACAATCCCTTCTCAGCAGCACAGCTGTGAAAGGATTTTTCTAATCATTTCAGCCAAAGCTGATGTTTCGGACAAAGTTTGTAGACAGTCAAAATCTGTGAGCTCAAACACCTCCTGGTTTGAGTCATGCAGGTAACGTCTCCCTCTTCTCTAAAAGTTTAACTTAAGTCAGGTGTAATTAGGTGAAAATGGTGGAATTTCAGCGACTGCAACTTTGGCCCTTATTATCCTGTCATTTGAAGACATGCAACACTTTGCGGTCGGGTGCATCTCTTGAATGTATTATTAGAACCTAGCATGTATTATTAGAACAGGCATAAGTGACTCATGGCCCAAATTCCAGTTCCTGCAGAATTTAGCATACATTATAAAAGGGGTGTAATGGGCATATCTGATTTATGCCCCAAATTATAGCAGCCTACATCAGAATAAACTCACTTTTGTTCCCAAAAAATCATAGACTTTTGGTCCCCATGGAGGTAATTTTAATTACCCCAGGATGGGCGGGACAGTGGCGGGAGAGGGGTTAAGTTGTTAGAAATGGGAAACCCGACCCCAACCCACCGCGAACGCACCTACTTCCGGTTTAACCGTGATGGGTTGGGGAACGACTGAGTAACATGCTCTGGACAGGTGGGTCAATAATTATAATATGTTAATGAGGCTCTGTGCCTCAGATTTTTCAGCGATTTGAATTTAACGCCTCCAGCACAGGCTTTCCAAGCTCCTGCAGCTAAAGGAGGGCAAAAACTGTTGGATCAAGTAGGTAAGTGCTTTTCCAGCACTGCTTGTGGGCTCGGAGAAGCAGGAGTGCTTCCCACCGGCCCCCCAAGCAAACCTGCCGCGGCCTTCAGAAACCACCCCCCCCAGCGTGATCTTCAGATCCACCATGATTGGCCGATCCCACCTGCGATCGGAACTCTTCCCCCCGTGATCCGATCTCTTCCCCCCGCGATCTGAACTCTTCTCCCTGCGACCCTATCTCTCACCCCCCCACGATCCGATCTCTTCCGCCCCTGCGATCCGATCTCTTCCCCCCCGCGATCCGATCTCCTCCTCCCCACGATCAGATCTCTTCCCCCCCACGATCCGATCTCTTCCCCCCCACAATCCGATCTCTTCCCCCCCACGATCCGATCTCTTCCCCCCCACGATCCGATCTCTTCCCCCCCACGATCCGATCTCCTCCGCCCCTGCGATCCGATCTCTTCCCCCCCGCGATCCGATCTCCTCCTCCCCACGATCCGATCTCTTCCCCCCCACGATCCGATCTCTTCCCCCCCACGATCCGATCTCTTCCCCCCCACGATCCGATCTCTTCCCCCCCACGATCCGATCTCTTCCCCCCCACGATCCGATCTCTCCTCCCCGCGATCCGATCTCTTCCCCGCCACGATCCGATCTCTCCTCCCCGTGATCCGATCTCTCCTCCCCGCGATCCGATCTCTCCTCCCCGCGATCCGATCTCTCCCCCCACGATCCGATCTCTTCCTCCCCGTGATCCGATCTCTTCCCCCCCACGATCCGATCTCTTCCCCCCCACGATCCGATCTCTCCTCCCCTCGATCCAATCTCTTCCTCCCCCACGATCCGATCTCTTCCCCCCCCGTGATCCGATCTCTCCCCCCTCGATCCGATCTCTTCCTCCCCGTGATCCGATCTCTCCCCCCGCGATCCGATCTCTTCCTCCCCGCGATCCGATCTCTTCCTCCCCTCGATCCGATCTCTTCCTCCCCTCGATCCGATCTCTCCCCCCGCGATCCGATCTCTTCCTCCCCTCGATCCGATCTCTTCCTCCCCTCGATCCGATCTCTCCCCCCGTGATCCGATCTCTTCCTCCCCTCGATCCGATCTCTCCCCCCGCGATCCGATCTCTTCCTCCCCGTGATCCGATCTCTTCCTCCCCTCGATCAGATCTCTCCTCCCCCCGTGATCCGATCTCTTCCCCCCCGTGATCCGATCTCTTCCTCCCCTCGATCCGATCTCTCCCCCCGCGATCCGACCTCTTCCCCCCCCCTCGATCCGATCTCTTCCCCCCCGCAATCCGATCTCACCCGCCGTGATCCGATCTCTTCCTCCCCCGTGATCCGATCTCTCCCCCCGCGATCCGATCTCTCCTCCCCTCGATCTGATCTCTTCCTCCCACGCGATCCGATCTCTTCCTCCCCGCGATCCGATCTCTTCCTCCCACGCGATCCGATCTCTTCCTCCCCGCGATCCGATCTCTCCCCCCTCGATCCGATCTCTTCCTCCCACGCGATCCGATCTCTTCACCCCCCGCGATCCGATCTCTTCCCTCCCGTGATCCGATCTCTTCTCCCGTGATCCAATCACTTCCTCCCGTGATCCGATCTCTTCCCCCCCCGCGATCCGATCTCTTCCCCCCCTGCGATCCGATCTCTTCCCTCCCGTGATCCGATCTCTTCTCCCGCGATACAATCACTTCCTCCCCGTGATCCGATCTCTTCCCCCCGCGATCCGATCTCTTCACCCCCCGCGATCCGATCTCTTCCCCCCCCGCGATCCGATCTCGTCCCCCCCCGCGATCCGATCTCTTCCCCCCCTGCGATCCGAACTCTTCCCCCCCCGCGAGCCGATCTCTCCTCCCCGCGATACGATCTCTTCTCCCGTGATCCAATCACTTCCTCCCCGTGATCCAATCACTTCCTCCCGTGATCCGATCTCTTCCCCCCCTGCGATCCGATCTCTTCCCCCCCGTGATCCGATCTCTCCTCCCGCGAGCCGATCTCTCCTCCCGTGATCCGATCTCTTCCCCCCCTGCGATCCGATCTCTTCCCCCGCTGCGATCCGATCTCTTCTCCCCCGTGATCCGATCTCTCCTCCCGCGAGCCGATCTCTCCTCCCGCGATCCGATCTCTTCCTCCCCCGCGATCCGATCTCTCCTCCCGTGACCCGACCTCTTCCCCCCCCTCGCAATCCGATCTCTTCCACCCCGTGATCCGATCTCTTCCTCCCCTCGATCCGATCTCTCCCCCCCGCGATCCGATCTCTTCCTCCCCGTGATCCGATCTCTTCCTCCCCTCGATCAGATCTCTCCTCCCCCCGTGATCCGATCTCTTCCCCCCCGTGATCCGATCTCTTCCTCCCCTCGATCCGATCTCTCCCCCCGCGATCCGACCTCTTCCCCCCCCCCACGATCCGATCTCTTCCTCCCCTCGATCCGATCTCTTCCCCCCCGCGATCCGATCTCTTCCTCCCCTCGATCCGATCTCTCCCCCCGCGATCCGACCTCTTCCCCCCCCCCACGATCCGATCTCTTCCTCCCCTCGATCCGATCTCTTCCTCCCCTCGATCCGATCTCTTCCCCCCCGCGATCCGATCTCTTCCTCCCCCGTGATCCGATCTCTTCCCCCCCGTGATCCGATCTCTCCTCCCCTCGATCTGATCTCTTCCTCCCACGCGATCCGATCTCTTCCTCCCCGCGATCCGATCTCTCCCCCCTCGATCCGATCTCTTCCTCCCACACGATCCGATCTCTTCACCCCCCGCGATCCGATCTCTTCCCTCCCGTGATCCGATCTCTTCTCCCGTGATCCAATCACTTCCTCCCGTGATCCGATCTCTTCCCCCCCCGCGATCCGATCTCTTCCCCCACTGCGATCCGATCTCTTCCCTCCCGTGATCCGATCTCTTCCCCCACCGTGATCCGATCTCTTCCCTCCCGTGATCCGATCTCTTCTCCCGTGATCCAATCACTTCCTCCCGTGATCCGATCTCTTCCCCCCCCCGCGATCCGATCTCTTCCCCCCCTGCGATCCGATCTCTTCCCTCCCGTGATCCGATCTCTTCTCCCGCGATACAATCACTTCCTCCCCGTGATCCGATCTCTTCACCCCCTGCGATCCGATCTCTTCCCCCCCCGCGATCCGATCTCTTCCCTCCCGTGATCCGATCTCTTCCCCCCCCGCGATCCGATCTCTTCCCTCCCGTGATCCGATCTCTTCCCTCCCGTGATCCGATCTCTTCCCCCCCCGCGATCCGATCTCTTCCCCCCCCGCGATCCGATCTCTTCCCTCTCGTGATCCGATCTCTTCTCCCGCGATACAATCACTTCCTCCCCGTGATCCGATCTCTTCCCCCCCTGCGATCCGATCTCTTCACCCCCCGCGATCCGATCTCTTCCCCCCCCGCGATCCGATCTCGTCCCCCCCCGCGATCCGATCTCTTCCCCCCCTGCGATCCGAACTCTTCCCCCCCCGCGAGCCGATCTCTCCTCCCCGCGATCCGATCTCTTCTCCCGTGATCCAATCACTTCCTCCCCGTGATCCAATCACTTCCTCCCGTGATCCGATCTCTTCCCCCCCTGCGATCCGATCTCTTCCCCCCCGTGATCCGATCTCTCCTCCCGCGAGCCGATCTCTCCTCCCGCGATCCGATCTCTTCCTCCCCCGCGATCCGATCTCTCCTCCCGTGACCCGACCTCTTCCCCCCCCTCGCAATCCGATCTCTTCCACCCCGTGATCCGATCTCTCCTCCCGCGAGCCGATCTCTCCTCCCGCGATCCGATCTCTTCCTCCCCCGCGATCCGATCTCTCCTCCCGTGATCCGACCTCTTCCCCCACCCCGTGATCCGATCTCTTCCTCCCTCGTGATCCGATCTCTTCCTCCCCCGCGATCCGATTTCTCCTCCCGTGATCCGACCTCTTCCCCCACCCCGTGATCCGATCTCTTCCTCCCCCGTGATCCGATCTCTTCCTCCCCCGCGATTCGATCTCTCCTCCCGTGATCCGATCTCTTCCCCCACCATGATCCGATCTCTTCCTCCCCCGTGATCCGATCTCTTCCTCCCCCGTGATCCGATCTCGTCCTCCCCCGCGATCCGATCTCTTCCCCCCCCGTGATCCGATCTCTTCCCCCCGCGATCCGATCTCTTCCCCGCCGTGATCCGATCTCTTCCCCCCGCGATCCGATCTCTTCCTCCCCTGCGATCCGATCTCTTCCTCCCCTGCGATCCGACCTCTTCCCCCCCCGCGCTCCGATCTCTTCCTCCCCTGCGATCCGATCTCTTCCTCCCCTGCGATCCGACCTCTTCCCCCCCCGCGATCCGATCTCTTCCCCCCCCGTGATCCGATCCCTCCTCCCGTGACCCGACCTCTTCCCCCCCGCGCTCCGATCTCTTCCTCCCGTGATCCGATCTCTTCCTCCCCCGTGATCCGACCTCTTCCCCCCCCGTGATCCGATCTCTTCCCCCCCCGTGATCCGATCTCTTCCCCCCCCGTGATCCGATCTCTTCCCCCCCCTTGATCCAATCTCTTCCTCCCCGTGAACCAATCTCTTCCTCCCCCACGATCCGATCTCTTCCCCCCCCGTGATCCGATCTCTTCCCCCCCCGTGATCCGATCTCTCCTCCCCTCGATCCAATCTCTTCCTCCCCGTGAACCGATCTCTTCCTCCCCCACGATCCGATCTCTTCCCCCCCCGTGATCCGATCTCTCCCCCCTCGATCCGATCTCTTCCTCCCCGTGATCCGATCTCTCCCCCCGCGATCCGATCTCTTCCTCCCCGCGATCCGATCTCTTCCTCCCCTCGATCCGATCTCTTCCTCCCCTCGATCCGATCTCTCCCCCCGCGATCCGATCTCTTCCTCCCCTCGATCCGATCTCTTCCTCCCCTCGATTCGATCTCTTCCTCCTCGTGATCCGATCTCTTCCTCCCCTCGATCCGATCTCTCCCCCCGTGATCCGATCTCTTCCTCCCCTCGATTCGATCTCTTCTCCCGCGATACAATCACTTCCTCCCCGTGATCCGATCTCTTCCCCCCCCGCGATCCGATCTCGTCCCCCCCCGCGATCCGATCTCTTCCCCCCCTGCGATCCGAACTCTTCCCCCCCCGCGAGCCGATCTCTCCTCCCCGCGATCCGATCTCTTCTCCCGTGATCCAATCACTTCCTCCCCGTGATCCAATCACTTCCTCCCGTGATCCGATCTCTTCCCCCCCTGCGATCCGATCTCTTCCCCCCCGTGATCCGATCTCTCCTCCCGCGAGCCGATCTCTCCTCCCGTGATCCGATCTCTTCCCCCCCTGCGATCCGATCTCTTCCCCCGCTGCGATCCGATCTCTTCCCCACCGTGATCCGATCTCTCCTCCCGCGAGCCGATCTCTCCTCCCGCGATCCGATCTCTTCCTCCCCCGCGATCCGATCTCTCCTCCCGTGACCCGACCTCTTCCCCCCCCTCGCAATCCGATCTCTTCCACCCCGTGATCCGATCTCTCCTCCCGCGATCCGATCTCTCCTCCCGTGACCCGACCTCTTCCCCCCCCTCGCAATCCGATCTCTTCCACCCCGTGATCCGATCTCTCCTCCCGCGAGCCGATCTCTCCTCCCGCGATCCGATCTCTTCCTCCCCCGCGATCCGATCTCTCCTCCCGTGATCCGACCTCTTCCCCCACCCCGTGATCCGATCTCTTCCTCCCCCGTGATCCGATCTCTTCCTCCCCCGCGATCCGATTTCTCCTCCCGTGATCCGACCTCTTCCCCCACCCCGTGATCCGATCTCTTCCTCCCCCGTGATCCGATCTCTTCCTCCCCCGCGATTCGATCTCTCCTCCCGTGATCCGATCTCTTCCCCCACCATGATCCGATCTCTTCCTCCCCCGTGATCCGATCTCGTCCTCCCCCGCGATCCGATCTCTTCCCCCCCCGTGATCCGATCTCTTCCCCCCGCGATCCGATCTCTTCCCCCCCGTGATCCGATCTCTTCCCCCCGCGATCCGATCTCTTCCTCCCCTGCGATCCGATCTCTTCCTCCCCTGCGATCCGACCTCTTCCCCCCCCGCGCTCCGATCTCTTCCTCCCGTGATCCGATCTCTTCCTCCCCCGTGATCCGACCTCTTCCCCCCCCGTGATCCGATCTCTTCCCCCCCCCGTGATCCGATCTCTTCCCCCCCCTTGATCCAATCTCTTCCTCCCCGTGAACCAATCTCTTCCTCCCCCACGATCCGATCTCTTCCCCCCCCTTGATCCAATCTCTTCCTCCCCGTGAACCATTCTCTCCTCCCCTGCGATCCGATCTCTCCCCCCTCGATCCGATCTCTTCCCCCCCCGTGATCCGATCTCTTCCCCCCCCGTGATCCGATCTCTTCCTCCCCCACGATCCGATCTCTTCCTCCCCGTGATCCGATCTCTTCCTCCCCGTGAACCGATCTCTTCCTCCCCCACGATCCGATCTCTTCCTCCCCGTGATCCGATCTCTTCCTCCCCTCGATCCGATCTCTCCCCCCGTGATCCGATCTCTTCCTCCCCTCGATCCGATCTCTCCCCCCGCGATCCGATCTCTTCCCCCCCGTGATCCGATCTCTTCCTCCCCTCGATCCGATCTCTCCCCCCGTGATCCGATCTCTTCCTCCCCTCGATCCGATCTCTTCCCCCCCGTGATCCGATCTCTTCCTCCCCTCGATCCGATCTCTCCCCCCCGTGATCCGATCTCTTCCTCCCCTCGATCCGATCTCTTCCTCCCCTCGATCAGATCTCTCCTCCCCCCGTGATCCGATCTCTCCCCCCTCGATCCGATCTCTCCCCCCTCGATCCAATCTCTTCCTCCCCCACGATCCGATCTCTTCCTCCCCGCGATCCGATCTCTCCCCCCTCGATCCGATCTCTTCCTCCCACGCGATCCGATCTCTTCCCCCCCCGTGATCCGATCTCTCCTCCCCGTGATCCGATCTCTTCCCCCCCCGTGATCCGATCTCTTCCTCCCCTCGATCCGATCTCTTCCCCCCCCCGTGATCCGATCTCTCCTCCCCTCGATCCGATCTCTTCCCCCCCCGCAATCCTATCTCTTCCTCCCCCGCGACCCGATCTCTCCTCCCCCCGCAATCCTATCTCTTCCTCCCCCACGATCCGATCTCTTCCTCCCCTCGATCCGATCTCTCCCCCCGCGATCCGATCTCTCCCCCGCGATCCGATCTCTCCCCCCGCGATCCGATCTCTTCCTCCCCGTGATCCGATCTCTCCCCCCGTGATCCGATCTCTTCCCCCCCGTGATCCGATCTCTTCCTCCCCCGCGATCCGATCTCTTCCTCCCCCACGATCCGATCTCTTCCTCCCCGTGATCCGATCTCTCCCCCCGCGATCCGATCTCTTCCTCCCCGCGATCCGATCTCTTCCTCCCCCACGATCCGATCTCTTCCTCCCCTCGATCCGATCTCTCCCCCCGCGATCCGATCTCTTCCTCCCCCACGATCCGATCTCTTCCCCCCCGTGATCCGATCTCTTCCCCCACCGTGATCCGATCTCTTCCTCCCCTGCGATCCGATCTCTCCTCCCCGCGATCCGATCTCTTCCCCCCCGCGATCCGATCTCTTCCCCCCCCGCGATCCGATCTCTCCTCCCCGCGATCCGATCTCTCCCCCCGCGATCCGATCTCTCCTCCCCGCGATCCGATCTCTCCCCCCCGCGATCCGATCTCTCCTCCCCGCGATCAAAACTCTCCCCCCGCAATCTGATCTCTCCTCCCCGCGATCCGATCTCTCCCCCCCGCGATCCGATCTCTCCCCCCCGCGATCCGATCTCTCCCCCCCGCGATCCGATCTCTCCACCCCGCGATCCGATCTCTCCCCCCCGCGATCCGATCTCTCCTCCCCCCGATCAAAACTCTCCCCCCGCAATCTGATCTCTCCTCCCCGCGATCCGATCTCTCCCCCCCGCGATCCAATCTCTTCATCCCCGCGATCCGATCTCTCCCCCCGCGATCCGATCTCTCCCCCCGCGATCCGATCTCTCCCCCGTGATCCGATCTCTCCCCCGTGATCCGATCTCTCCCCCCGCGATCCGATCTCTCCCCCGCGATCCGATCTCTCCTCCCCGCGATCCGATCTCTCCCCCCGCGATCCGATCTCTCCCCCGTGATCCGATCTCTCCTCCCGTGATCCAATCTAACCCCCCCACGATCTGAGCTCTCCCCCCGCGATCCGATCTCCTCCCCCCCGCGATCCGATCTCTTCCTCCCGTGATCCGATCTCTCCCCCCCCCCGCGATCCAATCTCTTCCCTCACCGTGATCCGATCTCTCCCCCCGCGATCCGATCTCTTCCTCCCCGCGATCAAAACTCTATCCCCGCAATCCGATCTCTCCCCCCCGTGATCCGATCTCTCCCCCCGCGATCCGATCTCTCCCCCCGCGATCCGATCTCTCCCCCCGCGATCCGATCTCTCCTCCCCGCGATCCGATCTCTTCCCCTTGATCCGATCTCTCCCCCCGCGATCCGATCTCTCCCCCGTGATCCAACCTCTTCCTCCCCGCGATCCGATCTCTCCTCCCCGCGATCAAAACTCTCCCCCCGTGATCCGATCACTCCTCCCGTGATACAATCTCTCCTACCCGCAATCCGATCTCTCCCCCCGTGATCCGATCACTCCTCCCGTGATACAATCTCTCCCCCCGCGATCCGATCTCTTCCTCCCCGCGATCCGATCTCTCCCCCCGCGATCCGATCTCTTCCTCCCGGCGATCCGATCTCTCCCCCCGCGTTCCGATCTCTCCCCCGTGATCCGATCTCTCCTCCCCGTGATCCGAACTCTCCCCCCCGCAATCCGAACTGCCCACATCGTGATCCGATCTCTCCTCCCGTGATCCAATCTAACCCCCCCACGATCTGAACTCTCCCCCCGCGATCCGATATCCTCCCCCCCGCGATCCGATCTCCTCCCCCCCGTGATCCGATCTCTCCCCCCCCCCCCGCGATCCAATCTCTTCCCTCACCGTGATCCGATCTCTTCCCCCCCTGTGATCCGATCTCTTCCCCCCCGTGATCCGATCTCTCCCCCCCCCCGCGATCCAATCTCTTCCCTCACCGTGATCCGATCTCTTCCCCCCCGTGATCTGATCTCTTCCCCCCCCGTGATCCGATCTCTTCCCCCCCTGTGATCCGATCTCTTCCCCCCCGTGATCTGATCTCTTCCCCCCCCGTGATCCGATCTCTTCCCCCCCTGTGATCCGATCTCTTCCCCCCCGTGATCTGATCTCTTCCCCCCCGCGATCCAATCTCTTCCTCCCCTGCGATCCGATATCTTCCTCCCCGTGATCCGATCTCTTCCTCCCCGTGATCCGATCTCCTCCCTCCCGCGATCCGATCTCTTCCTCCCCGCGATCCGATCTCTTCCTCCCCGCGATCCGATCTCTCCCCCCGCGATCCGATCTCTCCTCCCGCGATCCGATCTCTCCCCCGTGATCCAATCTCTTCCCCCCCCGCGATCCGATCTCCTCACCCCCCGTGATCCAATCTCTTCCTCCCCTGCGATCCGATCTCTTCCTCCCCGTGATCCGATCTCTCGTCCCCGCGATCCGATCTCTCCTCCCTGCGATCAAAACTCCCCCCCCGTGATCCGATCTCTACCCCCGCAATCCGATCTCTCCTCCCCGCGATCCGATCTCTCCCCCCGCAATCCGATCTCTCCCCCCGCGTTCCGATCTCTTCCTCGCGCGATCCGATCTCTCCTCCCCGCGATCCGATCTCTCCCCCCGCGATCCGATCTCTCCTTCCCGCGATCAAAGCTCTCCCCCCGCGATCCGATCTCTCCTCCCCGCGATCCGATCTCTCCCCCCGCGATCCGATCTCTCCCCCCGCAATCCGATCTCTCCCCCCGCGATCCGATCTCTCCCCCCGCAATCCGATCTCTCCCCCCGCGATCCGATCGCTTCCTCCCCGCGATCCGATCTCTCCCCCCGCGATCCGATCTCTTCCTCCCCGTGATCCGATCTCTCCTCCCGTGATCCAATCTAACCCCCCCACGATCTGAGCTCTCCCCCCGCGATCCGATCTCCTCCCCCCCGCGATCCGATCTCCTCCCCCCCGCGATCCGATCTCTTCCTCCCCGCGATCCGATCTCTCCTCCCCGTGATCCGATCTCTCCTCCCGTGATCCAATCTAACTCCCCCACGATCTGAGCTCTCCCCCCGTGATCCGATCTCTCCCCCCGCCGTGATCCGATCTCTTCCCCCCCTGTGATCCGATCTCTTCCCCCCCGTGATCTGATCTCTTCCCCCCCCCGTGATCCGATCTCTTCCCCCCCGCAATCCGATCTCTCCCCCCGCGATCCGATCTCTTCCCCCCCGTGATCCGATCTCTCCCCCCGCGATCCGATCTCTCCTCCCCGCGATCCGATCTCTCCTCCCCGCGATCCGATCTCTCCCCCCGCGATCCGATCTCTCCTCCCCGCGATCCGATCTCTCCCCCCCGCGATCCGATCTCTCCTCCCCGCGATCCGATCTCTCCTCCCCGCGATCAAAACTCTCCCCCCGCAATCCGATCTCTCCCCCCGTGATCCGATCTCTCCCCCCGCGATCCGATCTCTCCTCCCCGCGATCCGATCTCTCCCCCCCGCGATCCGATCTCTCCTCCCCGCGATCCGATCTCTCCTCCCCGCGATCAAAACTCTCCCCCCGCAATCCGATCTCTCCCCCCGTGATCCGATCTCTCCCCCCGCGATCCGATCTCTCCTCCCCGCGATCCGATCTCTCCTCCCCGCGATCCGATCTCTCCTCCCCGCGATCAAAACTCTCCCCCCGCAATCTGATCTCTCCCCCCGCAATCCGATCTCTCCCCCCCGTGATCCGATCTCTCCTCCCCGCGATCCGATCTCTCCTCCCCGCGATCAAAACTCTCCCCCCGCAATCTGATCTCTCCCCCCGCAATCCGATCTCTCCCCCCCGTGATCCGATCTCTCCTCCCGTGATCCAATCTCTTCTCCCGTGATACTATCTCTCCTCCCGCAATCCGATCTCTCCCCCCGCGATCCGATCTCTTCCTCCCCGCGATCCGATCTCTTCCTCCCCGCGATCCGATCTCTCCTCCCCGTGATCCGATCTCTCCTCCCGTGATCCGATCTGTCCCCCCGCGATCCGATCTCTTCCTCCCCGCGATCCGATCTCTCCTCCCCGCGATCCGATCTCTCCTCCCCGTGATCCGATCTCTCCTCCCGTGATCCGATCTCTCCCCCCGCGATCCGATCTCTTCCTCCCCGCGATCCGATCTCTCCTCCCCGCGATCCGATCTCTCCTCCCCGTGATCCGATCTCTCCTCCCGCAATCCGATCTCTCCCCCCGCGATCCGATCTCTTCCTCCCCGCGATCCGATCTCTTCCTCCCCGCGATCCGATCTCTCCCCCCGCGATCCGATCTCTTCCTCCCCGCGATCCGATCTCTCCTCCCCGCGATCCGATCTCTCCTCCCCGTGATCCGATCTCTCCTCCCGTGATCCAATCTAACCCCCCCACGATCTGAGCTCTCCCCCCACGATCCGATCTTCTCCCCCCCGCGATCCGATCTCTTCCCCCCCGCGATCCGATCTCTCCTCCCCGCGATCCGATCTCTCCTCCCCGTGATCCGATCTCTCCTCCCGTGATCCAATCTAACCCCCCCACGATCTGAGCTCTCCCCCCGCGATCCGATCTCCTCCCCCCCGCGATCCGATCTCTTCCTCCCGTGATCCGATCTCTCCCCCCACCGCGATCCAATCTCTTCCCCCACCGTGAACCGATCTCTTCCCCCCCTGTGATCCGATCTCTTCCCCCCCGTGATCTGATCTCTTCCCCCCCCCGTGATCCGATCTCTTCCCCCCCGCAATCCGATCTCTCCCCCCGCGATCCGATCTCTTCCTCCCCGCGATCCGTTCTCTCCCCCCGCGATCCAATCTCTCACCCCCCCGCGATCCAATCTCTTCCCCCACCGTGATCCGATCTCTTCCCCCCCTGTGATCCGATCTCTTCCCCCCCGTGATCCGATCTCTCCTCCCGTGATCCAATCTCTTCCCTCACCGTGATCCGATCTCTCCCCCCGCGATACGATCTCCTCCCCCCCGCGATCCGATCTCCTCCCCCCCGTGATCCGATCTCTCCCCCCACCGCGATCCAATCTCTTCCTTCACCGTGATCCGATCTCTTCCCCCCTTGTGATCCGATATCTTCCCCCCCGTGATCTGATCTCTTCCCCCCCGTGATCCGATCTCTTCCTCCCCTGCGATCCGATCTCTTCCTCCCCTGCGATCCGATCTCTTCCTCCCCTGCGATCCGATCTCTTCCTCCCCTGCGATCCGATCTCTTCCTCCCCCTGATCCGATCTCTCCTCCCGTGATCCAATCTAACCCCCCCATGATCTGAGCTCTCCCCCCCGCGATCCGATCTCTTCCCCCCCCGCGATCCGATCTCCTCCCCCCCGCGATCCGATCTCTTCCTTCCCGTGATCCGATCTCTTCCTCCCCGTGATCCGATCTCTTCCCCCCCCTCGATCCGATCTCTTCTCCCGTGATCCAATCACTTCCTCCCGTGATCCGATCTCTTCCCCCCCCGCGATCCGATCTCTTCACCCCCCGTGATACGATCTCTTCCCCCCCGTGATCCGATCTCTCCTCCTGCGATCCGATCTCTCCTCCCGTGATCCGATCTCTTCCCCCCCGTGATCCGAACTCTTCCTCCCCCGCGATCCAATCTCTCCTCCCGTGATCCGACCTCGTCCCCCCCCCCCCGCGATCCGATCTCTCCTCCCCGCGATCCGATCTCTCCTCCCCGCGATCTGATCTCTCCTCCCTGCGATCAAAACTCCCCCCCCCGTGATCCGATCTCTCCTCCCCCGCGATACAATCTCTCCTACCCGCAATCCGATCTCTCCCCCCGCGATCCGATCTCTTCCTCCCCGCGATCCGATCTCTCCTCTCCGCAATCAAAACTCTCCCCCGGCAATCCGATCTCTCCCCCCCGTGATCCGATCTCTTCCCCCACCGTGATCCGATCTCTTCCCCCCCGCGATCTGATCTCTTCCCCCCGCGATCCGATCTCTTCCTCCCCCGCGATCCGATCTCTTCCTCCACCGCGATCCGATCTCTTCCTCCCCCGCGATCCGATCTCTTCCCCCCGCGATCCGATCTCTTCCTCCCCCGCGATCCGATCTCTTCCTCCCCCGCGATCCGATCTCTTCCTCCCCCGTGATCCGATCTCTTCCTCCCCGCGATCCGATCTCTTCCTCCCCTCGATCCGATCTCTCCCCCCGCGATCCGATCTCTCCTCCCCGCGATCCAATCTCTCCTCCCTGCGATCAAAACTCTCCCCCCGTGATCCGATCTCTCCTCCCGTGATACAATCTCTCCTACCCGCAATCCGATCTCTCCCCCCCGCGATCCGATCTCTTCCTCCCCGCGATCCGAACTGTCCACCCCGTGATCCGATCTCTCCCCCGTGATCCGATCTCTCCCCCCCGCAATCCGAACTGTCCACCCCGTGATCCGATCTCTCCCCCCCCCCGCGATCCAATCTCTTCCCCCACCGTGATCCGATCTCTTCCCCCCCTGTGATTCGATCTCTTGCCCCCCGTGATCTGATCTCTTCCCCCCCCGTGATCCGATCTCTTCCCCCACTGTGATCCGATCTCTTCCCCCCCTGTGATCCGATCTCTTCCCCCCCTGTGATCTGATCTCTTCCCCCACCGTGATTCGATCTCTTGCCCCCCGTGATCTGATCTCTTCCCTCCCCGTGATCCGATCTCTTCCCCCACTGTGATCCGATCTCTTCCCCCCCTGTGATCCGATCTCTTCCCCCCCTGTGATCTGATCTCTTCCTCCCCCTTGATCCGATCTCTTCCTCCCCGCGATCCGATCTCTTCCTCCCCTCGATCCGATCTCTCCCCCCGCGATCCGATCTCTCCCCCCGCGATCCGATCTCTCCTCCCCGTGATCCGATCTCTCCTCCCCGTGATCCGATCTCTCCTCCCCGCGATCCGATCTCTCCTCCCCGCGATCAAAACTCTCCCCCCGCGATCTGACCTCTCCTCCCCGCGATCCGATCTCTCCTCCCCGCGATCAAAACTCTCCCCCCGCAATCTGATCTCTCCCCCCGCAATCCGATCTCTCCCCCCGTGATCCAATCTCTCCTCCCGTGATCCAATCTCTCCTCCCGTGATACAATCTCTCCTCCCGCAATCCGATCTCTCCCCCCGCGATCCGATCTCTTCCTCCCCGCGATCCGATCTCTCCCCCCGCGATCCGATCTCTTCCTCCCCGCGATCCGATCTCTCCCCCCGCGATCCGATTTCTTCCTCCCCGCGATCCGATCTCTCCCCCCGCGATCCAATCTCTTCCCCCCCGTGATCCGATCTCTCCCCCGTGATCCGATCTCTCCTCCCCGCGATCCGATCTCTCCCCCGTGATCCGATCTCTCCTCCCCGCGATCCGATCTCTCCTCCCCGCGATCCGATCTCTCCCCCCTCGATCCGATCTCTCCTCCCCGCGATCCGATCTCTCCCCCGTGATCCGATCTCTCCTCCCCGCGATCCGATCTCTCCTCCCCGCGATCCGATCTCTCCCCCCTCGATCCGATCTCTCCTCCCCGCGATCCGATCTCTCCCCCCCGTGATCCGATCTCTCCCCCCTCGATCCGATCTCTCCTCCCCGCGATCCGATCTCTCCCCCCTCGATCCGATCTCTCCTCCCCGCGATCCGATCTCTCCTCCCCGCGATCCGATCTCTCCCAACCGCGATCCGATCTCTTCCTCCCCGCGATCCGATCTCTCCTCCCCGCGATCCGATCTCTCCTCCCCGTGATCCGATCTCTCTTCCCGTGATCCAATCTAACCCCCCCACGATCTGAGCTCTCCCCCCGCGATCCGATCTCCTCCCCCCCGCGATCCGATCTCTCCCCACCCCGCGATTCAATCTCTTCCCCCACCGTGATCCGATCTCTTCCCCCACTGTGATCCGATCTCTTCCCCCCCGTGATCTGATCTCTTCCCCCCGCCGTGATCCGATCTCTTCCTCCCCGCGATCCGATCTCTTCCCCCCCGCGATCCGATCTCTTCCTCCCCGCGATCCGATCTCTCCTCCCCGCAATCAAAACTCTACCCCCGCAATCCGATCTCTCCCCCCCGTGATCCGATCTCTCCCCCCCGTGATCCGATCTCTCACCCCGTGATCCGATCTCTCACCCCGTGATCCGATCTCTCCTCCCCGTGATCCGAACTCTCCCCCCCCGCAATCCGAACTGCCCACATCGTGATCCGATCTCTCCTCCCGTGATCCAATCTAACCCCCCCACGATCTGAACTCTCCCCCCGCGATACGATCTCCTCCCCCCCGCGATCCGATCTCCTCCCCCCCGTGATCCGATCTCTCCCCCCACTGCGATCCAATCTCTTCCTTCACCGTGATCCGATCTCTTCCCCCCTTGTGATCCGATATCTTCCCCCCCGTGATCCGATCTCTTCCCCCCTTGTGATCCGATCTCTTCCCCCCCGCGATCCCATCTCTTCCTCCCCTGCGATCCGATCTCTTCCTCCCCGTGATCCGATCTCTTCCTCCCCGTGATCCGATCTCTTCCTCCCCTGCGATCCGATCTCTTCCTCCCCGTGATCCGATCTCTTCCTCCCCTGCGATCCGATCTCTTCCTCCCCGTGATCCGATCTCTTCCTCCCCGTGATCCGACCTCGTCCCCCCCCCCCCCGTGATCCGATCTCTTCCTCCCCGTGATCCGATCTCTTCCTCCCCGTGATCCGATCTCTTCCTCCCCGTGATCCGATCTCTTCCCCCCCCCGTGATACAATCTCTCCTACCCGCAATCCGATCTCTTCCTCCCCGCGATCCGATCTCTCCCCCCGCAATCCGAACTGTCCACCCCGTGATCCGATCTCCTCCCCCCCGTGATCCGATCTCTTCACCCCCCGCGATCCGATCTCTTCCTCCCCGTGATCCGATCTCTTCCTCCCCGTGATCTGATCTCTACCCCCACCGTGATCCGATCTCTTCCCCCCCTCGATCCGATCTCTTCTCCCGTGATCCAATCACTTCCTCCCGTGATCCGATCTCTTCCCCCCCCAGCGATCCGATCTCTTCACCCCCCGTGATACGATCTCTTCCCCCCCGTGATCCGATCTCTCCTCCTGCGATCCGATTTCTCCTCCCGTGATCCGATCTCTTCCTCCCCTGCGATCCGATCTCTTCCTCCCCTGCGATCTGATCTCTTCCCCCCCCGTGATCCGATCTCTTCCTCCCCCGCGATCCGATCTCTCCTCCCGTGATCCGACCTCGTCCCCCCCCCCCGCGATCCGATCTCTCCTCCCCGCGATCCGATCTCTCCTCCCCGCGATCTGATCTCTCCTCCCTGCGATCAAAACTCCCCCCCCCGTGATCTGATCTCTCCTCCCCCGCGATACAATCTCTCCTACCCGCAATCCGATCTCTCCCCCCGCGATCCGATCTCTTCCTCCCCGCGATCCGATCTCTCCCCCCGCGATCCGATCTCTCCTCCCCGCGATCCGATCTCTCCTCCCCACGATCCGATCTCTCCTCCCCGCGATCAAAACTCTCACCCCGCAATCCGATCTCTCCCCCCCGCGATCCGATCTCTCCCCCCCGTGATCCGATCTCTCCCCCCGCGATCCGATCTCTCCCCCCCGCGATCCGATCTCTCCCCCCGCGATCCGATCTCTCCTCCCCGCGATCCGATCTCTCCTCCCCACGATCCGATCTCTCCTCCCTGCGATCAAAACTCTCCCCCCGTGATCCGATCTCTCCCCCCGCGATCCAATCTCTCCTCCCCGCAATCCGATCTCTCCCCCCCGCGATCCGATCTCTTCCTCCCCGCGATCCGAACTGTCCACCCCGTGATCCGATCTCTCCCCCCCCCGCGATCCAATCTCTTCCCCCACCGTGATCCGATCTCTTCCCCCCCTGTGATCCGATCTCTTGCCCCCCGTGATCTGATCTCTTCCCCCACCGTGATCCGATCTCTTCCCCCCCTGTGATCCGATCTCTTGCCCCCCGTGATCCGATCTCTTCCCCCCCTGTGATCCGATCTCTTCCCCCCCTGTGATCCGATCTCTTCCCCCCCTGTGATCCGATCTCTTCCCCCACCGTGATCCGATCTCTTCCCCCCCGCGATCCAATCTCTTCCTCCCCGTGAACCGATCTCTTCCTCCCCGCGATCCGATCTCTCCCCCCGCGATCCGATCTCTCCTCCCCGTGATCCGATCTCTTCCTCCCCGTGATCTGATCTCTTCCCCCACCGTGATCCGATCTCTTCCCCCCCTCGATCCGATCTCTTCTCCCGTGATCCAATCACTTCCTCCCGTGATCCGATCTCTTCCCCCCCCCGCGATCCGATCTCTTCACCCCCCGTGATACGATCTCTTCCCCCCCGTGATCCGATCTCTCCTCCTGCGATCCGATCTCTCCTCCCGTGATCCGATCTCTTCCTCCCCTGCGATCCGATCTCTTCCTCCCCTGCGATCTGATCTCTTCCCCCCCCGTGATCCGATCTCTTCCTCCCCCGCGATCCGATCTCTCCTCCCGTGATCCGACCTCGTCCACCCCCCCGCGATCCGATCTCTCATCCCCGCGATCTGATCTCTCCTCCCTGCGATCAAAACTCCCCCCCCCGTGATCCGATCTCTCCTCCCCCGCGATACAATCTCTCCTAGCCGCAATCCGATCTCTCCCCCCGCGATCCGATCTCTTCCTCCCCGCGATCCGATCTCTCCTCCCCGCGATCAAAACTCTCCCCCCGCAATCCGATCTCTCCCCCCCGTGATCCGATCTCTTCCCCCACCGTGATCCGATCTCTTCCCCCCCGCGATCAAAACTCTACCCCCGCAATCCGATCTTTCCCCCCCGCGATCCGATCTCTCCCCCCGCGATCCGATCTCTCCCCCCGCGATCCAATCTCTCCCCCCGCGATCCGATCTCTCCTCCCCGCGATCCGATCTCTCCCCCCGTGATCCGATCTCTCCTCCCCGCGATCCGATCTCTCCTCCCTGCGATCAAAACTCTCCCCCCGTGATCCGATCTCTCCTCCCGTGATACAATCTCTCCTACCCGCAATCCGATCTCTCCTACCCGCAATCCGATCTCTCCCACCCGCGATCCGATCTCTTCCTCCCCGCGATCCGAACTGTCCACCCCATGATCCGATCTCTCCCCCGTGATCCGATCTCTCCCCCCCGCAATCCGAACTGTCCACCCCGTGATCCGATCTCTCCCCCCCGCAATCCGAACTGTCCACCCCGTGATCCGATCTCTCCCCCCCCCGCGATCCAATCTCTTCCCCCACCATGATCTGATCTCTTCCCCCCCCGTGATCCGATCTCTTCCCCCCCTGTGATCCGATCTCTTGCCCCCCGTGATCTGATCTCTTCCCCCCCCGTGATCCGATCTCTTCCCCCCCTGTGATCCGATCTCTTCCCCCCCCGTGATCCGATCTCTTCCCCCCCTGTGATCCGATCTCTTCCCCCCCTGTGATCCGATCTCTTCCCCCCCTGTGATCCGATCTCTTCCCCCCCTGTGATCCGATCTCTTCCCCCCCCGTGATCCGATCTCTTCCCCCCCGCAATCCGATCTCTTCCTCCCCCGCGATCCAATCTCTTCCTCCCCCGCGATCCGATCTCTTCCCCCCGCGATCCGATCTCTTCCTCCCCCGCGATCCGATCTCTTCCTCCCCCGTGATCCGATCTCTTCCTCCCCCGTGATCCGATCTCTTCCTCCCCGCGATCCGATCTCTTCCTCCCCTCGATCCGATCTCTCCCCCCCCGATCCGATCTCTCGTCCCCGCGATCAAAACTCTACCCCCGCAATCCGATCTTTCCCCCCCGCGATCCGATCTCTCCCCCCCGTGATCCGATCTCTCACCCCGTGATCCGATCTCTCCCCCCGCGATCCGATCTCTCCTCCCTGCGATCAAAACTCTCCCCCCGTGATCCGATCTCTCCTCCCGTGATACAATCTCTCCTCCCGTGATCCGATCTCTCCTACCCGCAATCTGATCTCTCCTCCCCGCGATCCGATCTCTTCCTCCCCGTGATCTGATCTCTTCCCCCACCGTGATCCGATCTCTTCCCCCCCTCGATCCGATCTCTTCTCCCGTGATCCAATCACTTCCTCCCGTGATCCGATCTCTTCCCCCCCCCGCGATCCGATCTCTTCACCCCCCGTGATACGATCTCTTCCCCCCCGTGATCCGATCTCTCCTCCTGCGATCCGATCTCTCCTCCCGTGATCCGATCTCTTCCTCCCCTGCGATCCGATCTCTTCCCCCCCAGTGATCCGATCTCTTCCTCCCCCGCGATCCGATCTCTCCTCCCGTGATCCGACCTCGTCCCCCCCCCCCCCCGCGATCCGATCTCTCCCCCCCGCAATCCGAACTGTCCACCCCGTGATCCGATCTCTCCCCCCACGGCGATCCAATCTCTTCCCCCACCGTGATCCGATCTCTTCCCCCACTGTGATCCGATCTCTTGCCCCCCGTGATCTGATCTCTTCCCCCCCCGTGATCCGATCTCTTCCCCCCCCGTGATCCGATCTCTTCCCCCCCCGTGATCCGATCTCTTCCCCCCCTGTGATCCGATCTCTTCCCCCCCTGTGATCCGATCTCTTCCCCCCCTGTGATCTGATCTCTTCCCCCACCGTGATCCGATCTCTCCCCCCGCAATCTGATCTCTCCTCCCCGCGATCCGATCTCTCCTCCCTGCGATCAAAACTCTCCCCCCGCAATCCGATCTCTCCCCCCGCGATCTGATCTCTTCCTCCCCGCGATCCGATCTCTCCTCCCCGCGATCAAAACTCTCCCCCCGCAATCTGATCTCTCCCCCCATGATCCGATCTCTCCCCCCGCGATCCGATCTCTTCCTCCCCGTGATCCGAACTCTCCCCCCCGCAATCCGAACTGTCCACCCCGTGATCTGATCTCTCCTCCCGTGATCCAATCTAACCCCCCCACGATCTGAGCTCTCCCCCCGCGATCCGATCTCCTCCCCCCCGCGATCCGATCTCTCCCCCACCTGCGATCCAATCTCTTCCCCCACCGTGATCCGATCTCTCCTCCTGCGATCCGATCTCTTCGCCCCCGTGATCCGATCTCTCCCCCTGCGATCCGATCTTTCCCCCCCCCCGTGATCCGATCTCTTCCTCCCCCGCGATCCGATCTCTCCTCCCGTGATCCGACCTCGTCCCCACCCCCGCGATCCGATCTCTCCTCCCCGCGATCCGATCTCTCCTCCCTTCGATCAAAACTCCCCCCCCGTGATCCGATCTCTCCTCCCGTGATACAATCTCTCCTACCCGCAATCCGATCTCCCCCCGCGATCCGATCTCTTCCTCCCCGCGATCCGATCTCTCCCCCCGCGATCCGATCTCTTCCCCCCCGTGATCCGATCTCTCCCCCGTGATCCGATCTCTCCCCCCGCGATCCGATCTCTCCCCCCGCGATCCGATCTCTTCCCCCCCGTGATCCGATCTCTCCCCCGTGATCCGATCTCTCCACCCCGTGATCCGATCTCTCCCCCCCGCGATCCGATCTCTTCCTCCCCGCGATCCGATCTATTCCTCCCCGCGATCCGATCTCTTCCCCCACCGTGATCCGATCTCTCCTCCCCTCGATCCGATCTCTTCCCCCACCGTTATCCGATCTCTCCTCCCCGCGATCCGATCTCTTCCCCCCCCCGCGATCCGATCTCTTCCTCCCCCGCGATCCGATCTCTTCCTCCCCTCGATCCGATCTCTCCCCCCGCGATCCGATCTCTTCCTCCCCCACGATCCGATCTCTTCCCCACCGTGATCCGATCTCTTCCTCCCCTCGATCCGATCTCTCCCCCCGCGATCCGATCTCTTCCTCCCCTCGATCCGATCTCTCCCCCCGCGATCCGATCTCTTCCTCCCCGTGATCCGATCTCTCCTCCCCCGTGATCCGATCTCTTCCTCCCCTCGATCCGATCTCTCCCCCCGCGATCCGATCTCTTCCTCCCCGTGATCCGATCTCTCCCCCCGCGATCCGATCTCTTCCTCCCCGTGATCCGATATCTCCCCCCGCGATCCGATCTCTTCCTCCCCGCGATCCGATCTCTCCCCCCGCGATCCGATCTCTTCCCTCCCCCACGATCCGATCTCTTCCTCCCCCGTGATCCGATCTCTCCCCCCGCGATCCGATCTCTTCCTCCCCCGCGATCCGATCTCTCCCCCCGCGATCCGATCTCTCCCCCCGCGATCCGATCTCTTCCTCCCCTCGATCCGATCTCTCCCCCCGCGATCCGATCTCTTCCTCCCCGTGATCCGATCTCTCCTCCCCCGTGATCCGATCTCTTCCTCCCCGCGACCCGATCTCTTCCTCCCCTCGATCCGATCTCTCCCCCCGCGATCCGATCTCTTCCCCCCCGTGATCCGATCTCTTCCTCCCCTCGATCCGATCTCTCCCCCCGCGATCCGATCTCTTCCTCCCCTCGATCCGATCTCTCCCCCCGCGATCCGATCTCTCCTCCCCACGATCCGATCTCTTCCTCCCCTCGATCCGATCTCTCCCCCCGCGATCCGATCTCTTCCTCCCCTCGATCCGATCTCTCCCCCCGTGATCCGATCTCTCCTCCCCCCGCGATCCGATCTCTTCCTCCCCCGCGATCCGATCTCTTCCTCCCCCACGATCCGATCTCTTCCTCCCTTCGATCCGATCTCTCCCCCCGCGATCCGATCTCTTCCTCCCCTCGATCCGATCTCTCCCCCCGCGATCCGATCTCTCCTCCCCCCGCGATCCGATCTCTCCTCCCCGCGATCCGATCTCTCCCCCCGCGATCCGATCTCTCCTCCCCGCGATCCGATCTCTCCTCCCCCGCGATCCGATCTCATCCTCCCCGCAATCCGATCTCTCCTCCCCCACGATCCGATCTCTTCCTCCCTTCGATCCGATCTCTCCCCCCGCGATCCGATCTCTTCCTCCCCTCGATCCGATCTCTCCCCCCGCGATCCGATCTCTCCTCCCCCCGCAATCCGATCTCTCCTCCCCCGTGATCTGATCTCTTCTTCCCCTCGATCCGATCTCTCCCCCCGCGATCCGATCTCTTCCTCCCCCACGATCCGATCTCTTCCTCCCCTCGATCCGATCTCACCCCCCGTGATCCGATCTCTCCTCCCCGTGATCCGATCTCTTCCCCCACCGTGATCCGATCTCTTCCCCCACCGTGATCCGATCTCTTCCCCCACCGTGATCCGATCTCTCCTCCCCGTGATCCGATCTCTTCCCCCACCGTGATCCGATCTCTCCTCCCCGTGATCCGATCTCTTCCCCCACCGTGATCCGATCTCTCCTCCCCATGATCTGATCTCTTCCCCCGCCGTGATCCGATCTCTCCTCTCCGCGATCCAATCTCTCCCCCCGCATTCTCTCCCCCCGTGATCGGATCTCTCCCTCCATGCGATCTCTCCCTCCCTCCTCTCCAGTCCCCGGCTACTTCCTTCTGCAGCAGGCTTTCACACCAGGCAGCGGCCAGCCTCTCAATCCGGATGGCTACCGGATGGGAAATGGAGCAAAAAATTTCTAATGATGTCCTGCCGTTAAATTCAACAGTACCTCGCCCTTCCTGGCATTTCCGGGTTTTCCAGCCACTGATCGGCACCCCTGTTCGCTTCCCACCGCCCCATAAATATTGGGACCAAGGTGTCTAAAGTCAAAATGCAGCTGGTTAAGGTGTGTTGCAGACATGCCATTCTATTGCATTTGTGCCAGGAATTTCCTCGGGGTTTACTAAAGTTTTTCCTTATCAGCGCCGATGACTTCCTCATGTATGAAACAGTATTCACCTCCTCTGCCAGGCAGCCTAGTCAGCAGCCTTCTGAGCCAAAGCAAACATCTATTGCTACGCCTCCCTCAAAAATCCCCCCAGGGCTCTCTCGATAAAGGAGGCGGTCCCCTCTGCTTTCAGAACCCGTTCACTACCTTCAGTCATCTGTTCCAATGCAGTTCTTGCAGTTTCTCCAGCAACAAGCTCTACAACTCCCAAATTTGTGAGTGTCCCTTTAAGGCCCAGCGGCAGCTCTTTAAATCTGCTGCTGCCCCAGGTATTATGAGCCCACAGCCCGCACACTCCCAGTGCACGGCCCAATCTTTGCTGTTAACACTGAATAATGATTAAAATGAGTGGGCTACCGAAAGTCCGAGATGCACTCACACTTCAGGGGTCACGCATCTATGCCTCAAGTGGAAAATCGTTTTATAAATTCAACTGAAGTCTGTAGATTTTAGAAATGAATAAAAACAAATATAACGAGCTTAATTATCACTGAAGCCCTACACCCGCAGGAAGATACACACGCCAACATGCACAATAATTAATGGGAGAGGTTGCAATTTTGTCACACTGTAATAGGAGACGTGAGTAATTTGGAAAGTATTTACAAATTAGTTTCCATGTTGGGTTTCTTTGGTTGTATTTCTTTCCTTTTTGTTCCAATTTTCTCCTCTGGCTGATATTTCCCTCTTGTGCCTTAGGTACATTTAGGCCCCTTAAAGCTCCCCTAATATCCCCAGCTAACTTTCCATAGACCAGGAATGGAACTGGGGATCTTTTTGGTTCATATGACTCAGCTATTCTCTACCACAAGGCTTTTTTTCTGTTTAACTTTTCTATCAATATCCCAGAGCTCTGTCTGTATCCCGGAGCACTGACTGTATCCCGGAGCACTGACTCAATCCTATAGTTCTGACTGTATCCTAGAGCTCTGACTGTATCCTGGAGCTCTGTCTGTATCCTACAGCGCACATGAGATCAACTTTAGTGCTCTCTGCACAAGCTTCATCTTCCTGCTGTGCAAAGCTCTGCTCTACGCAGGGTGTTCACTTTAACTGGAACTTTGACTGTATCGCAGAGCTCTGACTGTATCTCAGTTGCTGAACACATCACAGAGCCCTGACTGTACCTTGGACCTCTGACTGTATCCTGGAGCCCAGATGTATCCCAGGGCTCTGACTGTATCTCAGAGACCCAATTGTATCTTGGAGCTCTGATCTTATCCCATTCAGATCTGCTTGGGTCTTGGTAATTATTATTTTCTTGGTTCATTAAAATCCATATAAAATACCTCTAGTGTGCCAGAATCACCAAGAAGTGCTATAATTTTGGCCCCTCTCTGTAGATTAGACCTTACAGGGGTAATTTTGTCTGTAGTTGGATCATTCGATTAGTTTTCCCATTGTTTAGAATAGCTCTGCTGTGTTTTTTAGCTTCAAAATTATTATTTCTCCCCAATCTAACAATTGATTTTCACCCATTTTATCTGTGTGTGGCTAAAATGCTACTTAGGTGCTCCAGCTGCATTATAAGTTCAGATTAACATTAACCTAACTCGTCCAACGGGAAACTGAAGGGGTCGGAACAGCCACAATTTCACTTTTCACCTTCACCCTGCCAGATTTTACTTTCCATTAATTTCAATGGGTAAAGTGGGCGGCCGATTAGATCATGTCGGGAAACTGCCCCATAGGTTTTAACACATTGCATTGCACACAATTTTGACTCTTCACTAAGAATGATTGTATAACATGGCTCTGTAAGTAATCTGTTAAAGGATTGGTCCCTGGCACAAAGAGACTAGAGGGTGTTTTGTTGCAAAGTATAAAGATTGTATTAAGAAGTTACAATATAAGTAGTAAGGATGGTAACATACAAGAGTACAATTAAAACATACTAAATAAGACGTTAAGATACAACCTGGTAAAGCTAACATCGACAAGGTTCCGAGGCGATCACTCTCGAAGGTCCTTGTGGTAACACTTGAGTGGTCCAGCCTCGCTCCGAGAATATTCTAACATGTACACTTTAAGTCTCAATTTACATACGTTATAACCACCCATTAGTTCCTACAGGACCTTGAGCCTCCCTCCTCTGTTTTTGGGCTCACGCATCAATCATTCTTTCTGTCACATTCCACAAGGAGGCAGAAACAGGTAACTATGGTTTCCCATGCCACGATCCTATAAACATTGAGATAATAATGGAGATATGGGGCATGATTTTTACTTGGAGCTGGGAAAAAAGCAGATGGGCAGGTTTTCGCGTGGGAAACCCGGAAGTGATGTCAGCATGTCGGAATCTGTGATAACAACTCAATTGAAGGCAATTAATTTTGCTTCCGGGTTCCGCATTTCCAAGCTGAACAGCGGGCGTACTGCACACCCGCATAATGCGATCTGAAGTGCACTATTTAAAGGGCCAATATAAAAATGGATTTTGGAGGAGAAAGGAGGAAATAATGATATGGAATCCAAGAGAACAAAGGCATCACCCAGGTTCTCGGATGCTTCATCTGAAGTACTGCTGTGTGCAGTGAGAACCAGGGGGAAGGTAATTTACCCAAGTGATGGGAGGAAGAAACCTGGAGGTGGCAGAAAGCGTGAGCAGCAGGAGAACTGTGCCCAGGTCTTGGCAGCAGTGCAGGAACCAGTTTAATGAACTAACCAGGTCAGGAAAAGTGAGTACAGTTTCTGATTCACCCACATCCTGTGGTATACAACACCTCCTCTCTCACTCTGTCTTGGCAAGACTACTCCATCACATCACTCCTCACACCCACTTAAGTTTCAGCAGAAGCCATCCTTCACTTTTTGTGCACTTCCTCACCTCTCCATTTATGCACCCACCACTGCCACTCACCCCAATCCTGATGCAATGTGATGCATCTGTCTGATAGTCACCCTCACCCTCATCCAATGCACTGCATCCATCGGATGAATACGTGACCTTCAGTTGCTCACAGGTCTGTTCTTTCACCTCTTGTAGGAGAAGAGAGTGTAAAATGCGAGGGAGAGGACTGGAGATGGCCCTCCACTAATAGTGCAGCTCACTGATGTAGAGGAGGAAGCGATGGAGATAATTGGGACATCTGCACCATCACAGGACATACAGCCATGCACCAGCCCAGATACTCACACTTTGGTGGGTCCTGTTAGCCAGTTGATTGGGTTGTCACCTGGTGATTTACAACTCACAAGTGAGCACAAGTACACAGTGGTGGCAGGGGCAACTGTGGAGAGTCCATGTCGGAGGGCGTACTCCTCTCCAAGCTCTGCTCAGCTGGATGCAAACGCTAAACCCCGGGGACCATAGTTGAGAATGAGAATGATTGAGGTACAGCTGAACCTTTGCGAGGTGCTGGAGAATGTGCCATGCACACACTCCACAATAGCGGAGAGAATGGAGGAGTCCTACTTCAACATTAGTGGATTGATGTCACAGGAATTGTGAGAATATCTGCAATAGAGAACGTGGCCTCCTCCATAGGGCTTCAAGCACGGCTCTCAAATGAGTCTACGCAGGCCATGACCACGGCCGTGCAAACTTTGGAAGCTAGCATGTCTTCTGCTTTAAACAGGATGACAGATACCTTTATCCATGGCCTTAGAATGCAGCACATATGTTCACCGAGCTGTTGTTCAGCAGAGCAGTGGGAGTGATGTGGTGCTGGCCCAGGAGAGGGATGATGGCGAAAGGAGACATCGAAATGGGAACTCCACTCAAAGTGCTCCCGTGTCTCACACGTTGCCCCCCCCCCCCTCAACCAGTACCCAAAATGCTGCCTCCTCTACCGATGGCCGTGTCTGCCCCTGCACAGGTGCAGGTGGAGCATTGTTTGGCAGGGCCCTCACGTGCTCACAAACCCAGAGGTCGCAGGCCTAAAGCATCTTAGCAGTCAGGGCAGGGATCTGAGCAGCCTGTCTCTATCTCTGCTGAAGCCACAGTGGATGCAACATGTAGAAGCGGTAGGAAGTGTAAGTTCAAGAATTGCAGTTCTCCAAGGGTCTGCACAAGGGTGTTGAAGAAATGTTATGTTGTTAAGTTTCCTTTTTTTTATATTGGCACATTAAATGTATTGATTAGCACTACTTCCACGTCTTGGCCATTATTACATTCTGAGTGTTAAGACACCTTTTCATTTGCTTCATGATGAACGCCAATGCATGACGGTACCCATTGGGTGGGTGTAAAAAGGTTTTCGCATGGTTGAAGGACTTTTTTTTGCAAAGTGGGGGGGGTGGGGGGAGAGGGATGGTGGTGGTGGTTACGCCTGAGTATTTCAATGTATGTCTTCTGCCACTGTTAATAAAAGAACCTGTGAGAGATGAGGGCATCCCAGGCAGCGATGTGCACGGCTGGTCTGGCGAGGGGTGCACCAGTGAAGGGATTCGCAAAATTTCACATGTTCCCCCCACCCCGAAGATTTATTGGAGTTATTAAAGAAACCCTGGTGTGACTGTTTTAAAAAAATCCAAGGTCTCTCAAAATGGCTGCAGTCAGACACATGGCCGAGGACCGGCAGATTTGAAATTGCATTCTCAACAACTTGGCAGGTTTCGTGTCTCAGACAGGTTTCTTTAAACAATGCAGCTGCATTCTAGCCCTGAGGCAAGCTATCAACATGGCCGGCCAACACATCAAAATTCGAGCAGGAAGTGATCGCAGGACAAAAGGTGAACCATCAAGGTACATTCGGAACAATGGTAAAGCAGTTAGCATACAGATCGATACAGGAAACGGCCATAATGTAAATGGGCCAGAGATGGGGTCCTTTGTCTTACGTTTCGTGCTTAAATCAAACAATGAATCAAGCTGATAAGGTATGAAAAAAACCTGTTACCAAGAGGGTATAACTGAAGCTGCCCAGTATATTTCTGGCGAGTAGCTGGCTCTCTCTCTTCGCCTCTTGGCCCTGTCCTGTCTGTCTGCTAGCACCTAAGAAGGAAGGCCATTCAGTAAACCTCGCAACCACATGTCGACGGCAACAGCAGGCACAGGGGCCAGGCCTTTTCATCTGTTTTCACCGGTGAGCATTAATTTTCTGGCCGCCACAAGACAACCTAGCATAAGTGTAAGGTTGGGGGTTAAGGGATATTGCTAAACTTGTGATTTTAGAATTTTCCCTCGATGTGTCCGTTTCTTTCAACCCGATAAGTGTAAGACTGTATTACATCCATAGCGATTTCTTTATCTTCTGTAATATACTGTTTACCTTGTAGTTTTAGTTTTCTTATTAATAAACATTGGTTTTCCTTGTACCAATCCACTGGTCTGTTTGTCTGTCTTTGTTACCACTCGATAAGTCCTCAGCTCAGAATCAGGAAGGGGTAAGCGATTCGCAACCGCACTGCGGGCAGGGCAGCTCAGGAAAACATAACTGGCTGACCTATTATAAGCCCGAGAAACAGTAAAAAAAGAAACCCCTTACACCAGGGTGCACCACCATCATATTCTTCTGTAAGGATTCACACAACACCAGGTTATAGTCCAACAGCTTTATTTGAAATCACAAGTTTTCGTCACCTGACGAAGGAGCAAAGCTCCGAAAGCTTGTGATTTCAAATAAAGCTGTTGGACTATAACCTGGTGTTGTGCGACTCCTTACATTTGTCCACCCCAGTCCATCACCGGCATCTCCACATCATCATATTCTTCCTCCTCCTCATCCTCTTCTTCTTCTTCAATGTTGTCACCAACAGAGGATGATTGGCGGGCGCCTTCGTCCTCCTCCATCTGTAAACCTCTGTGCTGCGCTATGTGGTACAGGACACAGCACACCACAGTTATTCTGGAGACCCTTGCTGGTGAATTCTGAAGGACACCTCCAGACTTGTCCAGGCACCTGAAGCACATCTTCAAACACTGTCTCTATTGACACGACTGTGTCTGCCAATGAATTGGAGGCGGAGCGAGATTTACGGCAGGATTTACAGTAGACAGAGTCTATCTCACAGCAAACCGAGTCTATTTACTCAGCAAACAGCAAACTGAGTCTATTTAAACAGAATAGCAAGTGGTCCATTTACTCAGCGAACAGAGTCTATTTAAACAGTCTCTACAAACTACAGCAAACAGAACTCATGACCAAAAGTTTCCCAATAAAAGCAGGATTATTTCTCCAGCAAAATGCAGTGGATGGAGGATAGTTACATAATACAAATTATGTGTGTAAAATCAATCCCAATCACTTACAGCAATGAGGTCTCCAGGCGTGATTGACGGGGGAAATATCCAATCTTCTCCATTCTGGCCAAGACTTGTGGTGTCACTATATGCAGCCCATCTTCAACATGACGATGGTGTGCTCAATGACACACCTGGTGGTTATGTGGCTCTGGTTGTGTCGCTCTTGTGCCTCATTGGTGCTGTTCCTCACAGGTGTCATGAGCCAAGTTTGCAGGGGATATCCCTTGTGTCCAATGAGCCAGCCCTTACAGCTGTCTCCTGTCTGGAAGAGGTCTGGAATGTTGGACTGGTGCAAAATGAAAGCATCATGACAGCTGCCAGGGAATCTGGTGCACATCTTCATAAATCTCTTTCTGTGGTCACTCACCAGATGTGCATTGATAGAGTGATAGCCCTTTCGGTTTATGAAGACTCCTGGCTCAAGTGGTGGTCCTCAGATTGCCACGTGTGTGCAATCGATTGCGACCTGCAACCGCGGGAAGCCAGCCAGAAAGGTGAAACCCACTACCCGCTCATTCTGGCTTTTGTCATCGTGGGGGAAGTTCACATAATCGGACGCCCTGGCAAATAACCCATCCATCACCTGCCTTATTATCTTATGTGCAGATGACTGACACACCCTGAAGATGTCACTGGTGGTGCCCCGGAAGGACTCAGAAGCAAAGAAATCAAGGGCAGTGGTGACTTTTACTGTGACGGGCAATGCATGGCCACGAGGTCCAGTCGGGAGCAGCTCTTCCTGAAGGAGGCTGCAGATGACTGCAACCACCTGCTGATTCAATCTGAGTCTGCGCAGACACTGCTTCTCAGAGAGATCCAGGAAGCTCAGTCTCTGCCTGTATACCCTCTCACATGAGTAGTGCCTCCTGCGACCTCGACCCCTCTGTTCCTCCCCTCTCTGCTGTTCTCCAGATCCTTGTTGCTCACTTCTCTATTGCGCATCTGCAGATCCCAACACAGCATGATGTGGCTGCCGTAGATGGTCATTTTCCTCCTCCACAGATGTCCTCTGGAATACATCCATTGCGCCTCCTCCCACCCCCCAATTCTGATCTTGTCAGTTTGAGAGGCTCCAAAGTTTTGTTAAAGATGCCTCAACATAAGAACTCTCAGTCTCAACACAAGAACTTTCAGCCAAACATTTACCTGAGAGACCAGCTGCAATACCTGAGCTTTTATTAAGATGTGTCAATCACAGGTTTAAAAGCCCAAATCAACTATGGCCGAATCTCGCCTCCGTTTCACCGGCGAGATTCAGAACGCCTGCGAAACCTGTGTAGGAGAAGTTAAATCTGATTCTGTTTAAGAATCAATTAAAAAATACCTACCTGAACCACCTCAACAATCTTAATTAATGCGCTAAGTACCCGTATGCCAGCAGTAATTGGGGACGTGGCTTCTGGGTTTCGGCTGCACACGTGCATTCAAGCACGCCCAAATTAAACCTGAAAGTGGGCACGTTGGAGCCGGGTTGTGGTAGTGCTACAAAAACCAATGAATTTCACTACCTACTCACCCCAAACCCACCCGTTCCTGGAGGTCAAAATTAACCCCCCTGGTGTCTCATGATGTGGTATTCAACAAGGGTGCACTAACTACACAAGGTTTAAACAATCTTAACAGAAGGTTTGTTGATGTAACTAGTAGAATAGATAAGGAGGAACCAGTGGATGTGGTGTATTTGGATTTTCAGAAGGCTTTCGATAACGTCCCACACAGGAGGTTGGTGAACAAAGTTAGAGCATGTGGAATTGAGGGTAATATACTGGCATGGATTGAGAATTGGTTAACAGACAGAAAACAGAGAGTAGGAATAACCGAGTCTTTTTCAGGTTGGCAGACTGACTAGTGGGGTACCACAGGGATCGGTGCTTGGGCCCCAGCTATTCACAATCTATATCAATGATTTGGATGAGGAGACCAAATTTCCAAGTTTGCTGACGACACAAAACTAGGTGGGAATGTGAGATGTGAGGAGGATGCAAAAAGGCTTCAAGGGGATATAGACGGCTAAGTGAGTGGGCAAGACCGTGCAAATGGAATATAATGTGGAAAAATGTGAAGTTATCCACTTTGGTAGGAAAAACAGAAATGCAGAGTACTTTTTAAATGGTGACAGATTGGGAAATGTTGACGTTTAAAGGAACCTGAATGTCCTTGTACATGAGTCACTGAATGTCCTTGTACATTCAGCCACTGATCTTCGGGTAAGCGTTCTCCAAGGCGGCCTTCGAGACACACGACAATGCAACATCGTCGAGCAGAAATTGATAGCCAAGTTCCGCACCCATGAGGACGGCCTCAACCGGGATCTTGGGTTCATGTCACGCTACACGTTACCCCAACAGCAGGGAAAAAAAAGTTATCTGTTTTTAATACAACTGGAAATTCTCTCTCTCTCTCTCTCTCTGCCTTTCGGGTCTCTTTCTCTCTGTCTGTATAATTTGACACATTGTGTATTCAGTATACTGGGACCTACTGTTTTCCGTGGCTAACCTGTCTGAACACCAACGACACCTTTGATTGGTGTGATGGTGTCCCAGCCTAATATAAGATATGCGATTTGAGAGCCTCTCATTCACTACTCACCTGACGAAGGAGATAATCTCCGAAAGCTTGTGATTTTAAAATAAAATTGTTGGACTATAACCTGGTGTTGTAAGATTCCTTACATGAGTCACTGAAAGCTAACATGCAGGTGCAGCAAGCAATTAGGAAGGCAAATAGTATGTTGGCCTTTATTACAAGAGGATTTGAGTACAGGAGTAAAGATGCTTTACAATAATTATATATAGGGTGTTGGTGCGACCGCACCTGGAGTATTGTGTACAATTTTGGTCTCCTTACCTAAGAATGGATGTACTTGCCATAGAGGGAGTGCAACGAAGGTTCACCAGACTGATTCCTGGGATGGCAGGATTGTCGTATGAGGAGAGATTGAGTAGACTAGGCCTATATTCTCTAGAGTTTAGAAGAATGAGAGGTGATCTTAATGAAACATACAAAATTCTTACAGGGCTCGACAGGGTAGATGCAGGGAGGATGTTTCTCCTGGCTGGTGAATCTAGAACCAGGGGTCACAGTTTCAAAATAAATGGTAGGCCATTTAGGACTAAGATGAGGAGAAATTTCTCCAGTCAGATGGTGGTGAATCTTTGGAATTCTCTACCCCAGAGGGTTGTGAAAGCTCAGTCATTGAGTACATTATAAACAGAGATCGCTAAATTACTAGAAATTAAAGGCAGCAAGTGATATGGGGATGGTGCAGGAAAATGGCGTTGAGGTAGAAGATCAGCCATGATCTTGTTGAACGGCGGAGCAGGCTCGAGGGTCCGGATGGCCTACTTCTGCTCCTATTTCTTATGTTCTTATGTTATTCTGCTCTTAACAATCTTTAACAGAAAACCTGTAAATGCAGTTTCTTAACAGGGTTAACAATATTCAGCAGAAAGCCTATCAAATGCTTTTCTTACATATCCCATCTGTTAAGCCGACAGGGTGAATCCCTGTTAGACTCACATTTCCACCCCAACCTTGGTTCACTGCTTGGTAGTGCAATACATCCAATTGTATATTAAGCTTTTTATACATTGAGAATAGCAATTACAATTAGAACAAACAGGATAAGGATTAAAACCTGTGAGAGGATTCTAGCCCAGAGATGTTGTCCTACGTTATACACTGTTTCTCACCAGTTATGCTCCCCTAGCTGACCTATATCCCTTTCAATGGTCGCATTTCATAGTTGTAGCTTAATTTGGTGATACTCTGATGTGACCGTCCAGTCAAGTATAGTTTTAAGACTCAGTGACGGTGGTGGGATCGGATGTCCAAATTGTATAACCGCCTTCTGGGCTTCCTCCCTCCAACCGATTTCCACCTGGATCTCCATAGTATTATGAACGATCATTGGGATCAGGACCGAGCTTGCAATGACCGTAAGCAAAGTCCGATGCTGTTACACAGTAACGACCTCTTCCCATGTATCTGTATCTTGCTCGTCCCGATTTCCATCTTTGAACACTAACAGTACAATTAGGGAATCGCTCATCCAGGGTGAAACCACAAGCCCGTACTGTTGTGGGGTGACATCACACCAATGCATCCACATGCCCTAGATCAAAGTACAGCAAGATAAAGAATTCTTTATACCCCTCTGCTCATGCAAGCTCTCTCTTATCTGGATTTGTTATTCACATTACTTGACCCCTTATCAGAACTGCTCAGGGTCTGTGCATACACAACCTCCCTTTACCTTGACATGCCTAAGGTCTACATAATCTCAACACATTCTCCTTTGTGTTGTCTGAAAAATGCTTGAAACCTGCAATGTCAGCAGTTTGCAGCACATAGAAACATAGAAAATAGGAGCAAGGGTAGGCCATTCGGCCCTTCAGGCCTGCTCCGCCAATCAAAATGATCATGGTTGATCGTCTAACTCAGTACCCTGTTTCTGCTTTTTTCCCATTTTCCTTGATCCCTTTAGCACCACCTCACTCAGCCTGTCCTTTTGCATTCTGGATAAGTTTTAACTTGGCCATTTCATGATCCTTAGCTCCAATCCTAAGATTCGTAGCAATCTTATGTTTATGAGCGTGTGTTGTTTGTGCATTAAGATGCCTCACCGAAACGTGAGTGGTTTATATAGTTTATAAGTCAAAAATACCTAATCTAAATGTAAGTTTTATATGCCGAAGAAACAAGTTCCTGACCCCTCACCTTTAATCAAAGCAGCCAATTCCAAGTTCTGAGTTTTCTGTGACAGTCTCGTAATTAATAATTTGAACCAACACATTTACCAATTAGAATTATGAGGACAATTAACTGGGCTATGACAAAACTCATGGATATTATTCTAGCCCATGAGTGCTGACCTATGTTGTAAACTGTCTTCCGCCATGCATGATTCCCAAGAGTAGATGTCCCCATTTCAATGTCAGCATTACGTTGTTTCATATACACCCAGTCTTTCAATATTAGGGTTTTTAAACTACAGACATAATCCAAGAAAATAGTTTCCTTTACAACTTCTCAGTATTAATCTCCAATAGAGCCTCATGGCCTTATCTAATGTTCTCATCCTGTTGACATCATGGGCTTGATTTTACCACCCGCTATCGGGTGCGTTCTCGGCGGGGGGGCCCCGAAAATCGGGGAATCCCGGAGTGGGACCGGATCCCGTCTCGAACCCGCCCACTTCCGGGTTCCCCACGGACGCGCCGGCGTGCGCGCGCAGCCCCCGCAGGTGGGAATCCCGCAGGCAATTAAAGCCAGCGGGATGCCACTTGTAAGTATTTATCTTGCTCGTTCAGGTCGTTTACAGGCCTGATTGAGCTGTTTTATTAGGAAGGGTGGGATTTTACCTTGAACTGAGACTGTTTCCCATACTGGGGGAAACACTCTCACTCCAAACGGACGTGTTGCAGCCAGCAGCCTGTGGCAGCTGGCAAGGTGCATTCCACAGGTGGGGGGGGAGACCCTTCACCAACGCAGGAGGACACTCCGTCACATAGGGCAACGCTTGCCCTCCACCACCCCCCTCCAAGCAAGAAGATTCACCAACGTGGAACCGCAACCCCAGAGCGAGGACACACTCACCTACCGTGCAGAACCCCTCAGACCTACACCTGCCAGATGGGGGCCGCCTTGACATCCTCGGAGGACGAACAGCATCACCAGCCCCAGCAGCCTCGCGGTCCACGCCGTCCGCCTCAGAGACGTGGAGCCCCACAACACGATGCTGTGGCACATCCACCTGCACAGCAGGAGGGAGGATAACCGCAGAGAGAGATTCGTCGCAGGAGGCACTACCCTCGGCACAGGGTCTACAGACCGAGGCTCAGCTTCATGGACCTCTCTGAGGAGCAGTGCACACGGAGGCTCAGAGTCACTCGCCAGGTAGTCGCTGACATCTGCAGCCTCCTTAATGACGAGCTGCTACCGGATGGACCAAGCAGCATCTTCTTACCCGTCGCCGTCAAAGTCACCACTGCCCTCAACTTCTTCGCCTCCGGATCCTTCCAGGGTGCCACCGGGGACATCACCGGGGTCTGTCAGTCGTCTGCACACAAGTGCATAAGGCAGGTTGCCGATGGGTTGTTCCACAGGGCCTTGCACTACATCAACTTCGCCATGGATGACCGCAGCCAGATGGAGATGGCGGTTGGATTCCATGCTGTGGCTGGCTTCCCACGGGTGCAGGGTGTAATCGATTGCACCCACATCGCAATACGGGCACCTCCGCATGAGCCAGGACTGTTTATCAACAGGAAAGGGTATCACTCCATGAACGCCCAGCTCATCTGTGACCACCGCCAGAGATTCCTACACGTGTGCGCCAGATACCCTGGCAGCTGCCACGATGCCTTTGTCCTCAGGGAGTCCACCGTCCCGCCCCTCTTCCACGCACCCAACACCGGCAACGGCTGGTTCCTCGGCGACAAGGGATATCCCCTGCACACGTGGCTTATGACACCTCTGAGGAACCCCATCACCGAGCCGCAGCATCGATATAATGACAGCCACATTGCTACCAGGTCTACAATTGAGCAGGCTATAGGGGTGCTCGAGATGCACTTCAGGTGCCTTGATCGTTCCGGGGGAGCGCTCCAATACACGCCACTCAGAGTGGGATGAATTATAGTCATCTGTTGTGCCCTGCATAACATGGCACAACAGAGAGGGGTGCCGCTGGAGGAGGCCCCATGCACATCCGCCACCCACATTGAGGACGACGATGAGGAGGAGGAGGAGGAGCAAGAGGAGGAGGAAGGACCCATGGGCCGAACACCGGCTCACCTGGATGCTCGTCAGGCCAGGGAGGCACTCATATGTCAACGGTTCTCCTAACATCAGACTGTCTGAGGCGTCCAGACCTCATCATGTGCACAGACGAGGGGCCATACCAGCCCCCTCCACAGAAGAGTGGTGCCAGTACTCCTGCACCCACTGTAGTGTGCCCAATGGGCGGGACCAGGTGTTCGTCGTCATGATGAGCCCCACGAAAGGGACCTATTGCACAAGCCACTCAAGAATGGACAAGAGGTGGCAGCAGTGGTGAGAACAATTGTGTTTATTGTGTATGTGCAATAAATGACTATAAATAAAAACATAACAAATTGTCATACACCCTGGTGCATTCCCTTTGTGTTCATAACACCCTAGCCTTACGTTTGCGGGAACCCCTATGTGGTGCTACCCCTGTGGCTCCAGCAGAATTAGTGGCAGGTTGCTCTTGTTCGTGCCCTGACCGGGTAGATGCTTTGGGCCGACGCCCCCTGGGTTTCGGAGCCTGTGAGGGCACCTCCACAGACTGCTCCTCCTGCACCTGTGCAGGGACAGACTCGGCCACCTGGAGAGGAGGCACCATTGCGGGTACTGGTTGAGAGGGGGGCAACGGGTGAGATGTGGGGGCACTTTGAGTAGCGTCCCCACTTCCATGTCCACGTTCACCATCTTCCCTCTCATGGCCTAGGCCCACATCACTCCTTCCACCCTGCTGGACGGCAGTTTGGATGACCTGTGTGAAACCTTGCAAGGCCACCTCCAATGTATCTGTCAGCCTGTTTATGGCGGCAGAATGTTGCTCACCCTGAATCCGAACAGCCGTTGTTAGGGCCTGGATGGACTCAATGTTGAGCTGTGCGTGACGCTCGAGGGAGGCTAGCCTTTCCTCCACCGCAGACGTTCCCGCACCCACCCGCGACACTATCTCGCGGATACCCTCCTGTACTTGTGCCACCATTGCCCTCATGCAGGAGTTGGACTCCTCCATCACCTGCGCGATTGTGGAGAGTGCGCCTGGCACCTCTTCCAGTACCTCGGCAATGTGCTGTTGCCCCTCGACGACTCTCCTTTTGACTGGTGGCCCCCTGGGTTCAGCATCTGGGTCCGGCTGAGCAGAGCCTGGAGAAGAGTGCTCCCACCGACGCGGACCCTCCACGGCTGCCCCTGCCACCAGGGTCTGCTCATGCTCACATGTGCGCGGTGACTCACCATGTGCAATCCCAACCAATTGAGGAGGGGGTCCCACCGAGGTGTGTGTATCTGCGCTGGTGGATGCTTGGCTCATATGTGACGATGGACCCTCAGAGACCGGCATGTCCTCTGAGGAATCACCCTCCACAGACACGGCACTCGCAGACGGCCCTGCAAGAGAACAAAGGGCAATATCAGGCATGAGGACAAATGTTGAGGTGCGGCAGATGCCAAGTGATGCTAAGATCATTGCGATCATTAGTGCTGAGTGTCAGCTTTCCGTTACCGAACGTTTCTGCAGCCCCAGCCTCGCCATCCACCACGGACAGGCAATGCAGCGTGTGGCTGATCTCCAAGGCGTCCAGCTCTGCGTGCGTTAGAACCACCTTGTGTGGCGGGCCCCCTCCGGTGCATGCCCTTTCCCAGGCGTTCTTGCATCTCTTCTCCTGTCAAGGCAAAACACAGATGCGTGATTGAGTGATGATTGCATTGTGAGACGCTTCAAGCATTGGTGTGGGTGGGTTGAGTGTGTGGGAGATGGATGGGAGGATGCGTGTGCCACATGCCCATCCCATTGTATGGGGATTGGGGTGTGTGGTAGTGTTCGAGTGGGGACAGGGACGGTGGGTACGTGCAGGCACGGTGAGGATGATAGTTGAGTGGCTGTGAGGATTGATGCGGGAGCGCTGTGGTGGCAGTGCAGAAGGGGTTGTGAGGTGTTTGAGGTGATGTGGAAGACTGAGTGTGGGAGAATGCGTTAGTGTACTCACTTTGCCGGACCTAGTGAGATCATTGAATCTCTTGTGACACTGGATCCACGTTCTGGTGGTGTTGCCTCCGCGGCCACCTCCGCCCATGCCTTCCTGGTGGCGGAGGCAGGGCACTTCCTCTCATCACTGGGGAACAACGTTTCCCTCCTCCTCCTTACCCCGTCCAGCAGCAGCTGGAGTGCGTGGTCAGAGAATCGTGGGGCAGCCTTACCCCTGGGGTACTCCATGGTGCACTACTTCTTGTTTGCAGCAGGAGGAGCATTTGTGGACTGCCCCTTTAAATAGAGCTCCACCATCACTCAGACGTCACTGCGCATGCGCAGGCCGCCGGCGTGCAGCTGAGCAGCGGAAAACCCGTAACCACAGGTAAATGACCTCAATTATCCTGTGATCACGTGGGGGACGCACTCAATTCACCGGGCGCGTGGGTAACGCGCCCAATAGCCCCCCCGCCGGGAACCCGCAAGCCTGCTAACATCGGGCCCCATATATCTATCTCGAACCATTTGCCCTTCTGGTCTAATTGGTTAATTTGGTTAATATTACACATCATGATACAGACAAAGAAAATCATAATATATTGTAAAGAACGCTACTGTGTACCATATTACAAAGAAATCATGGACTTAAAAGATTCTCCAGCACTCCTTTTACCATTATCCATCTTGTGGATAATTCTTGCCAAGTATTATTTCTCCCTCGCCCTCAGTTGTCCCAATGTCATTGTTCGCTCAAAGGAAACCAACCCTGAATTTTGGAAATCCAAATTCTATGTCCCTCTTTATTTTAATTGGTCGATTTCTCTATGAAGCATGTGTAAGAGCCTTGATTAAAAAGCTTCTCACTCTCCTGAGCCACATTAACCACTTCATGTCGTGCTGTTGTCAAGTAATTCAGTGCATCTTCATCATGCATTTCTGCATGCTAGTTGCCTCACATTTGCACACACCAGTATCCCAAGATCATGCCACACTTGACATCAGATATAAGCCATTCCTGGACATTCAGGTTATCTTAGCAATAAATCAGGGTTGGGGGTGGTGGGTGGGGGGGTGGTGTCTGGAGTTCTTTGCTTATCTCCCCCTGCATGATCCCGATGTCTCGGTTTTGGACGGGCTATCAAATTGTGCAGGCAAGGACACAAACACCCCTAAAAGAAAGCTATCAATTAACTATTCTCACCTACACTTTCCTGACTTTCACTAGAATGTACATCAATACCAGATTGATATCTTTTGGTGAATCATGCCCAGGTGATTTATGTTACTCATGGGTTCATTCACACATCTTTCCCTAACCCCTTTGGTTTAGTTCCTGAAATTCATAATCACCTAGGGCAATGACCTTAGACCCCATTTTGTGGTGTACTTTTTCTGTTTCTATCTCATATCCTCAATCACTTCCTCTCATACAATTTTACACATCTCATTAATTACCATTTCATCTCATTCATGAACTCTGGAGGAACTTTATCATTAACCCTTAAAACATAGACTAAACGTTCCCAAATTGGTCCAAGTTATCAACTCATTTTTGTTTATTTTACTTAACCTCTTGGACTTTATATTTCCCAAAATATCCCGTTATATTGTGCTTGAGTCCATTTTGTCATTTTAAAATTATCCCAATTCTAGAGAGTAGTATTGTTGGACTGACAGGACTTGTTAATGTTCAATTTTATTTCCCCAAAAAACGTTCTTCCTTGATACACAGCATTGGGCAGGAATCACTTAGATTGGATTCTTTTTTAAAAATAAAAAATTAATTATCCCCTTAAACTTCAGGGAAATTTTCCCTTCTCGAGTGCTTGAACCAACTCATATCAATTTATCTTATCAATTTCAATTTCACAGACAAATTAGACCCAGGCTTGGTGGCTTTACAGCAGAGCCAGAAGTGCTTGTAATTACTTTTGGAGGTAACTCCCATATCTCCCCCCTCTTGAGCACTCTGTCTTGGAAGATGAAAAATGACCCTGAATGGGTTAAAGCCGAACCTTTGAGAGGCAAAGTCTTAGTCTAAATCATCACCATGCTGTGACATTTGATATCTGCTGATGTCTGCAGATAAGGTCTTAAACTCTTAACACCATTAGATCTCTTCCTGCACCAACACTTTTCCAGCAAAGGTTGCTCCATAACTTTGTGAAGCCACCTTTATGTCAAAGAACTATTCTCAGTAATCCCGCACCATCAATACTCATGTGGTCCTAAAAACCATTGTCCCCGTTTTAAAAGAATGCAAAAATAGAAAATGCATTGCGGTTCTTCTTGAGAGCCCCAGGGGTTAATTTGTCGATTCATGATTTCCTTCTGTCACCATGGGGAAATAGCCACTCAAATTAAGAAACTTAAAAATGTAATAATGCCTGATATATGTTTACATTCAGCAATGTATATGTTGTTGCTGAGTGAAGATTTAAGCAGAGTTGATCTGGTACGAGAAAAATTAAAAACAGCTGTCTATGGAAGGGGTTAACTTCTTTGCAGTAGAAAAAAAGACTGAGCCAGATATTGTCAGACTCACGCAACTTGCGTCACGCAGCTTTCACATTATTTTCTTTAAAACTTTACTGAATGAAAAAGAAACAAACTCTACTATACTTTAAAAAAAAATCTTTGTACTATTAAAACTCGCACAAAGATTCTAATACAATTAAGTCCTGGATAGTAAAATTTGTTAAAACAAGCAAATCATTAGTAACATCACTATTAATTTTAAACATTTTGTCAGGTAAGACAGCATTTCAGTTTGTTCATCTCATTTTAAAAACAGTAGGTTGTGACTGGCCTTTTTATCTACAAATGTTTCAGATTAAACTCTAATTTTTGTTAAAGCATTTAGCATTTATTGAAGAGGTGTCCAAAATGTTATTGACTCTTAGATAGTTAGTCCAAGTACTCCAGATTATTATCATAGAGATAGCAGGAGGTCCTTTAGTCATTCTTTTTTCTCGGTCAGTTTTTTTTCTGACCACAGTCAATTGCAAGATCAAAGAGTGCTGTCAGTTTGCCAACAGATATCACATTCCAATACAACCAAGATGATTAAACAAGCAGAATCACTTCAAATGTCCCAAAAGTTTAACAACAATATTCATGCTCTCAATACTCAACACTACTCCAAACACATCAATTAACCTCAACATTAACTCCTTATCCACTTCAAGTCATTAAGCATGGATGAGAAATTAAAAAATGCCATTTTAAAAAATATATGATAATCTCATCTCTGGAATTAGAGACTCTCACATAATTTGCAATAAGCAGAATTTCACCGTAGCCACAATAAAAGTCTGGTTTTCAAAATGTAATAGTTTAGTTGACCTCAATAATTCTGATTTAATTCAGACCAATTTGGGTGAGAAATTCAAAAATGCCAATTGTTTTATATATGATAATCTCATGTCTGGAACTGGAGACCTTACATAATTTACAATAACCAGAATTTCACCGTGGTCACAGTAAAAGTCTGGTTTCACAATTTAATAGGTTTGTTAACTTCAATAACTCTAATTTAATTCAGCAATATCTTAAACTTAACACAATACATAACAGATAAAATTATCAAACTAGCATGTGCTTACAAAAACCCAATAAATTACATCATTTTTCTTTTTGTTCTTTCTTCAGGCGCCTTTCCAAATGACTGTAAAAATACTGAATATAACTGAATAAAAAGTTAGCCTTCACAGCTAAACAAAATCTTTGTAACATTTTTACACAAAAAGGGAAAATAGGCCAGGGCCACAGTAGTGGCACTGAAACATTCACACAGGCTTTTTAAAGAGACAGTATGCTGAAAACAAAAGAACTTCTGTAGCTTGTAATTAGAAAAGGGACAGGATCTTCCCCTCTCTCCTTCTCTGTTCCATCATAGATTAATTTATCCTTTTTCACTAAAACCAATTTTCAATTTCTGATATTTGCTACTTAACCCCATTCTGTACTGATTCAAACCTCAAGCTCACAGTCCGTGTCCTCCCCTCTGGACCCTCCATACTGTCTAACCACATGTACCATACCCCGGTGTAACTTAAGCTGTTGACTAAGTTTCTCTGTGGCATTTAGTATGTTGTTTACCTTCCATCTCCTTTTCATTCCTCTTTTCTTTCTTATCTTTCAACCGACCCTTCTGAACTTCAACTTCCTCTCTCAACCTCCCTAGCTCTTGTAATTGAAACAACAAGACTCCCGCTTTCCAATTATCCTATTTAATTTTCTTCTCCTTTACCTGTTCCTTGTCCTCAACCTCACACAAAGTCTGATAGTATTTAACTAATAAAGCACAAGTTCCTAGCTTCCCGCAACTATCAATCTCATCTGCCATGGCTAAACACGCACCCCTTTTAAAAAAAAAACATTTTCCCCCCAAAACCATGAGTCCGTGCGAGGATGTAATCTCTCGCCACTTTAGACAACCCACGACCAAAGTCATAAATCCATGTGAAGATATACTTTCTCGCTATGTTAAACAACCCACCACCAAAATTGTGTGTCCATGTGAGGATATAATCTCTCACCACGATAAACAACCCACCTGAACAAACCACCGTGGTACCGGCCTTGGACTGTTATGTAGGTCTCTCATGACACAGAATGCGTAATCACAACTTTGCCCATTAACAGGTACAATAACACAAATGCTTATACTTTGTACAAAACTGCACCTCTTTGCCCTGCGTTGGAGTGCCAAATGTAAGTAATCTGTTAAGGGATCGACCCCTTGCACAAAGAGACTAGAGGGTGTTTTGTTCCAAAGTATAAAGGTTTTATTAAGAAGTTACAATATAAGTAATAAGGATGGTAAAATACAGGAGTACAATTATAACATACTAAATTAGAAGTTAAGATACAACCTGGCAAAGCTAACATCGATAAGGTTCTGTGGCGATCACTCTCATAGGTCCTTGTGGTAACATTTGAGTGGTCCAGCCTCCCTTCGAGAATATTCTAACTCGTACGCTTTAAGTCTCGACTTATATACGTTATAACCACCCATTAGTTCTTACAGGACCTAGAGCCCCCACCTCCTCCCTTTTTGGGCCCGCACATCAATCATTCTTTCTGTCACATTCCACAAGAAGGCAGAAACAGACAACTATCGGTTTCCCATGCTATGATACTATTGAGCTAATAATGAAGACATGGGCCCCGATATTTACTTGGAGCCAGGACTATAACAGTGGGAAGATTTTCAGACGCGAAACATGGAAGTGAAGTTAATAGGGTGGATTCAGCGACCTCGACTTGATTGAACGATTACATTTTTTCTTCCGAGTTTCACATTTCCAAGCAGCACAGCGGGCGTACTGCGCACCTGCATGATGCGATCTGAAGTCCACTATTTAAAGGGCCAATGCAAAAATGGAATTTGGAAGAGCCAGAAGGAATTTAACCATGGAATCACAAAGAGCAAGGCCAGCACCCAGATTGACTGATGCTTCCCTTGAATACTGCTGGGTGCAGTGAGGAGCAGGAGGAACATAATTTACCCCAGCAATGGGAGGAAGAAACCTGCTTTTGTTACAAGAAGGTGTGGGTGGAGGTGGCTGAGGAGGTGAGCAGCAGAAGCATTGTGGCCCATTCTTGGATGCAGTGGTTTAATGACCTATCCATGTCAGGAAAAATGAGTACAGTTGCTGATCCAAAACCCATCCCCCTCCCTCACTCTGTCTTACCAAGCGTACTCCAGCACATCACTCCTCATACCCACTTCAGTTTCAGCAGCAACTATCCTTCACTTTCTATGCACTTCCTAACCTTCCCATTTAGGCATCCACTGCTGCCACTCACCCCAATCCTGATGCATTGTGATGCATCTGTCTGATAGTCATCCTCACCCAATACACTGCATCCATCAGGTGGATACGTCACCTTCAGTCACTCACAGGTCTGTGCTTTCGCCTCTTATAGGAGAAGAGTGCGCAAAACGCAAGGGAGAGGGAAAGGACTGGTGATAAGAAATACTGCAGCTCACTGATGCAAAGGAGGATGCGATGGAGATAAGTGGGACATCTGCATCCCTCTCGGAGATGGAGAGACTGGGAACCCGCACATGCTTGGTGACAGAATTTAATACATCTTTCGCACACATGATGACTTTATTTCATCAATGAAAAGCCTGAGTATGGTGATTGTCAAGATTGTTACTTTGCCAGGACTAATTCATATCAATATTTTTGTCCTCCAGGGCCTTCACTCATACAACAAGACTCTGCAGCGATGTCTGACAACAATTCCTCAGGGGACTTCATTCCTTCTGAGAGTGCACTATCACAGGACATACAGCCATGCACCAACACAAATACTTGCACTTTTACATAGTTAGTTGGGTTGTAATTTGGTAATTTACAATTCACAAGTGAGCACGAGCAGACACTGGGTGGCAGGGGCAACTGTAGAGAGACTGTGTTGGAGGGCGATTCCTCTCCGAGCTCTGCTCAGCTGGATGCAGATGCTGAACCCCGGGGGCCAACGTTGAGAATGAGAATTATGGAGCTGCAACTTTGTGAGGTGAAGAGGATGGAGGAGTCCAACTCCAGCACTAGTGGATTGTTGTTGCAGGTAATTGTAAGAATGTTTGCCATGGAGAGAGTGGCTGCCTCCATAGAGCTTCAAGCATGACTCTCAAATGAATCCCTGCAGGCCATGACCACGGCCTGGTCTGTCTCCTTCAACAGGATGACAGATACCTTATTCGTGGCCTTACAACACGTCACTGATCTGCACCAAGCTGCTCTCCAGCAGAGTGGTGGAGTGATGTGGCGCTGGTCCAGGAGAGGGATGATGGCGAAAGGGGATATCAAAGTGGGAACTCTACTCAAAGAGCTCCCACATCTCACCCGTTGCCCCCCTCCTTAACCAGTACCTGACATGCTGCCTCTACTCCCGATGGCCGAATCTGCCCCTGCACATGTGTAGGTAGAGCAGTCTTTGGCGGGGCTCTCACAGGCTCCAAAACACAGAGGTCGTAGGCCAAAAGCATCGCAGCAGTCAGGGCAGGGATTTGAGCAGCCTGTCTCTACCTCTGCCGAAGCCACAGGGGATGCACCACATAGAAGCGGTAGGAAGCAATAGCGAAAGCAATTGTAGTTCACCAAGGGTACAAGGGTATGCACATGGGTGTTCGAAGAAATGTTATGTTGTGAGGTTTCCTTTTTTTAATATTGGCACATAAAATTTATTGATTACCACCACTTCCACATCTTGCCCATTGTTGCTTCCTGAGTGCTAACTCGCCCTTTCATTTGCTTCATGATGAATGTCAATGCACGATGAGACCCATTGGGTGGATGTGCAATGTGTGTATGCGTGGTTGGGGATGATTCTGTGCGAAGGTGGGGGTGGAAGGGGGGGTTGGTGGTGCTGGAAGCGGGTCAGACTATTTCAATGTTTATTTTTCCGACCCTAATTGAGATATGAGGGCATCGTGGGCAGCAATGTACGTGGCTGATCTGATGATGGGTGCCCCATCTTCATGTTGGTCATTATCCTTCTCCTCCTCCTCATCTTCTTCAATGTTCTCGTCATCAGAAGATGATTGCCTTCATCGTCCTCCACCTCTAATCCTCTGCTGCACAATGTTATGCAGGACGCACCACACCACTATGATTCTGGAAACCCACGCTGGCGAGTACTGAAGGGTGTCTCCAGGCCTGTCCAGGCACCTGAAGCACATCTTCAACATGCCGATGGCTTGTTCGATGACACACCTGATGGTCATGTGGCTCTCGTTGTAGCGCTCTTGCGCCTCATTGGTGGGGTTCCTCACAGGTGTAATGAGCCAAGTTTGAAGGGAGTATCCCTTGTCTCCTTCAAGCCAGCCCTTACGACTGCTCCCTGATAGGAAGAGGTCTGGAATGTTGGACTGCCGCAGTATAAAAGCATCGTGACAGCTCCCAGGGAATCTGGTGCACACCTGCATGAACCTCTTCTTGTGGTTGCACACCAGCTGTGCATCGATGGAGTGAAATCCCTTGCAGTTGATAAAATCTCCTGGTTCATGTGGTGGTCCTTGGATTGCAATCGATGGCATCCTGCACCTGTGGGAAGCCAGCCAGTGGGGCGATACCGACTACCCGCTCATTCTGGTTATTGTCGTTGTGGGAGAAGTTCACATAAGTGGACGCTCTGGCAAACAACCCATCCGTTACCTGCCTTATACGTTTATGTACAATTGATTGAGAGACTCTGGAGATGTCTCCGCTGGTGCACAGGAAGGAGCCAGAGGCAAAGAAATTGAAGGCAATGGTGACTTTTACAGCGACGGGCAATGCATGGCTAGCAGGTCCAGCACAGAGCATCTCTTCTTGAAGGACGCTGCAGATGTCTGTGACCACCTGCTATGTCAATCTGAGCCTGCGTAGGCCCTGCTCTTCAGATAGGTCGAGGAAGCTCAGCCTCTGTCTGTAGACCCACTCACGTTGGTAGTGCCTGGCCACCTCGGCCCTTCTGTTGCTCCCCTCTCTGCTGTTCTCCACTCTGATCCCCTCTCTGCTGTTCTCCACTCTGTTCCCCTCTCTGCTGTTCTCCACATCTGTGTTGTGAACCTCTCTCTTGTGCACCTGCAGATCCCATCACTGCATGACGTCGCTGCCGTGGATGGTCATTGTTTTTCCTTGTCTGATGTTCTATCGAAAACATCCATGACGCACTCCATCCTGATCTTTTCTGTTTGAAAGCCCCCAAAGTTCTGAAAAACCAGAATGAACAGAAGAACTCTCTGCTAAACCTTTGCCAGAGGGAAATGAGACATCAGCTGTAAGCACTGAGCTTTTATTCACATCAGAGCTTTAAAGATCCCCATGAACCAAGACTCAATTTCGCCTCCGTTTCACTGGTGAGTTTCACGAGCCCCGGGAAACCTGTGCTGGAGGCGTTAAATTCGAAGGTCTCTTAAATTCAATTTAAAATCACGTAATTTACATCTCATAATCAGGTAAATTGTTCTGCTAAGTACCCGCCCGCCTGCACTAATTATCGACCTGCATCCAGCCAAACACGACTCCAGTAAACCAGGAAGTGAGCACGTTGGAACCGGATGCGGTCGAGCTGCAAAGTTTTATTATTTTAACTTCCCACCCCCAACCCACCCATTCTTGGGGTTTAAATTCCCCCCAGGGGGTCTCATGATGTGGTATTTATCAAGGCAGCATTAACTACACAAGGTTTAAACAATCTTAACAGATGGTTTGTTCATGCTCTTAACAATCTTGAACAGAAAGCCTGTAAATGCAGTTTCTTAACAAGGTTAACAATATTCAGCAGAAAGCCTGTAAACATGCTTTTCTTACAGGCTCCATTTTAATTTTCTTGGCTAGAGTCCCAGTCAGGCAGCCTGAAAAACATCTGGGTGATGATTTGACACCTTCCTTATTCCTTCTTCTCAAGCTTCTGAACTAATTACGGACAGGTTTGGAATAACAACAACAGGCTATTACATTTTTTCGGGTCTTTATACCAGATACTTTACTCGTGTTCGGCACCAAAGACCATTCCTGTAAGGGAGCCGTCACTCCCTATGAACCAGAGCACGCCTTTACTTTCCCAATATCTGGGTAATTGTAGTGAGCTCACTGCACCTTGTGCTACTGCATGGGCAGCTTGGGCCTTCCTTCTTTCAGACACATGTTTAGGCATCTGAGGATGTTGGCTGGAGGGCACTCATGCAGCTAGCCTGAGAGGCAGCATCGTTAAGTGAGTGCCTTCAAGCTGGAACACTGATACTGGGCCACTGATCAGTGGGATAGCAGAGCAAATGATACTAATCAGATCATTAAATCTCTGTGAAATATATTATTCTATTTCAGTCCTATTAGCTTGGAGGCTAAAAGAGACAGGCCTCTCCAATTGGATACTCCAGGCATTTATGTCAGCAATCTGAGCATCCTCAGAGGAAGCACTGCCCTGTCTTAGGGCCACGGTGGTGAGGGCATCCATTACAGATCTGCAGGGAACAGCCACACACTCCAAGTTGGACTGCAGTGCTACGAATCCATCCATCAAATGCGGCAGATGCTGACAATGGACTCCTCCACTTACCCAACCATCTTCCGCACACTCTGGGAGACCGTCCCTAATGCCTGCACGGCAAGCATCCATCTTTTAAAAGGAGGACCCATGAAATCTGGATCCTGAAGCTCTTCAGCTAAGGTTGATGGCAGTTGACCCTCCAATCAATGAAATTTGCCTCCTCAACTTCTATCCCCAATTCTCCCAGCCCACTCGTACTCTGTGCATCACCCTGTGTATTTCACTTTGTCTCACTCTCCAATTTCTCAGGCCTAGTGCTTGGGAGGGACAGGGTGACTGATGACAGGTGTAACATTGTGCTGGCAGGGCTGGATGCAAATGCCTGGGCAGATCCTCTTCCTCTGCTTCTTCTTGCGGTATAACATCTAGAGGAGGAGAAGAGATGTTAGAATTAGTTGCAGAAGAGCAGAGTTCCATTGTGACTTTCAGTGGAATGATTAAAATGAGTGTCAATGGTGTATCTTGCTGACAGGTTATGTGTGGTGCTATAGCATGAGATGGAAGGAAGGAGCATGTCATAATAAACCTACATGGTTGCCAAAAGGTGCAGTCCAAACCAGATGTCAGTAAGCAAAATGGAATTGAGTGATGAACAGATGCATGAGCCAAGCCATGTAGTATGTATTTCAGAATAGGTATAACTCTGGCATTTCTGACTTATGCCCCAAATTCCAGTACTGTCTACCAGAACTACAACACTTCTGCATCAAAAAAGTCTCTGAATTTTGGACCCATACTATATACTGTAATATGTGGTAGCAACTGTGATTCTAAGAGATGATTTTGATAAGCATTAATGGGTATATGCTGTGCAATTGTAAACTCCTTGCCTTTCCAGTTTTCCCATATTAAATATGAAATTTGACCCAAACACTAGAGAAACACTTTTGCATCAATGTGCTTAGAGAAAGGACTATTTTTGTCACAGCTACCAGCTGACTGGTTCTCCTTTTGAGGCACCAAAGTCCAGTCGCTACTGAACTTCCCGTCATCTGTCAGTTACAACCTTGACTCTGGCCCATTTTTGGTAGTCAGAGAAACTGTAAACTGCTTCTTAGTTCAAGCTGTCCTCTTTTTTTTTTCTAGCTACATCTTCTGAAACCATGGTGGTAATTTTAACCTTCATCGCCAGGTGATAGCGAATCGGCTGCCTGTTCTACACCTCGTCGGAAATGTTATGCAACATTTTATCTGGTAGAAAAGTCAAGGAAGGTGATTGGCCTAAGAGGTAAGTCACAAGAAGGCTTTTGAAGGACAGGACAGGGAGGCAGCAAGGTTGAGAAAAGAATTCCAGAGTACAGGGGTGTGGTGGTTGAAGGTTCTGTAAGTGCTTTAGAGCACAGGGAAATATAGGTATATATTCTGGTTAGGGTTTGGGATGGAGAGATGATGGGGGGGGACGGGAGAGGATAATAACTGAGAAAAGAGCAGTATCGTCAAAAAAATTGTGCCGGAAGATATTTTTAAGAAGTTAGTTATACCACAGATGTCACAGTGGTACCTGTATAGAGCGAAGTGGGGCCTACAGACCTAAATTACACGGTTTCAGGTCACTCTGCTTAGGGACGTCGGGGCCCTCCATATACCGCGTTAAATTTTAATGTTAGGAGAGCTCTCTGCTAACAATAAAAATTAAGTTTGAAATCTTCCCAGGGTGTCCATTAAACATGCTTTGGATCTTCCTGCAGTTGTGCCGTGCTAAGGTGGAGTGAAACTATATCCTGAAGGTGGTTTTGCTTCTCTTGCCTAAAAGCACTTTCACATTTAAGGTTAGGTCCCAGGAGGGGTGCCATTTAAAGACTACAACCTATTTGTGCTGTTCTCCCCCATTTATGTTTACTCTCTGCCACTGTGTTAAATTAAGATCCACTGCAAGGCTGGAGACCTGTGATTAACGGAGGACATACAATGTATTTAGTTTTATGTTGCCACGTCTCTGGATTTTTCACTGATTCATATCACCGAGTGCCTCGGACAGCAGAGGAACTTTGCATTTGCAATTAATAGCGCTCTCTCAATGGAAAAGTGGCTTAAGGGCAGTTCAGGTGATTCACACCCAAATTACATTACACAACTCGCAAAAACTTGTTATTGAGGTGGAACTTCTGGAACCTGTTGCCCTTTTGTTATTTCTTTTACATCTGTCGATATCGTGCAGCTATTATACTCCTATGGCATACATGGCATCCAGTGTATGTATTAGTAACAAAGACGTGACCTGACATTGTCATAACTACATCAGAATAAATAGACCATCAAAAGATTTCAACTCGCAAAAGATCGAGCATGATTCTGTCTTCACCTGAAATTGCTTTTTAAGTGAAAACTTTCAAATTTATGCTCATAAAATATAAGAATTTAACTTTTGTAGTACTTGGATGCATATTGCATAGGTTTTTGGCCCCAGCAGTGATTCTGGAATATAGGCCTATTAAATGTTCACATTTTACAGCCCCAGTTGAATTGCCCGAGCACATTCAGTTGTCATTACTGATATATGGGGCTGAATTTTCTTCTATAGTATCAACTAATTTCAGGCAGTTTGGGGGCCCTGAAAGAGGAAAATGGGTGGTGTGTGTAAAGCCGCACTGCCCCTCCCCCTCCCCATGCCTGTAAAGATTTTCTATTGGAAGTGAGGTCAGCAGCTAACCAGAAACGCCCACTCACATACTGGCAGTGGTATGTAAATTGCAGTTAAATGCTCCTATGATGTCAAAATGTGTCATTCTTGGTATTTCTGCCTGTGGCCTGCCCACCAGTATAGGAGAGGTCTATGTCCTTCTCCTGCCCCCTTTTCCCCGGCTCTATACTTGCTTAAAAGCTGTTCATCTCTAATATCTTCCAGTTCTGATGAAAGGTCATTGACCTGAAACGTTAACTCTGTTTCTCTCTCTACAGATGCTGCCTGACCTGCTGAGTGTCTCCAGTATTTTCTGTTTCTATTTCAGATTTCCATCACCCATAGTGTTTTGTTTTTGAGTATGTAAGAGGCGTTGAGTGTTGCCAGGCAGCTGCTAACAGAAGGAGGTGCATTTAAAGGGAATTTTCACTGGCTCCTTAAATCCCTGTAAATTGGCTTCTCAATAATCATTTATTTTCATTGAAACCTTGTTGTAAGGATCAGCATTCTGCCTTGTGCCCTGGGTTGATCCTTATTTTTACCCTGAGACATTCAACAAATGAGGCACTGATCTGTCCACTAAGGAGTTCCCTCTATTTCTGTTATTTAGAGGAAGAAGAAGAGGATAAGGAGGAAACCAGGTTAATCAGGCACCATAGGAGGCATCTGGCACCCACCCACAGGTACGCTCGTACCTGCATCTGCAAACCAAGGCTCTTGTATCTTCACCTGAGCAATGAACAATGTTTATGAAGGCTGCAATTCACTCATAAAGTTGTACAACAGTTATGCCACATGGTTGCTCCAGATCTCGAGCTTACCTCCAATGGGGCTCCGAATTTCCAGTTTTTATGAATGCTCGCACCACGCTCAACCTCTAGGTCACAGGTTATTTCAGGTTGCATCTTGGAACATTTGTAACATCGGTCAATTAGTTGCACAAAGATGCAAAAACAAGTCACTGATACATTGTTTTCTAGAGCTGGTCGCTTTCTCATCTTCCCTATGGACATTGCTCATCAGTGTGGCAGGACTGTGCACTTCATTATCATGTGGCAGGATTTTGCAAAGGTTAAAGGTATTATCAATTGCACCCACATTGCCGTTTGTGATACTTTTGCACAATGCAATGACTTTCCTCAACAGGGAGGGTTTCACTCATTGACTGTCTAGCTGGTTAGTGATCATAAATATCAAATGGTGCATGTAAAAGTTTGCTATCTAGGAAGCTGCCATGATTTTTTCATTTCGAGGCAGTCCATCATACCATCACTGTTATCAGCCAAAAGGTCTGTTGTTGTAGTAAGGGTGGTTCCTTGGAGATCAGACTGCAGCACACTGCAGCAGTGACTGATGATTCCAGTTTGGTTCCCTAGGACCTAACTGAACACCGTTATAATGAAGTTTGTTGTATCATCATTATAAAGCAGACAATTGGCAATCTGAAGACATGCTTCATGGACCTTGATAGAAGTGGGGGAACTCTGCAGTATAGTCCAGCCAGAGTACTAGGACTGTGGTGAATGTGATGCATGCTCACAGCTTTGTTGTTCAAAAAGGACTTGTGATGCAAATCCCCAAGCAGGAAGAGTAAGGAGCACAAAGCCAGGGTGAGAAGACAGCCAAGGTCCCACTGCAGGAAAAGGTTGCACAGGTGAATCCTTTACCAGTTGCAGTACATATTGGGACAGAGTTAATACAGGGCATATTTTCCTAACTATTACCCATGGCCACAGCAACAGCAGACCTGTCTCCATGTTCCCTCTTTCCAGAAACATCAAACCATTCATATATGTTGATTTGTCTTTCATACAATTTCCATGTCTATCATTTCAGAATCATTCTCCAAATCATTCTTCAAGGCATTCCCCCATCTAACCAATACGCAGTCTACATATATAGATTTAGTGCAAACAATTTTTTAATGAACAGAGATTTGTGTGCCTTCCTGCTCATTTATTTTGTGCCACTTCAATTCTAATTTCCTACTTCTCCATGCTGCTCCCTCAGTAGCAGGACAACATAAAGAGGTTGGCTGGTGATTTGCTCCAGGAGCCTATAGGCACTAAGTGGCCCTCATTTCAGGGCAGCCAAGGCTCCAGTGGGATCTACTGCTGCAAAGACAGCCTGGCCTTGCTAGGTTTTGCCACGTGTAGGCATCTGAAATGAGTGGCAGAAGGGCATACACGTGGCACTGTCCTCATCATAAGGGTGCACACATGATGCTAGGCCTGGTCCTTGGCTCCAGTTGGCCATAGCACTTTTAATACAAGGTATGATATTGTATTTGCTTTTAAGCATTCATAATATATTGTGATGACAGATTATATGCATGTTGCAGGGGCTGAAAAGAGAATATGAATTTTAGGACCAACTTGCAGCTGGCATCTTCCCTCCTACTTCCCCATCTCTCATTGCCTGCCCAAGACTTCCTGCGTTTCTCCCTCGTATGGGGTGGGAGGCTAGAGATTGGGGGTTCCACCACATGTAGCTGTTCTCTGGGGTTTATTGTGAGCCACTTTCTCCTTTAAAAAGGAAATAGACAATGTGAAAGCCCTCCACTTGCCATGATCTGAGTTCTCTCCTGCTCAAAATTGTGCAAATCGATCCTCCTTGTCCAGTTCTCTTGGCTCCCTGTGCCACAACGAATCTACTTCAAGCTCTCTTTCCTTATTTTCAAATCCCCCCATGGGCACACTTTGCCCTTTCCAGCCTGTCCACGTCTACTGCTCCTCTGAATCCAGATTATTGTTTGCTCCCCAGTTCCTCCTTTCCACCAAAGAAGGCTGACCATTCATTCACTACAGTCCCGCTTTCTGGAATTCTCTCCTAAAACCATATGTAGCCATGTTTAATCAGATCCAAACAAATATTAACTTTATGGGCAGATACAGACCTAAGAATGTGTAATGTTAAGATTCATAGTATGGCCCCAGTGCTGCAAACTAAGTGAGTAATCGGTCTTTCTCTTGTCTTAAATAAATTGCCTTTGCGGGTATTACAGATGCGCAGTGCACTTCATCTTAACTTGGTAAAGGGAGAAGGGATATGGCCAGTTCAAAATAGATGACTGGTCTCTGGTGGATTAATTGACTTTCACTGGGATAGCAGTGGTGGGGGCTGCTACAGTTGGCCTCAGTTTTATTGAAATAAGAAGAGTTAAAAATTAGCCATGCTTTCTGCTTCCAGTCATTATCCAGTGGGTTTTGTTATGAAGATCAGGTGGCTAAAGGCCGGGTGAAGACAGACACACTGGGCTCAATTTTGAAATGGTGGCGGGATGGCAGTGGGGAGGTGAAGGTGCACGTTGCAAACCCGAATTTTAAAAAAAGTTGCCTTTTCCGCTGAGATCGTGATGTAGTTGATGGTGAATAAAGTTGTTTCCGGGTTTCGCACCCGATTGACAGGCTGGCTGCCGACAGGAGCTGCAATGCCGAGGGGTGAGAGGGAAGAGAGAGAGAGAGAGAGACGTTATCCAGTACTGGAACAGAGAGTGGAGTGCGTTGAAGATTGGGGTGTGGGAGGGGGGAGATCGGGGGGGAAGGGGGAGATTGGGGGGTGAGGGGGAGATCGGGGTGGGGGAAGGGAGAGATCAGGGGGAAGACATTGGGGGCTGAGAGGGACGTCGGAGAGGGGGACATCAGAAAAGGGGACATCGGACATCGGAGCAGGGGGGTGCACGTGACATCGGTGGGAAGGTAGGTTTATTTTGTTTTTTAACTTTGTGCAATGGTTTTTTATTTAATTTATTTTGTCTATTTTTGCCTGATCTGGCCCTTCACATCTGGTTTCACCAGGTGTGAATCGGAAGCCATGGGAAAGCTGCCCAGGTAAGTTTAAAATCATTTTAACTATCTACTATGTCAGAAGTAAAGTGCCTTAAGTACCTCAATGAGGTACATTTGGTTCTTTAACTATCATCCCGCCGGCTTTAATTGCCGGAGGGACTTCCGGACATTTGGGAAGCGTCCGCGCACACAGGCGCGTCTGTGACTATCTCAATGGACTATGGTTCCGACTAGTTGTCCTCCAGTACATTTCCCAAGTAACCATTATTATTGTGCAACACTTGACAGTGAGTGTTGACAGGCTTTTAAAGGAGGACATGTCAGCAGAGCGTGATGCTGTCCTTACATAGCATCCATACATGTTGACTTCCAGGAGGTGTCATTGGCAGTCATGAATGGAACCCGAGGCAAATTTTCCCTTCCAGATTCCAACTGTAGTATCTCGATTGCAACCCTGGCTGAGATCAGCACAGACTGGGGGATCAAATCTGGGACTAGTCTGGATTGTATGGTTCAGTGATGGAAAATTTACCTTTGAGTCATCGAGACACCTACTACAATAATGCTTAAAAAAAAAATCAAACACCAAAAAAGATAATGATCTAATGCAATTTTATTTTTCTCTGAACAGCATTCCTCAGCAGAGAAGGCAGGCTCGCAACCTCCAGCGCACAGATTACTCCCAGACCTGCTTCTGCCATTCCTGAGGCAGCTACTGGTAGAGGGGTGAGGACAGAATGGTGACTTCCCCTCTTATTTTCCCACTGCCCTGTTTTTTAATGTTCAATCTCTGAATACTCTGTGACACGTCAGCTGGTAGTGCCAATACGCTGTATCAGCATACATCTATTGGTGAGTATGGTGATTAAATGATAAATCCCTTCAATGCTCATTTAATATTTGTGGGGAATTTCACCTTTAAGGTAATTCAGAAGTGAGAGCAATGATTTCAGCGAGCAAAAATTTAAAGCTCTGCAAACATGAAACATAGGTTAAAATGTGTCTTGTAATTTACTGCATAGTTGATTAACCTGAAGTTTGAATAAGTACCATTCCTTTCTGTTTTAAAAGATTTTTTTTTCTCATACTTCAATTTGAACTCTTTGTGTCACATAAACATGATTCAGGTCTGAGTTGTTATCAGCCAGTAATTTTCCAGTAATACCAGTCGCTAGCTGCTTTTATACTGCACTTAGACCTTTGTTTGAGAGCACTGACATGAATAATGATCACTTGGGCGACATACTGGTGGGGCACCTGGTTGCCCATAGAATTGTGTCCAAGAAAGGAGGCAGGAGAAGTGGGAAGGGAGATAAACTGTTGCAGAAAATTGGCAAAGAAAAGTAAGTTTCAGAATTGACACTGGGTGGAGTAGAATAACATATTTGTAACAGATTTAGATTGCTCACGTCAGGTTTGTGGTAAAGTTCAGATCTCAGGAAATATGCACTTGTGCAATAGGTTACATGAGGAGAGGCGGGATTTTTTTATACCATCAGGACCTTTATAATAATCAGGCAGTCAAAAAGAACCATGATTAACTAAATGGTATTATTTTACAGGGGATGCAGGAATAAAGAGCCCTGGGGGTTCACAAATCTTTGAAGGTGGCAGAACAAGTTGAGAAGGCTATTAAAAAAGCATACAGGATCCTTAGCTTTATAAACAGAGGCATAGTGTACAAAAGCAAGGAAGTTATGCTAAACCTTTATAAATCATCGATTAAGCCTCAATTCTGAGAACCACATATTAGGAAGGATGCCAAGGCCTTGGAGAGTGTGCCAAGGAGATTTACTAGAATGATACCAGGAATGAGGGACTTCAGTTATGTGTAGAGACTAGAGAAGTTGGGGCTGTTTTTAGAGCAAAGAAGGTTAAGGAGAGACTTAATAGAGGTGTTCAAAATGATGAAGGGTTTTGATAGAGTAAATACGGAGAAGCTGTTTCCAGTGGCAGAAGGGTCGGTAACCAGAGGTCACAGATTTAAGACAATTGACAAAAGAACCAGAGGGGAGATGAGGAGAATTTTTTTTATGCAGCAAGTTGTTAAGATCTGAAATGCACTGCCTGAAAGGGTGGTGGAAGCAGATTCAATAGTAACTTTCAAAAGGGAATTGGATAAATACTGCAGCGGTTCAAGAAGGCGGCTCACCACCACCTTCTCAAGGGCAATTAGGGATGGGCAATAAATGCCGGCCTCGCCAGCGACGCCCACATCCCATGAACGAATAAAAAATTTTTAAAAAAACTTTAAAAGGAAAAAGATTGCAGGGCTACGAGGAAAGAGCAGGTGACAACGGGCTGAATGACCTCCTGTGCTGTATGATTCCATAATTTATTGCATCCATTTTTGTCAGCTTTTTAAAAAATATTCCTAATGACATCATTTTAATTATTGCCTTCAGTTAGAAAGGCAAACTGTCAAAAAAGCTGGAATAATTCAGTAATAGCTGCTTACAAGGGGTGATGCATAACATTAAAGGTAAGTGGCTGCATATATGGACAAAAATGATGATCTGAAACAAGGCTTCTTCAATATGCAAGGTTTTCAGACCCCGATGCAAAATTGGTCATCAACTGGGTCCAGTTGTTCCGGGTCTTCAGTCTAACCAGTGGTCCTTAAAGTGACTGGTGGAGGCCACCCACAAAATGCTAAGGAAACTTTATTACAATTTAATTGCCGTGGAACCAGGAGGAGCAGGAGTACTTCTCCTGGCTCCACAAAAATAACGCTGGCTGCTGCCGGCCTGGGCTAGCCCCCCCACCATATATTGCCTCCAGTCCCCTCCCAGGACCCACCTGCAGAACCAGCTCACCGTTGGGACCGGCTGAAATTCCTATGGCTCCAACCTGCGAGCTGCATCGGCACGCCCGATGGGTGTCTATAGCGCGCTGGTTTCATGCAGGTGAGGCCCGAGGCCCGAGGCCCGATTTTGAAAGTGATAGTGGGGAAACTGGACATGTTTGCTACTCCAGGGCACCTTTTCCGGTAGGACATCATATCTGGTAAAAGTCAGAGGCAGAGAACTTGAGAGCACAGTTGACCATTACTACCACTGGAAAGCTAGTTCCATAGCGCATGTTATGTCCTATGATGACACAGCTCTGTCTCTGCTTCCTTGCTGATTTGGAGCATATGCAGGTAGAGCTTTTCTGACAAATGCAAGTAAGTGTGCTGCCTATAAATGTGGGTGTAAGGGCATTGCTGGGTGTGTGTAGTCTGTTCCTGGTGCAACTTGATCTGGCTGGCACCCCTCTGTTGCTCCTTCTCTTGTGTTAAAAAATATAATGGGGAATTACCAAAGGGCAGGTCATTATGCAAATATTTTAGACGTAATAAAATAATGGGAGTGTCAAAACACAAAGCACAAATGTCAAAGCACAAAGCACAAACAAGTAAATGTTGATAGGGAAAAACGGAACAAAAATGACAAAATCACTTGAAAAACAGCCTTAAAAGTACAATAATAAATGTTCTTATAGGCCTTTTAAAATTTGCACACATAGAACAGCCTCTAGCAACTATGGCCTCCCATTTAAATGAGCAGGTGTTTAAATGACTTAGTGTTATACTTGCTCAAACTCTGGGCAAATGCATGGATGTCTAAATAACATCGTAGTGTCCTGTTTACATGTTTAGGATCTACTGTAGACATTCTCTCTGAACAGCAATGCTGCTCACTCCCATAAACGTTCTGAGTGTCTTACATTTAGGGGTGCGATCAACCACTATCTAACTACATAACTATATGATAGAGTAACATTGGGTGTGACGAAGGAGGTCTCGTGGTCTGTACTATGTCTTTCACTTCTCTATCGGATGGGACCCAGTTCTGCCTTTGTTGCCCCCAGTTTAATGTACAATTACTAGCCAGGACTGCATCTTGGCAAGTGTGATCCACTACAGTTTCAAAGTTTCCTTATGACAGCAGGTCATGAAGTTATTAGCTGTCGTAAGGATACTGGCCTTTTCCGAAAAAGGCCAGATTTATTTTTTAAGAAGAAGCCTCTCTGTCCAGCCTCGCTGGCTTTCTGCCCTAGTGCTTGGTTTCCATGGCAAAATTCCTTCACTCAGCTAGTCAGCACCCCAGCTGTGCTGCTACTGATGTGGGCACTTGTCCATTTAATATAACCTCGACCCCTGCATTCCCGTTCTGCCACGGTTACTCTGGTGGAGTGGGACTCATGGGTTTTTCAGATCCACAGTCTTTAACACAAGCCACTTTCGTATTGGTGCTCGATTTGGTCAGATTTCAAAAGACAGGGGTCTATTAATCAGCTTCTGGCATTGACATTATTGACTAAATCCAGCTGCCTTACCCAACGCTGAATTTGTAGACTCATGAGAAACTGGGCCTATGAGTGCTGGTGGGATAAAAAAGGCGGATTTAGTAGCATGAACACTGGGAGCTGGCTCTAAGATGTTGATTCTTGCGGGATCCAACCTAAACAATCACAAATGGGGCTGCAGGTTGTTGGCTGGGATAAGTTTCTGAGCTACAGGGTATAAGGAGCTGAATTAATGTAAAATAATTAATTAATAAACAATTACTGTCAGTAACAGTAACAAAATCAGAGATAGTCACTAGCTTCCTGCTGTTTTATTCCCGCTTCTTCCTGCTTCCTCTCTATATTTTGGGGCCCCTGAACTTGCACAGCCCTTAAGTCAGAATGTGTGCTTGTTCCTTTTGAACTATTTATTTTCATCATTTGTTTTATTCTTGATTCAAGCTGTACTAGTATTAGTCTGAATCTCTCTCTTTGTTTAACCGTGTTTCTCTCCATAATCTTTCTGTCTCCGAATCAAGTTGTCTCTTTAAAGTCTGGTAAAAAAAAAATCTCTGGTATGCATCAAAGCCTTGATTCTGAAATACGACATCTCTTACTTTTATTTGTTAGTGCACTTTTTCTCCTCAAGGCGATTTTATATTTCCCAAGGAGCGACACTCAGATAGAGATCAGTGATCTATATTTGCTGCTCTTCCCTGTTCTTTTTATTTTTGCTGGAAACCGGAGGGAGACCCGTGATCACCGTGGTTACAAGCGAGGAAATCCAGCTCCGTACTTTTAAACAAAAATCTGACAGCATCTCACAAAACCTTAGAAAATCTGTCAGTGGCTTTGGAACAATGAAGGTTAGTCAATTATATTAACAAGTGCAAATGAAGGCAGGTGCATTGTACGCTTGCTGTCAGCTGTACTAAAAGAGCCTTCAGTTTCTCTTGGATTTTTTCATCCCAACTCCTTCTCAGCGCCCTCCCCCCTCCCGCACTGTAAATGCTATTAGACACCCTACACTGCGAGGGCACAATATAAATGTAAGTCTTGGGAAAGTCTCATAGCCATTACATTATTTTGCTTCCTTTTCGCTCACCAGCAATAAAGGCACTTGCACCCGCCGAGAAACAAACTGAGAATAGAATGGGAAAAAATGATTAAACAGGAGAGGAATGGAAAATAATTAAAGAAAAAAAGACAGAAATGAAGAGCAGGAAAGACAAAATAGAATAGAGGATAAGGGAGAGAATGACAGAAAATATATTCATGCCACGTTTATACTGCGCTGAAATTTGCCAAATTGGTTGCATTTTCCACAGCAATATAAGGGGAATCATATTTTCACTGCCTTATATCAGCATGAAATTGGGAAGGCAAAGTGTCACACATAGTACTCATATGCAATCATGGAATGCTGCTCAGCTGGCCTCTTGTTGACAGGATGATCTTTTAATGATCATAAAGTGTCAGCCTCTGAGTCAAAAGGTTGTGTGTTCAAGCTCCACTCCAGCGACTTGAGCACATAATCTAGGCTGACACTTCAGTGAAGTACTGAGGAAGTGGGGCACTGTTAGGGGCACTTGTCCTTTGGATAAAACATTAAATCATGGCCCAGCCTGCCCTTTCAGGTGGATATAATAGATCCCATGGCGCTATTTGACGAAGAGTAGGGGGATTCTCCTGGTGTCCTGGCCAACATTTATTCCTCGAGCTGCCTCAAAAACAGATGATCTAGTCATTATCTCATTGCTGTTTGTGGGACCTTACTGTGCGCAAATTGGCTTCCACGATTCCCTACATTACAACAGTGCCTACATGTCAAAAGTACTTCATTGGCTGTAAAGTGCTTTGGGACATCCTAAGGTCCTGAAAGGTGCTATATAAATCCAAGGTCTTTCTTTTCTTTCAAAAGTAGATGACAATTCTGTTCCTTTCAGTCACTGAACGGTGAATGGTGGTGCAGCAGGTCTTAAGGTTCATTTTAACTTTACAATCTTACCTTTTTGCCAGGGCTTTGCACCAGCTGGTTCACTACCGCAGCCATCCTGATCCTTCCCAGTGTAAGACCTTTGAGGATGTAAGCGTTTCTTTCCATAGTTATCATGACTCAGTTGCTCTAATGAAACTGAAGAAAATCAATTAGTTGGAGCAGCTGCGTCAGTGGTAATAGGACATTGACATCAGATTAAAAAAAGGGCAGGCCGTCTTCTGGGAGTACTCTGATGGACAAAATTTTCCTTTTACTTCCACCACACTCACGGGCCACTGGAGTATTTTCCGCTTTGCCAGATTTTCCATGTTCCACTCCCCCCCTGCTATTATGTTGTAACCATTCACACATCCCCTAGGTCTTGGATGTAGCTTTTATTTCTCGTATTTCTCTCATTATTGCCTCCCAATCACAGACCATTCTTTGTTTTCTTCCCGCCTCCTTTTCCCTTGCTCTGTTCCTCTTTATAAGATGCTCTATCTGCAACATTTTCTGGTTCTGACAAAGGGTCATCGACCCAAAACGTTAATCCTGCCAGTCACAGATACTGACTGACCTGCTGAGTATTTCCAGCATTTTCTATTTTTATTTCAGATTTCAAGCAGTATTTTGCTTTTAGGAAAAGGCTACTCCTCAGGATTGTGGGTCATTTGTAACTGAGAATCTCACACTTAGGACATGCTCAATAGTGACAACTGTGCAACTACCAGGTGGAAATGTGTAACAGCTTTGACCTGCCAAGTGTCCCTTATTTCCAGTGACAATCACTCCTTTTAGTATGAAAACAGGACATATTTTGTTGTATGGTATGCTTAAAAATAAGCACAGCTTCATATGTTTACAATCCTGCATTCATAAATACCACACGTCATAACTCCCCTTATTTGACAGCTCTGGACCCTCAGCTTCCCTGTGAATACCATTAATGCCACTTCACAATTGATTTGTGGGACGTGTGGTTTATGCAGGATCAGTCAATGCCCTTCGTTCATGTGATGCTACATCTGGTGGCCTACCTGGAAGTCTAGCAAAAGCAACAAACTAGAAGCGACAAACTTGAAGCATCAAGTGGAGTGGCAGTCAGTAAGGCCGTGAAATTTTATTATGGAATACAAGCATGCAAATGCTTAATGTATCCATTTGAAATTCCCCTCTCCAATATTTTAGTGGCTGCATTAACTTGCTTAAAATATTGAAGGGTTGACACCACTGCTAAAATAGTAGAAAGGGGAATTCCGGACAAACATGTTAAGAATCTGTGTGCTAGTATACCGCTATGTAATTTAAGGGCCTAAGATTTGAGAAGGCATGGAGCATGAAAAGGGAAAAACAATGTACAAGACTGGCCCTTCCACAGACCATGTATCTTGGTTTCTACCCAACTTATCTCATCTCTGGAGATTTCTCCTTGTTTTGCTGCTCCTTCCTCCCCACACCCGACCTTTCACAAATAAATCGGACAAAACTCCAAAATATGTATCTAATCTTGCACACTACATTAATTATCCCTAAATGATTGTATTCTTTGGCATGACATTTCTAAGTCCTCGTAGTCCAGGAGCCGTTGTGTTCCACATTAGTGACCCGCTAAGTTAGCTCACCTAATCCTCCTAAACTTTAAATATGCTGTCCTACACAATTATCTTCCGTTCTGCATGTGTTAGAATTTAGACTAATTAGCTTAATTATCCCAAGTGTCCACCAGTGGTGAGAAGCCTCACTCACCATGGGCGAGGTGAGATTGAAATCAATCGACAGAAAAGTATTGGCAAAGCACTTGCGATTTGCTGATGTGCGCTGGGGCAGGCGAGGCTACTCACTGCTGGTGCGGACTTGGAAAATGACCCAATTGTCTCTTGCTCTGACTCATTTGGGGGTAATTGTAACTTAACTCACCAGGTGGGAAACGCACGGCTTCAATGGAGGGTAAAATTGTGTGGTGTGTAAAAAACGACGTTGCACCCAATCTTGTCAGTTTCCCGACGGGCGAGTTAGGTTAATATTGCACCCACACTCCAGCCAATGCCTTGTCTTAACTTCGCACAGCTGAAAATGACTTAAAGGGCATGAAGGACCACCCCCACCAGTGCTATTGAAAGGGATCATGCAGTACTTACAGGTTAGTTGCTGGATTATTTCTTCTGACAGCTGGTGCAATTGTACTCATTTATGGAGGTTTGTTATACTTGGTTAAAGTTTAAGTAAGCACTCTACAGGGAGTGGTCTGGCTGGTCTTGCAGTACTTTTTGTGTCATTTAAAATATTGTGCTGAAAAACGTTGCTTCCAGATATGGGTGGCCTGGTAGGGCTTCGTCTGGGAATTGACATGACTGGGAGAATGAAGAGAGGCCACGCAGAGCAGGACAAGCTGCTAGAAGAGGGAGGAAGAGGAGGAGGCCATATCTGCGGAGAGTCTTTAGGGAGCAATTCTCTTACCTCAACTTCAGCGATGATCAGTGCATCAGATGTCTTCGGTTCAATAAAGAGGTCGTGACTGAAATCAAAGCAGGGCAAGGACAGCATTGCCTGTAGCTGTCAAGGTGACCATGGCTCTTAATTTTTATGCCTGTGGCTCCTTTCGGGCTGCTGCTGGAGCTATAAGCAGCATCTCGCAGTTTGCAGTGCACTGCTGTATAAGGGAGGTCACTGAGGCTCTTTATACAATGGGAAACACTCATTCCCTCTTTTCCAGAGACAAGCAGGAGGAGTGAGCACAAGGTTTTGCACGGATTGCAGGCTTCCCCATGATGCAGAGTGCCATTGACTGCATGCGCATTGCCTTATGTGCTCCTCATCTGAACTCGGCCATATTCATGAATGGAAAGGGATTCCACTCCCTCAATGTGCAGTTGGTGCACGACCACAGGCAGCGCATCATGCAGGTCAATACCCGCTATCCTGGCAGTAGTCATGATTCGTTCATTCTGCGGCAGTCCTCTGTTCTACCTGTATTTGAACCAGCACGGCAATTCAAAGGTTGGCTATTGGGTGACGAGGGTTATCCCCTCGTGATGTGGCTGATAGGCAACAGCAAGGGCACTGCTGGAGGGGCAGGGGTGGGAGCAGGAATGTCGTCATCCTGAGAGAGGCCAGCAGGTTTCTGTTCTGGCAGTCCTGGTGATCTGTTGGAGAACAGATTGCTGGACTGCTGTGATGTCCTGGAAGCCCCTTTTAACTATGGTACCCAGAGCCATGATGGCAACACTCTGAGCTTCCAAGGCAGCAGTCTGAGTTTGCAAGGCAGCAGTCAGACCTTTGATGGAAGCTGATTGTGCTGCAATGGAAGCCGTGACATCGGCCATCAGATGCTGCATCATGGTGGGTTCCACAGGTGTGCTGATGGAGGTGACTACCCGTTCCATATTGGAAAGGATGGGCTCCATGCTTTGCACAAAGCCTCGTGCCAAATTGGAGCTGGACTCCTCCATGCTCCTTGACATTGTGTGCAGGCTTTCTGGTAGGTTTTCCCGTGCCCCAAGCATTTGGTTGTGTACGCCCATCAGCCTTCTTCTGTAGCCTGGTCCATCGAAGTCCTCATGTGACTCCTCTGCAGCAGAACTAGTGAGCGACCTCGCCCTACGGCGAGCTGGCACCTGCGGTATCCTTTCTTCCCTGCCCCGGCTCCTGCACACTTGTGCCCGGTGTCTCACTACATGCAGATCCCTCCTCTAACCTAGCCTCTAAATTAGGTGCAGTGTCAGTCTCTGAGCTGGTGGCTGTGAGTGTAAGATCGAGTGACTGTGTGTCATCATCATCACTGTCTTCTTCCTCTTCCTCCTCTGGGAATGTTTCAGTTCTTGGGTAGATTAGCAAAAGTAAATGTGGGTCCCTTAGAGGCAGAAATTATAACAGGGAATGAGGAAATGGCAGAGACATTAAACAAATATTTTGTATCTGTCTTCACAGTAGAAGACACAAAAAACGGAAATAGTGGGGAACCAAGGGTCTAATGAGACGGAGGAACTTAAAGTAATTAAGATTAGTAGAGAATAAGTTTTAGAAAAATGAATGGGACTAAAAGCTGACAAATCCCCTGGACCTGATGGCCCACATCCTAGGGTTTTAAAAGAGGTGGCTGCAGAGATAGTGGATGCATTGGTTTTGATCTTCCAGAATTCCCTAGATTCTAGAACGGTCCCCATGGATTGGAAGGTAACAAATGTAACCCCGCTATTCAAGAAAGGAGGAAGAGAGAAAACAGGGAACTGTAGGCCAGTTAGCCTGACATCAGTAGAAGGAAAAATGCTAGAATCTATTATTAAGGACAAAGTAACAGAGCACTTTTAAAATCATAAAATGATTAGGCAGAGGTTTTATGAAAGGGAAATCGTATTTAACCAAATCAAAAGAGTTTGTTGAGGATGTAACTAGCAGGGTAGATAAGGGGGAATCAGTGGATGTAGTATATTTGGATTTTCAAAAGGCATTTGATAAGGTGCCACACAAGAGATTGTTACACAAGATTAGGGCGCATGGGATTGGGTGTAATATATTAGCGTGGATTTAGGATTGGATAACAGACAGAAAACAGAGTAGGTATAAACGGGTCATTTTCAGGTTGGCAGGTTGTAACTAGTGGGGTGCCTCAGGGATCAGTTCCTGGGCCTCAGCTATTTACAATCTACATTAATGAGTCAGATGAAGGAACTGAGTGTAATGTATCCAAATTTTCTGACGATACAAAGTTCGGTGGGAAAGTAAGCTGTGAGGAGGATGCAAAGAGCCTACAAAGGGATATAGACAGGTTAAGTGAGTGGGCAAGAAGGAGGCACATGGAGTATAATGTGGGCAAATGTGAGGTTTTTCACTTTGGTAGGAAAAATAGAAAAACAGGATTTTTTTAAATAGTGAGAAACTATTAAATGTTGGTGTTCTGGGGGATTTGGGTGTCCTTGTACACAGAACACCAAAAGTTAACATGCAGGTACAGCAAGCAATTACGAAGGCAAATGGTATATTGGCATTTATTGCAAGGGGGTTGGATTTCATGAGTAAGGAAGTCTTGCTGCAATTGTACCGGGCTTTGGTGAGACCACACCTGGAGTATTGTGTGCAGTTTTGGTCTCCTTACCTAAGGAAAAATATACTTGCCTTAGAGGCAGTGCAATGAATGTTCACCAGATTGATTCCTGGGTTGAGAGGGTTGTCCTGTGAGGAAAGATTGAGTAGAATGGGCCTATACTCTCTGGAGTTTAGAAGAATGAGAGGTGATCTCATTGAAACATATAAGATTCTAGGAGTTTTTGACAGGGTAGATGCTGAGAGGATGTTTGCCCTGGCTGGAGGGTCTAGAACTAGGGGTCATAGTCTCAGGATAAAGGGTCGGACATTTGGGATTGAGACAAGGAGGTATTTCTTCACTCAGAGGGTCATGAATATTTGGAATTCTCTATCCCAGAGGACTGTGTATGCTCAGTCATTGAGTGTTCAAGACTGAGATTGATGGATTTTTGGACTCTAAGCGTGTCAAGAGATATGGGGATTGAGCAGGAAAGTGGAGCTGAGGTCGAAGATCAGCCATGATCTTATTGAATGGTGGAGCAGGCTCAAGGGGCCATATCGCCTATTCCTGTTCCTATTTCTTATGTTCTTATCTGAATTGAAAAATGGACAAGGGTTAGGTTGTGGTGAGGGGAGAGAAGAAAGTAAGAAGTGCGTGTTTACACCATCTGCAGCTTGTGAGTCAGAAGCAATTGTAGGATGAGGGAGAAGTGGGAAGAGAGAAGAAGCATTAGGTGTGCAAAGACCCTCATCATCGACCCCTCCAACGCTGTCAGCGGCCACGGCCTCAGCGATGGTCCTTGCAATGATGGCCAGCACTGTCTCCTCCATGGGGGTTAAAATGTATAAGTGCGCTTGTCCTCCTCCAGTTTTGTGCTGCTGCCTCCTGTTATGCGCCACCTTCTCCTGCAAGAAAGAGGAAAATGTGTCTGTGACGGTCCTGCCATCTGTTTGGGTGATGTGGTTGCCATGGTTGAATAGCTGCCAGTGTATGTGAGCTGTGAGTTGTGGGTGTGAGGCTTGCAACATTGATAAGTGTGTGAGGGTGAGGTAAACTTTATGAATTGGATGGTTGAGCACTAATTGATAGAAATTGTTGGTAGGTGGATGATGGGGGTGTAGTGAATTGAGCAGTGGATGAGGCTAGTCATGCAGTTGGTAGGATATGCCATTTGAAGATTGAATTCACTCACCTTGACAACTCGTGTCAGGTCATTAAACTTCTTCCTGCACTGCATCCATGTTCTTGGAGCTATACTCCTGGCAGTGACCTCTGCCGCTATTTCCTCTGACTGCCTCCCGAGCGTAGGTCTTGAGAGCCTCCTGTCCCCCTGCAGTTACAGGATTCCTCTCCTTCCCTCCACCTCTTGCACCGAGACCTCCAGTGCATTACCAGAAATCCTCGGTGCACACTGTCTTACAGTTTAAGCCATCGTGACAAAATTCTTCAAAATCAATTCAACTTCCTGACATCACTTCTAGCAGCCACAATGCACCTCCCCTTTAAGAGGTACAAGCTATCTTTAAGTAGCGCTAGTCACTCGCGATATCGGGCCCCCTGCTGATGCGTGCAGGCAATGAACAGCGTGGGTAGCAGTGGCAGCGTGCAGCAATCATGGAAATCAGCAGGCAGCACGAATTTAACGTGCTGCCTGCAGCGTAACAAATGGGCACAGGTCAATCGTGGACAATGCTCGTTTTGGAGGCTTATCAATTTCACCCCCCAGATCGCAAACCTAAGAAATAATGACAGCAGGGGCTGATGATTGAATTTTGACTCTAATTTAAAAACAATCTTCCTTCTTTTAGAAAAGTGAAAGGAGGTGGGGGGTGGGGGTGTGGTGGGGAAGTGATGGTGGTGGGAAATACTAGCAGTGCAATGGGACTCTGCAAATGTCACTTTCTAACTAGTCCCTATAAGATTCTTGAATGTGGGCCAGGGTGACTTGGCTGCTGATTATTGCTTCCCTACATACAGGCCTGCAATCGCTAAATCTCCCAACAACGTGACTGAGATCAAGAATTATGGCATCTTTGATGGCTTAGTGTGCAATGTACCACATGGTGTGGCACAGATCAGATATCCCAGGTCTGATTCCTGGTCTGTGCTGAGTTAGCAGAACTTAACCTTGGGCAGCAATTGGGGTGCTACAATTGGCATCAGTGCCTCTGGGTAAGGGAGGTCAACAATTATTCTGAGTGCCTGGTTCTGATTGCTATCCAGTAACCCTTATTGTGTATGTGTGTGTGTGTGTGTGTGGACAGTGGGGGTGTACAAGATTGGGCTCACTATGTAGGTTCACATATTAACAATGGCCACTTGGGGCAAAATATTAGAAAATTGTTTGAGTTTGGTGAAGCATGGGAATGAGCCCACATTCTAGTAGACTGGTGTGCCAACATGCTGTGACACCAGGTTGTTGTACTAGCCACACGCTGCTTTCAAAATGGACTAGTTGAAGGTGTGACAGGAAATACATGTGACCTAGACTTGAGTGTGTCCTGACCCCACACTGGAAGCCTAGGAGGAAACTGATGAAATTAATGCTGCTTGCAGGCCTATGTTTTAGCAAATTCTATTGGGTTAAAGGCCCCAAAATGTACATTTACTGATTACTGCCTCATATTTCTGCTGGTGGGAGTCTGTCTGATTTAATATATTAAAGTGCAATTCGCACAGTAAAGCACATGGTTCATTTTAAAATTATCTTTATTTACTAAAGTATTGGTATTTCTGTTACAAAAATTCATCACCTGAAACAACTTCATGCATATTTTATAATAACACTGTGCAATGTTATATTGTGTTGTGCTGCTGATGTTACGTACAAATGGCTGCATATCCCAGCGATATCGCTGAAACGTCTTAATGTTTGCCTAACAAACACAGTCGATAGAGAAGTGATTGTCTCACTGACCACTACAAATGAGCTCGTATCTAGGAGTAGAAATTGGAACTACTGTTTATGTGGGTAACAGCTAATAATTCCCTCGCAGCTGGTACTTTAAGGCAAAACGTTCAAGGCTGTGCTCCTGGAGCATGGGTAGGAAATTCTGGCATATAAGACCAGCGAACCTGACTCACGGCACTTCTGACTGTGTCGTGATTTCCTGTTGAACTCTGTGTCCAGTTCTTTGATCTGTACCTTCCTCGAGCGAGGCTGCACACTGAGAATGCTGGTTCCCAAAATTTAGACTTATATGCCAACAGTAAAAGGATGGTCTTCCCGAGTTTGCAAGACCGGTGGGAGTCTTGCCCACCAGACACATACAACAGAAATCACAGAAGAACCACCTATGATTTTCCATGAAATGAACGGACAGAGAATTGTGGGTGTTATGCTCGCGATTTCTCATTAAGCGCAGAAGTGGGCAAGGTTCCCTGTCAGTAGCAGGAACTCAGAAAATGAACTCTTATATTCCATGCTAACTTATGAATGCATACAATTCACACTATCCAAAGAGAGGATGTATTACCCGAAATCAGTGAAATGTTTACTGATCACAATACTCAATTCAATTGAAGGCATTCCACTGTCATTAGGAATCTGAACTGTGATTGTTTTAGACTTTAGCTCAGTTAAAAAAAATAATCCTATTTTCTCATCAGAACATAGCAATACCATTATTTTGAAGCTAGTCCAGTAAAAACTGGTGACAGTCTGATTTCGAGTGGATTACTCATTATCTGGAGTCACTGTATAAATTGAGCCTCATGGAATACTAACTGCTTTTTTTCCTTCTGCTCAAGTATACATTGAACCAGAGGCTGTATATTATATATGCACAGCTGTCCAGGAATGAAAGTAATGTTGAGGTTCACAGTTTGTATATGCTCCTGTGCCCCCTCCTGCCTTGATCCAAGAGATAGCCCAAGCCACAAGATTCCTCCCTTGAAGCAGTACAAGGCCTGGCCCGAAACATTTAAAAATATTAGAGGAGACTCTTCTGACTTCTGCTATTACCTAAATGTCGTTACCTAACAGAGGGGTCCCTCAGCAAAGGACTGGCTTAGTCCAACATCAAGAATTGTTAGACTGCCTGAACACAGAGCACAGTCGATGAATCTGAGGAAACATACAAGGGGCATCAAAGTAAGGTTGTGACTGATTATTGGAACAGATTGTTGCTCTGCTAAAAATTAGAATTTAGTAAAAGCGTGCCACCAATGTAATTGTCACCCAGATGTTTTGCCAGCAGCAGTATAAGCAGCTACGTTTTTAAATTATAGAGGGTGCGTAGGCTGACATTCTGTGTTTGCTTTCCCAGAGAAGCTAGATGATTAATTAGGGGAGAGTACTCTTTTGCAGATCAGGGGACTTCATGTAGGTGTACTAGGGCCCACTAATAGAGCAGTGCTGTGGATTGTTTGTGTGACAAACTGTTTTTGTTATTGGCACTTCTCCAATTGGCTACTACCACCGCAAGAAACGTGGGCCAATATTCCTTTCATATTTGGTTTGTGAAATGAGGCTCTGCTCAGGTCACAAAAGCACCTTCAAATCCAAATCATCAGAGAGCTCCAAGTGACTGTGTACTGATGCTGCATAAAAAGTTAGAGACATCCTTTAATGTGATGGGCCTATGCTTGATAGTTTACTCCATGACCAGTGCAGTTACATTACAAAATATTGAAGGACTCATCGTAATGTATGGCAGTGATTGTCATGACAAAAGGAATGTCAGGCTATGTAAATGGATCCATTTTTTGAAATATTTGGGATGTGGGATCGCTTAGCCCTGCCTATACCCTTTAGCTTGCAGGTATCCCTGTGCTGTAGTTTCACTAGGTTGGTGCCTCTTTCCAAGGTATGACGCATGCTGCTCCTGGTACACCATTCAAAGCCTTTCCATCATCTACAAGGCATAAGTCAGGAGTGTGATGGAATACTCTCCACTTGCTTGGATGAGTGCAGCTCCAACAACACTCAAGAAGCTCAACATCATCCAGGACAAAGCAGCCCGCTTGATTGGCACCCCATCCACCACCCTAAACATTCACTCCCTTCACCACCAGCGCACTGTGGCTGCAGTGTGTACCATCCACAGGATGCACTGCAGCAACTCACCAAGGCTTCTTCGACAGCACCTCCCAAACCCGCGACCTCTACCACCTAGAAGGATAAGAGCAGCAGGCACATGGGAACACCACCTGCACATTCCGCTCCAAGTCACACACCATCCCGACTTGGAAATATATCGCCGTTCCTTCATCGTCGCTGGGTCAAAATCCTGGAACTCCCTTCCTAACAGCACTGTGGGAGAACCTTCACCACACGGACTGCAGCAGTTCAAGAAGGCAGCTCACCACCACCTTCTCAAGGGTAATTAGAGATGGGCAATAAATAAGAACATAAGAAATAGGAGCAGGAGTAGGCCAATCGGCCCCTCGAGCCTGTTCCGCCATTCAATAAGATCATGGCTGATCTGATCCTAACCTCAAATCTAAATTCATGTCCAATTTCCTGCCCACTCCCCATAACCCCTAATTCCCTTTACTTCTAGGAAACTGTCTATTTCTGTTTTAAATTTATTTAATGATGTAGCTTCCACAGCTTCCTGGTGCAGCAAATTCCACAGACCTACTACCCTCTGAGTGAAGAAGTTTCTCCTCATCTCAGTTTTGAAAGAGCAGCCCCTTATTCTAAGATTACGCCCCCTAGTTCTAGTTTCACCCATCCTTGGGAACATCCTTACCGCATCCACCTGATCAAGCCCCTTCACAATCTTACATGCTTCAATAAGATCGCCTCTCATTCTTCTGAACTCCAATGTGTAGAGTCCCAATCTACTCAACCTCTCCTCATATGTCCACCCCCTTGCCAGCGACGCCCACTTGCCATGAACGAATAAAAAAAAATATATTCTTTATTGAAGCAAGATTGATCTTTTCGATTGACAGTGATGAAGGACTGAGGGATATGCTGGGCTATGACATTACAGATTGTGGTGATATACATCATGGATGGCCAGTTTTGGGCTGTAGCTCGTTCTTACTCTGTCCCATTTGTCATAGTGGGAGTGTCACACTACATGGTGCAGGATGTCCTTACTGTGAAGATGAGACCATGTCTTCACAGGGGCTATGTGGTGGTGACTTCTACCAATGCTATCATGGACAGATGTGTCTACAGCAGGTAGGTTGGTGAGGATGAGGTCATGTTATTATTTCCTCCATCTTGGTTCCCTCACTACATAATGTCAGCTCTGTGTATTGTTATTAATCCAAGGAAGTAACAGAGACACACTCTCTATAAAGCTGCAAACTAGGCAAGAGTGGAAAATAATCATATTGGGTTATAATATATTTAGGAGGGATAGAAAAGCTAAGAGAGCAGATGGAGTAGCAATATTGGTAATAGAAGCAATACGTGCTGTAGAGAGAGTTGCTGTACTCGGGGAAGGGGTACAGACAGGGTCAATATGGTTGGAGCTCAGAGATAAAAAGGGCTTGTTACAGTATTGTGGGGTACTACAGACCTCCAAATGTGGGAATGAAATAGAAGAGGAAACCTGAAATTAGATGAGAGAGATGAGTAGGAGTAACAAAATTACTGGGTGATTTTAATTATTCACTTATCGATAAGGACAGAGGGAATAAATGGAAAAGCGGGAAAGGAATTCTTCAAATATGTATGGGGTTCATTCCTCAAACAGTATGTTGGTTAGTCACAAGGTTGTTGGTGTTGCTAGATCTGGCTGTGAGTAACGCAATGATTAGGTAGATGAGCTAAATATGGAAAAACACCTTGAGAGTAGTGACCACAATATAATAAGGTTTAAGATCCAACTATAACGGGTAAAAGTCAATACAAAAATTAGAACACCAGATTAGATTACGGCAGACTTTAGAAAAATGAGGAGTGAGCTAGCTGAGGTGAGGTGGAAGAAGAATTTTGCACACAGGATTGCAGAGCACAGTAGGATGTTTTATGAAAAGAAATTGCAAAGTTACAGAATAAGTATATTCCATTAAAAAAAGAAGGAAAGTGCTAGTAGGTTTAGGATATCATCGATAAATAAAAATGTTAGAAGCCAATTAAAATTGAAGAAAAGGGCATATGAAGATTCTAAGAATGAAATAATTAAAGAAGAATACGATAGAATAAGAAATAAATTAAGAGTTAGATAAGGAAAGCTAAGAGGGTGCATGAGGAAAAAATTCAAATAACATCAAATGGAACAGTAATGTAAAAAGGAGAATTGTTAAAAACAAGGTGGGAACCTGAGAGGAGAGGACTATCAATTTGTAGATGATGATCAAAAAATAGCAGCCGTATTTAATAAGTACTTAGAGTCGGTCTTTACTAAAGAGAAGGATATCAGAGAGGAGCTGCATCCTGAGGTGGTTGAAATTGAGATGAGCGATATTATGATGGATAAAATGTTAGTTAGGCTGAAAGAAGACAAAGCACCATGGCCCAATGGGATATATCTTAGGATCCTGAGGGAGATGATGTAGGATATTACCAACACCCTAGAAATTATATTTGAGTGCTCTATTAATTGTGGGTGTACGACAGAGGATTGGAGAGTGGCTAATGTAGTACCCACTTTTAAAAAGGAAGACAGAGCTAATCTGGGTAAATATCGGCTAGTAATCATCCAGATAATCTCGGTGTCCCTTTTTAAAAATGGGCACGATATTTGACCCTCTCTAGCCTGTGGTAGGGAACATTTTAGAATCTTTAATTAAGTATGAAATTACCATATATCTAGATAAAGAGAAACTAGAAGCAGCCAGCACAGATTTCAAAAGGGCCGATTGTGTTTGACAAATCTTATAGAATTCTTTGAGGAGGTAACAGACATGGTAGATATGGGGAAATGCAGTTATTTTAGTATGGATGGACTTTAGGTGTGCCTTTGACAAGGTACCACATGGGAGATCACTAAAGAAAATTGAGGAAAGTGGAATTAGGGGTGGATCGTAAACTGGATTAAAAATTGGTTAGAATGGATAAAACAGAGAGTAGGAATTAAAGGCAATTGTTCAGAGGGGTTGGAAGTGGGTAGTGGTGTCCAAGAGGGTTCAGTTCTGGGGCCACTTCTGTTCACTATTTAGATTAATGATTTGGATATAGACCGAGAGGGGGTGGTTTCACAATTTGCAGATGATACCAAATAGGAAGTATAGTTAATTCTTTAGACGATCAAAGGAAGCTGCAAAGGGATGTTGATAAGATGGGAGAATGGCTAATAAGCGGCAGATGGAATTCAGTGTCAGCAAATGTGAGCTGATGCATTTTGGTAAAAAACAATAGCAGTAACTCTGAATGGAAGTAGGTTCGTGTTGTGGAAGAGCAGAGGAATTTGGGGATCCAGGTTTACAGGATATTAATGGCGGCCCCTCAGATTGATAAGACCATTAAAAAAAGCTAATGGAATGTTAGATTTTATCACAAGAGGTACAGAATATAATAGCCAAGAGATAATGATGAGCCTATATAAAATCTTAATAAGACCTCAGATAAAATACTGTGTGCAGTATTGGGCTCCACACTATAGGAAGGATATTGAGGCTTTAGACAGGGGGTACAACGCAAATTCCCTAGGATACTGCCTGGTACGAGGAAATACAAATACGAAGACAGACTTGAAAAATTGGGGCTTTTTTCATTCGGACGGTGAAGATTATGGGCGATATGATAGAAGTGTTTGGAAAGGATGGAAAAGGTTGTATAGAAACAGACCGTTTCCAGTAGTTGTGGAGATTATAACGAGGGACCATAGTTACAAGATGCAATGCAAGAGAGCAGGAGAGACGCTCTTTACACAGAATTATGAGGCTGTGGAATTCACTTCCAGGTTTACTGGTAAGGCAGAAACTGTCAACATTCAAAATTAGATTAGATAGGTTCATGAAGGAAAAGGGGTTGAAGGGATATGGAAACAGGGCGGGTAAGCGTGATTAGGGCTATTTGCTCATGGGGAGCTTAAATGGCGCCACATGCTGGTTGGGCCAAATGGCTTGTTTCCATGTTGTAACTTCTATGTGTTTCTATTTATCTAAATTTAGAGTATGGAGCCAGTTCAAGAGAAGAAGATATCTCGGTAGAACTCTGGCAACATTGTATACTGCTGTATCTTGGTAAACCCTGCTGACACTACATACTACAAAAAATAATACTTTTGTTATGTAGCATTACATTGTCACATTGTCACATCATAGAATCTTACAGCACAGAAGGAGACCATTCGGACCATCGTGCCTGTGCCAGCTCTTTGAAAGAGCTTTCCAATTAGTCCCACTCTCCTGCTCTTTCCCCATAGCCCGGCAAATATTTCCTTTTCAAGCATTGATCCAATTCCCTTTAGAAAGTTATTACTGAATCTGGTTTTACCACCCTTTCAGGCAGTGCATTCCAGGTCATAACAACTCGTTGCATAAAAAAAATTCTCCTCATCTCCACTCTGGTTCTTTTGCCAATTATCTTAAATCTGTGTCCTCTGGTTACCGACCCTCCTGCCAGTGGGAACAGTTTCTCCCTATGTACTCTATCAAAACCCTTCAAAAGTTTGTACACCCCTATTAAATCTCCCCTTAATCTTCTCTGCTCTAAAGAGAACAATCCCAGCTTCTCTAATCTCTCCACATAACTGAAGTCCCTTATCTCTGGTACCATTCTAGTAAATCTCTTCTGCATCCTCTCCAAGGCCTTGACATCGTTCCGAAAGTGCAGTGCCCTAAATTGAATATCATTCTCCAGCTGAGGCCTAACCAGTGTTTTATAAAGGTTTAGCATAACTTCCTTGCTTTTGTACTCTGTGCCTCTATTAATAAAGCCCAGGATCTCATATGCTTTGTAAACAGCCTTTTCAACTTGTCCCGCCAACTTCAAAGATTTGTGGAACTAAACCCCAGGTCTCTCTGTAACAAAAACAGAAAATTCTGGAAAAGCTCAGCAAGTGAGACAGCATCTGTGGAGAAAGAAACAGAGTTAACGTTTCAGGTCAAAGACCTTTCATCAGAACTGTTTCTTTCATCAACTCTCTTTCTCTCCACAGATGCTGCTTCACTTGCTGAGCTTTTCTAACATTTTCTGTTTTTATTTCAGATTTCCAGCATCTGCAGTATTTTGCTTTTGATCCAGGTCTCTATGTTCCTGCACCCCCTTTAAGATTGTACCATTTAGTTTATATTGCCTCTTCTCATTCTTCCTTTGAAAGTGCATCACTTCACACTTCTCTGCATTAAATGTGATCTGCCATGTGTCTGCCCATTTCACTAGTCTGGCTATGGTCTCCTGAAGTCTGTTACTATCCTCTTTGCTCTTTACTGTATTTCTGAGTTTCGTGTCAACTGCAAACTTTGAAGTTATGCCCCGTATACCCCAATCCAGGTCATTAATGTCTTAAAGAATTTCACACAATGAACTACTTTTGGAATGTGGTGCCTGTTGTTATATACATGAATACAACAGACATTCTCCACCAGCAACAAACCACGAACAACAGTGAGGCACATGGGATTGGGACCAGTACTTGTGTGGAGGATAAACACCAACATGGATTGGTTGGGCTGAACAGACTGTTTCAATTTTGCAATTTCTATGTAATTCTATGAATGGCCAGTTAATCTATTCTTGATGGGATTTGTTGAGCGAGTAATGTTGCCCAGGACATTGAGAGAACTTAATGTATCATTTTACATGGTTCAGGACAAAAATGGACACTGAGCAGAGGGAAGAATGGGAATAGAAAGGTTGAGGGGGTGAAAAGCATTGTCAAAGGAGGCTTTTGGAATTAGTGAAGGAGATAATAATATGGAGATGTTTATGGAGGGGGTTCCAGAGGGAAAGGGCACTGATGGTGGAGTGGAGAAAGCAAAGAGTAAGTTGGTGTCAGAGGAGCAGAGAGTGCATCCTGGAATGTATGGCTGGAAGAGATCACTGAGGTGGTTCCAGGGATTTGGGGGGGGGGGCGGGTGGGTGGGGGGTGGCAGAGTATGGCCATGGCGGGATTTGAACATGAGGACAAGGATCTTGAAATATATTTTGATGATGTCCAAGGAGCCAGTGATGTTTAGGTTATCAAGAGTGTGGGATTTTGTGTGGGTGAGGAGGTAAGCAATGGTATCTTGAATAAGTTGTAGTTTGTGGAAGGTGGGCAGAAGAACATTGGAGAAGTTGAGCCTTGTGGTGATAAAAGTGTGGATTAGGATTCAATAGCTGTGGGGGAGAGCTGGAAATGGAGGTGGTAGAAGTGATCCTGGTAACAAATTGGATGTGGGGAAGTAATCTGAGATTGAATTGAAAATCAATAGAAAATACACTATAAATTTGGAAGCCTAGTAACAAAGTTATTGCATCTGAAATAGTGCTGTAAGAGACTGTATTATATCAAATGACAGATGGCTTATTGGGAACATTATTCATGTGTTTTTAAATCATGAACGAGATCAATAAGTTTGATATAGGGAAGTTAATAACCCAAGGAATGCCTTCTCTTTATATGAAAGACCATTCAGTTGTATATTACTGTGACATTGATAATGGGGACATGGTCAATGCCAATCCAACAAATCAGGTTTGTCTATGACCCAAGACTTAAGCAAACTGACTTCCTTAAAAGACAATAAACCCCATATTGTTCAGTTATCTTCTTCTTACCTGTACACAGTATGAAAATGGAAAGATAACTTTTGATTTTATTTTGTAAATGTGCTCCATTGCACACTGACACATCTGGAGTACTGCAACCAGTTTTAGTCACCTCACATGGTGAGTGATATAGTGGCCTTGGAATAGGTTCAGAAGAGAGCTACAAGAATGATCCCTAGTTTAAAGAACCTTACTTACTCAGACAGGCTGAAAGAGCTGGGCCTGTTTACTTTAGAGCAGTGTAGACTCAGAGGAGACCTGATAGAGGAATATAAAATAATGAAAGGGCTGGATTGCATGCCTAATGACAGGTTATTTCAGTTTGACAGATTAGGGTGGACCAGGGGACATGCGGTTAAGCTATGCAAAAATAGAATGTTAGGCGGTTCTGCTTTTCCCAGACAGTAGTGAGTCCCTGGAACGCTTTGCCGACTGGTGCAGTGTGTGCTAACTCTCTGCAAGCCTTCAAGGGGGAGCTGGAATGGTTCTTGGCTGGGAAAGAGATCGCATTATATAAAAGGTAAGTGGATTTAAAGTTAATGTATGCACGGTCAATGTAATCTCCTGGAATGATTTTGATCGCCTCAGGGGTCAGAGAGGAGTTTTCCAGATTTTCATTTTCTCTTATTGGCCTTGGATTTTTCTGTTTTTTTGCCTTTCCCCAGCAGATTGCACACCTGAGTGGGTTTAGGAAAGAGTTGGTCATGATGCCCCAGGCATCATGAGTGTGGGGGCAGGCTTGATGGACCAGCTGGTCTTTTCTGCCCGTCATTTTCATATGTTCATGTATCTTTATGTTACTGGAAGATACATGACAATGGCAAATTTTTCTCGGCTGCTAATCATCAACAGGAGGTAGCAAACCATACTAATGTCAGTGGTACCATAGGGTTAGCTAGCATCATCCAGGACAAAGCAGTCTGCTTGATCAGCAGCCCATGTACCACCTTAGACTTCCAATTCCTCCAATAACAATGCTCAGTTTGAGTTCTGCCAGGACCACTCGCCTCCAGACCTCATTACAGCCTTGGTCCAAACATGGACAAAAGAGCTGAATTCCAGAGGTGAGGTGAGAGTGACTGTCCTTGACATCAAGGCAGCATTTGACCGAGTGTGGCACCAAGGAACCCTAGTAAAATTGAAGTCAATGGGAATCAGGGGGAAAACTCTCCAGTGGCTGGAGTCATACCTAGCACAAAGGAAGATGGTAGTGGTTGTTGGAGGCCAATCATCTCAGGCCTAGGACATTGCTGCAGGAGTTCCTCAGGGCAGTGTCCTAGGCCCAACCATCTTCAGCTGCTTCATCAATGACCTTCCCTCCATCATAAGGTCTGAAATGGGGATGTTCGCTGATGATTGCACAGTGTTCAGTTCCATTCGCAGCCCCTCAGATAATAAAGTGGTCCGTGCCCGCATGCAGCAAGACCTGGACAACATCCAGGCTCGGGCTGATAAGTGGCAAGTAACATTCGCGCCAGATAAGTGCCAGGCAATGACCATCTCCAACAAGAGAGAATCCAACCGCCTCCCCTTGACATTCAACGGCATTACCATCGCCGAATCGCCCACCATCAACATCCTGGGGGTCACCATTGACCAGAAACTTAACTGGACCAGCCACATAAATATTGTGGCTACAAGAGCAGGTCAGAGGCTGGGTGTTCTGCAGTGCGTGACTCACCTCCTGACTCCCCAAAGCCTTTCCACTATCTATAAAGCACAAGTCAGGAATGTGATGGAATACTCTCCACTTGCCTGGATGAGTGCAGCTCCAACAACACTCAAGAAGCTTGACACCATCCAGGACATGGCAGCCAGCTTGATTGGTACCCCATCCACCATCGTAAACATTCACTCCCTTCACCATTGGTGCACCGTGGCTGCAGTGTGTAACGTCTACAGGATGCACTGCAGCAACTTGCCAAGGCTTTTTCGACAGCACCTCCCAAACCCGTGACCTCTACCACCTAGAAGGACAAGGGCAGCAGGCACATGGGATCAACACCATCTGCACGTTCCCCTCCAAGTCACACACCATCCCAACTTGGAAATATATCGCCGTTCCTTCATTGTCGCTGGGTCAAAATCCTGGAACTCCCTTCCTAACAGCACTGTGGAGAACCTTCACCACACGGACTGCAGTGGCTCACCACCACCTTCTCAAGGGCAATAAGGAATGGGCAATAAATGCTGGCCTCGCCAAAGATGTCCACATCCCGTGAACGAATAAAAAAAAACACCGGTGCACTGTGGCTGCAGTGCATCCTGTCCACAGGCTTATTCGACAGCACCTCCCAAACCTGCGACCTCCACTATCTAAAAGGTCAAAGATAGCAGGTGCATGCACCATCACCTCCAAGTTCTCTTCCAAGTCACACACCATCCCGACTTGGACATATATCACTGTTCCTTCATTGTTGCTGGGTCAAAATCCTGGAAAACTCTACCTGACTCTGTGGTGTGCGAGTACCTTCACCACATGGGACTGCAGCAGTTCAAGAAGAAGGCTTATCAGCAACTTCTCATAGGCAACTAGGGATGGGCAATAAATGCCGGCCTTGCTAGCGATACCCATATCCTGAGAACGATTTTAAAAAAGGCATATTCTACAATATGGTTTCCTTTATGCACTTAAGATTGGTGGAACCAGATAATGGTTATTTGTTTAATGTCTAAGATAGGAACATCTTCTATAAAAATGCCACCTGTTTTCTTTAGATATGTGTATTATATGTGTGCCAATGTTACGTTTTAAACTGTGTGCTGCAATCTGAATTTGATTGATCAAAACTGAACTTTGTAAATTCAATTCTTTCTTTTCCTTTCTTTCTAGAAATTCAAAGAAAATGATGAATGATGGAATTACAGAAGTTTACAGCACAGATGAAGGTCATTCGGATCATTGCTACAGCAATCTAAAACTAATCCCATAGCATTTAAATTGATGACCCTTCATCAGTGATTCCCCAACCAAAGGAAATAGTCTTTTCCTATTGACCCTTTCAAAACTCTGCATAATTTTAAAAACTTCTATTAAATCTCTCCTTAGCCCTCTCTGAAATAATTCCAGCCTCTCAAGTTGATCCTCATAACTATAGTTTCCCATCTCTGGCATCATCCTAGTGAATCTATGCTATACGTTCTCAATGGCTTTAATCTCTTTCCTATAATGGGGTACCCAAAACTGCAGATACTGTAGTACTCTAACTGTGGCCTAACCAATGTTTTCTACAGCATCATCATTAATTCTTGGGAGTCATTTTTACCTTTGTTGCATGGTGAAGCAAATCGGCCATCTGTTATAGAACACGTCTGAGTTTCAGCCCATGATGGGGTGAAAATCGGGGGAGTTCTATTGAAGGTGGCAGGACAAGTTGAGAAGGCTGTTAAAAAAGCATATGGGATCCTGGGCTTTATTAAAGAGGCATAGAATACAAAAGCAGCAAAGTTATACTAAACCTTTATAAAACACTGGTTAGGCCTCAGCTGGAGTATTGTGTTCAATAATGGGCACCACACTTTAGGAAGGAAGTCAAGGCTTTAGAGGGGGTGCAGAAGAGATTTACTAGAATGGTTCCAGGGATGAGGGATTTCAGTTATGTGGATAGACTGGAGAAGCTGGGGTTATTCTCCTTAGAGCAGAGAAGGTCAAGAGGAAATTTGATAGAGATGTTCAAAATCATGAACGCTTTTGATAGAGTAAATAAAGAGAAACTGTTTTCAGTGGCAGAAGGGTCGGTAACCAGACGACACAGATTTAAGGTGTTCAGCAAAAGAGCCAGAGGTGACATGAGAAAATATTTTTTTACGCAGTGAGTTGTTATGATCTAGAATGCACTGCCTGAAAGGGTAGTGGAAGCAGATTCAATAATAACTTTCAAAAGAGAATTGGATAAATACTTGAAGGAAAAAAAAATTGCAGGGCAATGGGGAAAGTGCAGGGGAATGGGATTAATTGGATAGCTCTTTCAAAGAGCCGGCGCAGGCATGATGGGCCGAATGGCCTTCTCCTGTGCTGTACCTACTATGATACTATAATAGGCAGGCCAACCACTCAGTCACATTACTGCCCAGGAGGCAAAGGTGAAAATTACCTCCTTTACTCCCGTACACCATGGCATTATTTATAAAATTCAAAATGCTGTTTGTCTTCTGACGAAAGGTCATCAACCTGAAACATTAACCCTAGGTTTCTCTCTCCACAGATGCTGCCTGACCTGCTGAATGTTTCCAGCAATTTATTTCAGATTTCCAGCATCCGCAGTATTGTGCTTTTTGGCCTTTTACTGCAGTCACATTTCAAGAAATTACAGTCTTTAAACCTTTCAGTGCCTGTCCACACTTCTCCACATTACATTACAAGGGAATACTGAAATAATAAAAGTAGTTACAGCAGGAGTGACACAAATAAGAAATGTGTTAAGTTAAATGGTGTGAGAAAGACAGCAGCAGGACAGAAGGACAGGTTAGAATCTCTTACCCAAATAAGAGTTTTATGTACTAATGCACAGAGTAAAAGAAATAAATTGATTGAATAAGAGGTTCAAATACAGCCTAGAGGGTATGACATGGTGGCCATTACTGAGACATGGCTGCAAGCTGGTCATGATTGAGAATTAAATATTCCAGGTTATAAGGCCTTTAGAAAGGATAGGGAAACTGGAAGAGGAGGAGAGGTAGCCTTACTGATTAAAGATACTGGGCTCGATTTTCGCACCCCCGAGCGGGTGCGTTCGTGTCAGGGGGGCTGCGAAAATTGGGGATTCCCGGGGTGGGTCCAGAGCCCGGCTCCAACCCGCCCACTTCCGGGTTCCCCAGTGACGCGCTGACATGTGTGCGCAGCCCCCGCATGTGGGACTCCCGCCGGCAATCAAAGCCAGCGGGGTGCCACTTAAAGTAATTATATAGGTATTTCACGTCGTTTAGAGACCTGATTAACATGATATTTCAGGAGGGGTGGGATTTTTCAAACAACTGGGACTGTTTCCTGTACTGGGGGAAACACTCCCAGTTCAAATGGACGTGTTGCAGCCATCAGCCTGTGGCAACTGCAAAGGTCCATTTGACAGGTTTGGGGGCCCTCACTCATTGCAGGAGGCCACTCTGTCACTTTGGACAAAGTCTGGCCTCCACCATCCTCCTCCTAACAATAAAATTCACCAACTTGCACACTTACCCCGGGGTCCGGAGGCATGTACCTACCTAGTGGTCCCCCTCAGATGTACATCTTCCGGATGGGGGCCGCCGTAGCTGCAGTCATGACCTCCTCGGAGGGCGAACAGCATCACCAGCCTCGCCGGCCACGCCGTCCACCTCTGACACGTGGAGCCCCACAACACAGTGCTGTGACACATCCACCTGCACACCAGGAAGGAGGGCAAAGGCAGAGAGAGATGCATCGCAGAAGGCACTACCCTCGCTACAGGGTCTACAGACTGAGGCTCAGCTTCCTGGACCTCTCTGAGCAGCTGTGCACACGGAGGCTCATAGTCACTCGACATGTAGTCGTGGACATCTGCAGCCTCCTTCATGCCGAGCTGCTCCCGGCTGGCCCGAGCACCATCTTCTTACCTGTCGCTGTCAAAGTCACCACTGCCCTCACAACTTCTCCTCCGCATTCTTCCAGGGTGCCACCGGGGACATCGCCGATGTCTCTCAGTCGTCTGCACAAAAGAGCCCTGCAAATACACCTACACCCACTCTGCAGTGACACAATGGGTGGCATCAGTTGTGGGTCTTCGTAGTGATCCTCAGGAAAGGGCATTATTGCACAAACCAGACAAGATTCGCAAAGACGTGGCAGTAGTGGTGACAATATAATATGTAATGTGAGTTGATCAGAAATTAAATATAGGTAAAAACCATGACAAACCCTCAAACACCCTTGTGCATCCCCTTCATGCTCACGACACGTTTGCCTTACGCTTCCTACTGCACATATGTGATGCATGCCCTGTGGCTGCAGCACAGGTAGTGGCAGGTTGACTGAGGCTGACCGTGAAAGAGATGCATGAGAGGGTGAGTGTGAGATAGATCCATGAGATTGTATGAGGATTGGGTTGAGTGGTAGTGGTGGGATGAGTACTGGCGAGGTGAGTAAGTGCAGGTAAGATGAGGATGAGATTTGAGTGGGTGTGAGGAGTGATGTGATAGAGTAGTGTTGGCAGTGCAGAAGGAGATGTGGGGTGGGGGCGATGATGTGGGGTGGGGGCAGTGATGTGGCAGGGTAGGGGAATGAGTAAGTGTACTCACTTCGGCTGACCTACTTAGGTGATTGAAGCGCCTCCTGCAATGTATGCAGGTGCACGATATGTTGGTGGTACAGGTGACCTCCTCTGCCACCTCAAGCCAGGCCTTCTTGGTGGCAGAGGCAGGCCGCTTCCTCCCACCCGTCGGGGGGAAGATTTCTGTCCTCCCCCTCCTCCTCACCCCATCCAATAATACCTGGAGTGAGACATCATTAAACCTGGGAGCAGCCTTCCCCCTGGGCTGCTCCATGCTGTAATTTTTCCTATTTCCTGCAGCATCAGTCAGTGGAGGACTGCCCCTTTAAAAAGGGCTCCTCCAGTTGACAGCCTGTGCTGCGCATGCGCAGTCCGCCCACTGTGCAGCTTTCCAGCGCGAAACCCGGAAGCACAGGTAAGTGGATCCAATTAGCCTGAGATTCCGTGCGGAGCACCCCGATTTTACTGGACGCTTTACCCACGCGCCCAGCCGACCCCCCGCTGCGAACCCACCGCCCTCCTAATATCAGGCCCACTATTTCAGCATTAGTAAGAGAGAATATGGGGAAGGGAAAGCAATCAGCGGAGACTCTATGGTTGGAATTGAGGAATAAGAGTGGACTTAAAACTGTAATGGGAATTGTCTATAAGCCTCCCTATAGCAGCAATAAAGTGGCAGAGTGTATTAATTCAGAGATTAGAGAGAGCAAAAGCAGAGTTGTTTTAATGGGAGACATCAATTTTCATATAGATTGGGAAGAGAGGAGTAGCTCAAGTCAGAAAGATAGTGAATTTCTTGAGTGCATTCAAGACAGTTTTCTGGAACAATATGTTCTAGAACCAACAAGATGGCAGGCCATACTAGATTTGGTAATGAGAAATGAATCAGACTTTGCTAATAATCTAACAGTAAGGGAACATTTATCTAACACTAATCATAATATGATTGAATTCAGTGTTAGATTTGAAAAGGAGAAATGTAACACAGTTACTAAGATTCTAGATTTTGGTACGGCTAACTTTAACGGGATGAGACAGAGACTGACGACAACAAACTGGTCAAAAGTGTTATCGGGTTAAACAACAGATGAACAGTGGGAGGTGTTCAAAAAAGAATTTACCTTAATACAGGACCAGTATATACCCCTAAGGGGCAAGATCTCTGATTACCAAATTGAACAGGTGTGTGATAACATAAAACTAAAGGAAAGAGCACACAAAAGTGCAAAGAATGGAGTAGATCCAGGGGACTGGGAGAGATTTAAAGAACAGCAAAGGAAGACAAAAAAGATAGCAAGAGTTGCAAAAAGGAAATACGAAAAGAAACTTGCAAGGGATATGAAGATTAACATAAAAAGTTTTCACGTTTATATTAGAAGAAAAAGGGTAGTTGAGGGTAATGTTTAAAATCAAATGCAGGTAATATCGCAAATGAAAATAAGGAAATGGCAGACTTGTTGAATAATTACTTTGTGTCAGTCTTCACAGTAGAGCAAGAGGGTAATATACCTGACATTCCAGGGAAACTAATAATGAATCAAAGAATGGAACTCACTAAAGTTAACGTAAGTAAGAAAACAGTATTAGAAAATATATTGCCAAATTCCCAGACCTGACGGTTTCCACCCCAGGTTTTTGAAGGAAGTAGGTGAGGAAATTGCAGATGCTTTAGCCATAACCTTCCAAAGCTCTCTCGATTCAGGAATTGTCCCTTTAGATTGGAAAATTGCAAATGTAACTCCATTACTGAAGAAAAGTGAGAGAAAGAAACAGAAAATTATAGACCTGTTAGTCTAACATCTGGAGAAGTTATCAGAATCTATAATTAAGGACAGATTAGAGAATTGAGAGAAATTTGAGCTGATTAGAGAGAGCCAACATGGATTTGTAAAGGGTAGGTCATGTTTAACGAAACTAATTGAATTTTCTGAAGAAGTAACTAAAGTGGTAGACAGGGGACTGTCTATGGGTACAAGATCTAATAATAAAGGATGGTGAGAAAGGATCTTGGCTCGGAAGATCAGGAAGTGGAATCAATATGGGTGGAAATTAGAAATAACAAGGGGCAGAAAACACTGGTGGGAGTAGTTTATAGGGCCCCTAATAGTAGCAATACAGTTGGACAGAGTATTAATCATGAAGTAACGGGAGCTTGTAACAAAGGAAATGCAGTCATCATGGGAGACTTTAATCTGCATATAGACTGGGCAAATCAAATTGTCAAAGGTAGTTTGGAAGATGAGTTCATGGAATGCATTCGAGACGGTTTCCTAGAACAATACTTCATGGAACCAACAAGGGAACAGGCTATTTTAGATCTTGTATTATGTAATGAGATAGGGTTAATTAGTAATCGCACAGTAAAAGAACCTCTGGGGAAGAGTGATCGTAATATGATAGAATTTCCTATTGAGTTTGAAAGTAACGTACTTAAGTCAGAAATTAGAGTCTTAAACTTAAATAAAGCCAATTACATAGGCATGAGGGATGAGTTATCAAAGGTAGATTGGGAAATTAAATTAAAGGGTTTGACAGTTGAAAAGCAATGGCAAACATTTAAAGAAATATTTCAATCTTCTCAACAAGTATACATTCCATTGAGAAATTAAAACTCCACGGGAAAAGTGATCTACCCGTGGCTAACGAAAGAAGTTAAGGAGAGTATTAAATTGAAAGAGGAGGCCTATAATGTTGCCAAGAAGAGTAATAAGCCTGGGGATTGGGAGAGTTTTAGAAACCAACAAAGGATGATCAAAAAATTGATAAAAAGGGAAAAAATAGAATATGAAATTATACTAGCAAGAAATATAAAAATGGATTGTAAGAGCTTCTACGAGTATGTAAAAAGGAAGAGAGTAGCAAAAGTAAACGTTGGTCCCTTAGAGGCTGAGACGAGAAATTATAATGGGGAGTCAGGAAATGGCAGATGCATTAAACAAATTTTTTGTATCTGTCTTCACAGTGGAAGACACAAAAAGCATACCAAAAATAATTGAGAACCAAGGGGTAAATAAGAGTGAAGAACTTAAAACAATTAATATCATTTGAGAAAGTACTGGACAAACTAATGGGACTAAAAGTCGACAAATCCCCTGGACCTGATGGCCTACATCCTAGGATTCTAAAAGAGGTGGCTGCAGAGATAGTGGATGCATTGGTTGTGATCTTCCAAAATTCTCTAGATTCTGGAATGGTCCCATTGGAATGGAAGGTAGCAAATGTTATCCTGATATTCAAGAAGGGAGGCAGAGAGAAAACAGGGAACTACAGGCCAGTTAGCCTGACTTCGGTCGTAGGGAAAATGCTGGAATCCATTATTAAGGAAGTGGTAACAGGGCACTTAGAAAATCATAATATGATTCGGCAGAGTCAGCATGGTTTTATGAAAGGGAAATTGTGTTTGACAAATCTACTGGAGTTTTTGGAGGATGTAACTAGGAGGGTAGATAATGGGGAACCAGTGGATGTAGTATATTTGGATTTTCAAAAGGCATTCAATAAGGTGCCACATAGAAGATTGTTACACAAGATAAGGGCTCATGGGGTTGGGGGTAATATATTAGCATGGGTAGAGGATTGGTTAAAGGACAGAAAACAGAGAGTAGGGATAAAAGGGTCATTCTCAGGTTGGCAGGCTGTAACTAGTGGGGTCCAACAAGGATCGGTGCTTGGGCCTCAGGTATTTACAATCTATATTAATGACTTAGATGAAGAGGCCGAGTGTAATGTATCCAAGTTTGCTGATGATACAAAGTTAGGTGAGAAAGTAAGCTGTGAGGAGGAGACATAGGGTGCTAAATTGGGCCGTGTAGCCCCCGTTGTTTTGGTGCTACACGGCCTCTCCAACATCCAAGATGGCGTCTTGGAAACGTACGCACATTTCCTGCGTGACGAACACCAGACGCCATCTTAGTATAGGAGTTAGCGCAGGCGCAGCGAATGAACACTGGAATATTGTAGTGAGAAAATGGCTTCAATCAGTGTGCAACGCTGATTTAAAATGATAGACACCATTTAGTGACTTAGCGCTGAACTCACCGCACATTCGAAACCCCGACCATCTGAACGTGTCTTAGAGTGCCTGAAGGACCCCCCCCACTGGCGCTATTTAAAGGGACCATGCAGGATTTACAGGTTAGTGGCTGGATTATTGCTTCTGGCTGCCGAGACGTTTGCAACTGTTTTTGCAGGTCTCCCAGGAAGGGACAGAGCGTACAAACAAAAGAGTGCACTAACAAATGGGGTCTGGGTAAGAAAAAATGGTAAAAAGACAAATAGGGCCATAGTACAAAAAAATGTTGAGATGTCTAAAAATGTTAAAAAGACAAATCTAAAGGCACTGTATCTGAATGCATGAAGCATTCGTAATAAGGTAGATGAATTAACAGCGCAAATAGATGTAAACGGATATGATATAATTGCAATTACAGAGACATGGCTGCAGGGTGACCAAGGCTGGGAGCTGAATATCCAAGGGTATTCGATATTTAGGAAGGACAGGCAAAAAGGAAAAGGAGGTGGGGTGGCGTTTAGTAAAGGATGAAATCAGAGCAATAGTAAGAAAGGATATTGGCTCAGAAAATCAAGATGTAGAATCAGTCTGGTGGAGTTAAGAAGCACTAAGAGGCAGAAAACACTGGTGGGAGTTGTCTACAGGCCTCCAAACAGTAGTGGTAATGTAGGGGATGGGATCAAACAGGAAATTAGAAATGCATGTAACAAGGGTACTACAGTAATCATGGGTGACTTTAATCTACATATAGACTGGCCAAACCAAATTAGCAATAATACTGTGGAGGATGAATTCCTGGAGTGTGTATGAGATGGTTTTTTAGACCAGTACATTGAGGAGCCAACCAGGGAACAGGCTATCCTAGATTGGGTATTGTGCAATGAGAAGGGGTTAATTAATAATCTTGTTGTGCGGGGTCCTTTAGGGAAGAGTGACCATAACATGATAGAATTCTTCATTAAGATGGAAAGTGAAGTAGTCAAATCCGAAACTAGGGTCCTAAATCTAAACAAAGGAAACTACGAAGGTATGAGGAGTGAGTTGGCTATGATAGATTGGGAAGCTTCATTAAAAGTCATGACGGTGGATAGGCAGTGGCTAACATTTAAGGAACGAATGCATGAATTGCAACAATTATACATTCCTTTCTGGCGCAAAAACACAAAAGGAAAAGTGGCCCAACCATGGCTAACAACAGAAATTAAGGATATTATTCGATCCAAAGAGGAGTCATATAAAGTTGCCAGAAAAAGTAGCAAGCCTGAGGACTGGGAGCAGTTTAGAATTCAGCAAAAAAGGACCAAGAGATTGATTAAGAAGGGAAAAATAGTGTATGAAAGTAAACTAACAAGGAACATAAAAGTGGACTGTCAAAGCTTCTACAAGTATGTAAAAAGAAAAAGATTAGTGAAGACAAATGTAGGTCCCTTATAGTCAGAAACGGGAGAATTTATAATGGGGAACAAGGAAATGGCAGAGCAATTAAACAAATACTTTGGTTCTGTCTTCACGGAAGAGGACACAAATAACTTCCCAGAAATACTAGGGAACCAAGGGAGGAATTAAAGGAAATTAGTATTAGTAAAAAATAATGCTGGAGAAATTAATGGGACTGAAAGCCAATAAATCCCGAGGGCCTGATTATCTGCATCCCAGAGTACTAAAAGAGGTAGCCATGGAAATAGTGGATGCATTGGTTGTCATCTTCTAAAATTCTATATATTATGGAGCAGTTCCTGCAGATTGAAGGGTGGCAAATACAACTCCACTATTTAAAAAAGGAGGGAGAGAGAAAACAGGGAACTACAGACTGGTTAGCCTAATATCAGTAGTAGGGAAAATGCTAGAGTCTATTATAAAGGATGTGATAACAGGACACTTAGAAAATATCAACAGGATTAGACAAAGTCAACATGGATTTATGAAAGGGTAATCATGTTTAACAAACCTACTGGAGTTTTTTTGAGGATGTAACAGGTAGAATAGGTAAGGGAGAACCAGTGGATGTGGTTTATTTGGATTTTCAGAAGGCCTTTGATAAAGTCCCACATAAGAGGTTAGTGTGCAAAATTAAAGCACATGGGATTGGTGGTAATATACTGGCATGGATTGAAAATTGGTTAACAGACAGGAAACAGAGAGTAGGAATAAATGGGTCTTTTTCGGGGTGGCAGGCAGTGACTAGTGGGGTATCGCAGGGATCAGTGCTTGGGGCCCAGCTATTCACAATATATATCAATGATTTGGATGAGGGAACCAAATGTAATATTTCCAAGTTTGCTGACGACGCAAAACTAGGTGGGATCGTGAGTTGTGAGGAGGATGCAAAGAGGCTTCAAGGCGATTTAGACAAGTTGAGTGAGTGGGCAAATACATGGCAGATGTAGTATAATATGGATAAATGTGAAGTTATCCACTTTGGAAGGAAAAACAGAAAGACAGAGTATTATTTAAATGGTGATAGATTGGGAAATGTTGATGTACAAAGGGACCTGGGTGTCCTTGTACACCAGTCACTGAAAGCAAATTTGGAGGTGCAGCAAGCAGTTAGGAAGGCAAATGGTATGTTGGCCTTCATTGCAAGAGGATTTGAGTACAGGAGCAAGGATGTCTTACTGCAGTTGTACAGGGCCTTGGTGAAACCACACCTGGAGTATTGAGTGCAGTTTTGGTCTCCTTACCTAAGAAAGGATATACTTGCCATAGAGGGAGTGCAGTGAAGGTTCACCAGACTGATTCCTCGATGGCAGGACTGCCGTATGAGGAGAGATTGGGTCAACTCGGCCTGTATTCACGCGAGTTTAGAAGAATGAGAGGGGATCTCATTGAAACATCTAAAATTCTAACAGGGCTAGACAGACTGGATGCAGGGAGGATGTTTCCCCTGGCTTGGGGGGGTCCAGAACGAGGGGTCACAGTCTCAGGATATGGAGTAGGACATTTAGGACTGAGATGAGGAGAAATTTCTTCACTCAGAGGGTGGTGAACCTGTGGCATTCTCTACCACAGAAGGCTGTGGAGGCCAAGTCACTGAATATATTTAAGAAGGAGCTAGATAGATTTCTAGACATAAAAGGCATCAAGGTGTATGGGGAGAGAGTGGGAATATGGTATTGAGATAGAGGATCAGCCATGATCATATTGAATGGCGGAGCAGGCTTGAAGGGCTGAATGGCCTACTCCTGCTCCTATTTTCTATGTTTCTCTGTTTCGATACTTGAATACTGGGACTAGCATATAGAGCCAGGACATGCAGAAGTGAAGTTAGGAAATGCTTCTACATGCAAAGGATGGGAGAAGTTTGGAATGCTCTTCTGCAAACAGCAGTTGATGCTAGCTCACTTGTGAATTCTAAATCTGAGATTGATAGATTTCTATGAACCAAGGGTATTAATGGATATGGGGCTAAGGCGGAAAAATGGAGTTAGGTCACAGGTCAACCATGATCTCACTGAATGGCGGAACAGGCATGAGAGGCTGAATGCCACTGCCACTTGCTGTCTACTGATATGTGCTACTTTCTCCTGCAAGAAAGTGGGACGTGTGTCTGGGTGATGTGCCTGTCATGTATGAGTAGCTGCCAGTGTGTGTGGTCTGTGAGTTGTGGGTCGGCGGCTTGCAGCAGTGGTAATGTGTGAGGGTGAGAGGAAGCATCTGATTGGAAGAGTTGAATACTGAAGGAAAGAGTTTGTTGATAGGTGTGTGTTGGGGGGGTTTAGTGCGTGGAGGAGTGGATGCGGCTAATGGTGTGGTTGGTAGGAGATGCCACTTGACAGTTGACCTCACTCATCTTGACCCACTCATGTCAAAGCATTGAACTTCTTCCTGTACTGTATCCATGTTCATGATGCTGTGCGCCTGGCATTGACTTCATCCCCTACTGCCTCTCACTGCCTTTTGGGTGAATGTCTGGAGGGCCTCTTGCTCCCTCCCCCCACCCTGCGGATATAGGATGTCCCTCCTTCTGTCCACCTCTTGCACCAAGGTCTCTGGTGCATCAACAGAGAACCTTGGTGCATGGACTCTCGCAGGCTTGGTACAAACTCAGATCAGCAGATTGGTGAGGTCTGGCATGCAGATTGGAGGATGTGGAATTTAGTGGTGTGCAACCTTTATTCAATGTTTTAACATAACTCATCAGTATGTAAACATAGGGATGGGACCTGCATCTGTACTTTACGTGTGCGATGCGTTCAGACTCCATGCAGACATCAGACTGTTATATTCAGGAAATAACAGGTACCAGCTACCTTTAAGAGATTTCTAACAGACAGCCTGCCTTTAAGAGATTGAAGTTCCCCCTGCTGGTGGAAAGTGCAAATTGCATGGAATCCTCGTTCAACGCTGATTTCCAACGCAGATTGCAGGTAAGTCCTCAGGCCTGACGAAAATCTTGTCCTGCCTGTGCAGGGACCATTGGGCGCAGGGTAATAGCGGATCATATTACTCCCACCCAAAAACAGGCCCTATCCAATTTTTTCCCCAATGCGTCTGTAAAAGGATATAGACAGATTAAGTGAGTGGGCAAGAAGGTGGCAGATGGAGTATAATGTGGGGAAATGTGAGGTTATTCACTTTGGTAGGAAGAGTAGAAAAACAGAATATTTTTTAAATGGTGAGAAACTATTAAATGTTGATGTTCAGAGAGATTTGGGTGCCCTTGTACGAGAAACAGAAAAAGTTAGTATGCAGGTACAGCAGGCAATTAGCAAAGCAAATGGCATGTTGGCCTTTATTGCAAGGAGGTTGGAGAACAAAAGTAAGGAAGTCTTACTACAATTGTACAGGGCTTTAGTGAGACCTCACTTGGAGTAGTGCGTATAATTTTGGTCTCCTTATCTAAGGAGAGATATACTTGCCTTGGAGGCGGTACAACGAAGGTTCACTAGATTAATTCCTGGGATGAGAGGGTTGTCTTATGAAGAGAGGTTGAGTAGAATGGGCCTATACTCACTGGAGTTTAGAAGAATGAGAGGTGATCTCGTTGAAACGTATAAGATTACGAGGGGGCTTGATAGGGTAGATGCTGAGAGATTGTTTCCCCTGGCTAGAGAGTCTAGAACTAACGGGCATAGTTGTAGGATAAGGGGTCGGCCATTCAAGACTGAGATGAGGAGGGATTTCTTCACGCAGAGGGTTGTGAATCTTTGGAATTCTCTACCCCAGAGGACTGTGGATGCTGAGTCATTGAGTATATTCAAGGCTGCGATGGATAGATTTTAGGACTCTAGGGGAATCAAGGGATATGGGGATCGGGCGGGAAAGTGGAGTTGAGGTCGAAGATCAGACATGATCTGATTGAATGGTGGAGCATGTGGCCTACTCCTGCTCCTATTTCTTACGTTTTTATGTTCTTATGATGTAGTTTATATGGACTTCCAGCAGGCATTCGATAAGGTTCCACATAAGAGACTGTTAGCTAAAATTAAAACTCATGGGGTTGAAGGCAAATTATTGACCTGTTTAGGAGATTGGTTAGGCGGTAAAGGACAGCGAGTAGGGATAATGGGTATGTATTCAAATTGGAAGGAAATGACTAGGATCTGTGCTGGGGCCCCAATTATTCACTATATTTATTAATGACTTGGATAACACAGTCGAGAGCCATATATCCAGGTTTGTTCATGACACAAAGATTGGTGGCATAGTAAATAGAGTAGATGGGAGCATAAAATTACAAAGAGACATTGATAGATTAAGTGAATGGGCAAAACTATGGCAAATGGATTTCAACGCAGGTAAGTGAGGTAATTCAATTGGACCAAAAAAGGACAGATCCGAGTAATTTTTTAAATGGAGAAAAGCTAGGAACAGTGGAGGTCCAATGAGATTTAGGGTTCCATGTGCACTGATCACAAAAATCTAATGGTCAGGTACAAAAAATAATCAAAAATGCTAATGAAATATTAGCGTTTATATCTAGAGGGCAAGAATATAAAGGGGAGGAAGTTTTGCTACAGCTATACAAAGCTCTGGCTAGACCACTTCTGGAGTACTGTGTACAGTTCTGGGCATCGCACCTTTGAAAGGATATATTGGCCTTGGAAGGAGGGCAGCGCAGATTCACCAGAATGTTACCAGGGCTCCAAGGGGTAAATTATGAGGAGAGATTACATGAACTAGGCTTGTATTCCCTGGAATATAAACGATGAAGGGGTGATTTGATTGAGGTTTTTAGGATTATGAAAGGAATTGATAGAGTCGAGAGAAACTTTTCCACTGGTGGGGGAGTCTTGGACAAGGGGACATAACCTTAAAATCAGAGCCAGGCCATTCAAGCAAAGAGTGGTAGAAGTGTGGAACTCTCTCCCACAAAAAGGAGTAGATGCTCACTTAATTAATAATTTTAAATCTGAGATCAATAGATTTTTGCTAGCCAAGGGGTAAGGGATTTTGGAACCAGGGCGGGTAAATGGAGTTAGGATACAGATCAGCCATGATCTCATTGAATGGCAGAACAGGCTCGAGGGGCTGAATGGCCTACTGCATGGCCGACTCATGTTCCTATCTGCCACTTAATTGCCCATTCTGCCAAGCTATATCCTCCTGAAGTCTTCTTTGCTTTTGCCAAACCTTCTATTTTTGTGTTGTCAACAACTTTCAATATTTTGTTGCCTAAGCTTAAGTCAAAATCATTTATATTTACTGAGAGAAAAAATGGACCCTGAGGTGCACCACTTCCACTTATGGCATAATTTTTGCAACAAGCCTCCTCTGAGACATCTTATCAACAATCTTATGAAAATCTAGACACACCATATCTACTGCATTCCCTTTATAGATCGAACCGTTCATTTCTTCAAAAACCTCTGTCAAATTAGTCAAATATGACTTGCTTCGACAAATTCATGATGACTGCCCTTAACTGACCCACGCATTTCTAAATGCTCAATAACTTGAGAGACTTTTATGGTACATTTTCCAGTATTTAGAAGTATCCTGTGATTCAACAGGATTATTGTACAATGCTATTTTGTAGTAATTCTTTAATAATCAACAAAAAGAGAGGGATAGGCATAGTAACTGGAGGAGCACCAAACTGTATTAGTATCCTTCCTAGGGGCCCACTCTACACAGCCATGTTCCACCAGAAACCTCTCAAATTTAGTGGAGGGAGAAGAGGAGTCCTGGGCCAACAGAAGGAAATTGAGCCTCCTACAGGACTATTCACCCAACTTTTCTGTTCAAACTCTAACCACAAGCAGTTCCCAATGACCCTCTCTACCCTCTCCTTTCACTTGACCGTATCCTTAATAGTGGGCAGTACTACTCAAATGTACACAGCTACTTGAGTACTATAATGTATGTATTGTTCAGTGCTGTACTGTATACATGGCTCTCAACAAAGCAAACAAATCTTATACAACTCACTGAAACCCAATTGTATAAAAAGAGAGAGAGAGAAATCTTGTCCCACCGGGTCATGATTTAAACTCAAGTTCTAAAAATAAAAGCAGTGAACAAGAACAGTTTAAAAATATTACTACCGGGCTCTCTCGGGGAAATCAAGCACTCTAACAGTTGATTAACTCATACAAATGGGGGAAATGGAAAAGGAGAAAGGGGAAAGCCTTTTTTATTTTCCAAATGATTTGTTCACTGCACACTTAATACATCAAAATATCTGAGGATGCAGTGGACAAAGACCACTTAGAATATTGTTCTGGCACGACTGAAGAAAAAAACCTTGACATGGCTTGGTGCAACTTAAAGAAATCAGTTCTAAAATTCCGAGATTTATTTGGTTCAAAGGTGGTGCATTTCTGGTGTAAGGTGGAGCATAAATCAGATACACCAGAATTATTCTCATTTTAAAATACAGGTTAAATTCTGATAGAACTGGCTGGAGGTAGAAGACTTGCCAACTCCTAAAGTGATGCACATTTGCAAATGACAGGATAGTAAAGCAAAAGTTGCTGTTCCAGAAATTCCGCCGTTTACACTAGAAGCTGACTTAAGTTGAGGCTGCAGAAAAAAGGGTTAAGTTACCTGCATGACTTGTCAAATCAGGAAGTGCTTGAGTTCACAGGTTTTGAAAATCCACAAACCTTTGTCTCAAACATCAGCTTTGAATGAAGCAACAAGTGGGTTTGTTAAAGGGTATCTCGGGTACATATAACATTAGTCATTTAAATGACGCTCTTGCACTTATGCCTATGGAGAATGCAGAGTAGAACCTTGGAGTGGGAAATGGCGTGGTGTATATTTGCACTGCCGCCTGGACAGTAGCGGAAGGAAATTATTTTTTGAGCCATTGGAACAGTTTCTGCTGGTTGAAAACTCCACCCTATATTGAATAACAAATAGGTGGCAGTGAGTTGAAGGCAATAGTTAAATTGCAGGATCCTGTTGAGTTTAATAAACCACCCGATCTTTACTTTCATGGTTAATGACACCATCAGAAACATTTCATTGAATTACTGCTATGCTGGCTATCTGTTATTCTGTGTTTATTTATGACAAGGTGGCTATAATCATGAATGGAATCCTCTGTAGTTAGGAGTGAGTTTGAGGCTGTAACACAATAGGGTTTAATTACCATGGGGGTTCTCCCACTGTTCTGCCGTAATGTCAGCCGAAGAGCCATGAAAATCCTGGAAAAATAGCCGAAACAGCATTTATGCCATTTTTCAAGGATTTCCATCGCTCTTCCGCCTAAGTTGCAGAGGATGAGCGGGAGAACCCCTTTGGATATTCAGCTCCAATATCTCCGAGTTCACGTGATGGGCTTGTAATCATGCTGGCCAATGTTAGAAATTCCTTTATCTACTATTTTAACAAAGGAATTAACCAACTTAAAACAAGGGATTTCAATATATACATGTTAATTACTAGTATTGCACAATGTCCTTTCCACCCAGAATTAATTTAAATCAGTCAATCTTTCCTTGATTGGGTGCTATATAAATGTTAGCTATTGTTGCAGTTGTATAACAGCTCTATTGTCCATTCTACACATTTTTAAGTAATAATAGTCACTTATATCAACGGAAGATACCAAGCTAAGGATAGCTCAGAGCTTGAGAACAAAGGCCCGGTCTGGCAATGCAACTGTGCTCAGACCTGAGGTTCCTCACACTGTGAATCGCTGACCACAACTGTGATTCCTTGAGGAAGAACCAAAAGAACGCTGGGGGGAAGGTTTTGCACAAGGAGGGGCAAAAAAATTGGATTATCAATTGTTTCAGGTCATTCTTGAATGTTTCAGAATGACTGGGTAGAGATTATCCTCTAGAATTGTAGAAGTTTGTCAAGATTGAAAGAAAAAGAGGAGATAAATAATAAAATAACTAACACAGTTAACTATCTATTAGGAGAGGGTGGAGACATTGCAGACCTTGTCCTGGTCATGTCCTTCAAACCAATTGGATGGAATTTATAGTTCTGTGACATTTTATTTTTCTCCATGAAGTAGTTTTATGTTGCACCGACTTTTATAATATTGCTAACTCTTTGGTACGGAAACATAAAGGGCTATTGTCTCATTAAAAGGCTGCATGTAACTCTGGCATCCGAGACTTGACAACAAGTTAGAACTATTCTCTGATGTGCAAAAGAAAAACTTTGATATTTCCCTCATTATATCCTGAAGTCAGATTCAGTCTGTCGGAAAGCATTTGCGAATGATGAAATGATTTTAATAAAGGGGTTGCCACTGCAGGCAAACCGTGCTGCATGATTCATCATAATGATCTTTTAATCACAGGCTGGCTACAGGGTGCTTGCACCATGTGACCTATCTCTTCGGTTCCACATGCTTGCCTACTTTAGTCTTTTACTGGAGAGGAATATTGTCTGCAGATAATCGATTGCATATGTCCTTTGTACTTCTTTCACTGCAGGTTGAAAACAATGATAAGCTTTCAAACAGCTGCCTCAGTACCACTGTGGAATAGAAATTTGGAATTTTATAAAAGACCATTAGAAAATAGCCAATAACTCATTTCATTTCTCGCTTAATATTTTGGATGTTTCATGCAGTATTGCACCTAGGACATAAAAAGCAATATCCCAGAGCTTAAATCAGGTTTAATTTCCTCTGGTAGCTCACTGCTTAATGTGTTTGTGGAAAATTCCTTTGTGTGCTGGTTTAACACAGTTATTAACACAGTTAAAATAAATGGCAATGCAATAACAAAGAAATGAATTTTACACAAGCACATTAACCACCAGAGTTGAACAAACCCCAACTGGGCTAGAATCACTCTGCATGATATAAATAACACCTTAACACATTTATATGAAATTCCCTTGTCCAGTATTTAACAAAAGTGTTCACTTTTTTTATTTTAAACCAGGTAGGCCTTTGTTAAAATTGTAGACAGGGAAATTTTATATGCTGTTTGTTATATATATTTGTTACTAATATCCTATCCATCAACAAGACTGCTAACGGCCACCTCCACAACATTGCCTGCTCTTTCCTCACCTTGTTCCCATGGATTCCTTATCTATGCTTTTGTTACCTCCAGGCTTGACTTAACCAATACCCTCCTCACCAGCCTCCCATCTTGCATACTGTACCAACACTCTGCTGTCCACATCCTGCCCCACACTATGTCCTGGTCAGCCATCTCCCCTGTCTTCACCAACTTCTACTTAGTCTTTGTCCCCCAATGCATTGAATTCAACATTTTCATTTTCATTTTCAGATCCTTCCATTGCCTCACTCCACTCTATCTCTGCAACCTCCTTCAATTTTATGTCTCAGCCTATGCCCTTCAATCTTCTGACTCTGGCATTCTGTATATCCCCTCCTTGCTCCATTCTATCCTTGCTGATGGAGCCTCCAGCTTGCTTAGTGTCACTTTCTTGAACTTCATCCCATAAACCGTTCATCTTGCCATTTCGCTCCACCTTTAAAAGCTTCCTTGAAACCTATCTCTTCAGCCATACTTCTGGTCATCTCCCCTAACCCTCTTGTTACCATTGGACATCCGTTTCTCTTCCGTGAAGCTCTTGTTGTATTTATTATATTAAAAGCACTATATTAATGCAAGTTGCTGTTGTTACAGGTTGGATAGCCCAGTGGTGAGGATAGAATACTAGAGCCTGATCTTCAGTTGCTTCAACCCCAAAGAGTTGTATTTACAAGATTAGCTTTTCTACTGGGCCTTGGCATAGGCTGCTAGACTTTCACAATTACTATTTTCACACATTTTTGAACCTCAATGTACATAAAATCCCCATAGTTGTAAAATCTTTTTTGATCAAACATTTAAGGATCAAACATTTAAAACTCAAACATTTGAATATCTACCTTTCATCTATTTGTTTCCAAGTATTTATGAACTAATTTTATGCATTCTTTTTTGTCTGAAAATGCTCTGAAAAGGGACTGAATCAATTAGAGATAACATTGATCAGCTATTCAAATAGGCACAGGAATCATTTCACATTTGCCAGAATCATACTCAAATTGACTGTATTAAAATAGCAAACAAATGCATCAAACAGTGCACTACTGTTAATTGTATCCATGTGATTTATATCAATTAGAATTGATTGTATTCAGGTGGTGTGTATCAATTGGGGCTCTCATATCCATATAAGAGAGCTTATCTAGGGTGTGGTGTGGGTAATGTGGAGCTCTGTGAATAAAGGCTTGGAAGCAACTGAAGACCAGGCTCTAGTATTCTATCCCCACCACTGGGCTATCCAACCTGTAATAACTACCTCAAGCAATGAAACTGCCAAGATAGTATAAAGTTATCCTCTTGTCTTAAATGTAATTCCTATTTCAAACTAGGCACATTTATCTGGGCTGGTGCTTGGGAGGGAGTGAGGGTGCATGCTGTGAAGTACTGGCAGTGCCAGATACTGAGGGGCATGTGTCTTCCTCGTGCAAGGGGAGGGGAGAGGACAGAATGAATGGCAATGTGATGAAAGGGGGTAGAATGCAAGGGGACTGGAAGTGGGATGTATCACAAGATGAAGGATGGAGGCATAATGGCATAAAGGGTGGTGAATGGCAGAATGTATGGCAAGGGAGCAAATGGATATGGAAACAAGAGGAGAAATGGATGAGGAGGTGAAGGGGGAGATGGGTGGACGGCAGTGAAGGGGAGTGATTTTTATGGTGCTTGTATATTGTTAACTGAACATTAGATGGCCCCTGATAGGAGTAAGCACATTGTTGCAATTACACTTCTCTTGTATTGTTAATCTTTGCTGGGAATGTTCCAGAGGGCCTGGTAAATAAAACAGCGAGTTATTACAACACTAATTAGAGTGTTTCTTCAGTGAGCAGGGAGGAAAAGATGGTAATGTAAGGGGAGGTAAATGGATGACAATAGAAGAAAGGGGGAAATAGATGGCACTGAAGAGGAAAGGGAAATGGTCAGAAATTGGGAGTGGTGCGTTGGGGATAAAAGGAGGAAAAGCTGGGGGCAATGCTTTGGAATGGGAAGGAAGGAGAGTGCCAGTACTGACCGAGAGAGAATGAGGAGGGAAAATTACCAGCTGGAACAGAGGAGAATGGAAGAGTACTAGTTTAATTAGATTGAGGGAGAGGGGAGAGAAAGAGTGCCAGTATGAACTAGGAGGTTTGGAGAAAAAGGGTCCTCTCTGAAATGGTGAGGGGTTGGAGGGGGTGTGTTGTCTTTGCAAACTTGGTCCTGAGTGAACCTGGGTGGTGGAAGGTTGTGTATGGGAGAGTGACTGCTGAAGTAAATGATGCTCTGGTTGGTCTGTTGAAAATTCCAATGTCACTGAGTTTTTCCTTTTCTTGCAAATTATAAGAAGTATAAAAGTGTTTAAAATTAACCAGAATTGTTACCATGAAATGCAATTAAATACAAGTGGCTGCATGCAGCTCACAATGGGGGTTATGACAGGTGTTTGCAGTGAGCAATTCGATTCCATGTGAAACTTTTTTCGTGGGCTGCTTGCATGTAAATCTGTGAGTGAAAGAATATTTCAAGGTGAAGTTTGGGCTGTAAAGGACACTGCACTGCCCCTCCCCCCAACCACCTGAGCATCGATAGTAAGTAATTCAACACTTCAACAAAGTGTGTTGGGAGGTCATTATATGTGGCTGGTATTCTTAGTATTGGGGCATTCTTGGAATGTGTTGCTGAATCCTCTTACCTTCCCTGCTCATTGAACCTTTTCTGCGTTGCCCTGTGTGTGATGGCCCTATTGGCACTGAATAACTTGGTCACTTCCTACCACTGCTGCTGTGCAGCTCTCTTAAGGGCTCTGCATTGCTGAGACCAAACAGTCCTTCCCTATTCTGTTTTACCTAATACAGAAGCACTTCTTCTCCTGCACCTGTGAATCTTGGGGCTCCTTGCCTTCACAGACCTCAAAAGCATTCAATAAGTTCAAAACAATTAAGGGTGTGGTGTCCCCTTTAAGTTCCATAGCAGCATGCAAGTTCTCCCCTCCCTCCTCTTCCCCCCACCAATGAGATGATGTCTTGGATGAATCGGTGTTTCCTCCAGGAAGACCAAAACCATTGTCTTCAGCTCTCACCACAAACTCTGTATCCATAACCACCAATTCCGTCCCTCTTTCTGGTCACTATCTCATCTCGGGCTGAATCATGGTTCCTGTTTCACCCAATCTCATATCCTCTCCATCACAAAGACTATTTCAACCCGCAACATCATCCACCTCCATCCCTATCTCATCCCAACTGCCAGTGAAACCCTTGTCCATGTCTTTGTAACCTCTAGAATCGACTATTCCAATGCTCTCCTATATGCTCAACCCCCCCCACCCAATTAACTTCAGCTCATCTAAAACGCTACTGCCTCTATCCTGTCCCATACCCAGCTCTGCTGGTCCATCATAGCCATTCTCGCTGATCTATACTATCCTCCAAGACCTCAAATCCCTCCATGGCCTCACTCTGCCTATCTCTGTAACCTCTTTCAACACTACAATTCCCCCCTCTATACTCCATTTCGCTGACTCTGACCTCTTGTGTAACCCCCTTGGCCCCATCACTCTGGAATTGCCTCACCTCCTTCTTTAAAATGTACCTCTGTGACCAAACTTGTGGTCATCCCTCCTAATCGCTCTCTTTGACATGGCACTGTTTTCCTTAAGCCTCTGTAAAGCACCTTGGGATGTTTTTCTACATTAAAAAGTAGGCTGGGAGAAGGCACACGTGGAGCATAAACACTGGCACCGACCTGTTGGGTGAATGGTTTGTTTTGTGCTGTAAATTCTATGTTAAAAAAAAATTATAAATGCAAGTTGATGTTGATTTTGCCTGAGTCGAAAATCTGCGCCCCGTCTGACTCCGTACAATATCTCGGTGACTCTTAATACACTATGGAATAGATTTGCAACTTGCTATCCGGGTGTAAAACTGGCATTGCGGATCAGCTGCCCATTATTGAACCTGCCTGATTGTTATTTCCTTTGTGGAAATGGAAATCGGACGGTTTCTATAACAGGCGGCTGATCCACAACGCCAGTTTCACGCCCAGGCAGCAAGCTGAAAATCTACCCCGTGTCTCTGCAACTCTCTGCACACTGCATTTGTGTAATTGTTAGAATACTGACCGGAATCTTCCATTTCAGCACTCCAGGTGCAGGCCTGCACCTCTTCTCAGGAAATTCCACACTCCCCGCCTGTGATTTTATGACCATTTTGGCACTACGAGCACCGAAGTGGTCAATTGTGGCCCTGCTCTCCTATATTGCATTACATTGCTGCATCATCGCTGGTACTTACAAAAAAGCGCATGACTTGAAACTTATAATTGGCTTCCAGTTGAGCTATTAAATCTTGATTGGCCCCATTTGGTGTTTGTTTTTAACACAGTTGAAGCTGGGAAGCTGAATGCTCTGCGGATTGAATGTGTTGCCTCTTTTGCCGGCATGTGGTGATCAGTGAATGTATTTGAGCTGTGATTCTCGGCTGGCTACTTTTTCCTTTACATGATGCAGAGAATATGTCCCTGAAATTCTTTGCTTTTTTTTAAACGCATAAAATCAGGGCAATTCAATGCACCGGCTTGGGTCAGCTGTGATAGAAGTAAGGAAGCATTGAGCCTGAAGAGCACTGAAGCTTTGCCTATGGTTTACTTGTGCTATTTTTCAGACAGCACTGGACTTGTCTCTGATTGTCTGTGTGACTGCGATCAACATAAGACATACTAAAGACCAGGTGTGGGATTTCCAATGGGCATTCCTTTGTTCGCCATTTTAATGGCAGAGAAGGAGCAGCAGAAGATGACGGAGGAAAAAAGAATGAGGCAGCATATGAGGAGAATGTACCCTTTAAGGTATTACTCCATCTAAAAGGGTTTACAGGTCCTTTTCAAACTTGTGTGTTAGAAGAATGCACTTCATCAAAGGAATAATAGGGGAGCTGTGCAAGCCACTACATGAAGACATGCAGCATGCCACAGTCTTCTGCCCAGACCACTTTGCCCAACTTTTATTCCACTGAGTAATTTTATGCAGCCATGAGCAAAGTGCAAGATTAAACAGGGTGCTATCTGGGCACGTAAGCATTAGGGAACTGACACAATTTTTTGGAGACTCAGGAAGTCCATCCAGTTTGGCCTGACTGTGAGGTAGCAGTGAGAGAGGGTCATCGGTTTTATGGTGCTGCTGGTTTTCCCAGAGTGCACCCACGTTGCTTTGTGAATTCCACCAGTTAACCTCTACATCCTGAAAGAAAGAGCTCAATGCCTCCTCGATATTTGAGAGAGAAAGCAAACGACACGGGGTGAGATTGAGGGGGTTGGGGCAGGGGACCTTGCTGCAGAGATTCATAGGCGAGTTTGTCTGAGTCATTGCCTTCTTCACCATCACTGTCACCATAATCAACAAGGAAGAAAAGTTCTGTCTCTGTTATTAAAGACCCTCTTTTTATTTTGCTTTCTCTATCTGATGTTATAGTACATTTACTAATCTTATCTGGCACTTCCTGGTTCTTAGTTTGCACGGTTTGTGAATGAGCAATCACTTCCTGGTTCTCACAGCGTGGCTTGCTTCAAGCTGATTGGTGGAGGGGACATGGCCATCCTTTCCTCCTCTCTCAGTTTGGAGAAGCCTGGGAACGACCGCTGCACTTCTTGCAGTTCTCAAATAAAGCAAGTTGATGCCCAGAAGACCGCGAAAAGTTTGTGGCTGAGTTAGTTACATCCAACGGCGGGTGACATGTGTTCGCCAGTCAGTGCAATTACCGGCCCAATGTTTCCGCAGATTAGTTTTAAATTTACCTCCCTTCAAGTGCAGGTCATGTCCTCTGGGTTCTACTGTTCCGGACAAGGTGAAATAGCTTGTTATTGTCTACATTATCTAGTCTCTTCAGAATTCTAAAAGCAGCAATTATATTACCTCTCAATCTCAAAATACAATCCCACCAACCCCTCAATCATTCTGGTCGATCTCTTCTGTATCCTTTCAATAGTTGTAATATCCTTTCTGTACAGAGGCGACCAGAACTGTACACAATATTCTAAGTGCAGTCGCACCAATGATTGATAAAGTGCCAGGATAACCTCACTATTTCGGCTCAATATCGACCTTTTAATACATCCCAATATCTGATTTGTTTTACTCACTGCCACTGAGCATTGTTGCAACAGCTTCAATTTATCAGGACCCCCAGATCACTTTCATTTTTCAAGCACATTATTTTCTTTCCATTTAAGTAATAGTCCCTTCCTGGATTGTTTGTACCCATGTGAGGAACTTTGCATTTCTCTACATTGAATTTCATCTGCCACTTGTCTGCCCAATTCCCAAGCTTATTAGATCCTCTTGTAGCTTAGCCTGTTCAGTTTTAGAGTCTACCACCTTTATTAGCTTTGTATCATCTGAAAATTTAGCCAATGTGCTTGTGACTCCTAGCTCCAGATCATTTATGAAGGTATTGAACAAAAGAGGTTACAAAATGGATCCCTGTGCGACCCCACTGGTAACATTCTCCCAGGCTGCTGACAATCCCTGTACCACTACCCTCTGAGTTCTATCGGTCAACCAATTACATGTCCGTTGTGAAATATTTACACTGATTACCGCTTCTTCATTTTCAGTACCAGCCTTTCAAGAGGAACTGTATCAAAGGCCTTACTGAAATCCAACGACACCACACCCACTGCCTTACCCCTATCAAGCTGTGCGAGGATGCACAAGCAGAATCAGGAGACAAGAAAATCACTGAAGAGCAACATGGAAGCGCAGAACACAATGAGGGAATGGATGCACTGCGCCTTCCAGCAACATATGGAGTCGAGGACACTCGCTGAGACCGTGCTGAAAGAGAAGAAAATAGTGAGTGAAAAACAAACAATGAACAAATTACTCTCCCTCTCCTCCCTCCCCCTTCCTGCTGTCCCACTCCCTCCCTCCCCACTTCCTGCTGTCCGCTCCCCCCTTTCCTGCTGTCTCCCCCAATTTCTGCTGGCCCACTCCCTCCCTCCCTCCTTCCTACTGTCCTCCCTCCCTCCTTCCTGCTGTCCTCCCTCCCTCACTCCCTCCCTCCTTCCTGCTGTCCCCCGCCTTCCCTCCCACTCCCCCTTCCTGCTGTCCCACTCCCTCTCTCCCACTTCCTGCTGTCCCACTCCCTCCATCCCCCTTCCTGCTGTCCCACTCCCTTCCTCCTTCCCCCCTTCCCCCCTCCCCTGCTTCCTGTTGTCCCACTCCCTCCCTCCGCCTTCCTGTTGGCCCCTCCCCCTTTCCTGCTGTCTCCCCCACTTCCTGCTGGCCCACTCCCTCCCTCCCCCCCTACCTGCTGTACCCCTCCCTCCCTCCCTCCGCCCTTCCTGCTGTCCGCCCTCCCTCCCTCCCCCCCTCATTCCTGCTGTCCCCCGCTCTCCGTTGGGTGAGGCTATCAAGGGATATAAAGGAGGGGAAATGGAGTTGAGGTACAGATCAGCCATAATCTGATTGAATGGTAGAACAGGCTTGAGGGGCTGAATGGCTTACTCCTGTTTCTATAATTCTATTTCATTACACCCTGAAAGGAAACCAGTAATATGATGGAATCATTAGGTTTTCACTCGTATTTGAGGGATGTCTTCCAGGTGGTATCAGATAGCTGAAGTTATAGATTTGGTGGTATCACCCTGTTAAAGTGAAGGATGGGGTTTTAAGGTTCTACATGCAAGTAATTGCAGTTAGGGGAGATAGCAACACTCATTGTAAGATTACAAGTGGATGCCCCCCTTAACCAGAGTGCAGTTGTTTTTATTTTATTCGTTCATGGGATGTGGGCGTCGCTGGCAAGGCCAGCATTTATTGCCCATCCCTAATTGCCCTTGAGAAGGTGGTGGTGAGCCGCCTTCTTGAACTGCTGCAGTCTGTGTGGTGAAGGTTCTCCCACAGTGCTGTTAGGTAGTGAGTTCCAGGATTTTGACCCATCGACGATGAAGGAATGGCGATATATTTCCAAGTCGGGATGGTGTGTGACTTGGAGGGGAACGTGCAGGTGGTGTTGTTCCCATGTGCCTGCTGCCCTTGTCCTTCTAGGCGGTAGAGGTTGCGGGTTTGGGAGGTGCTGTCGAAGAAGCCTTGGCGAGTTGCTGCTGTGCATCCTGTGGATGGTACACACTGTAGCCACTGTGCGCCGGTGGTGAAGGGAGTGAATGTTTCGGGTGGTGGATGGGGTGCCAAACAAGCGGGCTGCTTTATCCTGGATGGTGTCAAGCTTCTTGAGTGTTGTAGCTGCACTCATCCAGGCAAGTGGAGAGTATTCCATCACACTCCTGACTTGTGCCTTGTAGATGGTGGAAAGGCTTTGGGGAGTCAGTAGGTGAGTCATGCACCGCAGAATACCTCTGACCAGTTCTTGTAGCCACAGTATTTATGTGGCTGGTCCAGTTAAGTTTCTGGTCACTGTTGATGTTGGGGGATTCGGCTATGGGAATGCCTTTGAATGTTAAGGGGAGGTGGTTAGAGTCTCTCTTGTTGGAGATGGTCATTGTCTGGCACTTATCTGGTGCGAATGTTACTTGCCACTTAAATGCCCAAGTCTGGATGTTGTCCAGGTCTTGTTGCATGCAGACACGGACTATGTCATTATCTGAGGGGTTGCGAATGGAACTGAACACTGTGCAATCATCAGTGAACATCCCCATTTCTGACCTCATGATGGAGGGAAGGTAATTGATGAAGCAGCTGAAGATGGTTGGGCCTAGGACACTGCCCTGAGGAACTCCTGCAGCAATGTCCTGGGGCTGAGATGATACTAGGTATGACTCCAGGCACTGGAGAGCTTTCCCCCTGATTCCCATTCACTTCAATTTTACTAGGGCTCCTTGGTCCCAAGCTGTCAAATGCTGCCTTGATGTCAAGGGCAGTCACTCTCACCTCACCTCTGGAATTCAGCTCTTTTGTCCATGTTTGGACCAAGGCTGTAATGAGGTCTGGAGCAAAGTGGTCCTGGCGGTACCCAAACAGAGCATCGGTGAGCAGGTTATCAGTGAGTAAGTGCTGCTTGGTGGCACTGTCGACGACACATTGCATCACTTTGAGAGTAGACTGATGGGGCGCTAATTGGCCGGATTGGATTTGTCCTGCTTTTTGTGGACAGGACATACCTGGGCAATTTTCCACATTGTCGGCTAGATGCCAGTGTTGTAGCTGTACTGGAACAGTTTGGCTAGAGACGCAGCTAGTTCTGGAGCACAAGTCTTCAGCACTACAGCCGGGATGTTGTCGGGGCCCAAAGCCTTTGCTGTATCCAGTGCATTCAGCCGTTTCTTGATATCACGTGGAGCGAATCAAATTGGCTGAAGACTGGCTTCTGTGATGGTGGGGATATCGGGAGGAGGCCGAGATGGATCACATACTTGGCACTTCTGGCTGAAAATGGTTGCAAACGCTTCAGCCTTGTCTTTTGCACTCACGTGCTGGACTCTGCCATCATTGAGGATGGGGATCTTTACAGAGCCTCTTCCTCCCATTAGTTGTTTAATTGTCCACCACCATTCACGATTGGATGTAGCAGGACTGCAGAGCTTTGATCTGATCCATTAGTTGTGGAATCGTTTAGCTCTGTCTATAGCATGTTGCTTCCGCTGATTAGCATGCATGTATTCCTGTGTTGTAGCTTCACCAGGTTGGCACCTCATTTTTAGGTATGCCTGATGCTGCTCCTGGCATGCTCTTCTACACTCCTCATTGAACCAGGGTTGATCCCCTGGCTTGTTGGTAATGGTAGAGTGAGGAATATGATGGGCCATGAGGTTACAGATTGTGCTGGAATACAATTCTGCTGCTGCTGATGGCCCACAGCGCCTCATGGATGCCCAGTTTTGAGCTGCTAGATCTGTTCTGAATCTATCCCATTTAGCACGGTGATAGTGCCACACAACACGTTGGATGGTGTCCTCAGTGCGAAGACGGGACTTCATCTCCACAAGGACTGTGCGGTGGTCACTCCAACCAATACTGTCACGGACAGATGAATTTGCGACAGGTAGATCAGTGAGGACGAAGTCAAGTAGGTTTTTCCCTCGTGTTGGTTCGCTCACCACCTGCCGCAGGCCAGTCTGGCAGCTATGTCCTTCAGGACTCAGCCAGCTTGGTCAGTAATTGTGCTACCGAGCCACTCTTGGTGATGGACATTGAAGTCTACCACCCAGAGTACATTCTGTGCCCTTGCAACCCTCAGTGCTTCCTCTAAGTGGTGCTCAACATGGAGGAGGACTGATTCATCAGCTGAGGGAGGGCGGTAGGTGGTAATCAGCAGGAGGTTTCCTTGCCCATGTTTGACCTGATGCCATGAGATGTCATGGGCCCAGGGCCACTACCTCATAACTGTGTATCACTGTGCCGCCACCTCTGGTGGGACAGGACAAACCCAGGGATGGTAATGGAAGAGTCTGGGACATTGGCTGAAAGGTATGATTCTGTGAGTATGGCTGTGTCAGGCTGTTGCTTGATTCATCTGTGGGACAGCTCTCCCAATTTTGGCACAAGTCCCCAGATGTTGGTGAGGAGGACTTTGCAGGGTTGACTGGGCTTGGTTTGCCTTTGTTGTGTCCGGTGCCCAGTCGTCCAGCTGGTTTTATTCTTATTATGAGTTTTTGTAGCGAGATTGTACAACTAAGTGGCTTGCTAGGCCATTTCAGAGGGTGATTAAGAATCAACCACATTGCTGTCGGTCTGGAGTCACATATAGGCCAGACTGGGTAAGGACAGCTGAGTTTCCTTCCCTAAAGGGCATTAGTAAACCTGATTGGTTTTTATGACAATCCAGTAGTTTCATGGCCATCATTACTAAATAGTTTTTTTTAAATTCCAGATTGTATTTAATTAATTGAGTTTAAATTCCACAGCTGCTGAGGCAGGATTTGAACTCATGACTCTGAGATTATTAGTCCAGGCCTCTGGATTACTAGTCCAGTAACATAACCGCTATGCTACTGTACCTTGCTTCTATTAATTTTAGAGGATAATGTGCATTGGTGTCTGGACTGCCCACAGCAGAAAAGAGAAAGTGGTCAGTCTGTTACCTTGCCTGCCCTCGCCAGATAACTGAATTTCTTCCAGCACGTGTCTGCAGTCCTGGGGCTGAGAGTGATGGCACTGTGTCACTGCCACCTCCCTCCACATGCAGGGTTTTTGCAGGCTAATAATGAACATTGATGATCATCATATAACATACAGCATATGACAATATAAATGGGTAGACATTACTGTTAGCAATAACAGGTGATGAAAACTTACATTCATATGACAGTTCTATGTCTACTATTTTAGTGGAGGAATTAACCTACTTGAAATAAATAGGTTAATTTCTAGCCTATAACATTCATTGGCTGTTTTATCCATATCTTGCGAGTAACCATGCGAGTCGATGTCTTCCGTGCAGCAGACTTTAAAAGAATCTAGCCAGAGGACGCTGAGCACATACATTCATAATTCATCCTTGCCATCTACATAATAATTCATACCCAAGGAGGAAGATAAGTACAAACATGGAAGAAGTGGAGGGCCAGAAAGGTGTGGACACCACGGCTTTTAAGCTGTTTACCTGGACACAGTGCAAACACTGCTCCGATATAAGATTGAAGTCAGCTGCTCAAATATTCAAACTGTTTCCTGGCAACAGGGCATTCCATGCAGCTCTGAGCTCCCAGGCCTGTAATAATGCAAATTATATAGATCTCGAAATACCATTGGGCGGTGCCAAACAGAAGCCAGGAATTTATCATAGGTGGGGCAAGTGATTTGGCATGACAGAGCTTCCTGCTAAAATTCCTCTTTATTTCTACACTTACTGTGTGCAGTGTTATATGCTGCCCGAATAGTGCGTGTTTGCATTAAAAAGTCCCGCAAGCAGTGAAAATCCCGGTTGAATGGATTTAAATGTGATCACTTATAATAACTCATTTGCCCTCCTCATATGTAGCGAGACTATACAGGAGAGTCTGTGTATGAGTCACCCCGACCTGCTCTTGCACAGTTCCCTGCGGCTAGATGAAGAGAGCAACAGCAGGTAATTGTGAGCAATCAGCTGCCAACCCTATCAGTCAGGGTAATGGTGCAGGACACGGGGAATTAAACCAGGAGAGAAAACAACTACTTTCAAATGGGGCGAGAATGTAATTTTTGTTTAAAAAAAAGAGAAACGTTGTCGAAATCTGTCAAGTACCATCATCAACAGCGAAATGCTCTGTAATTGTTCCAATGATGTGACTGGTAGAATAATTACCAGAGTATTTTACAACTTATTCATAGATTTTCCAGGTCATATATTGTAGTGTAACTTGAGCTTTGCTTGCATGTTCCCTCTAAATTGCTACTTGTCGGGTCGGAGACATTCGCAGACAGCAGAACATTGCCATTATACATTTTAATGGGCTCAGTAATTCTTACATGCTTTTAATATATATTTCAATCAAAGGGTATAATGCATTCTTTTGGAGAATCTAAATGATTTTTATAGATTTAATTGAAGCACTCACGTGGGGAAGGGGAAAGTACAAGAGCAAATTTACTTACAGATTTAATAATTGGACTGTTTAGGACATATTAAAGAATTTATAAGTGTGACATTTACTTTGGCCGTATTATTAGCTGGTGAAGCATCGGGGTTTACGCTTAACAGTCGCAATCTATGGTTAACAGTCAGCTGTAAAAGTGAAAATAGGGCCATTAGTCTGCTCAGTAAGTGCACACTGTCTTTTAAGACTATTTCACTGAACTTAAAGGGGGAGTCTTGCCAATATTACCACTTTTTTTCTCCTCCCTTATCCTGATGAGGAATGATTCCACTGGCATCGTTCGCCCTCTGTTACCTTATCCTAGTGGCTGCTATTCATATATGAGCCTTGACAGTGAAGGGCCGGTTTTATGAATGCACGCTCCTGGCAGAGAGCCTCACCAACTAAGACTGCATTTCAGGAGTCCGTCTGTAGTTTTCCCCCATTTGTGTTCCCGTTGGGCTAGGCTACTCGGCAGGACTGCGATTTCATAAAATAGGTGCTTAAGGATCAGCCAGCTATTTGACCACGGAGGGAATCACAGCCGAGATCAATCCTATCTTCATCCGACATCCACGTTTGTAAACTTCCAGCAGGGGTTGCTGGACAGCAATCCGAAACCTTGTATATTTTGTCCTCCCGAACACAGAAGTGTTGTAGCCAATTGCAGCATCCATAATGTCAGCGCCCTAGCTGAGATTGACTTTCAGATTGATATTTTCTATCAAGAAAGTATTTGTCATTTTTGGATAGTTGAAAAAGAATGGGCAATAAATAAGTACTTAACAAAATTTTTCCAAAAATCTAAAATATTACCATTACTGTACATGAAACATATTTACAGAAAAACTTATTATAATGTTTTACATTAAAGTTGATGCAATTAAATATTTCATATTAAATAAACATAGTATTTCAGACAAAATCTTACATATAGGAACACTATAATTAAAGTTCTTCCTTCTTGGTCTTGCTTCAGCACAGACCAAGCAAGGATCAAACCTGGGAACTTCCTGGTCTGTATGACTCAATTACTTACTAGGTAAACTTGCTGAACCATTTTGCCAAATATTTTGCCCCCGTTCCTTGATTTGAATTCAGCAGTGTCGAACTCAATCACTCCTTCATGACATCAACAACAATAAAATATTCAAAATAACATCGACAGAAAGGTAGAGAGATGTTACCAAGAAAGTGTTTGTCATTTTTGGATAGTTGAGAAAGAAACGGCAATAAATAAGTACTTAACAAAATTTTTCCAAAAATCTAAAATCTCTTGCCCTTCAATAGATTAGCAAGTAGATATATCGGACTTTTACACCTTTGAGAAATGGCAGTGCCTTTCTTGGATCTAATACTTGAAGAATTACAGCTAGGGTTGCCAACTCTGGTTGAATGTATTCCTGGAGGTTTCAACACATGACCCGCCCCCACGCTCCAGCCATTGGACGCACAACACGTCCATCCACATGGCGCATCGCCTCCACACAGCCAATTGGAAAGCGAAAAGCCTATTACCCAATTGGATGATGCTTGACTGTCAGTCAAACAGCCTTTTTTTCCCATCTGCAATATTTTTATATCTAATAAACAGAATTTTTTTTTAATGCCCCTATGATTTTTCTCCCAGGTTGCTCACAGCAGTGCCCTGGAGATTAATCTTCAAATCCTGGAAGGTTGGCAATCCTAATTACAGCCCTGTTTGCAGAATCATGTTAGTGAATTCTGAAAACTTATTTTTGCAAGTAACTTTTGCAGTGAGGACATCTCATACAGATTATACAATCTCTACCTTGCTTCTGATTGTGATTTTCTTGCTGTTAGGTACACAGTATAAACACTGCCCTGGCATGATGCTGACACCAGCTGTTCAAATATCCTATCTGTTTCCCAGCAACAGGGCCCACCACATTGCTTTTTAGTAATGCAAATTCGATAGACTTTCTACCAGTGCTCTACTCTGAGTGGGTTAGAAGAGCCACTCTAGATATTGTGGATACTCTGCAATATTAGAATCCTCTAGTTACAGTAGTATTGCTGGATAATTGTTAATTTCTGTAATTGGAACTTTTAATTTAAGTTGGTGAGTTGAACTCACCTTAGTGACTCCCTAAGTGTTCCTGTGGTGATGAGAACAGGACTCGTTGCTCTTTTAGAAATAAAATGATAAAGGTGTTGACCCAGAATTTGCTGTAGCAGGGCAACGAACAGCGAACAGGGAACAGCGTCCACCATTAGTTAGACTTGCCCTTGCCCGTGTGATCGCGGCGATATTTTGTGTGGCAAGTTGCTGAAAGTGCGAGCTAATAACATCGCAGTGAGGGAAACCGGGCATCTGGGATCTGAGTGAACGGGTCAAGCAACTCTCCGTAACCAATCAGATTGAAGGACTGTGAAATTAACAGTGCAAAGACTGAGAAGGAAGTGTAAGTTAGAGTGGGTGAATTCAATGCCAAATCAGGTACAAAAAGAGAGGGAAAGAAAGATTAGATTGAGAAAGAGAAAAAAAGACAGAAAGGAAAATTTAAAAAAGTATCTAAAATTAAAAAAAAATCTCCAATGACAATTAAAACCTGAAGGAATGAGACTCCTCACTTGTAATAGTTAATTTTCAGTGCCAGGGAGGTTGACTGGCAGTAATTAACACTTATCATGTCGTTAAAAGGGTACTTGAACTTGAAATGACGACTTAAATTTCCGTGGTGAGTTTAGTTCGTATCCACTGTGTAAATACAGCAACTTCACGGCATTCAATCCATTTCAATGGCGTGGCAGACAGCGAGATGCCGTTTTCGCGAAGCTAGTGGTGAAGTGGCGCATCTCGGACAGCAACTTTTGGATTTCCACGTTTAACTGTGCTTCTACCCTCACCTGAAGTTGCTGTAGCATTTGCACATAAATAACAGCAAGTGCCATTAGCCTCACCATTATTTTGACAGCAAATTCTGGGCCACTGAATGTAAGATTATGAGGAGTTTAATTTCCTCTAGTAGTGAACTGACTAAAGCATTGCATAAAATTCACCTGCATGTTACCTTGAATTGATAAAGATTGCAATGAGATGGTACAAAAGGAAGTTATACACAAACTTGTTATCCGATGTGTTATCAAGGGAATCTAAACCCTTATAAACCCTTATATCTTAATCATAACATAAGGGTACAGCTGTTGCACCAAGAGTGATGGGAAACAGCTTCATGCTTGTGATCTTCCATATTCTGAGTTAGGAATTTCGATTGTGCTGTCATAAAGAGGTGCTGAATTGAAAAAGTGCAAAAACTTTCCTAAAGGTAGAAGTGGAAAGGTGGGTTTCTCTCACACTCCCTGACTTGCAACAGTGCCACTGTTAGGTGTATGCTTGACTTGGGCAGACTGAACTGAAGAGAGAATGCACCTTGGGAAAGAGGAAGCTGGACCGTTCAAAAATTATAGAAAGAAAAAACACGACATAGGGGAAAAGAATATTTTGACATTTCAGTACAGCAGCTGTTTAACAAAAATAAGTTCAGCAGTTTGGTCACTTTAGCAGGCTAATTCTATAGGACTGCTTTAACCCAAAAAAATAAATCTGAGACCAAAATTGCAGAACAGACGAATTCACATCTCTTGACTCTACCCTATCAAAGCTGTCGATACTGAAGAAAATGTTAGGAGAAAGATTTATAATCAAAAAGAGTGAGATGGATCACAAATTCATGGAATCACATGGGGTGGGTGGGGATGGGTTGAATTGCTCCAGTTTCTGTTTAGATCAACATAGTACATGTGTTTATGAAGATTTCCTCTGGGCATTATTTCTTTTGAAGTTGTAAACAAATTTAGAAAGTTGTCTTCAAGTTCGCTAGCAATACCAACCAAAGGAAATTTTCATGAGCATATTTGCATTGTTATTACAAACAACAATAACTTGTAATTATATAGAGCCTTTAATCTGGGCCCCACAAAAATCTACTGGCAAATTGCTGACCCGTTCTCACCCCTTCCCCCTCCCGCCCCGGCATCCCTCCCTTCTCTCCCAAACAGGCCTTACCTGCCGACTGGCTATATGCAGTAGCCGCCTGATTTTCCTCCTCACCAGCCCAGCGAGCTGCAGTGGGGGCACATGTTTAGCGCCTGCAGTTCATTGAGAAAATGTTAATGAGGCCCCAACTTGAAAGAGGCTCCAGGCCTCCCGACTGCCGTGTTGGGCGGGCGCTGCATCCACACTGCCGATATCACGTCCATTTGGCGCCCGACCCGAAAGTTTCCCCCTTCAGTACTGGACCCAAGTGTCAGCCTAGATTATGTGCTCAAATACTGGCACAGGGTTTAAACCCTCAATCTTCTGACTCGGAGTCAAGACCCTTACCAACTGAGCCAAGTTGACAAACAGTGACTGGAGCAATTCCTTCACTTTATAATTTCCTTTGGTAGTTATTGGTTGATGTGTTCACATAAAATTATTTCCTGTACTATTTCAATGCCATAGTTACCCTGTTTAAAATAACAGTTTATTCTAGAATATTATAATAGGTCATTTTATTTTAGACTACCAGAGGAAATTAAATCCTGTGGAGCTGTGTTTATTCTTAAGAGTGAGAGACATCAAAATAGATTACATTTTTACACCAAAATGATTGCGTAACTTCAAACAAGCGAAGCTTGATATTCAATAATTCCACCTAAGGTGCAGGATTTCAATAAGGATTTAACACTACATTTTGTATTCAGAGCTGTACACTTACAATGCCGGCAAAGCTACAACCTGCAGTTGCTAACATTTGCATATCTTTTTTTGTAAGAGAAACCTGCCTCGAACAACTTGTAGGACAATTAAAATGAGGGTGTGCCCTTTGTGTACCTGTGATTAAAACCTCAGCCCTGATGGATTTCAACTCTATGGATTGCATAGTCACGTAGAACCCTCCTGACCCAAGCTTTTCTTCTGTGAGATGAGTCAGCATAAGCTGCTGTATACTTTTTATTTTTATTGGGTTCGACAAAATTTACACACTTTTTCAACTCGTAATATAATGTAGAATACATGATATAGATGACAAGGTAATTAGCGGCACACAGGGGTATAAAACAGTTCTGTACAACTCGGGGGGCATTACATATTGAACTCGACTGAGGTAATTTCTTTGCAGGGGGCTCAGGTCGACAATTTGGGCCAAAGAGTATTATGTGCTCTGTATTATACCATGGCCTGAGAAAGCCTGTAAATTCTGTAAAAGCCAATAAACATGTAAAGTGTGCAGCAGATTATGAGGGTAGGAAACAGATGTTGAATCATTGGACTGGTGCAACTATGGCAAGGAGAAAATTAATTTATTTCCATCTCGGCTCCCTTTGCCCTCTCTCCTTTGAATTTCCTGCCCTCCTGTCCTCCCTAATCCTCTCCCTCTTTATATACTCACCTAAATTTAAGGCCACCCCTGGGAACTTGCCATTTCTCATGGCCACTGTGCATGGTCTCGCTCACAGACAAGGCTATCTCCAAACACTTCCTTGCATCCAAATCTCTCTACTCCCTTCCAACCCCACTTCCTTCTTGCCGACAAATCATTTGCAACTGCACTTTCAAACTCCCAGCTACCTATCTTTTGGCCTTCCATTTAGCATGATGCTTCTGCAACCATCAATCAGCTCAACCAATCCCTCACCTCCACCTTTGATGCCCTTGTCCCCATTAAAACCTTTACTCATTTCTAGCCCAGTCATTCTAAAATGTTATACTGCTTTTTGTTTGCTATGGTTTATTTAAGTTCGGTGTTAAATTGAACTTGTGGAAAGGAGGCATCAGCTGGACAAGGGCAGAGCATTCAAACTGTGGCAGGGTCCTTTTGAGTGGCAGACATTGAAGATGACACCAATGTGGGGATCAGGGCTTCCCATTTAAATCCTTTGGCCTACTGGAACAGAAAGGGTTTGCACATACCACCCCAACTTGGAAATATATCGCCATTCCTTCATCGTTGCTGGGTCAAAATCCTGGAACTCCCTTCCGAACAGCACTGTGGGAGAACCTTCACCACACGGACTGCAGCGGTTCAAGAAGGCGGCTCATCACCACCTTCTCAAGGGCAACTAGGGATGGGCAATAAATGCCGGCCTCGCCAGCGACACCCACATCCTATGAATGAATAAAAAAAAACCTCAGTTAATGTTTAGCTGTTAAATAATCAAAGAATCATCATTATACACATCAATGGCTGTTATCTAGGAATCAGCCATAATGCCTTTATTAATAGTAGTCCATGGTGCCTGCAGTATTTGAAGGTGAAGAAACACTAAGGCGATGTCTCTTGGGAGGCCAGGATAACCTCTGCATCCATGGCAACTGACCCCAGTGAGATCCCCTCTCAACAGCAGAGAAGTCCCTTGGGCTGGAGGCCTGAACATTTTTTCTTGTTCCTTGGCCACCACCTGCACTTGCAAGGAAACTATTCTCTGCAGCTTTGGCACAATGAAAGCATATGTGAAAAAGGGTAATGATTGTGTACAATTCTTCAAGTGATACCTCCCAGAGAGTGAGGGAATTCCCAGCTGATTCTTGTGCCATGTTTGAAAAGCCCAATAAGAAAGAAGAGGGTCTCCTGTCACAAAACTTGATGCAGCCTGCCCTCTGAGGTACCAGCACAGGTCAGCCTTCACCGCGAGCCAGCTCAACCCCATCTTTACCATTTTCACAAAATCAGACTGTACCACACACTTGGGCATGACCTAATAATTCACAAGCACCACTGATACATGGAGGGAAATACAAACCTCAGCTTCATGAATATAACAAAACACATATTAATGTTCCATGAAGTGTTCTGTTGATGTGAAAAGATTTCTTAAATTGCAGAAAAATAATATTTAATCGCTGGGCAGCTACAGGCTTTATAGAATATAACTTGCCTGAATTTAGTCACTGTGGTTTGACTTAGCTATCTTGCAATATCATTGATTTTTGCAGGTGATTCAGCTATTTGTATTCAGAAAGAAAAATAATTTGTCCAGACAGTGGATGTTGACCTTGTGCACTGCAGATTAGATAAAGGGAAATGTATGTTTGATTAAATTACCCTGTGATACTAAATGCTAGTGATATCTGTACCAGTACTGGTTCTGTCTGATGTTCCTATTTGCTGGAGTTTAGAGCAGACATTTTTTTAGAACTCTCCCTCATGTGACATTGTGAAATTCTATTCTGATCAAAAATAGGAACAAATGGGCTGAGGACAGCACTTAAGAACATAAAAAAAATCTTGGAACAAGAAAAAACTACTTGGCCTGTCTGGTCTGCTGCTTCCACAGTGCACGTATGCCTACCTCAGTCATGGACTCCCCTAAGTTAGTTAAGGGTACATTTTAACCCTCGGGCCGGCCACCTGATCCTGCCAACAGGAGGGCCGGGCCTCGTTACCATGCCGCCAGCGGGCTGCACACCCAGAAAAGGCACCTTCTTCATCAGCTCCTTGATTTAAGGTAAGTATGGTGGTGGAGCAGGAACGAGATGGGGACAAGTTTGCCACAACTATTTTAGCTCTGCTACTGACTTTTATCTGCCGGACCAGCTGAGTTAAAATTGGTCTGTTAGGTTCAGATGAAGAAGGCTGTTCAGCCCATTTGACCTAATTCTTCCAGAATGGAAACCCCATTGTTTTCTCATTATGGTTTTAACATCCACCAGAAAGGCAGACAGCTCCTCAGGTTAACATTTCCTTTGAAGGATTTTACATTCACAATGTCTTGATATCACTAACTTTATTACTAATTAGGTGTGGTATTAATACTGTAAATACATATTAATATTAACAATTGTTCCCTTCCCTATATCGTAGGAAACCTCAAGAGCATCTTTACAGGACACAACTTATGTTTAGATACAAATAGGTTGAAGGCAATACTCCCCATTTACAATTGGATCGAAATCTTTCATCGCATTTTGTATGAAATTCCACTGCCTGCTATTTGAAGAAAAAAATGCTAAGAGTATTTTATGGGACAGAAAATAAGAACATAAGAAATAGGAGCAGGAGTAGACCATATGGTCCTTCGAGGCTGCTTCGCCATTCAATAAGATCATGGCTGATCTTTGACCTCAACTCCACTTTTCTGCCCGATCCCCATATCCCTTGATTCCCTTAGAGTCCAAAAATCTACCGATCTCAGTCTTGAATATGCTCAACGACTGAGCATCCACATCCTCTGGGGTAGAGAATTCCCCAGAAGAGCAAAGAGGTCATGAGAAGCAGACAGGGGTGGGGGAGGGGGGGTTCTAATAGAAATAGTTATGCCTTGTAAATCAACTGGAATTTGTTGAGGAAGTAACAGAATTAATGGATGAGGGCTCTTCAATTGATATTATTTACCAGAGGTTTGCTAAGAGAGGTCTGAAATACATGAAATTAGTGACACAATAACTGGCTGGATTAAAAATTGACTTGGAAATAGAATAGGTAAATGGACAAGGCTCTGTCGACAGACAGTAACTAGAGGAGTTTGATGGTTCATTTGTAACAAAATTATCAACACAATGGCAAAGCACTCTTTATCAATAACACAAGAAAGACTTCAACTAATAACAGGATAAGTAACTTTTATGTGAATAAATTTTCCCAACCAACTGTATATAAGGGGAAAATTAACAATAAATAGACATGGCGTTATATGGATAAGTAGATATAAAAAGGCTACACGCTTTCTCAGGGTACGGTATATTAAAGAACACTTGCTGCATTATAAATTGCATGATAAGTACAGATACATGTAATGATTGTCTTATATGGTTCTATACATTTGATTGACATTACTAATTGGGCAGAGTTGGCATCCAACCTTGGTTGGGGGCTTGGGCCAGGCAGCTTGGATTTCCTTTTTCATTGAAAGTTTCTACTTCATTTCCTCGCTCGTCAACATTTCTGTGCTTCTTTTTTTCTGATCTCCTTTCCAATATTTTCATTTCCTTCTTGTTTATTTTGTTGACTGCCTCTGTGTCCTCTTACTAAATTTATCTGTTATTTTATCCCAGTGTGATTTTGGTTCGTTGTGTTTAGTTGCCCTGTGCTTTAGTTTTATCTTTTTATCAATATATTCTAAAATGTTTTTATTTACTCAGTTTGTCTCGCTTCCTCCTCATTCTTCTTTATGTGACTTTTCTTTCCCTTTTGTTCTTATTTTTATTGTGATCTGATACCTCTGAGATAATCTTCAAATTCCTAGGCCTTTATCTACTAATTTGATATTATTCTTATCTGATGTCTTTCTGGATCTCTGTTTCCTCTATCTTGTCTTCTAATGCTGACCAGTTAGCAATGTCGTTCACCAGATTGTGCCCTCTATCCTCTCCCAAGACTGCTCTGCAATTGTACTCTTGCATGTTCACCCTTTTTAAAATCCTTCCACTCTCTCTTCATAAACTGCCCGGTTCTCATGTTTGATTTAGTGCTAATGATTATCGCAAGATGTGCTGCATAAATTATGAGGAAGAGAGAGCTGCTAGTAATATAAAAATTTGCTGATGACACCATGATGTGTGGCCAGGTGACTTGTATAAGGAGTTATCAATAGCACTCAAAGAGATTGGGACCAATTAAATGGATGAGCTAAGGAATGGCAGATAGAATTTAATGTTGGTAAATGAATTGTAGTGCATATTAGGACATGAAATATGTGTACAATTTATTTTGTTTGGATTGGGATTAATTCTCACATTTCTGCTTCTGACTTCCCTCTTGCCACTTTAAATGCTGCTGGAATTGAATTTTCCCCATCCCGTATCGCCCATGATTTTTGGGCAGGTTTAGGAAGCAGCAGTGGCAGTAGTGATTCCAACAAAACTGGCATCCAGGTCTGAATCGCGTCATAGGACTGATTTAAATATATTTATTAGGATGTTGCCTGCTTCCAGCCGGAAATCCCGCTGACTAAATCGAGGTCCGCTCATAAATTGCAACGGGTGGGCCTCAGTAAGTCCGTGATTTAAAGAAAAACAATTTGACCCTCTGCTATCCCATTCACACCATAAAGGGAGAGGAAAATCGGCCCTGCTATCTTTAAAAGGGTATTGATGAATTAGAGAGGATTAGAAAAGGACAACAGACTAGTCCAGGACACAAAATTCTGAATTAGTTGTGGCGGATTGGCTTACAGAATTGAACTTGTTCCAGTTAGAAAAATAAATTGAGAGGGAATCCAACCCTGGTTTCTGAAAACTAGAATGATATGAATAATGTAGATCTGACCACATTGTTTAGCTTAAACCGTGATCAAGCACTGACAATTCACAAAAAAGACTTTAAGGTTAAAAGGTTTGCCTCCACAGAGTCCTAGATAACTAGGCTAAACGCCCATCAAAATCTGCTAATACTATGCCAATTGACTTCTTTAACAGGAGCATGGCAATTATGAGAATAGATATAGATGCTCAAGCTTTGAAAGACACACACTGGTTTCACTCCTGCTGGGACCATGGGAGTATCATCTTTTGAATACTTCCCCAAAATTAGACAGTGCAAGTTGTAACATCAGATTAATATCCTGGAACTTGAACAATCTTGGTTCCATTGGCAGCACTCCTGCCTCTGAATCAAAGGTTAAGTGTTTAAATTTCACTCCAAGATTTGAGCACATTACTGAGGCTGACACTCCAGGGCAGTTCTGAGGGTGTGCTATATTGTCCTTTGGCTGAAATGTTAAACTGAGATTACTGCCTGCTCCAATGGTTCCTTTAGATGCTAAATTCCCCGTGGCACTATTTAAGGAAGAGTAGGCAGTTGTTCCAGTGTCCTGGCCAACATTCCTGCCTCAGCCAACACCACAAAAAACAAAATAGCCACTCATCTTGTTTCTATTTGTTTCCATGCAAAATTAATGCTCTGGTTACCGACATAACAAAGTCATTACACTCTACATTGAATGTGAACTGCTTTGAGTTGTTCCTGGAAGAAAAGGTGCAATATAAATACAAATCTGCCTTTTTTCCTCAATTAACCTTGGGGAGATGCTTTGGAGTTTTGCACCTGGCTATTAAATAAGATCGGCAAAGTAAATGATAAGGCAATTATATGCGGTTCGTTTTCAAAAACGGGCAGCCAGCTGTTGAAAATTGGAGGTGGGAGTGATCTCAGCTGCCCCACTGTCGCTGAAGGCCCACCTGATAGAATTTTGAGACGGGCCTGTGATGGACGAGCAGCACGCCTGGCTGTTATCGGCAGGCGGCTGCTTGAGAATGCAATTCACGGCCCTGCCAGTTGTAGGATCCCGATTGCAATTTTCAGGTACAGCTGGGTGGAGCAAGCGCCGCACATGCCCAGCCCATTCGTACCAGGCGTCGTACAGCCTAATAAGTACTTCCTAAAGGGACTGTTGGAGGCCACTTTAAAAAAAAGTCCGAAGAAATTTTTAATTTTTATTTTTGTGGGGCCAGGAGGAGAAGGATTGCCTCCCCTCTCCCAGTTGAGACTTGCGGCCAGTTCCGTGTGGGAGTCACTCCGCTGACTTCACGTTGGTTTTGGGGTGAAGTTGAAAATCCTCCCGAAGTCGAAAATCATCCCAAAGTCTCTAGTAAGGAGCACATTTGATGAGCTTTTCCAGACTGTAGGAAAACTAAAAAGCCTTTAAAATAATTAGAAAGCAGGTAATAGGGAGCCAGTTCTCCGACTGTGTACTCCTGGTGTGAAGCCTCGCCCACTGGGAGCAAATACAGACAAACGCTCTTAATTGCGACCGCTCGAGGCAACCTTGCTGATTGTGATATCTATAAAGTGGGAAGCAACAAAAATGCTGCATAATGACCTTTATTTGCCTCAAGTTCGTACAACATCTTAAAGTGAATGCATCTTAAATTCAAGAAAAACGCTTGTGAGTTTTTTCTTTTATGCTGCGAAGAATTTGGTGATTTTTTTTCTGGTGAAGATCGGAAATCATCAACTTCCAGTACACAAAATTCATCAAACATGGACTCGATGAATCAACGTGAAATGCACAGTGCAGAATCCACCTTTCTAATTTTGGGAATTCCCAGTCATAGAATCATAGAAAGGTTACAGCATGGAAGGAGACCATTTGGCCTATCGAGTCCGTGCCAGCTCTGTGCAAGAGCAATCCAGCTAGTCCCACTCCCCTGCACTATCCCCGTAGTCCTTTCAAATACTCATCCAGTTCCCTTTTGAAGACCGCAATTGAATCTGCCTCCACCATCCCCTCAGGCAGTGCATTCCAGATCCCAACCACTCGCTGCAAAAAAAAAGTTTTTCCTTATATCACCTTTGGTTCTTTTGCCAATCATCTTAAATCTATGTCCTCTGGTCCTTGACCTTTCTGCCAATGGGAACAGTTTCCCTCTATCTATTCTGTCTAGACCCTTCATGATTTTAAATACCTCCATCAAATCTCCTCTCAACCTTCTCTGTTTCAAGGAGAACAGCCCTAACTTCTTCAGTCTATTCACGTAACTAAAGTCTCTCATCCCTGGAATCATTCCAATAAATCTTTTCTGTACCCTCTCTAAGGCCTTCACATCTTTCCGAAAGTGCAGTGCCCAGAATTAGACACAGTATTCCAGTTGTGATCGAACCAGTGTTTTATAAAGGTTCATCATAACCTCCTTGCTTTTGTACTCTCTGCCTCTATTTATAAAGCCCAGGATCCCATATGCTTTTTTAAGCGCTCAGTCACTTTTTTAAGTGTCACAAATAACTGTTGGTTACATTGAGTTACATCGAAACTACAGCACAGAAACAGGCCATTCGGCCCAACTGGTCTATTCAGGCGTTTAGGCTCTACACGAGCCTCCTCCCTCCCTACTTCATCTAACCCTATCAGGATACCCTTCTATTCCTTTCTTCCTCATTTGCTTATCTAGCTTCCCCTTAATGTATCTAGGCTCTTTGCCTCAACTACTCCCTGTGGTAACGGGTTCCACATTCTTACCACTCTTTGGGTAAAGATGTTTCTCCTGAATTCCCTATTGGATTTATTAGTGACTATTTTATATTTATAACCTCTAGTTTTGGAATTCCCCACTCTGTCAGAAGAACAAGTCATCAGGCCTATTATTCCCAATTTGACATCAATATTGAGGCAAACTCTAATTGCCAGCACCAGACACAAAATGTATTTGGAGAAATTATGTTTTTATATGGATATAATGGCCCCGATATTAACGTGGAGGCGGGATGGCAGCGGGGGGGGGGGGAGGGGGCAGTGATTGGGCACATGGGTAACCCGTCCAATAAAATTTGTCTGTTCCCCACCCGATCGCGGGTCAATTGGAGCCACTAAACGTGGCTTCCGAGTTTGCCGTCCGAAAGCTGCGCAGCGGGCGGACTGCACACCCGCATCACAGGCTGTCAGCTGGAGGAGCTCTATTTAAAGGGGCAGTCCTCCAATGGCTGCTCCTGGACCAAACACCAAAACAGCACAATGGAGCAGCACAGAGGAAAGGCTGCTCCTAGATTTCGTGATGCCTCACTCCAGGGTGGATGGGGTGAGAAGGAGGAGGGATGTGTTCTACCTGGCGGACGGGAGGAAGTGGCCTGCCTCTGCCACCAAGAAGTCCTGGCTCGAGGTGGCAGAGGAGGTCACCAGCAGCAGCAACATCTCCCGCACCTGGATCCAGTGCAGGAAGCGCTTCAATGGCCGAACTAGGTCAGCAAAAGTGAGTACACTTACTGATTCTCCTACATTCCGTCTTCCACATCACCGCCCTCACCCCCAACTCATTCTGCACTGTCAAGACTACTCCATCACTTCACTCCTCACACCCACTCAAAGCTCATCCTCAACTTACCTGCACTTCCTCACTTCCACATTACTCACCCTACTACTACCATTCAACCCAATCCTCATACAATGTCATGGCTCTATCTCATACTCACCCTCTGATGCATCTCTTTCACGGTCAGCCGCATTCAAGTCAGTGCATTCTTCGGTTGGCCACGTCACCATCAATCACTCATGCGTCTGTACTTTCTTTCCTTTATAGAAGAGAGCCCAGATTGCATGGGAGAGGGCAAGGACCAGAGGGGGGGAAGCAACAGATCGTCGTCCTCACAGACGCGGAGCAGGAGGCGCTGGAGCTGAGCCGAACCCTCGAGTGCCTGTCCATCGGGGACGCCCAGATTGGCACCCGACAAACGTCTGGTGACATAACTTTAACATTCATCACACACAATATGAATTGATGTTAAAATGCCTTGCCGTCTTCAGCACCTCAGTATGCTCATCGCAACATGACACATCTGTGATCATGCTTAATATTGCCTTCTGTTCTCTTACATGGCCTTCAGCGACTGCTGTGATGGCAGAGGGCAATTCCTCAGAGGACCTGCCGGCCTCTGAGGCCTCGATGGGTCCTAGTCCGCAGTTAGTAGGGGACTTACATGGTGAGTTATCACACACGTGTGAGCACAAGCAGACAATGTTGGCAGGGGCAGCTGTGGAGAGTCCGCGTGGGTGGGAGTACTCCTCTCCAGGCTCTGCTCAGCTGGACACAGATGCTGAACCGTGGGGGCCATCCTTTAAAAGGAGAATGATCGAGGGGCAGCAGCACATTTGAGAGGTGCTGGAACAGGTGCCACGCGCACTCTCTACAATAGCGCAGAGGATGGAGAAGTCCAACTCCTGCATGAGTGGAATGATGGCACAGGTATGGGAGGGAATCTCTGAGATACTGTCACAGGGACGTGAGGGCATCTCTGAGAAGGTGTCATGGGTAAGTGCGGGAATGTCTGCTATGGAAGGAAGGCTAGCATCCATGGAGTTTCAAGCACGGCTCACAAATGAGTCCATTCAGGCCCTGACAATGGCCGTTTGGACACAGGGTGAACAACATTCTGCCGCCTTAAACAGGCAGGCAGATGCACTAGCACTGGCCTCACAAGGCTTCAAACATGTCCTCCAAACTGTAGTCGAGCAGGGTGGTAGGAGTGGTGCGGGCCTGGTCCAGGGGAGGGATTATAGCAAAAGGGGACGTGGAAGTCGGGACGCCATTCAAAGCGCCCCCTGCGTCTCACCCGTTGCCCCCCTCTCAACCAGTACCCACAATGCTGCCCCCTCTCCAGGTGGCCGAGTCTGCCCCTGCACAGGTGCAGGTGGAGCAGTCTTTGGAGGGGCTCTCACGGGCACCAAAACCCAGAGGGTGTAGGCCCAAAGCATCTAATCGGTCAGGGCATGAACAAGAGCAACCTGCCACTATCTCTGCTGCAGCCACAGGGGATGCACCACAGAAGTAGTCGGAAGCAAAAGGCTAAGGTTTTGTAAGCACAAAGGTTATGCACAAGGGTATTTGATGGTTTGTCATGTTTTTTATTTATATTCGCTTTTTGTTAAACTCACATTAAATATTATTATTGTCATCACTATTGCCACATCTTGGCCATTCTTGACTGGCTTCTGTAATAAAGCCCTTTCATGAGGTTCACCATGAACGGCGACACTTGATGCCACCCATTGGGTCACTCTCCAGTGGGTGTATGTGTCGTTGCAGGGCTGTTTTGTGCAGGGAGGGGTGGGGGTGGGGGTTGCTGGTGTGGGCGCTGCTCTATCCAGGTGGTGTGAGGACTGGACTCCTCACAATGTCTGATATTAGGAGAACCGTTCACATATCAGTGACTCCCTGGCCTCACGAGCAGCCAGGTGAGCCGTTGTTCTGCCCACGGGTTGCTCCTCCTCCTCCTCCGCCTCCTCCTCCTCAACGTGAGTGGCAGATGTGGATGGGGTCTCCTCAAGCGGCACCACTCTCTGTTGTGCCCTGTTGTGCAGAGCACAACACACGACTATAATGCGTCCCACACTGTCTGGTGCATATTGAAGTGCTCCCCCAGAATGATCAAGGCACCTGAAGCGCATCTTGAGCAGCCCTATAGCATGCTCAATTGTAGACTTGGTGATGTGGCTGTCGTTATATCAACGCTGTTGCTCGTTGATGGGGTTCTTCAGAGGTGTCATGAGCCACGTGTGCAGGGGGTATCCCTTGTCCCCGAGGAGCCAGTCCTTAAGGGTGTTCGGTGTATGGAAGAGGCTTGGGATGTTGGATTCCCGGAAGATGAAGGAATCGTGGCAGCTGTCAGGGTATCTGGTGCACACATGAAGGAATCTCTTGCAGTGGTCACAAACGGGCTGAGTGTTGATGGAGTGATAGCCCTTCCTGTTGATGAACAGTCCTGGCTCGTGTGTAGGTGCTCGTATTGCTATATGGGTGCAATCGATTACACCCTGCACCCGTGGGAAGCCAGCCACAGCGTGGAATCCCACTGCCCTCTCTGTCTGGCTGAGGTCGTCCATGGAGAAGTTGACATAGTGTGAAGCCCTGCGAAACAAGCTGTCGGTGACCTGCCTTATGCACTTGTGTGCAGACGACTGAGAGACCCCGATGATATCTCTGGTGGCACCCTCGAATGACCCGTAGGCGAAGAAGATGAGGACGGTGGTAACTTTGACAGCGACAGGTAAGGAGATGCTGCTCGGCCCAGCCGGGAGCAGCTCGGCATGAAGGAGGCTGCAGATGTCTGCAACTACCTGGTGACTGACTTTGAGCCTCCGTATGCACTGCTCCTCAGAGAGGTCCAGGAAGCTGAGCCTCGGTCTGTAGACCCTGTGGCGAGGGTAGTGCCTCCTGCGACGTCGCTCTCTCTGCTGTTCCCCTCCATGCTCTTGTGCAGATGCCTGTGGTGCAGCACTGTCCTGTGGTGCTCCACGTGGCGGAGGTGGACGCCATGCCTGGTGAGGCTGTTGATGCTGCCCGTCCTTGGATGTAGTGGTGAATGCAGCCATGTTTGAGGGGGGCTGCAAAGTAGGTAAATATGTTTGAACAGAAGAATTTTGAGTGGAAATTAAAAATTTTGAGTGAAAACACAAAGATCTTGCAGCCAAAACTTTGTCTGAAATGACAGCGTGCCCTGCTGCATTAAATGACGTTTTTTCCCCACCTGCCAAATAAGCATTTGCATCTCCCACTGGCTGCTGGCTTTGCAACAGGGAGTGTTTCTCACAGTACGGGAAACACCCTGAGGATGATTCAGGATCGCACCCCTGACAAAATATCTAGTCAATCAAGTAGTTCAAGTACCTCAACTATTGGAGAAACTATGCAAATTATCATCCACCCGGGCTCTGAACCCGCTCGGCTTTTCAGTGATTTTCGGAGCCTCCCCCTGCCCCCAACGCACCCGCTCCCAAAAATCGGCCCCCCATATGTATAAATAACTTCCGGCCACCTATACAGAATGAGGACTCCCTTTTTCAAAAAGTATTTAATTGTGATCTGTGATACTGAGTAAAATTATTTGTTGACATTTGTTACAGATAAAGTAATTAGTGGAGTTCTGAAGGGGGAATATTGTAAATTTTGATATTTTAAAAGCATTTGACAAACTGCCATATAGAAGATCAGAAATTAGACTAAAACCTACAGGAATCCAAGGTAGAATATTAGACTCGGTAAGAAGTTGGTTAAAAAATAGGAAACAAGGGACCTGAGATTAAACTGTGCAATATTACTAATGAGCATGTCAACATGTCGGTATGATATTTCTCTGACCAGTATTTTAATAACACGTTAACACCGTAATGAAAGTCACAGACAAAGGCGATTACTCATGAGAGGTGGAGGGGTAGATTTCTGTTTACAGGAGAAGTCAGTTCTAAGTGTTTTGGAACTAGTGCTCAGCTTACTTCCATAATGTGCTCCTGTGCTGAGCCAGACCCTGAGAAGACAAGTCATTCCCAGGTGGGTGTGCCAGGGCCTGCAGAGATGTTTAGTGGCATTTTGACAGGTGCAGCAAAATGGGCAATGCTAGCTCCTGCTCACCCTGCTGTGCCTTCTTTCACGCAGTGCCATTTCAAGCATGGCATGTTGTGATGGGATGCTTTGGAAGAATCTTCCAGCGTAATTGTTAGTCAGACCTCATGGTGATGTCACTGGTGGAGTGAGGCTACAATGATGCCACCTCCTTCAGGAAAAGGAGCCTTCTCCAGCACCATATCTGCCAAAGTGAGGACATTTCAACTCCCTTTGCGGAAGCAGGGGTGCTGGTTGGGAAGGCATGGAGCACCTCTCAGGCACTTCAACCTGTTTGACGCCTCTATGGAGGTCTCTTCCTCCATAGAATATAAGAACATAAGAAATAGGAGCAGGAGTCGGCCATACGACCCCTCGAGCCTGCTCCGCCATTCAATAAGATCATGGCTGATCTTCCACCTCAACCCCACATTCCCGCCTGATCCCCATGTCCCTTGATTCCTTTAGAGTCCAAAAATCTATCGATCTCAGTCTTGAATATACTCAACAACTGAGCACCCATAGCCCTCTGGGGTAGAAAATTCAAAATATTCACAACCCTATGAGTGAAGAAATTCCTCCTCATTTCAGTCCTAAATGTCCGACCCCTTATCCTGAGACTATGCCCCCTCATTCTAGAGTCTCCAGCCAGGGGAAACATTCTCTCAGCATCTACCCTGTCAAGCCCTCTTAAAATCTCATCGCATTCTTCTAAACTCCAGAGAGTATAGGCCTATTCTACTCAATCTCTCCTCATAGGACAACCCTCTCATCCCAGGCATCAATCTAGTGAACCTTCGTAGCACCGCCTTTAATGCAAGTATATCCCTCCTTACGTAAGGAGACCAAAACTGTACACAGTACTCCAGGTGAGGTCTCACCAAAGCCCTGTACAATTGCAGCAAGACTTCCTTAACCTTGTACTCCAACTCCCTTGCAATAAAGGCCAACATACCATTTGCCTTCCTAATTGCTTACTGTACCTGCATGTTAACTTTCTGTGTTTCGTGTACAAGGACACCCAAATCTGAATACCAACATTTAATAGTGAAACATTGTACTCCATCTGCCACCTTCTCGCCCACCCACTTAACCTGTCTATATCCCATTGCAGACTTTTTGTGTCCTCCTCACAGCTTACTTTCCCACTTAGCTTTGTATCATCAGCAAACTTGAATACATTACACTCAGTCCCTTCATCTAAGTCATTATTATAGATTGTAAATAGCTGAGGCTCAAGCACCAATCCTTGCGGCACTAGTCACAGCCTGCCCACCCAACAATGACCCGTTTATTCCTACTCTCTGTTTTCTGCTCGACAACCAATCCTCAATCCATGCTAATATATTACCCCCAAACCTATGAATCCCTATCTTATGTAACAACCTCTTGTGTGCACCTTATCAAATGCCTTTTGAAAATCCAAATGTTCCACATTCACCCATTCTCCCTTATCTACCTTGCTAGTTACACCCTCAAAAAACTCTAATAGATTTGTCAAACACGATTTCCCTTTCATAAAACCATGTTGACTCTGCCTAATCATATTATGATTTTCTAAGTGCCCTGTTACCACATCCTCAACTGGCTTAATGGGTTTTCCCCATCCTTGACTTTTCTTGTGTTCTTATGGGGTCAGAATTCCACTTCTGTGCTCCCAGTGCTTGCTAGGAGCACATATCAGGAAAAAGTCAACCCCAGTCCATGATTCTCCAACCATTCTGCGCCAGCAATGCAGAAGCTAATTTTTATCTCTATGTACTTAAAAGCACTGGGCAACTTGGCTGCAGTGAATGTTAAAGGTATGCTTTCCATACAGTTTCTCCCGACTGCAGAACTCCCTCCTTTAAAGTGTATTTGTCTGTAACTCTGTCCCTTGTATGTGGAAGTTTAAATCTGGAGTTTGCTATCACTGGCTGAACCAGCATTGATAAAGTATACACAAGGCTGTGAAAAATTTGTGTTGTCTGTTGGTACCACAATACAATTTGTCTTAAGTCTTTGCATAACCCAGCAACCACCAAGGTCAAAAGATTTATTTCCTTGTTACGTTGCCTTCAGCTGCACGATATTGTTATGCCACCTCATTTTCTAAAAAAGAAACTGCTTTGTCAAACGGCTTTGGTGCACACGAATTACAAGGGATTCATGTTGGGTAAGTAACTTTCTGGATTTGATTATTAGGCTTTCATGTTTTTTTTGCTTCTATTTCATGTCTAAAAGTGGACAGTGAATTTGACAGAAACCATGGTTCATGTTCATCAGCTGTCACTTGTCATCACCTCACATATGAGAAACACAATTATACATGCTCTGCTACTTAGTGATTAACAGGACTTTGATTTTCTAACGGTGTTGCTTTAGTAGTGCAACACAGTATAAGCCCTATCAAAATTTACTACTTAATTGTAGGTTTGTGGCCTGCAATTTCCTGTCAATTTGTACCTGAAAAACGGCGTAATTGCAGCGCAATATCGATATCCGGCACAAAAGGTGGAGGAAATTTGGGCATAAGTCACTTACGCCCGTTCTTACGTTACTTTCTTTGAACTTATGGTCAAGATTGGCAAAAACAATCCCCAGTCTTGGAATTCACTGTGACACAGTACCAGATTTACACGTTTAATAAAAAATGTATTTAACAAATCAAAATATTAAATAGCAATATCAAAACCTGCACTGAGTGAGTAGTGAGTTGGTTGCCAAATAATTACTGCAGAACAGAAAGTGACAGCATTGGATTTTTTCACTGAGTGAAGCAACAATTAAAATTTACCATCGGGAGCACTGGGGCCAGACTAGGCGGATGAGACTTAGCCACACGCAGAAAAGCAGGACATTTAAAAATATAGCTGTGATCTGTAAAGGTGATGTAGAATGGAACCATAGAATCATAGGATGGTTGCAGCACGAAAAGAGGCCATTCAGCCCATCAAGCCCATGCTGGCTCTTTGTAAGAGCAATCCAGTTAGTCCCATTCCCCCCACTCTTTCCCCTAGCTCTGCAAATATATGGGTTTGACTTTAATAAAATTCAGCTTCGTAGGTTAAATGAAGAAATATTAATACTGATTTTTATGTTGCTGCATTAAACGGGTTTAGGACTATCAGCTGTCACTGTTTTGCAAAGGAAACAACATCAAAGGTAACAGTCATCGGCGATGTATATTCACAGATCTTCACTATATATGAGTCTATATATATATAGCAATTATTTCTGACAAACTTGAATGATAACCTGGATTCAAATTATTAGTAAAATTGATTACTACAAATCTTTGGTAGTGATACAATTCTGCTTGAGCTTGTTGGGTTGTGTAGTTTGCCAAATTGCACTCTCAGAGAAAAAGTACAAATAATTCAGTTAGAAAAGAGCAAATCCAAGTGATTTATTTTAATGAAGGTGCAAAATTATTATTAAACGAGAATTTTCCGTCAACATGAAAACTGTAGGTCGATCAGAGAGTTAAAGCTGCTAATTGCCATTTGTTTTTGAATATGCTAATTCTAATAATGCAAGCTATTTTTTCCTCTTCAATTCATTTGGCAAAAATGAAGGAGATGCATGCGATGAGGTTTGAATTTTAATTACAGCGTGTAAGAAATGAAAATTGTTTTCGCATGGAAGAAATTTGAGAAACCCCATTGTCCGAAATCAAGACACATAGGGGGTTAAATTCGCTAACCCCCGAATCCGGGCGCGGGGGTCGCAGTGTGTGATTAACCTGCGCGCGGTCGGTCGTTGAGATGCAACGATTTGTAAGATTCGTGCTGCCTGGTCATTTACCTGATGTCTGCGAGCAGCCAGGCCGAGCTGTACTGTTGATATCGCGTGGGTGGTTAGCACCACTTAAAGGCAGCCTGTACCTCTTATTTGCAAAATATAAGATACAGGTCCGCATGAAGTCTGAACGGAGATCAGACATCGCACACATAAAACAAAGATGCAGGCCCCGTCCCAAACCATTGAGTTATGTTAAAACATCGAATAAAGTTTGCGCACTACTATATGCTACATCCTCCAATCTGCACAGCCAGACGTCACCAATCTGCCGATCTGAGTTTGTACCAGGCTTGCGAGAGAGCGTGCGCCAAGGTTCTCTGATGATGCACTAGAGGCCTTGGTGCAAGAGGTGGACAGAAGGAGGGACAGCCTATATCTGCAGCGGGTGTGGGGGGGTGGGGGGGGGCAAGAGGCCCTCCAGACATATGCTCAAGAAGCAGTAGGGATGAAGTCAATGCCAGGCGCATAGCACTACGAACATGGATGCAGTGCAGGAAGAAGTTCAATGCTTTGACACGAGTGGTCAAGGTGAGTGAGGTCAACTGTCAAGTGGCGTCTCCTACCAACTGCACCATTAGCCGCATCCACTGCTCCACGCACTGAATCCCCCATCACCCACATATCAACAAACTCTTTCAATCAGTACTCAACTCTTCCAATCAGATGCTTCCTCGCACCCTCGCACCATACCACTGTTGCAAGCCGCACACCCACAACTCACAGGTCACACACACAGGCAGCTATTCAACCATAACAAGCACATCACCCAAACATCCTGCAGGACACTCACAAACACATGTCCCGCTTTCTTGCAGGAGAAGGTGGCGCACAACAGGAGGCAGCAAGTGGCAGTGGCTCCATGGAACATGAACCTGCTGTCCTCTCTCAGGATGACAGCATTCCTGTCCCACTCCTGCCACTCCACCAGTGCCCTTGCTGTTGCCTGTCAGCTAGTCTGACCACTCCCTGTAGAGTATTGAAACTTTATTATAGGAACATAGGAAGATAGGAACGGGACTAGGCCATTTAGCCCCTTGAGCCTGTTCCGCCATTCATCAGATCATGGTTGACCTGTGACCTAACTCCATATACCCTCCTTAGTCCCATATCCCTTAATACCTTTGGTTAACAAAAATCTATCAATCTCAGATTTAAAATTAACAATTGAGCTAGCATCAACTGCCGTTTGCAGAAGAGCGTTCCAAACTTCTACCACCCTTTGCGTATATAAGCGTTTCCTAATTTCACTCCTGCAAGTTCAGGCTCTAATTTTTAGGCTATGTCCCCTAGTCCTAGTATTTAAGTATAGGAGACCTTCAAAAACAGGTACAAATGCATCAGCAGCCAGAAGCAATAATCCAGCAACTAACCTGTAAACTCTGCATGATCCCTTTAAGTAGCACTGGTGGGGGTTCCTCCATGCTGTTTATGCACTGTTCAGCTGTGCGAGGTTAAGACAGTGCGTTAGCTGGAGCGTTGAGTTCCAAAATTGTATCTGTCCCTTTAAATCAGCGTTGCACAGTGATCTAACGCATATTCTCCTTACTTTACATGGTGCCGGCGTTCGTTATCTGTGTATGTGCAAACGCCTTTACCAAATGACGTCAGGCGCACGGCATGCTAGAAGCGTGCGCACACATTCCGGACACCATTTTGGATCCTTAAGAGACCGCATTGCGCCTACTAAACAGGCGCCACGCGGCCCAATTTATAGCCCATAATTTGTTCACTTAATGGAGTGTTCTTCAGCCTTTGGAGTTGTTTTAAACATGTTTTTCAAAGTTGACCATCACTCGAGTCTTAAATGTCGCAACCATTCTGATTCCAAGTGTGGCTACTTAGATTGCGTGCCAAAGCTTCTAAAGAAGCCATTCCTTGTAGTGTGGATGTTCACTATCAGTGATTGGGTTTTTTAAGGAGGTTGTACGTTGGGGAGGGTGTAGATGTAATTGCCAAGTAGCTTTGGAATGCAAAGGATTAAAATAAAGAGAATTGCAAACTTGAAATGAATTATCGAAGTTCAACAGATAGACATTAAGGTCACTATTAACTCAAGTAGTCTACAATTCACCACTTGTTACAACAATTTTATTAATTCCAGAATCTGATTTCAATGGTAATATCAGAAAGTTGGGTCAATTCTGGAACCATACGATATATCACGGAAGCAGAGGGCATTTCTTTGTCACATTTCAATTAAGCTGGTTTATTACACTCCGGCATAGTCTACTTAGTTCCACAAGAAATTGACATTGGTAAAAGCGGCATATGAACTTCCCGATTACGTCCCCACAGGAAATTCCAGGCCATTGTGTATAAGTTGGCACAAGGATCTTTGACTGAGTAGAATGATACACTTCAGGCAAGAGCAAAGAATCCCTAAACAGCCTGATTTTGTGAAAGAATAGGATTTTGAGGTGTGTAGGTGAGCCAGGGTTCAGCTTATATATTATAGGATCATCCATGTGTAAGGATTTCTGCAGTCTCCCTTTCCTATTGTTTTGATTAATGGAAACAAAGTCACAGACACATCTAAAACTTTGCTGTAAAATGCTTCTTTCCTTGTAATAAAATGGTAATATGAGGAAACAATAGCTTGTAATTATATAATACCTTTACCATAGAAAATGTCTCAAGGTGTTTCACCAAGGTGTAGGAAAAATGGACAATATGAACCAAAGAAGGAAAAATTAGGAGGGGTGACCATAAGCTCAAAAGGAGAGTCTTCTAGGAGGAGAGGGGTGGAAAGGCAGGGGTTTGGGGAGGCAATTCCAGAGAATGGGACCTAGGCTGCCAATGGTGGAGTGAATAGAGGGGGGGATGCACAAAAGGCTGGAGTTAAGTAAAGAAAGAATGAAAATTTTCATTTATTGGTCTTCTTATCACATTTCACAGAATGTCTCAATGTTTCACATACAATGAATTCATTTGAAAGATGGTGATTGTTGTAATGTAGGCACATGCTATAATCCCATGAGTAGATTTGAGATGATTAACTAGTTAATCTGTTTTTGATGGTTTGGGTTGAAGGAGGAAGGTTGGCCAGGATACCTGGCAAACTACCCACTTTCCTTCAAACAAAGTCCAGCTGAATTGGTAGAAGGGGGCCTTGGTTTAACCTCTTGTTTGAAGGATAGCATCTCTGACAATGCAGCATCCCTCAAAAGTGCACTGGAGTGCCAGCTCAGATTATACACTCAAATCCTGCATTAGGGCTTATAGCCACAACTTTCTTATTCCAAGGTGACATTTGTACCAACTGAGCCAAGTTGACATTAAAATTACATCTTGGCATTTAAACAAAAATTCATTGCTTAAAATAAGAGCTTTCCTCATGCATAAGAGCTTTAATATAGAAAACCCAATATCCTCAACCAGGTGTATTGAACCACAAGACTAGCATTAAAGGACTTGACATCTCCACAGAGTGACTACTGCAAGGTCAGCAACAGCTCTTTATTACTTAGAATTATTCACTTGTGGTACAATAACAGCTTTGAGGCTTCTTGACTCACGTTTTGGGTAAATTGAGCCTCCTGATAAGTTTCCTGAGCCAACGTGTGGTTTCTTTCAACTAACTCCAACACGAGCATTTGGAAACCCTCCCAGACTTCACTCAACAACATAGTCTGTTGTTTTTGAGATGCCGGCAGCTGTCTATTAACTTTTGTCATTGGCCTGGCTGGAGGTTAGAGCATGCTGTTCAGTGGGCAGTGGAAGCTACAGGCAATGGAAGTGACATATAGAAGAGAAAAGTATGGATGGAAATCCTTAGACATCTCTCAACTAAAGACTTTGTTTATGTTTGCTGTTTTTTCAGATGTCAACAGCTGCTTGTCAAATTCTGTATTATACCTAACCATAGGCCAAAGGCATTGCACCACCTGGGCGGTGCAAACCAAACATTGACAATAATATAGAAGAGAAAAACCTGCAGCAGGGGTCCAGGACATTAATAGTACACTCTTCTCCCTGAAAGGGCCTATAAAAGAAAATAATTTCAACATGATACATTATATCACCAATAATGTACAGTTTTAAAAAAAACTCAACTAAATGATTAATTACTTGATAACCTAAACAGTGCCATATATAGGTTAGAGAAAGATTTGCCTAACCTTTATTGAGCAGATGCAGATGAGAATTGTACTGAAACTCCAGAGATTGACTCGTGGCTTTCCCTGTTTGACCTTCTGCTACTCTGGGTAAGATTCACTAGAGTGAATAGTCCTCTTCCCAAAGCTCTTTGTGCACAAGATGACTCACTTTCTGTTTTGTGTAGTGCAAGTTATCTCAACAGATTTTAAAGGCATTAGATTACCTTTCAACCAAGGCCATTGGAAAATTGCAGAAGATTGTAATAAAAATTATGGGGCGTTTCACTCATTTCTTGCAGAGAAATTGCTGGCTATTGTGGAAATATATTAATTCTTTCTGATGCTACCTGATTGTTAAATTATTTTAAAATTGCTTTATTGAATGTTCAAACTACCATTTTTTTCCCCCTTCCTCAGTTCCCGTTGACACTCTTCCACCCTTCTCACTTCACGTTGGCACCTTTCCCTCCCCAATTCATGCTGGCACTCTTCTCCTACTCTTCCTCAGTTTCTGTTGCTACACTTCTTTTTTTCCACCCCAGTTCACGCTGGTACTCATCTCCCCTTTTTCTCTTCCCCTAGTTCATGATGGTCCTCTTCTTCTCTCTTATCCCCAACCCACAGAGCCAATCTTTCCCAATTTGCCTCTCACCGCTGATCCCGGCTCCTATCTGATGGTATTGCTTCTGCAGTGAATTGAACCATGCAGCACACTGTGGACAGAAATTCCTGATCTCACAAAACCAATATGTAATCAGGAATTCGCTCCAGCAGCGTTCAATGCCCTGGAGCAGCAGCAGCATCAGGTAGCAGTCTGGAGTGGTGATGAAAGGTGAGTCAGTGAGCAGAGCAGGAAGATGTTCTGAGGTTCCACTACAGAAGCACAGTTGTGGTTTTTCAGTGTCACTGCCTTTGCCTCAAGACACTGCGTGGTGGTTGTTGGCTCTGTTTTACTAACGCTTTTGCAGTCTGCTTGCTATGGTATATTTTGATGAACTCTGTGGTTAGTGAGATAAATTATGGAATTATTCAGTTCCCTCTGTCAAAGGCTTTCACAGCATAGCTCAAAAAAGCACTTGCATTTTGTTGCTTAAAATCTACACAGAACTATTATTAATACTCTCTAAAAATTTCTATTATACTACATGATTTCCATTAGATTACAGATCTGATAATTTTTCAACAAATACTTAACATGCTAAATGATTTTGTTTAAATATTTCTATTAATACAATGAAGATATATTCACTTTCACACATTTGCCGGTATGACCAGACATATGTATTCTTTATTTGATCATATTCTCCCCTCGCCAAAGCCTGCATTCTTATAGACTACATAGAATGCCTGTCCCCTGATAAAGCCTTCCTATATAGTCCTGCTCCAATTATACTGAACAGTTGTGACACTATTTCTGTAGGAAAATAGGAGACATATGCAGGAATAGGAATATAGGAGAAGGAGTAGAGGGTGGTGGTGACCTCCTGCAACACTATGGAGAAATATCATAGTAAATAATTTGCTATCAAAGATTACAGTTTATCAGCCTTCTGGTATTGAATCATTTACTAATAATGTTTTGTACTGTGTTGGAGAAGCCCCATCATCCTCCTCTCCTATAATATTCCCATGTTTTTATTCCTACATATACTTCCTATTTTTCCTGTGTTCCTAATTCTGTGTGGAATCTTATTCTAATGATGTGTGGGGGCCACACATAAGTATTGAGAAAACACTTGAAAGCCATTTGCGATTGGGGTCCTTTGGCAGTATTGTTATAAGCAGCGAATCAATGCTTTTGGCTGACCAATTTTCTCAGATCCTAACCAATTGCATATAACAATTAGACTTTTTATACAATATTTTAAAAGACACCCCCCCCCAACTCCATTTTTCCCCCTTGTTTCCCAAGTGTTGCACCATTGCCAGGTCAAGAAGATGGTCACACAACTTGCACTCAGGCCTCTGCCAATGTCAGTTTTGAACTGGCAGTGTGAGAGCAGCTCGGATGATACTGTGTGGAGAACGGCTGAGTTTCTACTGATTAGAGTCTTCCTGATGCCATACCTCAGATCAAGCCTTTAGAGGAATCCACTGCTGCAATTCCTATAGTCGTTCATGTTATTGGTGGACATCTTCATCAGATTGCTGATAAACATAAGAACAGCACTAGGTCATTCAACCCCTTGAGCCTGTTCTGCCATTCTGTTAGATCATGGCTGATGTGTACCTCAACTCAATTGACCCATCTTTTCTCCCTATCCCTTGATACCTTTACCTATAAAGTTAAAGAATTCATAAATCCTATTGGATGTCCACTCCCCATAGGAATTGTTATGGTGGCTATTGTGATTTTTCTAAGAAAATATGAAAAATCTGGTGCTTCTTTGCAGAATTTTGCCACTTTTTGCAGTGACGCGAATGCTACTTCTGTTGAGGTCCAGGTTGGTGAACACTTGGGAAATGAGAGATCAAAAAATAGTAAAGAATGGAGAAGGAGGAAGAGGAGGAGGAACATTTATGTAGCAAAGGAAGTAACAGGTTATTGGGAGAGAGCAAGGCAATGGGATTAATTTTGGATTGCTCAGCACAGACACGATGAGCTAAATGGCATCTTTGTGAACTATAGTTCTAAAAAAAAGAGAAATAGATGCATGGAAAAGCAAAGAAGCTGTGAAAGGAAGCAATTTCAGGGACACTAACTATTTTGAAACTATAATTGGTAACTAAAAATATTCTGCATGCACAGAAGTGATAACATACAAAGAAGAGTTGGGTGATGCAATGGACTTTCGACTCTGACCATTCATCTTTGGCACCTGAAATTGAATCTGGTCCAGACTCGTGGAATGAAAATCTCTTCTGCCTGTTAGCTGTAATTTGAAATGAATTTGAGATAGTCTCAATCTGGTTGCTGGTGGGCATGAGACCGCAGCACAAAACTGACCCTAATTGGCAATGTAACTCATCGGGTGTCTAGTACAGGGTACATTCATGGGATAGAGTAGAGAGAACTTTAATCTTTGCCTGATTGTACTATACCTGATCTAGAAGCACTTGATGTTGACACTGGTGGGTTTCATTTCTCCCGTGTACTTTTTTAGCACACTAATTAATGCAATCATATAAATTCCTGTTTGCTCTAACTCAATTGTTAACCAATGTATTCACCAGTTAGTGCTGCATTAAAACACTGCAGACAGCAATTTATGCAATTGTGTGAACCAGTGCACCAAAAATAGTGCAAGGAGGAAAGTAAAGCCTGAAATGGGAAAGTTGTTTCACTTCTCAGCACTAATATTACTAGTCTCCATGTACAATTAGTTATATGAATGATACCTTTTAAAGTAAGCTCATCGTGTAGGGTTAAATTGCCTTTCATGACAGATGGCTAGATTAGCTTTCTGCTTTTTGTCAGTAAATATTTATGTAAATCTGGAAAAGCTAATCTATCTATATTGTCAGAATAAAAAAAGCAAAACAATTTTCCATCTGTGCCCATTGCATTTGTTTTTGTCGGATGAATATTATTTCCCAGGTTACACATTTCCCCATGATTACTATTCAAAGCTTTTACATTGTTAATCACAACACAATTAAACCTTGCATTGTTGTTTTGGGAATGTAATAATAGATGAGAAGTAGTTCGAGGATCAAGGGTTGATCATCAACAAAAGAATTTTGTACTCAAGATGCAAATTATTGCAATTCAATCAGTAATATTTTTACAACGTGTCCTGTTTTAATGTATGAATTTTGTCTTTTTGGGCAGAGAATTTATTTTACAGATACTTACCAAGGTAAGGGTTGCAAGTGCTGGGGACTGGATCCCTTTGCATTCTGGGCACTCAGGTCAGGTACAGCATGGTTAGCCGCAGAGTAAGACTCCCTCTACTCTGCCCCAAACAATGTGCCACAGTTCTAACCTCAGATGAGCACCCTCTTCTGCACCAGTATCACATTTTTCAATTTCCTAAACTGGACAACCTGTTATTTCTCTGAGTGAGATTGACAATTACTACTAAATTAAAGACAGTTTTGTGCAGTGGGCCCTATTCCCACTCCACACTCAACTGGGACAACCCAAACTCATTACAAATTGCACCCTTACAAGAGAGAACAGTTGGCCATCTCGTCAATCTGGGCTAATTTGTACCCAGCTACCAGAGGTGAAAGGGCATTGTCAATCCTCACTTTGCTTAGCAAGATATATTTCTGCTCTCCTCTGGTATTGATTATTAATGGAAACCTGTGCAGTGATGTGTTTTATTAACTTTTTATTAGACTAAAAAGGGAAAAATTTCCGATTTAGCAAAGAGTAGACAATTTAAGATTTGGATAAGAAAACAATTTAAAAAAAGGCTGATATTGGGTCCTCAAAAAGGCCTGAATAACAGAGCATGATGACAGAGAAACATTCATGGCCTGAATTTATTTTTGTTCCTATGACATTTTGATGCATTATAGTATTTACAAGTTAATACTGTGCTGTTGTGATGTTTGCAGTTTTAAAGACATGAACAAATGTTTGGCTGGAGTCATAACTGGCACAATGGTTTTGATTGTTGGAGGCCAAGCATCTCAACCCCAGGACATCGCTGCAGCAGTTCCACAGGACATTGTCCTAGGCCCAATTATATTCATTGATCTTCCCTCCATCATAAGGTCAGAAGTGTAGCTGTTCACTGATGATTGCATAGCATTCAGTTCCATTTGAAATTCGTCAGATAGTGAAGTAGCCCATGCCAGCATGCAGCAAGATCAAAACAACATCCAGGCTTGGGCTGGTGGTTGGTAAGTGGTAAGTAAGATTCGCACCACACAAGTACCAGGAAATGACCATCTCCAACAAGAAAGAGCCCAACCACCTCCCCTTGACATTCAGTGTCATTACCATTGCATTATCCCCTACTATCAACATCCTGGGGGCACCATTCACCAGAATCTTAACTGGACCAACCACATAAATGCCAGGCTACTAGAGCAGGTCAGAGGCTGGGGAGTTTGCGGTGAGTGGCTCACCTCCTGTCTTTCCCCAAAGCTCAAGTCAGGAGCGTGATGGAAAACTCTCCATTTGCCTAGATGGGTGCAGCTGCAACATCACTCAAAAAGCACAACACCATCCAGGACAAAACAATCAGCTTGATTAGCACCTCATTCATCAACTTAAACATCCAATCCATCCACCACTGGCGTACCGTGGATGTAGTGTGTACTCTCTACAGGATACGCTGCAGCAAGTCGCAAAGGCTTGTTCGGCAGCACCTCCCAAACCAGCGATCTCCACCACCTAGAACGACAAGGGCAGAAGGTACATGGGAACACTATCACCTTCAAGTTCTCCTCTAAGTCACACACCATCCCGATTTGGACATATATCTCTGTTCATTGTCGCAGGGTTAAAAGCCTGGAACTCCCTACCAAACAGCATTGTGGGAGTACCTTCATCACATGGACTGCAGCAGTTCAAGAAGAAAGCCCACCACCACCTTCTCAAGGGCAACTAGGGATGGGCAATAAAATGGCGGCCTTACCAACAACGCTCATATCCCGAGGGTAAAAAAGAAATCTCCATTACTGAAATTAGCCAATAAGATTATGATTTAAATATTTACCTACTTTTTCAAAATTGTACTGTTAAAATATTTTAAAAAGCTATAAATTTAAACTGACTTTTTGACGAGTTATTATACTTTAATGTTTTGAGATCTATGCTTACCCACTGTTGTGGAGAGATATCTCTCCTCATTTAGGATATTAAAATGATGGTTTTGTGAGGCTAAAGCTTTGTGAGTGGGAGTTTAACGAAGAATATCATTTTGCACCTGGTCAGCTTTGACCTTTGCATTATGTCATGTGAAATATTAATGATGATTTAATTTTGCAAAAAAAAAGTATATGTGAAATCTGAAAAAATAAGGCCTATGTGGAAATTTCCAGATTCGCTGTATTTCCAATATGGCAATCAAACACCTATAGGGAGAGGTAACTCTTTCTCATAATGCTGATTAAAATTAACTGCTTGTAATAATTTTAAAAATTGTTATAAAATAACATCATGCACCATCCACGGAGAAACAGAACATTTTACGCAGAATTCGCCTCACAAAGAGGAGGAGGAAAGAAGCCCTCTGATTGTGGGATGAATGCTGTATTCAATACCTGAGCATCAATTAGTCTCTGACACCACAAGGGTGGATGAAACTATTCAACGGCAATCTTTTTCTAAAATTATCCTAATTACTTTGCCCGACTCTTACGTGAATTCAAAGAAAGGAAAATGAAATAACATGTAGCAGGGATGATAAATACCTTATTAAATTAAAAGAAAATAGCCATTCTAGCTCATGCTGAAGATAAAGTTACTTATTAAATTAACCCATTGAGAGTGCAGCTGTCTCTGCTGCTGCTTAAATAAATAAATAAAATAAATAATCTTATAATTAGAGCTAGGTAATTCAGGAGTGAAATCAGGAAGTACTTTTTCACGCAAAAGGTAGTAGAAATCTGGAACTCTCTCCCCCAAAAGGCTGTGGAAGGTGGGACAATTGGAGCTTTCAAGACTGAGATAGCTAGATTTTTGTTAGGCAAGGTTATTAAGAGATAGGGAGCAAAGGTGGTTAAATGGAGTTAAGGTGCAGATCAGCCATGATCTAATTGAATGGCGGAGCAGGCTCTCGGGGCTGAATGGCCTACTCCTGTTCCTAATCTTCCTGTGCTGCTGCCACTGTATGCCTCCAAGCTGGAACGGCTGAATTATGTCACGCTCCTTCTCCAATATTTCCTCCTTTCGTTGACTTCTTGTTGGGATGTGGTTGAACAGGCGCAAGCAGCCTTCCAGTAGTTCAATCACAGGACTGGTCAACATATGAGAACTTAGGCACTTTCGAACAAGAGCTCATCATAACTGAGCCTGAGCTTGTCTTCACCCTGATGCCTTCACATGCATACTTTTGTACTTCATTGTTTGGGCTGGCGTTGGGAGTGCAGAAATGTTTATTGAGCAGATTCTTCTGTCAAACTGGTTTGAAACGGGAAGTACACCTTTACATGCAGAATTAGTTGAGATTTAGCCTTAATCTCAGCTGGAAGAAATTCTGAAATGTGAATCAATATTTTTGTCATCATCTATTTTCATTTTTTTGTGCTACCGACCATGTAATTATTTCTCATTTTGAGCTGTGGCATTTTGATCTGCCCTGAGGATCTGTACTTATTTGTACCATTCGAGTCTTTGTTTTTCCCAAGAAATAAATCAAAATGTAAAGAAATAGACATATATACAGGTTAATTCCAAGTCTTGAAGCTGATTCCAGTAAAGACGAAGGATTATGATAGTCACAGAAATGTATTAATCCAGATCAAGTTATATGCCGGGAAATGATGCGGTACAATATTATTATAGAAATGTTTAACACGTCTGTATCAAATTCCTCTGTTTGCTATTATAAGGGAAATGTTAACCTGTTTATTTCAATTCAGTTCAGGAGATCTGCAAAGAAAGACCCAGATGTAGAGTGCTGAGCTGAAATGTATACAGATCCATGGTGAAGGCCTGTAAGACTAGCCTTGTGTCCCTTCAGAGTGGCAGTGACAGTGAGTGAGTGAGTTGTGCACAATATCGCAAGTAAAGGTCTTATTCTGTTTAATGTTAGACAATTGAAATGTTAAGAATTAGATGGACATTTGTTGAATCGTATCACTGTGCAGATTGTGGATTAGTTCTGGAACCTTTCCAGGCCACCATTAGCTGTTTTGTTCTCAATTATTACATCACTGCGAGATATGAAGAATGTTCCAAGTAGATGAGTTATTATCACATGTGATATAATAATTAGCAACTGATAGTTCAGATTCACAGTGATTTCTTCCTTAGAGATTTCGCAACAACTCTTCCTGTTGCTCTGCACATCCCCAACTGAATACACCGTGTATTGCCCAGTCTGGAAGTCTCTTGTGTTTAGTTGTGTGTATCTCCTGAATAGTTAGTCATGGTGCATTACCACAACACTACCATTGGCAGTGAGGTGACTTCAACAGCAGTGCTGTAAAGTTAAACCATTACAGTGGGATGTGAAGGCACACGTTCAAATTGGTGAAAGACAAATTTAGGACTGATGAGGCAATATAAACTAAATGGTACAATTTAAAGGGGGTGCAGAAACAGGGAGACCTGAGGTGGCAGGACAAGTTAAGGTGCCATTAAAAAAGCATATGTGATCCTTGGTTTATAAACAGAGGCACAGGCCCCGATATTACAAGGGAGGTGGGTTGGCAGCGGGGGGGGGCGACTGGGCGCTTGCTAACCCGCCCAGTGAATTCCGTCCGTTCCCCACGCGATCGCGGGTAAATTGAAGCCACTTAAAGTGGCTTCCGGGTTTTCCGTCGGAAACCTGCACAGCGGGAAGACTGTGCACCCGCATCACAGGCTGTCAGCTGGAGGAGCCCTATTTAAAGGGGCAGTCCTCCATTGACTGATCCTGCAGCAAACAACGACACAGCACCATGGAGCAGCCCGGGGGAAAGGCTGCCCCCAGGTTTAATGATGCCTCACTCCAGGTCTTACTGGATGGGGTGGGGAGGAGGAGGGAGATCTTCTAGCCGGTGGATGGGAGGAAGTGGCCTGTCTCTGCCACCAAGAAGGCCTGGCTCGAGGTGGCAGAGGAAGTCAGCAGCAGCAGCAACGTCTCCCACACCTGGATACAGTGCAGGAAGCGCTTCAATGACCTAACTAGCTCAGCCAAAGTGAGTACACTTACTCATTCTCCTACACTCCGTCTTCCACGTCATTGCCCCCACCCCACAACTCATTCTGCACTGCCAACACCACTCTATCACATCACTCCTCACACTCACTCAAAGCTCATCCTCAACTTACCTGCACTTACTCACCTCCCCAATACTCATCCCACCACTACCACTCAACCCAATCCTCATACAATGTCATGGCTCTGTCTCATACTCACCGTCTGATGCATCTCTTTCACGGTCACCTTCACCCAAACCAATGCATTCAGCAGTTGGCCACGTCACCATCCCTCACTCACGCCTCTCTACTTTCTCCCCCTATAGGAGAAGAGAGCCCAGAATGCACGGGAGAGGGCAAAGACCGGAGGGGGGCCGCAACATCAGGTCGTCCTCACGGATGCGCAGCAGGAGGCTCTTGAATTGAGCTGCACCATCGAGTGCCTGTCCATCGGGGACGCCGAGACTGGCACCCGACAAACGGCTGGTGACGGAAATTTATCATTCAGCACACACAATATCAATTGATGTTAACGTGCCTTGCCATCTTCAGCACCACAACATCTGTCATCATGCTTAATATTGCCTTCTGTTCTCTTACAGGGCCTTCAGTGACTGCTGTGACGGTGGAGGGCGATTCCTCAGTGGACCTGCCGGCCTCTGAGGAGGCACCATCACATCTGAGCGAGCCAACCACCAGCGCAGATACACACACCTCGATGTTCCCCATCCTCACTTAGTTGGGGTGGCACATGGTGAGCCACCACACACGTGAGCACGAGCAGACACTGGTGGCAGGGGCAGCTGTGGAGAGTCTGCGTCGGTGGGAGCACTCTTCTCCAGGCTCTGCTCAGCTGGACACAGATGCTGAACCCTGGGGGCCATCCTTTAAAAGGAGAACGATCGAGGTGCTGGAAAAGGTGCCACGCACTCTCTCCACAATAGTACAGAGGATGGAGGAGTCCAACTCCTGCACGAGTGGAATGGTGGCACAGGTACAGGAGGGAATCTCTGAGATACTGTCATAGGGACGTGAGGGCATCTCTGAGATAGTGTCGCGGGTAAGTGCAGGAATGTCTGTGATGGAGGGAAGGCTAACCTCCATCGAGCTTCAAGCACGGCTCACCAATGAGTCCATTCAGGCCCTGACAATGGCCCTTCGGACTCAAGGTGAGCAACTTTCTGCCACCTTAAACAGGCAGGCAGAAACACTTGCACTGGCCTCACAAGGCTTCACGCATGTTCTCCAAACTGTCGTCGAGCAGGGTGGTAGGAGTGGTGTGGGCCTGTCCCACGAGAGGGATGATGGTGAAACGGAACATGGAAGTGGGGACGCCATTCAAAGCGCTCCCACGTTTCACCCGTTGCCCCCTTCTCAACCAGTACCCACAATGCTGCCTCCTCTCCAGGTGGTCGAGTCTGCCCCTGCACAGGTGCAGGTGGAGCAATCTTTGGAGCGGCCCTCATGGGCACCAAAACCCAAAGGGTGTAGGCCCAAAGCATCTAAGCGGTCAGGGCATGAACAAGAGCAACCTGTCACTACCTCTGCTGCAGCCACAGGGGAAGCACCGCTTAAGAGTAGTCAGAAGCGTAAGGCAAAGGTTTTGTGAGCACAAAGGGGATGCACAAGGGTGTTTGACAGTTTGTCATGTTTTTTATTTATATTTGATTTTTGTTAATGGCACATTAAATATTATTATTGTCACCACTACTGCCACGTCTTGGCCATTCTTGACTGGCTTCTGTAATGAGTCCCTTTCATGAGGTTCACCCACCCTTGATGCCACCCATTGGGTCACCCTACAGTGGGTGTATGTGCAGTTGCACGACTCTTTTATGCAGGTGTCTGTGGCACAGCACTGTGTTGTGGAGCTCCACATGGCAGAGGTGGACGGCGTGCCTGGCGAGGCTGGTGATGTTGCTCGTCCTCGGATGAAGTGATGAATGCAGCTATGGTGCCTCCCATCCTGATGGTGTAAGTTTGAGGGGGTCCGCAAAGTAGGTAAATATGTTTGCACAGCAGAGTTTAGGGTACAAATTAATAATTTTGAGTGGAAAGACAAAGGTGTTGCAGCCAAAACTTTGTCTGAAGTGACAGAGTGCCCTGTTGCAATAAATGACGTTTTCCCCCAACTGTCAAATAATCTTTTGCATCTCCCACTGGCTGCTGACTGAAACACATCTGCTCCAACAGGGAGTGTTTCCCACAGCATGGGAAACACGTTGAAGATCCTTCAAAATTGCACCCCTGCCAAAATCTCCACTCAATGAGGTCCGTCAAGTACCTCAACTAGCTAAATAACAATGTAAATTATCATCCCACCGGCTTTAATTGCCAGTGGGAGTCCCGCATGCGGGAGCTGCGCCGCACCTGAACACGTCATTGGGGAACCCGGAAGTGAGCGGGTTGGAGCCGGGCTCCGAACCCGCTCTGGGATTCCTCCATTTTCGGAACCCACCCTGCCCCCAATGCACCCGCTCGGCCATCCGAAAATCGGCCCCATAGAATACAAAAGCAAGGAAGTTATGCTAAATCTTTATAAATCAGTGGTTAGGCCCCAGCTGGAATATTGTATCCAATTCTGGGCACCGCACTTTAGGAAGGATGTCAAGGCCTTAGAGAGGGTGCAGAGGAGATTTACTAGAATGGTACCAGGGATGAGGGACTTCAGTCACTTGGAGAGACTAGAGAAGCTGGGGTTGTTCTCCTTAGAGCAGAGAAGGTTAAGGGAAGATTTCATAGAGGTATTCAAGATCATGAGTTTTGTCAGAGTAAATAAGGAGAAACTGTCTCTAGTGGCAGAAGGGTCGGTAACCAAAGGGCACAGATTTAAAGTAATTGGCAAAAGAACCAGAGGTGACATGAGAAGAATCTTTTTTAGGCTGCAATTTTTATGATCTGGAATGCACTGCCTGAAAGGGTGGTGGAAGCAGATTCAATAATAATTTTCAAAAGGAAATTGGATAAATACTCGAAGGGGAAACATTTGCTGGGCTATGGCGAAAGGGTAGGGGAATGGGACTAATTGGATAGCTCTTTCAAAGAATCGGCACAGGCACAATGGGTTGAATGGCATCTTTCTGTGCTGTATCATTCCACAATTCTATGATCCTAGGAGTTCAGGAAGTGTTTCTGACATAAAGAGCAAGTAACACTTCTGGTTAGGGGAGTGGAGACAAAAACCTTAGAATCATTTAAGAGACAGTTGAATGTTGCAATGGGATTATAGGAATTTCTGGCTGGGTAAGCTAAGCGGGACCAGCATCCCTTCTCCATTCCTATTTATTCTCTAATTTTTTTAAGGTAAATGAGATGGCCCTGTTGCATTTGAACTACATGACGTGAGGTTAATCCATGTGGGTGTAATTGTTGTAGACGAGGGCTCTACAGTGTAACTCAGAAATACTTGGGTAGGAAATGCAAAGGAAGCCAATCTGAAGGCCTCCCGCTTGCCCCCACCACTTCCTGGATTTTTTAAAATTCGTTCTTGGGATATGGGCGTCACTGGCGAGGCCGGCATTTATTGCCCATCCCTAATTGCCCTTGAGAAGGTGGTGGTGAGCTGCCTTCTTGAACCGCTGCAGTCCGTGTGGTGAAGGATCTCCCACAGTGCTGTTAGGAAGGGAGTTCCAGGATTTTGACCCAGCGATGATGAAGGAACGGCAATATATTTCCAAGTCGGGATGGTGTGTGACTTGGAGGGGAACGTGCAGGTGGTGGTGTTCCCATGTGCCTGCTGCCCTTGTCCTTCTAGGTGGTAGAGGTCGCGGGTTTGGGAGGTGCTGTCGAAGAAGCCTTGGTTAGTTGCTGCAGTGCATCCTGTGGATGGTACACACTGCAGCCACATTGCGCCGGTGGTGAAGGGAGTGAATGTTTAGGGTGGTGGATGGGGTACCAATCAAGCGGGCTGCTTTGTCCTGGATGGTGTCGAGCTTCTTGAGTGTTGTTGGAGCTGCACTCATCCAGGCGAGTGGAGAGTATTCCATCACATTCCTGACTTGTGCCTTGTAGATGGTGGAAAGGCTTTGGGGAGTCAGGAGGTGAGTCACTCGCCGCAGAATACCCAGCCTCTGACCTGCTCTTGTAGCCACAGTATTTATATGGCTGGTCCAGTTAAGTTTCTGGTCAATGGTGACCCCCAGGATGTTGATGGTGGGGGATTCGGCGATGGTAATGCCATTGAATGTTAAGGGGAGGTGGTTAGACTCTCCCTTGTTGGAGATGGTCATTGCCTGGCACTTATCTGGCACGAATGTTACTTGCCACTTATGAGCCCAAGCCTGGATGTTGTCCAGGTCTTGCTGCATGAGGGCTCGGACTGCTTCATTATCTGAGGGGTTACGAATGGAACTGAACACTGTGCAATCATCAGCGAACATCCCCATTTCTGACCTTATGATGGAGGGAAGGTCTTTGATGAAGATGGTTGGGCCCAGGACACTGCCCTGAGGAACTCCTGCAGCAATGCCCTGGGGCTGAGATGATTGGCCTCCAACAACCACTCCCATCTTCCTTTGTGCGAGGTATGACTCCAGCCATTGGAGAGTTTTCCCCCTGATTCTCATTGACTTCAATTTTACTAGGGCTCCTTGGTGCCACACTTGGTCAAATGCTGCCATGATGTCAAGGGCAATCACTCTCACCTCACCTCTGGAATTTAGCTCTTTTGTCCATGTTTGGACCAAGGCTGTAATGAGGTCTGGAGCCGAGTGGTCCTGGCACAACCCAAACTGAGCATCGGTGAGCAGGTTATTGGTGAGTAAGTGCCGCTTGATAGCACTGTCGATGACACCTTCCATCACTTTGCTGATGATTGAGAGTAGACTGATGGGGCGGTAATTGGCCGGATTGGATTTGTCCTGCTTTTTGTGGACAGGACATACCTGGGCAATTTTCCACATTGTCGGGTAGATGCCAGTGTTGTAGCTGTACTGGAACAGCTTGGCTAGAGGCGCAGCTAGTTCTGGAGCACAAGTCTTCAGCACTACAGCCGGGATGTTGTCGGGGCCCATAGCCTTTTCTGTATTCAGTGCACTCAGTCGTTTCTTGATATCACGTGGAGTGAATCAAATTGGCTGAAGACTGGCTTCTGTGATGGTGGGGATATAGGGAGGAGGCTGAGATGGATCATCCACTCGGCACTTCAGGCTGAAGACGGTTGCAAACGCTTCAGCCTTGTCTCTTGCACTCACATGCTGGACTCCGCCATCATTGAGGATGGGGATGTTTGCAGAGCCTCCTCCTCCCGTTAATTGTTTAATTGTCCACCACCATTCACTACTGGATGTGGCAGGACTGCCGGAAGTTACGGCGGGTGTAGAAATCATCGACCTATACAGATGTATTATAGTTACCCCACTTGCATGTTATTATGTCATTTGATGTATTTCCTGCCACTTGTGCCATAACAAGCTGGCCTGTTTGTCCTTGGTGTTCCAAGGTTGCTAAAGGTGACACAAAGGCCATTTAAAATTTAAATGCCTTAAAAGCCTATGCATAGGCTTGGGCACCAAATTCAAAAACAATGTAATTTGTACCAGCCACCTTGAAGTTCTAGATGTCCAAGTCCAGTAAAATGCACTGTGCTTACCCATCACTAACTGGTTAATCCCGTTCTTATGGGCATGATTTTAAAATGTTGGCAGGATGGCAGCAGGGTAGGGGCAAGGAGCTTCAATGGGCACAAAGGGAACCCGAAAAATAAATCCTTACCTTTCCCCATGCGATCACGACTTAATTGATGGCCCTTAACGTTGGTTCCGGGTTTGCCGTCCGAAAGCTGCGCAGTGGGTGGACTGTGCACTTGCATGACCTGCTGTCAGCTAGAGTGTCTGTATTGAAAGGGCCATTGCATCAATGGCTTTTGCTGCACCAAGGAGCAACCAGGCAGAATGGAGCAGCAGAGGGGCAAGCCAGCTCCAAGATTTAGTGATGTCTCACTCCAGGTGCTGCTGGCTGGGGTGAGGAGGAGGAGGGAAATATTGTACCTGGCGGATAGGAGGAAGTGCCCTGCCTCTGCCACCAAGAAGGCCTGTCTTGAGGTGGCAGAGGAGGTCACCAGCAGGAGCAACATCTCCCGCACTTGGGTCCAGCGCAGGAAATGCTTCAATGACCTAACTAGGTCAGCCAAAGTGAGTACACTTACTGATTCTCCTGCATTCCGTGTTCCACATCACCACCACCCCGCCCAACTCATTCTGCACTGCCAACACTACTCCATCACATCACTCCTCACACCCACTTAAGGTCATCCTCAACTTATCCACTTCCTGAGCACTTCCTCATCTCCCCATTTGTGAACCCCCCACTACCACACACCCCAATCCTGATCCAATCTGATAGTCACCCTCTGATTCATCTTTCATGGTCAGCCTCACCCAAAGCAAAGCATTCATCGGCTGACCCTCGCTCACTAACATGTCTGTACTTTCTCCTCTTCTAGGAGAAGAGAGCGCGAGGACTGGAAGGGGGGGGCCACAATAATTACTGGTCCTCATAGAGGCGGAGGAGGAGGCCCTGGAGATCAGCCGCACTGTTGAGTGCCTGTCCGTCGGGGACGCCGAGACTGGCAGCCCACAAGCATCTGGTGACACAACTTTAACATTCATCAAACACAACATGAATTGATGTTAATAATGATTGGCATGTTGAATACCTCAGTATGCTCATCACAACATGACATATCTGTGATGATTCTTAATATTACCTTCTGTTCTCTTCCAGACGCTTCAGCGACCAAAGTGATGGGAGAGGACGATTCCTCAGAGGAGCTCCCAGCCTCTGAGGGTGCATCGTCACATCTTAGTGAGCCATCCACCAGCGCAGATACTCACACCTCGGTGGGTCCTAGTAGTCAGTTGGGTTGGCTCGTGGTGAGTCACCACACACAAGTGAGCACGAGCAGACCGTGGTGGCAGGGGTGGCCGTGGAGAGTCCGCATCGGTGGGCGCACTCCTCTCCAGGCTCTGCTTAGCTGGATGCAGATGCTGAAACCCGGGGGCCATCCTTTAAAAGGAGAATGATCGAGGGACAGCAGCACATTTGCGAGGTACTGGAACAGGTGCCACACACACTCTCCACAATAGCGCAGAGGATGGAGGAGTCCAACTCCTGCATTAGTGGAATGGTGGCACAGGTACGGGAGGGAATCTTTGAGATAGTGTCGCAGGTAAGTGCGGGAATGTCTACGATGGAGAGAAGACTAGCCTCCATTGAACTTCAAGCATGGCTCGCAAATGAGTCCATTCAGGCCCTGACAACGGCTGTGCGGACTCGGTGAACAACGTTCTGCCACCTTAAACAGTTAGACAGATACTTTACAAGTGGGCTTCCAAAGCATCACACGTGTCCTCCAAACTGTTGTCCAGCAGGGTGGTAGGAGTGATGTGGGCCTGGCCCAGGAGAGGGATGATGGCAAAAGGAGAAATGGATGTGGGGACGCCACTCAAAGTACTCCCATGTCTCACCCGTTGCCCCCCCCCCAACCAATACCCACAATGCTGCCTCCTCTCCAGGTGGCCAAGTGTGCCCCTGCACAGGTGCAGGTGGAGCAGTCTTTGGAGGGGCCCTCACGGGCACCAAAACCCAGAGGGTGGAGGCCCAAAGCATCTCAACAGTCAGGGCATGAACATGAGCAACCTGCCACTACCTCTGCTGCAGCCACAGGGGATGCACCACGTAGAAGTAATAGGAAGAGAAAGGCTAAGGACTTGTGATCACGAAAGGTATGCACAAGAGTGTCTGACAGACTGTCCTGTTTCTCATTAAATGTTATCATTCTTACCACTACTGTCACGTCTTGCCCATTCTTAACTGCCTTTTGTGATAGCGCCCCTTCATGTGCTGCTTCATGAATGGCGAGACTTGATGCCACCCAGTGGGTGCGTTTACAGTGGGTGTATGTGTAGTTGTAGGGCTCTTTTGTGCGGCGAGGGAGGGTTGCTGGTGTTGGTGCTTCTCTTTCCAGGTGATCTGAGGACTTTGCAGATGTCCTTATGAGAATCGGTCAAATATTGGTGACTCCCTGGCCTCACGAACAGCCAGGTGAGCTGCTGCTCTGCCGATGGGTTGCCCATCCTCGTGCTCCTTGTCCTCATCCTCCTCCTCGTCCTCGTTGATGGCAGATGTGGATGCTGGATGAGGGCATGGGGTCTCATTAACCAGGTGACCCCCTCTGTTGAGTGATGTTGTGCAAGACACAACAAACAACCACAATTCTTCTCACTCTCACTGGTGCGCATTGAAGCACTCCCCCAGACCGATCCAGGCACTGAAATCACATCTTCAGCAGTCCTATGGCATGTTCAATGACAGACCTGGTGGCAATGTGATTGTCTGCAGAATGAGGGAATCATGGCAGCTGCCAAGGAATCTGGCACGCACGTGAAGAAATCTTTTCTGGCGGTCGCAAATAAGCTGCGCGACGATGGACTGATATCCCTTTCTGTTGATGAACAGTCCTGGCTCGTGTGGAGGTGCTTGGATTGCTATGTGTGCAATCAATTACACCCTGTAGCCGTGGGAACCCAGTCAAAGAGTGGAAACCCACTGCCCGCTCAGTCTGGCTGAGGTCGTTCATGGGGAAGTTGACGTAATGGGATGCCCTGCGAAACAAACTGTCAGCGACCTGTCATATGCACTTGTGGGCAGACGACTGAGATACCCCGGCGATGTCACCGGTGGCAACCTGGAATGATCTGGAGGTGAAGAAGTTGAGAGCAGTGGTCACTTTAACTGCCATGGGCAATGCAATACCACCAGGCCCAGCCGGGAGCAGCTCTGCATGTAGGAGCGGGCAGATGTCTGCGACCACCTGGCGACTCACTCTCAGCCTTCGTAGGCACTGCTCCTCAGAGAGGTCCAGGAAGCTCAGCCTCGGTCTGTAGACCCTCTCAGGAGGGTAGCACCTCCTGCGACATCGGTCCCTCTGTTGTTCCCCTCTCTCCTCTTGTGCAGGTCCCTGTGGTGCAGCATCGTGTTTTGGAGCTGCAAGTGGCGCAAGTGCACGCCATGCCTGGCGAGGATGGTGATGTTCCTCCTCCTCGGATGTACTGGTGAATGCAGCCATTGTGCCCCCCCCCCATCCTGATGATGTCAGTTTGAGGGGGTCCAAAATGTAGGGAAATATGTGTAAACAGAACAATTCTGAGTTTGAACCAAGAATTTTCAGTCTAACCACAAAGATCTCCCAGCCAAAAGTTTGTCTGAGAGAACTGAGTGCCCTGCTGCAATAACTCACCTTTTATCCCCATCTGTTAAACAGCGATTTAAATTGCCGAATGGCTGCCGGCTGCAAGCCACCTAGTTTCCCATGGCGTGTTTCACACAGCACAGGAAACACGTTGAGGCAGAGTTAAAATTGTTTCCCAGCATGAATAACAAGATTAATGACAATTTCAACAAGTTTAAGTACTTTAATTCCTGCTTTTAAATGGGACTTCAGTGTTCGGGAACCACGTGCGCACCCAGATGGGTCTGGGTCGTGCGCGTTTTTTGGCAGGTTGGAGCCGGGATTCCCTCCCGCTCCAGAAATCCCCCCCGCCCCCAACCCACCTGGATTTCAAAGTTAAAATTGTGGCCCATATGGGGGGCTGTGGCAAAGCAACATGCTCACTATGATTCTGAACCCCCCCCCCCCACTTTCAGGATTGTAGCAGGTCAGTCTGCATCTGAAAGAGAAAAGATAGGTTAATTTTTCATTTTGTCTTAGCCAATGGAATGGACGAAAATTCATCAACAACTTGCATTTATATAGCACCTTTTACATTGTGAAACATCCCAAGGTGCTTCACAGGAGTGATTATCAAACAAAATTTGATACTGAGTCACATAAAGAGCGATTAGGACAGATGACCAAAAATCTTGGTCAAAAAGGTAGGTTTTAAGGAGCGTCTTAAAGGAGGAGAGAGAGGTAGAGAGTCGGAGAGGTTTAGGGAGGAATTCCAGCAGCTTAGAGCCTAGGCAGCTGTAGGCATGGCAGCCAATGGTGGGGCGATTAAAATCGAGGATGCGCAAGAGGCCAGAATTGGAGGAGCGGTGAGATCTCGGAGGGTTGTAGGGCAGGAGGAGGTTACAGAAATAGGGAGGGGCGAGGCCATGAGAAGGGGATTTGAGAATTTTTAAATTGAGGCATTGGCGGACCGGGAACCAATGTAGGTCAGTGAGCACAGGGGTGATGGGTGAACGGGACTTGGTGCGAGTTAGGATACGGGCAGCAGAGTTTTGGATGAGCTCAAGTTTATGGAGGGTGGAAGATGGGAGGCCAGCCAGAAGAGCATTGCGATAGTCAAGTCTAGACATAACAAAGGCATGGATGAGGGTTTCAGTAAGATCCATGTCCTATGGTAACATCGATACAAATCTGAGCAGCCAGAACTCCATTAATTTGTGAACACAGCACTACATGAGTTTCTGGTATTTATGTCAGGTTTGCATATTTATGCCAGGAACACCTCTATCAATTCAAAAGTCTATACGAAAAGCTCAGTGAGGTATCACATGGCAGGAAAAGTCCAGGGAAATGGGATTAGATTAGACAGTCTCCTTGAAGAGGTATCACTGGCATAAGTGTAATGGGTCAAAGGGCCTCCTTCTGTGCTGAAACTTCTTTGATTGTATGGCACAATCACTCCAAGTTTGTGAGGTTCTCTCCCACACAGTATTATTGCCTGGAATGGCCCCTATTACAATTTAACTCTGCCGCTGTGCACTGCCATTCTGCTTTTATTTGCTGCACTCTATTTTAATCAAAACCTGCAGTGATAATGATCTCTTTAGCAGTGAAAGATTTAAATCATAGGGATAAAAGAAGACATCCTGGCACTGTTAGAACTGTCAACATTGGGGAAATGTTAGGCGTGAGATTGATGATCAAAACACTGAAGGCAAATTACAAAACCCATTTAAGCAGATCTTAGTGAATAAGTTGGCACTGATACAAAGTACATTTCCATGCTTTACACTCCTGCCAACACTTTCACTAACATTAGTGAACAAAGGTTTCATTTTAATTCAGAACGAGTGAGTCTCACTCCAAATGAGTGAAATGTATTAGTTATGGATACTGTACAGTTGATGTAAGAGTTCTTGCTGACAGTGCAGAGACCAAAGGTTCAAGTTCCGGGGTATTTTTTTGGATGGGAAACACAAAACCATCTCACCTGAAAAGCATTTTGTGTTAGTCAACTAATGGAGGATGGCTGGTAACCATCTACAAGCCAGTTATTGAATACCAACAGGCCCTTCCAGAGAAATTCAATATTTGAACTTTGTTTTGCTCCGCAAAATGAAGCTTACCCTCAACCCATGACATTAATTCACTTAGATAATGATGTAAATGAGATAATCCTGTCAGAGATAAAATGGTATGCAAATCAGAGTGTTGTTGGATGAGAAACTGGGTGATGTCCAACAGGGGTGAGAGAGTGCAGCTTTGAGCTTCTATCTGCAGAGTTTCAAAAATCTTATTGGAAAGCTTTAAGTGAAAAACCAGAAAACCTTCCATATTCAATGATAAATATAACTGTCAATATAGGATCCTTGAGCATTTGGCAGGAAAGCTTTGAGCAATTACCAGGACAAGTTTTACCTAGGACACCATAAATATCTGAGAAAGTTATGTATAACTGATCTAGGAACGTTAAAATGTAATTTCTGAAACTTCTGAGTACGGTAGCCTAATTCTTCCAGTAGTGGACTAGCTACCCAGAGCTTGTGAGTTTAAATCCCACCATGGGAAGTTGTGAAATTGAATTCAATAAATCTGGTAATTTCTGGTTGGCGTCAGAAAAATAACGATGAAATCTTCCAGACTCTTGTAAAAACCTAACTGGTTCCCTAATGTCCTTCAGGGAAGGGAACCTGCTACCCATACCTGGTCTGGCCTACATGTGACTCCTGTCCTGCACTCTTAATGCCTCGTGGCCGAGCAAGCTACCCAGTTGTAAACGATTGCTACAAAGTTCAGTATTAAGAAGAAAATCAGACAGACCTTTTGACATTGACTTAGGCATCAATCAGATCATTATAAGTCTGAGACAATCTCAGCCCAGTCGATCCTGCAAGTAGTATTAAGTAAGTTTTGTAGAAGTAATCTTGACATACCATTTTTTGTCCATAAAATATTACTCAACTTCAAAAAATGTCTTTGATATAAACATGACTCGAATCAAATCTGTAGGTAACAGGGAAGGGAGAGGAAGCATAATTATTTTCTAATCTTTTTTTTGAGAGGGAATTTTTCTTCTCATCACGTTTTCATTAGTGAAGAAGGAATCACTTTTCCATCTTTGGTCAGTATCCATCATTCTTTGGTTATGTACAGCACAGATTTAATGTAGCGAAAGATCCTTCTAACTGTTTTAAGCTCAAAAGAAGACTCCTAAATGTACCAGTGTGACTTTTCTAATACCCATAATAGTCATCCCTGTAGCCTATCTGAGTGAAACTACCAATTCAAAGCAATTTGCACCAGATTATGGACATGTTTGTGCTGCCAGATTGCATCAATAGCAACTGAGTTGAGACTGACTCAATTTACTTAGGCTAAAAAAAAATATTAGTTCCTAGCAGATTGACTGTATTTAATCTAATGTCCTTGAGTTAAAAAGTCATTGTTATTAATATTCTATATCATCATGGTCTGATTTACCTATTAGTTTTTTACTTTTGTAATGTTAACATTTTTGGTTAAGCCAAAATGGCCTTGAAATTAGACTCTACAATATTCACATGCAGACTTTTGAAATTCCTTTCCCCATGCAAATATTGAGTCACTCCTAAGGACCTCTTGGCATCATTGATACACCCTCGCAGGCCACTGCAAAACAGATAAACTTCAGGGACGCTTTTGCAAATATTGACTGCCCTCCAGGGGATCTCTACAAATATTGACACATCCCCAGGGACGCTCTGCAAATAAGGACACACTCACAAGGATCCCCAGTACTAACTTCTACCAATGTCAGCTCTCCAAAGGAAAACAATACTACAAATTCAGAAAATAATGTTTATTTGTATACAGAACGGAAATACCATGCTTATAAGTAAGGAAAAAAGAAAGAAAATACTACATTTTAGAGATACTATGCCCAACCCTGGGCAAACATAAATCCGATGACCTCATGGGCTCCCTTGGATCTGCCTGCAGACCGCAGAAAAACAATATATATATATATATAAAACGATTCAAGTAGAAACACAATCCATGGGGGAGTGAGGTGATGTTGAAAACCACTTAGACCCCTAAGAGTGTTATTGCCTTGCAACACATTATCATTCCTTTGTATAATAATTTCCCTACAAACAAGTATACCAGAAACATGGGAAAATGTATATTTTTTGATGATTTAATAAAGGAATTCAAAGGCAGCATAAACCTCTAAGCCTTGCATTTCCGTTTACATGTTGAAGCCACATCCTATTCTCAAACATGCAGTCTGGGTTTATTAGATGTGTCAGCCTGTTTCATAAGAGATATAAGTGTACTGTTGGGGAACTGTAGCAGAGGTTGAGAAATAATATGAGATAATCTCACCTTAATTATCTCTGGCTCTCTGGAATAATCAAGGACAATGCACATATGCTAAATTACAGACGCCTTTGTCTCTTTTGCTGTACAACCTGAAAGAGTTTCTATGCTCCACTCTTATAGACCTCGTGCTGGTGGCATTTAACTAAACATATCTGTTGTGCCCTCCATGGACTTGAATATATAATTGAGATTCCTGCTTCAAATGAATGTACTGATTGTTAATAGCTTTCATTGCAGCTGTTACAGTGGAGCTTTCCAGATGCTCCTTTTATTAATGAGGATTCACTTCTTGGTCCACTTAGTTACACAAGGGGGGCTGAGAGGCTTTATAGCTTGTAGTGACATTATTGATTTTTGAAGTAAAAGGATATGCAAGAGCGTCAGCTGGTCCTACATAAGTGTAAGAGACACCAATTCCCTTTGGAACCAGAACAGGGATGGGCAATAGCTCCTTCACTTTTACAAGTCGCCTTCAAATTGCAGTGCATGAAGAAAGGTCACTTGGCTGAGGTTCTTGAGGGCTGTCCACAAGAAACATTCCCCCAGCATCAGTCACTGCATTGAGGTGAGCAGGAGTGAAAGGAGAAAATTGGAGGGAAGACCAGAGGGGAAATAAACAGCTCTGGTACTTAAATCCTCCAATCTCCTGCTCACAATCATCTAACCTTTCCATTAAATATCTCCCAGTGGACATGCTTCTTCTCTGGTCTCCATATACATGTGCTGCATGAGCTAAGTGTCCTGCACTAGCTTCATGATTTCAACTTGCTATATTCAATGATCACTTCATCATATTCAGCTCACCTGAATGTTAAATCATGGACACATTTACAAAAAGAGAACTTCTTATTATGCATGAAACCATGCCCATTATCTTCCCCCTGACCTGTGAGAGGCAGTCAGTGCCTCCTTTTCCAATAACTTATATATAGCACTGCTGCACCTATCTGTGTATTTTGTTAAGACTTTTGAATCACCACAACTACGCAGAGACAAAGAATAACAAATGTAATATCTGGTATTTTACTTTTTGAACAAAGCTTGGCAAAGGCTCAGATTGATGAAAGGAGGTTACATTTAGGCATCAGAGGAAGCCAAACTTCAGAACAAGGAAATGAGGAGTGACAGCATCACTTAATATAAGGCAATGAAATCATGAGGCTAATAGAGGAGCATTAGCTCACTCAACGCATGTGTATGGAGATCAAAGAAGAGGCCAAAACCCAACAGTCAAAATTAACTCTTGGTCACTGGTTTACTGAAGTTTGTCAGCTTAGTTCAGTTGATAGATCAGCTTGGTTCAGTTATTAGCACACTCATCAGTCAGAGTCAGAAGGTTGTGATTTCAAGCCCCAATCCAGGACTTGAAGATATAAACTGGGTTAACCCTTCAGTGCAGTACTGAGGAAGTGCTGTATTGTAGGAAATGCTGTCCTTTGGACGAGATGTTAAATTGAGCCACTGCACCTTTTTGAGTGGTTCAAATGGACATTAAATATTAGATGGCACTATTCAAAGAGGAGTAGGGAATTCTCCTGGTAACTTGGCCAACATTCTTCACTCAACCAACAGTTTGCTGTTCGTGGGATCTCACTGTGCATAAAATGGTGCTTGCATTGCAACAATCACTACTGCAAAGTAATGTAAAGCGTTTTGAGACATTTCTAATAAGACATTATTAACTGCAAGCCTTTCTTTCTTCCTTGTGGCTGTGCAGTGATACGATTTTGCGGAGCGGTAGAAGATTGAAAGGTGTTGTTCTGAAGTTTTGTTCCATTCATCACATTTAATAATACCTTTGACATCAGCTAATAAGAACATGGCTACTGGATACAATCCTTTAATGGGGCAGATTTCTCAGGCACTAGTTTATTCCCAATGTAATATTCTTAAAGCAGAAATAATGAGTTTTGCCTGACAGAATGGTTTCATTTTCATTATGGTACCTCCATTAACTTTCTTCAACTGCACCTGAAATCAGACTAATTAGTGCAAAAACATTATATTGAAGAATGCATTTGCAGAATATAATATCTGCAAACCTTTCTATTTTCAAATTTACTGATTAAAGTTGGGCTGTTGGAATATTTAAATTAAAAACTTTTCACAATAAAACTTAATGGGTACATTCGAATGATCCGATCATATGAATTAATACCATTGAAAATTGGAATACAGGGGAACACTAGCCTTATCACAAAGCCATGCGATTGTATTTAATTGCATTCCTCCATGGTTTTTGCCACACAAAAAAAAATCAACAGTAATCACAAAACTCTTAAGGTCAGTGAAAAAAACACTTTAAATTCAAATTTATTTCATTTCAAAGTTATAATGAAGTTTCAAAATTTGTTTAAAAATTGTACTTGTTCAGATTAGGATGGTCCCAGATTTGATCCTTACTTTTGGCTGAATTATTTGATTTTAGCTGGGGTGCCAGAGGGCTGCTACAATTGGATTCAGCATGCCTGGAGAAAGGAAAATCAACTAGTATTCCTGCTCCTAATTGCTTCCAGTGGCTCATGTTGAAAGTGTGGATTTCAGGTAAAGACAGGAACACGCTGAGCTTTGATGTTGCCTTGCAGGTGAATAGTTTGCCAACACTTACTATCCAGGCTTATATATGAAGAGCGGTCACGGTGGTGAGGGATCGGAGAGTGAACAGTGCCTGTGGAACCACAACCCAACAATGAGGCAACATCTTCAGGAGGCGATGGGAGATTAATAGAGAAAAGCATGCGAGCTGTTTACGTTTTACTTTTCAGGCAGAGCAATGCAGTGAGAACAGGTTAATAACAGTTGTCCTCTCTATAAATCACACATCCATATGACTTGTTGCTTGAAAGAGAAGGTAAGTTAATGGAAGCAGGAGAAGTTAAAACAATGTGTTGATATTATCCATGGGCCTCATCTGTGAGCTGCTGATTGAGAAATGTCCAGCCCTATAAGACATTGTTTGGGTACTGCTATATGCCCACTAGCCACTTATAGGCCCCGATATTAGAGTGGAGGCGGGATGGGGGGGTGATTGGGCGTGTGGGTAACCCACCCAATAAAAAATGTCCATTCCCCACACGATCGTGAGTCAATTGGTGCCACTTAACGTGGCTTCCGGGTTTGCTGTCCGAAAGCTGCGCAGCAGGTGGACTGCACACCCGCATCACAGGCTGTCAGCTGGAGGAGCTCGACTTAAAGGGGTAGTCCTCCAATGGCTGCTCCTGGAGCAAACACCCACACAGCACAGGGGAAAGGCTGCTCCAAGATTCAATGATGCCTCACTCCAGGTGCCACTGGATGGGGTGAGGAGGAGGAGGGATGTGTTTTACCCAGTGGACGGGAGGAAGTGGCCTGCCTCTGCCACCAAGAAGGCCTGGTTCGAGGTGGCAGAGGAGGTCACCAGCAGCAGCAACATCTCCAGCACCTGGATCCAGTGCAGGAAGCGCTTCAATGGCCGAACTAGGTCAGCAAAAGTGAGTACACTTACTCATTCTTCTACATTCCATCTTCTCCATCACGCCCCCACCCCCCAACTCATACTGCACTGCCAAGACTACTCTATCACATCACTCCTCACACCCACTTAAAGCTCATCCTCAACTTACCTGCACTTCCTCAGCACTTCCTCACCTCCCCATTACTCACCCCACCAGTACCACTCAACCCAATCCTCATACAATGTCATGGCTCTGTCTCATACTCACCCTCTGATGCATCTCTTTCACGGTCAGCCTCACCCAAACCAATGCATTCATCGGTTGGTCACATCACCATCACTCACTCACACATTGGTACTTTCTCCCTTCATAGGAGAAGAGAGCTCAGAATGCACAGGAGAGGGTGAGGACCGGAGGTGGGATGGGGGCCACAACAGATCGTCGTCCTCACAGAGGCAGAGCAGGAGGTGCTGGAGCTCAGCCGCACCCTCGAGTGCCTGTCCGTCGGGGACGCTGAGACTGACACCCGACAAACGTCTGGTGACATAACTTTAACATTCAGCATACACAATATGAATTGATGTTAACATGCCTTGTCATCTTCAGCACCTCAGTATGCTCATCGCAACATGACACATCTGTGATCATGCTTAATATTGCCTTCTGTTCTCTTACAGGGCCTTCACCCACCGCCGTGACGGCAGAGGACCATTCCTCAGAGGATCTGCCGGTCTCTGAGGGGGCACCGTCACATCTTAGCGAGCAATCCACCAGTGCAGATACACACACCTCAGTGGGTCCTAGTCCTCAGTTGGGTTGGCACCTGGTGAGTTACCACACACATGTGAGCACGAGCAGACACTGGTGGCAGGGGCAGCTGCAGAGAGTCCGCATCGGTGGGAGTACTCCTGTCTAGGCTCTGCTCAGCTGGATGCAGATGCTGAACCCTGGGGGCCATCCTTTAAAAGGAGAATGATCGAGGGACAACAGCACATTTGCGAGATGCTGGAACAGGTGCCATGTGCACTCTCCACAATAATGCAGAGGATGGAGGAGTCCAACTCCTGCATGAGTGGAATGGTGGCACAGGTACGGGAGGGAATCTCTGAGATAGTGTCCCAGGGACATGAGCAACTCTCTGAGATAGTGTCACGGATAAGTGCGGAAATGTCTGTGATGGAGAGAAGGCTAGCCTCCATTGAGCTTCAAGCACGGCTCATAAATGAGTCCATTCAGGCCCTGACAATGGCCGTTTGGCCTCACAGTGAACAACATTCTGCTGCTTTAAACAGGCAGGCAGATACACTAGCACTGGCCTCACAAGACTTCACACATGTCCTCCAAACTGTTGTCCAGCAGAGTGGTAGGAGTGATGTGGGTCTAGCCCAGGGGAGGGATGATGGCGAAAGCGGACATGGAAGTGAGGACACCACTCAAAGCACCCCCTCTCAACCAATACCCGCAATGCTGCCTCCTTTCCAGGTGGCTGAGTCTGCCCCTGCACAGGTGCAGGTGGAGCAGCCACCTGGAGCGGCCCTCATGGGTACCAAAAGCCAGAGGGCGTAGGCCCAAAGCATCTAAGCGGTCAGGGCATGAACAAGAGCAACCTGCCACTACCTCTGCTGCAGCCACAGGGATGCATCACGTAGAAGTAGTCGGAAGAGAAAGGCAAAGATTTTGTGAGCACGAAGAGTATGCACAAGGGTGTTTGACGATTGGTCATGTTTTTTTATTTATATTAGCTTTTTGTTAAACTCACATTAAATATTATGATTGTCAACACTACTGCCACGTCTTGGCCGTTCTTGACGGGCTTTTGTGAGAGGGCCCTTTCAAGAAGTTCACCATGAACGGTGACACTTGATGCCACCCATTGGGTCACTTTACAGTGGGTGTATGTGTAGTTGCAGGACTGTTTTGTGCAGGGAGGGGTGGGGGTGGGGGTTGCTGGTGCGGCCGCTGCTCTATCCAGGTGGTGTGAGGACTGGACTGTTCAAACTTTCTGATGTTAGGAAAAACATTCACATATCAGTGACTCCCTGGTCTCACGAGCAGCCAGGTGAGCCGCTGTTCTGCCCATGGGTTGCTCCTCGTAATCCTCCCCCTCCTCCGCCTCCTTCTCCTCAATGTGGGTGGCAGATGTGGATGGGGCCTCCTCAAGCGGCACCCCTCTCTGTTGTGCCCTGTTGTGCAGGGCACAACACACGTCTCACTGCATCTGGTGCAGTCCAGATGCGTCCCACTCTGTCTGGTGCATATTGAAGCGCTCCCCCAGAACGATCAAGGCAACTAAATCGCATCTTGAGCAGCCCTATAGCATGCTTAATTGTAGACGTGGTGGCGATGTGGTTGTCATTATATCGACGCTGTTGCTCGGTGATGGGGTTCCTCAGAGGTGTCATGAGCCATGTGGGCAGGGGGCATTCCTTGTCCCCAAGGAGCCAGCCCTTAATGGTTTTCGGTGCGTGGAAGAGGGACGGGATGTTAGATTTCCTCAGGTTGAAGGAATCGTGGCAGCTGCCAGGGAATCTGGCGCACACGTGAAGGAATCTTTTGCGGTGGTCACAAACAAGCTGAATGTTGATGGAATGATAACCCTTCCTGTTGATGAAAAGTCCTGGCTCGTGTAGAGGTGCTCGGATTGCTAATTGGGGGGGAATCGATTACACCCTGCACCCGTGGGAAGCCAGCCACGGAGTGGAATCCCACTGCCCTCTCAGTTGTCCATGGAGAAGTTGACATAGTGCGAGGCCGTGCGAAACAAGCCGTCAGTGACCTGCTTTATGCACTTTTGTGCAGACGACTGAGAGACCCTGGCGATGTCCCCGGTGGCATTCTGGAATGATCCGGAGGCGAAGATGTTAAGGGCAGTGGTGACTTTGACAGCGACAGGTAAGGAGATGCTGCCAGGTCCAGTCGGGAGCAGCTCGGCATGAAGGAGGCTGTAGATGTCTGCGACTACCTAGCGACTGACTCTGAGCCTCCGTATGCCCACTGCTCCTCAGAGAGGTCCAGGAAGCTGAGCCTCTGTCTGTAGACCCTGATGCGAGGGTAGGGCCTCCTGCAACGTCACTCTCTGTTGTTCCCCTCTGTGCTCTTGTGCAGGTGCCTGTGGTGCAGCACTGTGTTGTGGAGCTCCAAGTGGCGGAGGTGGATGCCGTGCCTGGCAAGGCTGGTGATGTTGCTCGTCCTCGGATGTAGTGATGAACGCAGCCATGGCACCCCCCCCATCCTGACCGTGTGAGTTTGAGGGGGTCAGCAAATTAGTTAGATATGTTTGAACAGAAGAATTTTGAGTGGAAAGTAAGAATTTTAAGTGAAAACACAAAGATCTTGCAGCCAAAACTTTGTCGGAAAGAACAGATCGCCCTGCTGCAATAAGTGACCTTTTCTCCCCACCTGTCAAATAAGCATTTGAATGTCTCAATGGTTGCTGGCTGAAGCCCATCTTTTGCAACATGAAGTGTTTCCCACAGCATGGAAAACACGTTGAGGATGCTTCAAAATCGCACCCCTGCCTCAAAGTGGAGAAAATTAAGTAGTTCAACTACTTAAACTATCTAAACAACTGTGTCAAGTATCATCTCGCTGGCTTTAATTGCCGGTGGGACTTCCGCATTCGGGAGGTGCGCGCGCACCCAGACGCGTCGGTGGGGAACCCGGAAGTCTGCGGGTTGGAGCCAGGTTCCGAACTCGAACGAGATTTCCATGATTTTCGGAGCCCCCAACGCACCCGCAATTTCCTGGGAAAATTGAGCCCATAGTCTCAGACTTGGTGGGTTTCTATACTTGAAATGGTGGATCTCAACACAATTGTGGTAATGATATATAATGGCAAATATCTCCTCTCTGGTCAAGGGTCTTTCTACACATTTTTACTTTTTTAGATCTGCCTTCTGCTTTAGCTTTCTTTAAGTATCCAAAATATTGTGTTTGCTGTAAGGCAAAAGGGGCGTATGCGCATTGATAGTTATTGCTGGGGTAATAATTCATCCAGCGTTCATGCAGACTGGTTGTTTTCTATGAAGTGTTTGGGCTAATGGTGAGTATTTAGCTCACCCTTCCTTTCCCCTCCTTGGGCTGTTCGATGTCTTTAGTTGGTTTTGCACACTTTTGCACCTCCTTCACAGTGCTTTTTTCTCTTGGCATAACACCACAGCCTTGCTACTAAAGGCCCAATACAGTTTGTGTCTTGAAATCTTCTTAAAATAGATACTGGATTCTCTACCAAGGTCTTTGCCAAAACTGTAACCTCTTTGTGGTGTTAGATTGACTAATAAAAAGCAAAACACTGTAAATCTAGAACAGAAACAGAAAATGCTGGAAATACACAGCAGGACAGTCAGCACCTCTAGAGAGAAAAGACAGGAGGATACTTCTGGCAGGGTCCTTCTTCAGAACTATAGGATGAAAGATAAGCAAATGTTTAAATAGAAGGGGGAAAAGGGAGGGGAAGGAAAAAGAAACAAAATGATGCTTGAAGCACAGAGGACATTAATCAGCGAGTGAATTGTAACCTGTTTAAAAGCAAAGCAGATAATTATATGACGTAAGAGATCATTTCAGTCAGGAAATAGACGGATGCATTAAAGAAATTAAAGATTAATATCTTGCGAAGAACTTGCAGTTATCCACCTCAATATCCAGCTGGCCTTCTGCTGGAACTTCCCTTGCAGCCGTAGGAGATGCACGCCTGTCTATTTATTTCCTTCCACACGATTTCCAAGGTCCCAACACTTCTTGTAAAATAGCAATTTACGTGGACTTCCTCTAATTTAGTGTCCTGCACCTGTTGTTCACAGTGTGGTCATCTCCACATTGGAGAGATCAAACAATGGTTAGGTTACTTCTTTGCTGAACACCTCTGTTCTGTCTGGAAGTGTGACCCTGAGCTCCCTGTGGTGCACCATTTTAACTCCCAATCCCACTTTGACCTCTCAGTCTTTGACCTCTGTAAGTTTTCCAGACAAGTGTCAGGAACAGTATCTTATCTTCATACGTGCCTAGAAAACTAGCAAAAACTGACCAATGCCATCAAAAAAAGCTGGCAAACTTCATGAAAAGCTGACAAATCAAGAACAGGCCTGACCTGTGAAAACAAGTAGACCCCCGAACTTTGTAAAAAAGAATAAGAAAGACTTGCATCTATATAGCGCCTTTCACGATCTCAGGACGTCGCAAAGTGCTTTGCAGCCAATGAAGTACCTTTGAAGTTTAGTCACTGTTGTAATGTAGGAAACGCAATTTGTGCACAGCAAGATCCCATAAACAACAATGAGATAATGACCAGATAACCTTTTTTTAGTGCTGTTGGTTGAGGGATAATACCTTGAGTATACATAATGTTCCTTCACTTGTATTAGAGGAAAACACATTACATGAAAGCCTGAAGAGGAAATCCAAATATTGAAGACACAAAATAGGTGGTGCATTTCTAGGAGCTATCTGAGGGCATGCTTCCCCCAAAGAATCTTGAACTTTTACATTAAAAATAATGCATTCTTGTCCATTTTAAGTACTTCTATACTTCACAAGTAGTAGATATTTAATCTAAAAATTTGGCAAAGCCAAGTGTCACTTGAATTGTTGACAGACCATCATAGATCTAAAAGTTACCTCAGTCACTCTGCAAAATCCAGTCACCTATAGCCCCAGTTCATAGAGGCACTGCTCCCCCTCCAGACCCATTTCACAGAGATTGTATTCCCCATCCTTTCCCATAGCTAACCAGTTCCCCCACTACCCCAGTTCAAGCTGGTACTCTTCCCTCCCCCCCAGAGTTCATGTTGGCATTCTTTGCCCTCTTCCCACTTTATGCTGGCAATCTCCCTCCCCACTCTCTCTGTCAATGTTGGTACTTTCCTTCCTACCATACTATTCAGCACCATTTCCAGCTTCTTCTTTCTTAAACTCCAAAACACCACCCTCAATGTTTTCTTGCTTGCCTGTCCCTTTCATGCCATCCATTTCTCCCTTCCCTCTATTGCCATCCTTAATTGTAATTGACTTCCCCCTCCTGTCTTCATTTCCTCCTTCCCACTCTTCTACACAATATTTCCTACTGTCTTCACTGCCACCCATTCCCCTAAAACCCTGTTCCTATCAGAGTGTGGTGATTAATGCACCTGAACAGTTCCCTATTTATTAATTTTGCCAATTCCAGCATTAATGACCAGGGTTGCAGCCTCTGAGTAATGTACATGGGAAGCCCCGTTCTTGCAAGAGTTCCTGTTTACCATATACAAAGACAGGAATACCAGATGTTAGTATTGGGTGTAGAATCATAGAATCGTAGAAAAATACAAAGGTTACAGCACGGAAGGAGATCATTCGGCCCATCGAGTCTGTGCTGGCTCTACGCTAGAGCAATCCAGCTAGTCCCACTCACCTGCCCTATCCCCGTAGCCCTGCAAATTTTTTCCTTTCAAGTACTTATCCAGTTCCCTTTTGAAGGCCACGATTGAATCTGCCTCCACCACCCCCTCGGGCAGTGCATTCCAGATCCTAACCACTCGCTGTGTAAAAATTTTTTTCCTCATGTCACCTTTGGTTCTTTTGCCAATCACCTTAAATCTATGTCCTCTGGTCCTTGACCCTTCCGCCAGTGGGAACAGTTTCTCTCTACTCTGTCCAGACCCTTCATGATTTTGAACACCTCTATCAAATCTCCTCGCAACCATCTCTGTTCCAAGGAGAACAACCCCAGCTTCTCCAGTCGATCTACGTAACTAAAGTCCCTCATCCCTGGAATCATTCTAGTAAATCTCTTCTGCACCCTCTCTAAGGCCTTCACATCTTTCCTAATGTGCAGTACCCAGAACTGGACACAATACTCCAGTTGTAGCTGAAACAATGTTTTATAAGGGTTCATCATGACTTCCATACTTTTGTACTCTATGCCTCTATTTATAAAGGCCAGGATCCCTTATGCTTTTTTAACCGCTTTCTCAAACTGCCCTGTCACCTTCAACGATTTGTGCACATATACCCCCAGATCTCTCTGTTCCTGTACCCCTTTTAGATTTGTGCCCTCTAGTTTATATTGCCTCTCCTCATTCTTCCTACCGAAATGTATCACTTCTCATTTTTCTGTGTTAAATTTCATCTGCCACGTGTCCGCCCAGCCTGTCCATATCCTCTCGAAGTCTGTCATTATCCTCCTCACTGTTTACTACCCTTCCAAGTTTTGTGTCATCTGCAAATTTTGAAATTGTGCCCTGTACACCCAAGTCCAAGTCATTAATATAGATCAAGAAAAGCCGTGGTCCCAGCACTGACTCCTGGGGAAAACCTCCCTTCAGTCCAAAAAACAACCGTTCACCACTACTCTCTGTTTCCTGTCCCTTAGCCAATTCTGTATCCATGTTGCTACTGCCCCCTTTATTCCATGGGCCGCAATCTTGATGATAAGCCTACCATGTGGCACTTTATCAAATGCCTTTTGAAAGTCCATATACACCACATAAACTGCATTGCCCTCATCTACCCTCTCTGTTACCTCATCAAAAAACTCTATCAGGTTAGTTAAACATGATTTGCCTTTAACAAATCCATGCTGGCTTTCCCTAATCAATCCACACTCGTCCAAGTGACTGTTAATTCCGTCCCGGATTATCATTTCCAAAAGATTCCCCGCCACTGAGGTTAAACTGACTGGCCGATAGTTGCTGGGTTTATCCTTACACCCTTTTTTGAACAAGGGTGTAACATTTGCAATTCTCCAGTCCACCGGCACCACCCCGTATCTAAGGATGTTTGGAAGATTATGGCCAGTACCTCCGCAATTTCCACCCTTACTTCCCCCAGCAACCTAGGATGCATCCCATCCAGACTGGCTGACTTATCTACTTTAAGTACAGCTAGCCTTTCTAGTATCTCTTCTTTATCAATTTTTAGCCCATCCAGTATCTCAACTATATCTTCCTTTACTGAGATTCTGGCAGCATCTTCTTCCTTGGTAAAGACAGATGCAAAGTACTCATTTAGTACCTCGGCCATACACTTTGCCTCCATGAGTAGATCTCCTTTCTGGTCCCTAATTGGCCCCACCCCTCCTCTTACTAACCATTTACTGTTTACATGCCTCTAGAAGACTTTTGGATTCCCTGCCACCAGTCTATTCTCATACTCTCTCTTTGCCCCTCTTATTTCCTTTTTCACTTCCCCTCTGAACTTTCTATATTCTGCCTGGTTCTCATTTGTATTATCAACCTGACATCTGTCATACGCCCCTTTTTTCCATTTCATCTTACTCACTATCTCTTTTGTCATCCAGGGAGCTCTGGCTTTAGTTGCCCTACCTTTCTGCCTCTTGGGAATGTGCCTGGACTGTACCTGAACCATCTCCTCTTTAAAGGCCACCCACTGTTCAATTACAGTTTTGCCTGCCAATCTTTGATTCCAATTTACCCGGGCCAGATCTGTTCTCATCCCACTGAAATTGGCCCTCCTGCAATTGAGTATTTTTGCTTTAGAGTGGTTTGTGTCCTTTTCCATAGCTATTCTTAGCCTTATGATACTATGATCGCTGCTCCCTAAATGCTCCCCCACTGACACTTGGCCTGCCTCATTCCTTAGAACCAAGTCCAGCGTGGAGAAGAGACGGGCCTATTCTGGTGCATTAGCCAACGGCTTTAAGGAGGAGCAAGACTAGTGGGAGAGGGGTCCAAATGTGCTGATTTTTATAAGAAATGTTGACCAGGCCTCCAGAAGTCTGATCATCGGTGTGAAATGCTGATAGTTAACTGTATGTATCCTTCTCCTGAACACTCTGCAGCCCTCTGGCCTGAACATTGACTTTAATAACTTCAGACCTTATTTATATCCTCTATTTTGATGGTGGTGTAGGTTGGATCTGGCTGGGTCTGTTGATGTCCAAGGGAACAGGAGGGTGGGTTGACATTGGAGTAGAAACCCTACATGAGGACAGTGCTGGGGGGGTTGAAGAGGTGTATGCCCCCTCGGTTCTGGTCTCTTTTTACTCTCCAAGAGTGGCTGACTCACTGACCCTGATATTTACTCAGGGCTGTAACGAGAGCGGACGGGGCGGTGGGGGGAGATGGTGGGTGGGGAGGATTTCTGGACGGGAAACCCGGCAGTACGGCTTTTCGGGGCATCCTGACGATTTTGACTTCAGGATGTCTTTTAAATTTTTTCAGTGGGGTTCCTGCCTGACAGGCAACATGATTGACAGGCTGGCTGCCTGTTTGGATGGGAAAGCAGCCGGGGAGTGGATGCCAGGTAAGTGGTACATCGGGTGGGGGTTGGGGGCCAGACATCAGGATGGAGGTCAGTTATCGGAGGCGGTGGGAGTCGCTCATCGGAGGGTGGTGGGGGGGGTGCGGACATGGGGGGTTGGGTCGATCGATCGCGTGTGTGGGATCACGGCAGGGCCTGGAGGAAACTCTCCTGCTGCTCTTGGCTCACAAGCAGTGCAATAAAGGCATTTAGCTGTTAATCTGGGCCTTCTCACCTCCTGACATGAATCAGAAGGCCTGAGAATCCTGACCCCCACGAGTTAAAAATAAAGATGGTGTTAAAATGGAGGCACACAGCCCCCCTAAAAGATTTTACTGAGCCCCCGACCGGCCTCCTGAGAACGGGTTGGTCACCGGCCCCCCGACCGGCCTCCTGAGAACGGGTTGGTCACCGACCCCCCGACCCACCTCCTGAGAACGGGTTGGTCACCGACCCCCCGACCGGCCTCCTGAGAACGGGTTGGTCACCGGCCCCCCGACCGGCCTCCTGAGAACGGGTTGGTCACCGACCCCCCGACCCACCTCCTGAGAACGGGTTGGTCACCGACCCCCCGACCGGCCTCCTGAGAACGGGTTGGTCACCGACCCCCCGACCCACCTCCTGAGAACGGGTTGGTCACTGAACCCCCGACCCACCTCCTGAGAACGGGTTGGTCACCGACCCCCCGACCCACCTCCTGAGAACGGGTTGGTCACCGACCCCCCGACCCACCTCCTGAGAACGGGTTGGTCACCGACCCCCCGACCCACCTCCTGAGAACGGGTTGGTCACCGACCCCCCGACCGGCCTCCTGAGAACGGGTTGGTCACCGACCCCCCGACCCACCTCCTGAGAACGGGTTGGTCACCGGCCCCCCGACCGGCCTCCTGAGAACGGGTTGGTCACCGGCCCCCCGACCCACCTCCTGAGAACGGGTTGGTCACCGGCCCCCCGACCGGCCTCCTGAGAACGGGTTGGTCACCGACCCCCCCGACCCACCTCCTGAGAACGGGTTGGTCACCGACCCCCCGACCCACCTCCTGAGAACGGGTTGGTCACCGACCCCCCGACCCACCTCCTGAGAACGGGTTGGTCACCGACCCCCCGACCCACCTCCTGAGAACGGGTTGGTCACCGACCCCCCGACCCACCTCCTGAGAACGGGTTGGTCACTGAACCCCCGACCCACCTCCTGAGAACGGGTTGGTCACCGACCCCCCGACCCACCTCCTGAGAACGGGTTGGTCACCGACCCCCCGACCCACCTCCTGAGAACGGGTTGGTCACCGACCCCCCGACCCACCTCCTGAGAACGGGTTGGTCACCGACCCCCCGACCCACCTCCTGAGAACGGGTTGGTCACCGACCCCCCGACCGGCCTCCTGAGAACGGGTTGGTCACCGACCCCCCGACCGGCCTCCTGAGAACGGGTTGATCACCGACCCCCCGACCCACCTCCTGAGAACGGGTTGGTCACCGACCCCCCGACCCACCTCCTGAGAACGGGTTGGTCACCGACCCCCCGACCGGCCTCCTGAGAACGGGTTGGTCACCGACCCCCCGACCCACCTCCTGAGAACGGGTTGGTCACCGACCCCCCGACCCACCTCCTGAGAACGGGTTGTTCGCCGGCCCCCCCTGATCCGCCCCCTGAGAACGGGTTGGTCACTGAACCCCCGACCCACCTCCTGAGAACGGGTTGGTCACCGGCCCCCCGACCCACCTCCTGAGAACGGGTTGGTCACCGACCCCCCGACCCGCCTCCTGAGAACGGGTTGTTCGCCGGCCCCCCCTGATCCGCCCCCTGAGAACGGGTTGGTCACTGAACCCCCGACCCACCTCCTGAGAACGGGTTGGTCACCGGCCCCCCGACCCACCTCCTGAGAACGGGTTGGTCACCGACCCCCCGACCCACCTCCTGAGAACGGGTTGGTCACCGACCCCCCGACCCACCTCCTGAGAACGGGTTGGTCACCGACCCCCCCGACCCGCCTCCTGAGAACGGGTTGGTCACCGACCCCCCCGACCCACCTCCTGAGAACGGGTTGGTCGCCGGCCCCCCCTGATCCGCCCCCTGAGAACGGGTTGGTCACCGGCCCCCCGGACCCACCTCCTGAGAACGGGTTGGTCACCGGCCCCCCCCGAACCACCTCCTGAGAACGGGTTGTTCGCCGGCCCCCCCTGATCCGCCCCCTGAGAACGGGTTGGTCACCGGCCCCCCGACCCACCTCCCTTAAAATTAGAAGTGGGCCGGTTGGAGGCGGGTTTTACATTTTTACAAATTTTACCTTCCTACCCGCCCCCCAACACATCTGTTCTTGGGGGTTCACATTTCCCCCACTATGTTTGGCCAGCGTTTTCTGTTTTTATTAGATTGACTAGTTGGCTGTGTGTATGTTGAGATCACTTACAATATTGGACCTTTTGGCCTGAGGGAGACACAGTGGAGTGGATATTCTTCTGAATCACCTGGGCATTAACCTGGAGGGAAGGATTGCACCCCCTCATAGAACCTGCCTGATTTTCATTCCAATAATTTCAATGGTGGGTTCTATAAAGGGCGGGAGATCCATCCCACCAGATTACTGCTCAGGTGGTAAAGATGAAAATCTACCCAAATGGCCCCTCATTTCATAAATGACTTCCACAAAGAACTTCAGGAGCTTTACATGTTCTCCTGGAATTGAACCATCCATTCTGAGGATCTAAGGTGGCTGCCAATGTCACATTCCATCACCATTTCACCGAGAACAAGATTTTGTTCAGTTAGGAGCTTCAAATGTTTTTCAAAAAGGGGTTTCCATTGCATCAAAACATTTTGATATGAAATACTGTAGCAAAGCCTTCTGTTCAACCAGAAGCTGATTGAGTATAATTACAAACGATATTAACACTCAAAGGTGGATGTTTTTCGAATGCCCCAGTGATTCCCAGATTGGGCTCATGAATAAAACAATGTTCATTCTTGTCAGTAACATCCTACACGACCTTCACTAAGAGTGATCCATTGTCAGTCACTCTCATTCCAACAAAATTATTAATAGATCCACTTGTCATAGTGTGACTGAATAAACTAGAAAATATTGGCCCCTCCATGTTTTGTAGCAGGGCTAGACCAAAAGAATGATCTACAGTGCAACCACTAGGATGAGGCATGAACATGATCCAGTGTGCAGTCAGACTCAGAGGTGCATGTGATGCCAAGCTGCCTTAAATGTCAGATGTGAAATGAATTACACTGATGCCTTCCTTATGAGGGGCATAACCTTTCCTTTTACAGCTTATTAGATATTGAGAATGTCTGGATGTGTAAAAGGAAATGGTATAAGATAGTACATCTTGGTTAAAAAAAGAAGCGTAATAGTCTTTTGAAGCCTTAATGTTTAATAACAGGATATGGTTTCAGATCAGGTGTAATTATTTAACTTATCAGCTGTGCTGTCTGTACAGATGGATTATGGTTTTGTAAGTTTTTTTCTGGGCCCCATTGTGCAATGTCTAGTTAATTAAATTTGCCTTCCATTTTCAAGCACATTGGTGGCATGGCTGGAGAAAAGTTGGACACGAATGCAATGACAAAAAGGATCAAAGCTTCTGGGTGTATGGGTACAGGCTCCTATTTCAGCAGCGCCCCTAATATCTTTTTGGGTTTTACGCTAGATATTCTATTTACGTTCAACGTCAGTGACCATTTCTGTAAGTGGATCTTAGACCCCCTCTTAACCAGAATGAGTCTTGGAATCATAGAAAATTTATGGCACAGAAGGAGGCCATTCAACCCATCATGTCCGTGCTAGCCGAAAATGAGCCACCCAACCTAATCCCACTTGCCAGCACTTGGTCCGTAGCCTTGTAGGTTACGACACCTAAGGTGCACATCCAGGCACTTTTTAAATGAATTGAGGGTTTCTGCCTCTACCACCCTCTCAGGCAGTGAGTTCCAGACCCCCACCACCCTCTGGGTGAAAAAAAAAATCCTCAGCTCCCCTCTAATCCTTCTGCCAATTACTTTAAACCTATGTCCCCTGGTTATTGACTTCTCTGCCAAGGGAACTAGGTCCTTCCTATCCTCTCTATCTAGGCCCCTCATAATTTTGTCCACCTCAATTAAATCACCTCTCAGCCTCCTCTGATCCAAGGAAAACAACCCCATCCTACCCAATCTTTCCTCATAGCTAAAATTCTCCAACCTGGCAACATCCTCGTAAACCTCCTCTGTACCCTCTCAAGTGCAATCACATCTTTCCTGTAATGTGGTGACCAGAACTTTACACAGTACTCAAGTACTCGAGTCTTGATCTGCCCAATATCTAGAAAAATATAGCAAGGCCAAGGAATCAATCAGACTACCCATGACACTATACATTGGCTTCCAGGAATGTGCTGCCATGTGATTTTCTTCATTCCACAGATCGAATATACACCCTGTCAGACCAGGCCTCAGGCTACAAAGCAACAATGAACAATGTTCAGTACATTTACAGTAACTACACATTTTGCTTTGATATATTAAAACAAAGAGACAACTTCCTGAGCTATCTCTAAACATACAGTGATGGTAGTTCACTTCGAATGAGTCAAATCTTTACCACTGAGTGACTGATTTAGCATAGTTTCTTCTGGTAGCTTCAGACTAACCGATGATCTGGGCAACCATCGTCCCAAATAAACTCACATTCGAAACTTAACGCCATAGAGCTACCCATCAAAATACTACAGCCAATCATTGACCACACCTCTTCTCAAAGGTCTGAGACATAGCTGTCAATCAAAAGCATCTCCCCAGGCTGGTTTGATTCTTTGATCTGTGCCAGATAAGTTGAACAACCTGTTCAGGAACCTGCGAAGATGTCAGAGCAAACTACATTAAGAAACCACCTTCTATAATGAAAAGCTTGGGTTATTTAAACAATTCTCTTTTATTTGCTAGGAATCAAATGACAAGTGGCCATAATTGATTTTGGTCTGCGAAACTAAAGTTAAAAACAATGGATATCCAAGGGAATTAGGGGTTCAGGTACATCGATCATTGAAGTGTCATGAACAGGTGCAGAAAATAATCAAGAAGGCAAATGGAATGCTCGCCTTTATATCTAGAGGACTAGAGTACAAGGGGGCAGAAGTTATGCTGCAGCTATAAAAAACCCTGGTTAGACCACACCTGGAGTACTGTGAGCAGTTCTGGGCACCGCACCTTCGGAAGGACATATTGGCCTTGGAGGGAGTGTAGCATAGGTTTACTAGAATGATACCCGGACTTCAAGGGTCAAGTTACGAGGAGAGATTACACAAATTGGGGTTGTATTCTCCAGAGTTTCGAAGGTTAAGGGGTGATCTGATCGAAGTTTATAAGATATTAAGGGGAACAGATAGGGTGGATAGAGAGAAACTATTTCTGTTGGTTGGGGATTTTAGGAGTAGGGGGCACAGTCTAAAAATTAGAGCCAGACCTTTCAGGAGCGAGATTAGAAAACATTTCTACACACAAAGGGTGGTAGAAGTTTGGAACTCTCTTATGCAAACGGCAATTGATACTAGCTCAATTGCTAAATTTAAATCTGAGATAGATAGCTTTTTGGCAACCAAAGGTATTAAGGGATATGGGCCAAAGGCAGGTATATGGAGTTAGATCACAGATCAGCCATGATCTTATCAAATGGTGGAGCAGGCACGAGGGGCTGAATGGCCTACTCCTGTTCCTATGTTCCAATGTTCCTAAAATGTGTATTCCTGTTCCATGCAGAAACAGCTAATAGAAATTAATATTAACCCTTTATGGACTGTGGCCAACGGTAAAGAACCTAATTGATAAACTAACACATACAAAAATGCTTAACTTCTGTCACAATGTGCGCGACTTGATTGGGATCCTTGTTACTCTGCCTAGCCCAAGGAGTTAGAGGATAGCTGCTACATTCCTCCATCTCGAACTTCATGTGAACATCGACACAGCGTCACTATCGATGCCATTAATGCTCTGCAGCTGCACAGATGATTACATTGCAGATGCTGCATTGAAAAAATAATTAAAAATTGCTTTTATTTCAGGTGTTAGTCTAGGTGCTAAATCCAGCCAGTAGAAATAATGCTCAAGCTGTTTTCTGAAAATAAAATATCTCCGCTTTGCACCCCAATGCAACAATACAAAGGGTGCAGTTATATTGTCACTGCACATTGATGCAAAATAGACAATATAACTCTGTCGTCAGATCTCAATCTGACTCTGGGACAGCAAATGTTAGGCCCCCTCCCTCGCCCAACTCCCATGGGATTGGGTGTGACACCACACGGACGTTAACTCTAGTGTGGTGTCAAGCCTCAATTGAGAAGTTGGACCTCCTTAGCAAGAACATAAAAGATAGGAGCAGGAATAGGCCATTCGGCCCCTCGAGCCTGCTCCGCCATTTAATGAAATCATGGCAGATCTGATTTTTACCTCAACTCCACTTTCCCGCCCTTTCCCCATATCCTTTGACTCCCTTGTTGATCAAAAATTTGTCCAACTCAACCTTGAATGTATTCAATGACTCAGCTTCCACAGCTTTTTGGGGTAAAGAATTCCAAAGATTCACGACCTCCTGGGAGAAGAAATTCCTCCTCATTTCCGTCTTAAACGGGCGACCCCTTATTCGGAGATTATGCCCCCTAGTTTTAGATTCCCCCATGAGGGGTAACATCCTCTCAGCATCTACCCTGTCAAGTCCCCTCAGAATCTTATATGTTTCAATAAGATCTCCTCTCATTCTTCTAAACTCCAGTGAGTATAGACCCAACCTGTTCAATCTTTCCTCATAAGACAACTCATCCATACCCCGAATTAACCTAGTGAACCTTCTCTGAACTGCCTCCAATGCAAGTATGTCCTTCCTTAAATAAGGGCACCAGAACTGTATGCAGTACTCCAGGTGTGGTCTCACCAGCACCCTGTACAGTTGTAGCATGACTTCCTTGCTTTTATACTCCATCCCCCTAGAAATAAAGGCCAGTATTCCATTTGCCTTCCGGATTACCTGCTGCACCTGTATGTTGACTTTTTGTGTTTCATGTACGAGGACACCCAGATCCCTCTGTACCGCAGCATTTTGTAGTATTTCTCCATTCAAATAATATTTTGCTTTTTTATTTTTCCTCCCAAAGTGGATGATTTCACATTTTCCCACATTATATTCCATCTGCCAAATTTTTGCCCATTCGCTTAACCTGTCAATATCCCTTTGCAGACACTTTGTGTCCTCATCGCAACTTGCTTTTCCACCTATCTTTGTATCATCAGCAAATTTGGCCACAATACACTCTGTTCCTTCATCCAAGTCATTGATATATATTGTAAATAGTTGAGGCCCCAGCACTGATCCCTGTGGCACCCCACTAGTTACAGATTGCCATTTTGAAAATGACCCTTTTATCCCAACTCTTTGTTTTCTGTTGGTTAGCAAATCCTCTATCCATGCCAGTATATTACCCCCATCACCATGAACTCTTATCTTGTGCAGTAATCTTTTATGTGGCACCTTATCAAATGTCTTTTGGAAATCCAAATATACTGCATCCATTGGTTCCCCTTTATCCACCCTGCCCGTTTCTTCCTCAAAGAACTCTAATAAGTTTGCCAGACACGATTTCCCCTTCATAAAACCATGTTGACGCTCCTTGATTATATTATGAGTCTCCTGCGCACTTTATAAACTAAAGCAGAGCCTTCTTTAATGTCCTGAGAAAGTGGACAATCTTGCCTGCAATCTCAAAAAAATTAGAATTTACTGCCTGGGGAGTGGAACCCTGTGAATGCATGTAACAGTCATACACAGTCAGTGTGTAAGGTGCAGCCAGGCAATGTAACAGGGCTCTTACTGGCTGTGATTCTGACTTTTAACATACCAGTGTAAGATGAGTAGTGCAATATCCTAATTCATCTACATAAAATGTATATTTTAGTTGCCTGTTTGCATTGCATCTCCCAGTTCAGACCAGAATTAAAGATATTCAAAGCAAACAAATGCCGTGGATCTCTGCCCTTCATCCCACCTCCATAAATGAAAAATAATAAAAATTTCTGAAGTAAAATAGCAAATCTGATCATGGTTTTGTTGAATCTATCTTTCAACAGACTGTACAACCTCTTAAAGCTATTCTGAAGCAGAGAGTTGCTATGTGGATTCCTAACACACCTTTTGTTAAAAGCAGTACTTCAAGATAAACCATGACAGTAGCTTCAAACTGGGGGTAATATACTCTTATTGCCTCTTATTACCTCAGAATCTTCAAACTGGTGAAAGTCTCATTTAAATCAGATCAGAAAGAATTTCATCACAAAAAATAATCAATACTTGGAACAGACTTCTGGGTGAGCAATGGAGGCAAAAACTCTAATAAGAGTTATTTAAAAACCAGTTGGATGCTCTAGTGTAGAGATTGTAGGTTTTGCTTTCAAGATGGATGAGCATTCCTTGTCTATATTAGTCTTGTCATAGTGTGAGCTTTAGCTAAGTGGTAGCACTCCTGTGTCTGAGTCAGAAGGTTGGGGATTCAAGTCTCACTGCAGGACTTGGGCCGATAGTCTGGGCTGATACTGATAGTGTAGTACTGAGGGAATGCTGCACTAGGAGAGGTTCTGTCTCTCAGATGTAACATTAAACCAAGACACTTTCAGTCCCTTTAGGTGTATGTAAAATATCCTGTGGCATTTTTTGAACAAGTGCAAGGGAGTTGTCCTGACCAGCATTCATCCATCAACCAACACCATCTTATGTGGGACCTTGCTTTGTGACTACACTTCAGAAGTAACTCTTCAGCTGTAAAGTGTTTTGGGATATCTTGAGGATGTGAAAGGCATTGTAAGGTGAAGTGCTAACTCTACTAAAGATCAGTTCAGGAAAATGTATTTTGTTCTTACTTGTAAACTATATTAACATTGCAACAATGCCCATGCGAACACTGACCTCATGTGATTGTCGGGAGTGCTTCCCTCTGGCCCCCCCAAGCTAACCTGCCACGGTCAGCCTCCCTCCCCGCGATTGGCCAACCCACCCCGCGATCTGCCGACCCACCAATGATCGGTCGACGCCCCCCGCGATCTCCCCCAGACCTGCGACCTGAAGCCCCCCTGCGATTTCCCCCCGACCTCCGTTCTCTTCCAACCCCCGCGATCTCCCCGCCCGCGGTCTTTTCCCCGCCATCCCTTTCCCCGCCGACCCGCGATCTCTCCCCCCACAATTTCCCCTCCCACCCCGCGATATTTCCCCCCCTTGCCCTGCAATTTTTCCCTTCCTCCCTCCTTCCTCTCCACTCACTGGCTGTGGCCTTCCACCATAGTCCTTCCCGCCCGCCAGCCAGCCAGCGTCTCAATCTGCAAACGGAGAAAAAAAATTTCAAATGAGGTCCTGTCGTTAAACTCGGCAGGACCTTCGTGTTGCCCACATTTCTGGATTTCCCGGCCACTACAACCCCCCTCCCTCTCCGCCTCCCCGTAAATATTGGGGCCAAAGGTGCACATGATCAGTGAGTTTTTAAACAAGACACAGTGAGGCAATGGGCCTGGTTAGTTAATAGTACCTAGAAAGAAAGATGATGCTTAAAAAGAACAAAAGGGTTAAGGCACATAGTTTATCATTTTCTCCAATTTGTGGGAGACAAGAAAGAGTGAGTAAGTAGACTTTTGGTTTCACTGTATTAGTTTGATTGTCACGCTGTATGTTCACTTGCTGTCTGTTCACTTGCTGTCTGTGAAATAAAGCAGCTTAATCAATCATATTTGATCTTATTTTATCATGTGTTTCAATGATCAATGATAAACTGAGTGGAAATTTAAAAAAATAGCTTCAAATATTAAAAATAAAAAACATTGGAAATGCACAGCAGATTGGTTAGTATCTGAAAAGCACCTCCCAAACCCGCGACCTCTACCACCTAGAAGGACAAGAGCAGCAGGAACATGGGAACGACACCACCTGCACGTTCCCCTCCAAGTCACACACCATCCCGACTTGGAAATATATCGCCGTTCCTTCAACGTCGCCGGGTCAAAATCCTGGAACTCCCTTCCTAACAGCACTGTGGGAGAACCGTCACCACACGGACTGCAGCGGTTCAAGAAGGCGGCTCACCACCACCTACTCAAGGGCAATTAGGGATGGGCAATAGCGACGCCCACATCCCATGAACGAATAAAAAAAATGAAAAGGCACCCTATGTGTACTCTGTGTATTTCCAGATTTTCTTCTCTTATCACTGGCTGAATGGGGAAAGATTTACGCTGGTTTCTATGTATAGCGACATTGTAACTGCATTAGAAAATAATGGGGTAGAATTTCCACGGGGGTTCCATGGGGCTCGATGTTACCAGGGCTGCGGGTTCGCGGCGGGGAGGCTATTGGGCGCGTGGGTAACGCGCCCGGTGAAATCGGTCTGTCCCGCGCGCGATCGCAGCCTAATTGGATCCACTTACCTGGTCTTCCGGGTTCCCCACTGCTGATCTGCGCGTCGGGCGGACTGCGCATGCGCATTAAGGTCTGTCAGCTGGAGGAGCTCTATTTAAAGGGGCAGTCCTCCACTGACTGATGCTGCAAGAAATAGGAAAAATTACAGCATGGAGCAGGCCAGGGGTAAGGCTGCTACCAGATTAATGATGCCTCACTCCAGGTATCATTAGATGGGGTGAGGAGGAGGGGGAGGACAGAGATCTTCCCCCCGGCGGGCGGGAGGAAGCGGCCTACCTCTGCCACCAAGAAGGCCTGGCTCGAGGTGGCAGAGGAGGTCACCTGCACCACCAACATATCGCCCACCTGCATACAGTGCAGGAGGCGCTGCAATGACCTAAGTAGGTCAGCCAAAGTGAGTACACTTACTCATTCCCCTACACTCCGTCTGCCACATCACTGCCCCCACCCCACATCTCCTTCTGCACTGCCAACACTACTCTGTCACATCACCCCTCATACCCACTCAAAACTCATCCTCATCTTACCTGCACTTACTCACCTCGCCAGTACTCATCCCACCACTACCACTCAACCCAATCCTCATACAATCTCATGGCTCTATCTCATACTCACCCTCTCATGCATCTCTTTCATGGTCAGCCTCACTCAACCTGCCACTACCTGTGCTGCAGCCACAGGGCATGCATCACATATGTGCAGTAGGCAGCGTAAGGCAAACGTGTCGTGAGCATGAAGGGGATGCACAAGGGTGTTTGAGGGTTTGTCATAGTTTTTACTTATATTGAATTTCTGATCAACTCACATTACATATTATATTGAACATAAGAAATAGGAGCAGGAGTAGGCCAATCAGCCCTACGAGCCTGCTCCGCCATTCAATAAGATCATGGCTGATCTGATCCTAACCTCAAATCTAAATTCATGTCCAATTTCCTGCCCGCTCCCCGTAACCCCTAATTCCCTTTACTTCTAGGAAACTGTCTACTACTGCCACGTCTTTGCGAATCCTGTCTGGTTTGTGCAATAATGCCCTTTCCTGAGGATCACAATGAAGACCCTCAACTGATGCCACCCATTGTGTCACTGCAGAGTGGGTGTAGGTGTATTTGCAGGGCTCTTTTGTGCAGACGACTGAGAGATGTCAGCGATGTCCCCGGTGGCACCCTGGAAGGATGCGGAGGAGAAGTTGTTGAGGGCAGTGGTGACTTTGACAGCGACAGGTAAGAAGATGGTGCTCGGGCCAACTGGGAGCAGCTCGGCATGAAGGAGGCTGCAGATGTCCACGACTACATGTCGAGTGACTCTGAGCCTCCGTGTGCACTGCTGCTCAGAGAGGTCCAGGAAGCTGAGCCTCGGTCTGTGGACCCTGTGGCGAGGGTAGTGCCCTCTGCGACACATCTCGCTCTGCGGTAGCCCTCCCTCCTGCTGTGCAGGTGGATGTGTCACAGCACCGTGTTGTGGAGCTCCACGTGTCAGAGGTGGACGGCGTGGACGGCGAGGCTGGTGATGCTGTTCGCCCTCCGAGGAGGTCATGACTGCAGCTACGGCGGCCCCCATCCGGAAGATGTACATCTGAGGGGGTCTGCAAGGTAGGTACATGTCTCTGGACCCCGGGGTAAGTGTGCAAGTTGGTGAATTTTCTTGTCAGGAGGAGGGTGGTGGAGGCCAAACTTTGTCCAAAGTGACAGAGTGGCCTCCTGCAATGAGTGAGGGTCTCCCCCCCCCCCACCTGTCAAATGGACCTTTGCAGCTGCCACAGGCTAATAGCTGCAACACGTCCATTTCAACTGGGAGTGTTTCCCCCAGTATGGGAAACAGTCCCAGTTGTCTCTAAAATCCCACCCCTCCTCACATATTCCCTTAATCAGGTCTGTTAATGACCTGAAATACCTACATAAATACTGTCAAGTGGCACTCCGCTGGCTTTAATTGCCTGCGGGAGTCCCACATGCGGGGGCTGCGCACGCACGTCGGCGCGTCTGTGGGGAACCCGGAAGTGGGCGGGTTGGAGCCGGGCTCCCGACCCGCTACGGGATTCCCCGATTTTCGGAGCCCCCCGCCAGGAACGCACCCGATAGCGGGTGCTAAAATAGAGCCCATGATCTCTGGCTGTAACTTTGGTGGGAGATTGACGGAAAGCCCGGAGAAACAGTATAAATGGCCATTTCTTTGGGGTCTCTGCTGATCTTCCACTGGAGTCGTAGCAGGAGACCGGAAGAACCCCTGCAGAAATTCCAGGGGTATATGTTTATGATGTCGTTACACACAATGACCAGAGCAATTCTTCCCCCAGTGTAATCAGTGTTACAAAGGCTTGCTCACTGCCTTCAGCAAGAATTGCTGTTTAAAACCTGCCACTTTGGAAACAAATCTGCACTTGATTGAGCCAGAGAAAGTCTTGGCTCGAAAAAAAATAGAGATGCAGCATCCTTAGGATTCATAGGAACACCCACAAAATAAAACACAGTGGATAAGAGTGAGAGAAACATAAATCACATTCATGACATCTTGTGAAAAATTGAATAAGCTGACACAATTGGAACATAATGTCTGACAAACCTGTTCAGACAGAATCACCAAATTAAATTTTATCCAGCAGTCAAGAGTTACACTGAGAGTAAGCTCAACAAATTTGATTGAAATCCTTGGAGATTTTTGGAAATATACTAGATCCTGTGGTCATTTTTCAAAATAACTTTGAGCTGTGTTATTATTGGCTGTGAGCAGACTGTAATGATGCCGGCTGCATTTGTGAACAAAGATATCCAATCTGGGCTTATGCTGTTATTCAAAACGTAGTAAGCTGAGCACTGACAGGGACATGTATGCTTCACCATGCACCAGTACCTCCGGCAACTTATTTCATTTAAGACTAATGATGGGACTGTGGCAATGTGTATGTGCCATATGTGGGTATGTGATCCTCCAGGGGAGCAAGCACAGCGCTGGGAAAGGGAGCATTTTTCTATTTGACACCCAATGACGGCATCAAATCTTGTTTCATGTACAAAAAAAAGGAAGATCTATCAGCAAGTTTGAATTGATCAGATATCCAGCTTCGGTTTTCATCTTTGCCTTCAACAGTAACTCAGTACATTCAGTGGATAGTCTGTTACCCCATAAGCTTATACAGTGTAAAAACTGAATTTAAATGAATGCCCATGCACATCTTTGAGTGAATCATGGATTATGGAAAATCAGTGCAGAGTACCACCTTATAAAAATCTGTCTGTTTTCTTATCATCTTATTACAACTCTCAGACATTTGGCTTCAACTGTTAAGAAGACTAAATGTTCTGTTTGTCATTAATTGTATCTTTGGAGCTAATTACGTCTAAGTGTCAGTTCATTTCAGACCTCATTGCTATATTCTCTTTCAGGGAGAAAGCACAAACTAGTACAGAACTTTCTTTATATCCATTTTTGAATTATTCTGCTTTTATGCTAAAAGCTAATTGTATCGATTTTCACAATATTATCAGTAATAAATTTGTTAGAACACCTCTGTAGTGGGTAGAACATTGGAGTCCACAGAGGGTGGTGCATTGGATTGTATAGAGGGTAGCTTCTTCAGTCTATGGACCCTGGAGAATAGTGAACTGGAGAACATAAGGAATAAAACATTGTAGTCTATTGAATGTGAGTCACAAGGAAATTAGACCCTAAAATCCACAAGCGATGAAGTTGTCAGTGGCATAGATTATGAGGTCTACTTCCATCATCAAATATTTCCTGCATTTACTGGACTCTTTATGCATCCGTCTGAAATACCTCCAAGCATTTCGCATATAATAAATTAGAGCAACTGAGCCATTTTTCACATAGCAAGATCATACAAACAGCAATGAGATGAATGGCCAGTTGGTTTGTTTTTGATGGTGTGATCTTGGTTGAGGGAGGAGTGTTGGCCAGGAAGCTGGGTGGACTCCTTTCTCTTCAAACAGTACATGGGACCGCTGCTTTTATCTTGTTGTTAATGGGGTTCTCATACTACAGCTTCCCAAAGTACGACTTCATGAATGCTGACCTTAATGAACTGGCAGACTTAGAATCATAGAATGGTTACACCACAGAAGGAGGCCATTCAGTCCATCGAGCCCATGCCGACTCTTTGCAAGAGCAATCCATTTAGTCTCATTCACCCGCTCTTTCCCCATAGCCCTGCAAATTTTTTCCCTTCAAGTATTTAATTCCTTTTTGAAAGCCATGAAAATCTGCTTCCATCACCCTTTCAGGCAGCGCAGTCCAGATCATAACTACTCGCTGTGTGAAAAAGTTTTTCCCCATGTTGCCTTTGAGTTCTTTTGCCAATCACCTTAAATCTGTGTCCTCTGGTTCTCGATCCTTCTACCATTGAGAACAGTTTCTCTTTATTTACTTTATCTAAACCCTTCATGATTTTGAACACTTCTATCAAATCTCCTCTTAACCTTCTCTGCTCTAAGGAGAACTACTCCAGCTTCTCCAGTCTATCCACGTAACTGAAGTCCTTCATCCCTGGAACCATTCTAGTAAATCTTTTCCCTACCCTCTCTTAGGCCTTCACATTTTTCCTAAAGTGCAGTGCCCAGAATTGGACCCAATGCTCCAGTTGTGGCCAAACCAGTGTTTCATAAAGGTTCAACATAACTTCTTTGCTTTTGTACTCTATGCCTCTATTTATAAATCCCAGGATCCCATATGCTTTTTTACCCGTTTTCTCAATCTGTCCTACCTATCTTCTTCAAAGATTTGTGCACATATATCCCCAGGTCTCTCTGTTTCTGCACCCCTTTAGAATTGTACCAGACAGCTTATATTGCCTCTCCTCATTCTTCCTGCCAAAATGTATCACTTCGCACTTCTCTGCATTATATTTCATCTGCCGCGTGTCTGCCCATTCCACCGGCCTGCCTATTTCCTCTTGAAGTCTATTATTATCCTCTTCACTGTTTACTACACTTCCAAGTTTTTAGTCATCTGCAAATTTTGAAATTGTGCCCTGTACACCCAAGTCATTAATGATAGAGCTATCACATTCACAGAACAATTGCCCAAAGTGGGTACACGGGTGATGTATGTTCCAGAGGGGACTAATGAATGGAGGGATGTGACAATTTTGGGATGTGCAGGCACAGCTAATAGTAGGTTTAAATTTTGGTTGAATGTTCAGGATGTTGGCCATGCAGCAAGGCCCAAGGACTGGCAGAATGGGGTAAAAGAGTGGAGAGTACAAAATCAGAGTACAAGTAGTGATAGGGAGTCCAGAAGTGAATCTCACATTAGAAAATGATCACGAACTAGAGATGAAAGGAGGGAGATCTCACAATGTAATGCTTTGATTAGTATAAGTTGTACAGAGTATGGAAGTTTTTAATTTTTGAAATTTTGTTCGTATTGTATATATAAAGTTTAATTTTTTTTACTTTTTATACACTTTTTATTCAGGATTTATCATACATAAAATACAAGTGAACATGTAAACAAATATAGACAAAAGAGAAAGTAACAGTGATATTATGTATTATTGTATATGAGGGAATAAAACATATTTATAGATGCAGCAGGGTAGTCACTATTTGTATAATGTTATAGACACAGGGTGAAAAGTGTTATAAATTGGATAGCCCGGTGGTGAGTGATAGAATACTAGAGCCTGGTCTTCAGTTGCTTCCAAGCCTTTATTCACAGAGATTCCCCTGATACACATCGTGCACCCCCTAGATAAGCTCCCTCCTATAAATGGATACAAGAGAGTCCCCAATTGATAGCCACCACCTGAATACAATTAACACTAATTGATAAAATCACATGGATACAATTAACTATTAATATATATCAAAAAAAGCAGTGGTCCTAGTACCAACCCCTGGGGAACACTACTGTATACCTTCCTTCAGTCCGAAAAACAACTGTTCACCACTACTCTCTGTTTCCTGTTACTTAGCCAATTTCGTATCCATGCTGCCACTTACATTGGGGTTGTTGCCGGCTTCACGAGACCCACACTTCAGCAATTGGGAGTGCAGACACTCCACTAATAACAATATAAAAGCAAAGTTTAACATCCAACTGAAACAGGCAGGCATGGTCTTGGTTTACCATCTTATCCAAAGGAAAGAACCTTTGATAATGTAGCACTTCTTCAGTACTGTACTGGAATAACAGTCTGGATTGTGTACTTGTGTCCTGGAGTGGAGCTTGAGCACACAACCTTCTGAGCCAGAGCAAGAGTAAATTTTGTCTAAAATTATATCAGTAGTTATGTCCAGGAATTGCTTTCCATAGGATCCCACACAGGATGTTTTTCAAAACCAGAAGGATAAAAATATAAAATGGCTAAAAATTTGGGATCCAGGAACTTTTTTGCAAATAATCATTGGTGAAAAGAAACTTCACAAAGTTTGAGGGTTGGTTAGCCCTTCCAATGTCCTTGTTGAGTTGAATAGAAATGCTAAAAATGAAAATTATATCACAGTTGGCACATCAGCCCACTTATCATAGACCTAGTTATTGATTGTAATATCAGTAAAACAATTGACAACAACATTTAATCTTTCCTATAGAGGGAAGGAAAACACTCTGTTAAAACTGCCAAAATTACAATCCCCACTAAACGGTTGAAGATCCGGGCCTGGTGATATTATTTTGCGTACTTAGTAAGATTTCTAATAGAATAGCTCAATTCAGATTATACAAGATCTCCTTGGAACAAATTGGGATATGACTAACCCACTCATAAACCTCAGAAACAAATTTAAGGTACATAAGTGGACAGTGCAAACTAGATAATTCAAATTAGAAAAGGAAATGACAGTGCCTCACATAGCTTTTCAAACATTTGGTAAAATCTGATTTTTGAAAGTGGAGAGTAATCACGATGACAGCCAGGTTCATCCGGTCTTCAGAGCTTCCTACTGAGCATCCAACTATTTTTGGAAATTCTTCCACTTATGACCTGGTTGTTTTTTCCTCTATACTATTTGTGACACTTAAATTAGTGTAAGTGCACAATAAGACTAACCGAGTAGCCAAGGTATTTCTTACATTAAGCAGTCAATAATGAAATGCGAACCAGTTGGATGTCTGTAAAAGAGCAGCAGATTTATTGATTACATATTTGTAAATTATGGGGTTGCAGTGATAAAATTCAGAAGTTTTGCTTTTCTAGAATCCCTATATTTCTTGCATGATAAACAACTGTTTCTTTCCACCATTTTAATGATTTTAAACTTCATAGTGAACTGCATCTGTCATCTCTTGACCCAGTTACTTAAAATATATGAATTTTGTTTCATTTGTCTGCATTGTTTGATTTGTTTTGGTACCATAGAAACAGAGAAACATAGAAAATAGGAGCAGGAGTAGGCCATTCGGCCCTTCGAGCCTGCTCTGCCATTCAGTATGATCATGGCTGATCCTCTTTCTCAATACCATATTCCCACTCTCTCCCCATACTCCGTGATGCCTTTTGTGTCTAGAAATCTATCTAGCTCCTTCTTAAATATATTCAGTGACTTGGCCTCCACAGCCTTCTGTGGTAGAGAATTCCACAGGTTCACCACCTTCTGAGTGAAGAAATTTCTCCTCATCTCAGTCCTAATTGTCCTACCCCATATCCTGAGACTGTGACCCCTCGTTCTGGACCCCCCAGCAAAGGGAAACATCCTCCCTGCATCCAGTCTGTCTAGCCCTGTCAGAATTTTATATGTTTCAATGAGATCCCCTCTCATTCTTCTAAACTCGAGTGAATACAGGCCTAGTCAACCCAATCTCTCCTCATATGACAGTCCTGCCATCCCAGGAATCAATCTGGTGAACCTTCGCTGTACTCCCTCTATGGAAAGCATATCCTTTCTTAGGTAAGGAGACCAAAACTGCACACAATACTCCAGGTGTGGTCTCACCAAGGCCCTGTATAACCGCAGTAAGACATCCTTGCTCCTATACTCAAATCCTGTTGCAATGAAGGCCAACATACCATTTGCCTTCCTAACTGCTTGCTGCACCTCCAAATTTGCTTTCAGTGACTGGTGTAGAAGGACACCCAGGTCCCTTTGTACATCATCATTCCCCAATCTATCACCATTTAAATAATACTCTGCCTTTCTGTTTTTCCTTCTGAATTGGATAACTTCACATTTATCCACATTATACTGCATCTGCCATGTATTTGCCCACCCACTCAACTTGTCTAAATCGCCTTGAAGCCTCTTTGCATCCTCCTTACAACTCACGATCCCACCTAGTTTTGTGTCATCAGCAAACTTGGAAATTTTACATTTGGTTCCCTCATCCAAATCATTGATATATATTGTGAATAGCTGGGCCCCAAGAATTGATCCCTGCGGTACCCCACTAGTCACTGCCTGCCACCCCGAAAAAGACCCATTTATTCCTACTCTCTGTTTCCTGTCTGTTAACCAATTTTCAATCCATGCAAGTATATTACCACCAATCCCATGTGTTTTAATTTTGCACACTAACCTCTTATGTGGGACTTTATCAAAGGCCTTCTGAAAATCCAAATAAACCACATCCACTGCTTCACCCTTATCTATTCTATCAGTTACATCCTCAAAAAACTCCAGTAGATTTGTCAAACATGATTTCCCTTTCATAAATCCATGTTGACTTTGTCTAATCCCGTTGATATTTTCTAAATGTCCTGTTATCACATCCTTTATAATAGACTCTAGCATTTTCCCTACTACTGATGTTAAGCTAACCGGTCTGTAGTTCCCTGTTTTCTCTCTCCCTCCTTTTTTAAATAGTGGGGTTACATTTGCCATCCTCCAATCTGCAGGAACTGTTCCATAATCTGTAGAATTTTGGAAAATGACAACCAATGCATCCACTATTTCCATGGCTACTTCTTTTAGTACTCTGGGATGCAGATTCTACATCTGAACAATTTTCTTATGATACCTTCAACTAAGTCACAAATGACTGCAAAATTGAATAATTTGAAGCCAACAGACATCACCGTTAATTACAAGTGCAATTCAATTTTAGAGATTATTAATGGAGGATGAAAAATACATAGGGTGAACACAAGTCGTGCTGTTCAACAGCTGGAGAAATATAAAGGCCTAGAAATTGGTTGAAGCTGCACCTGTTTTACAGGAGCCAAAGCGTCCAATATGGTGGGCGGTGACATTCTGCACTGGAACTACCTGCCATATTGGTAAAGGCAGAAAATGAAGTGTCCAGGGCCCACACCTAAAACAGATGTTGGGCCCTTTGCATGTGCAAGTAAGCGGTCTATACTGGATAAACATTGGTGATTATCTTTTCATATATAATGAGTGAATGGATTCTCCTTTTGGAAGGGAGAAGCTTACCCATAACTGAGTGATTCTTTAATTATGACAGCACATCATTATATGTCTTGGGGAGGGTCAAGTTAGGGAGGTTGGATTATGTAAGGTCAACGACAGTAGAAAACTCCTAATGGGAACATCACGACCTCCCCTATATCTCCCCTGTGCTAAACAAAAGTGTTCCTCCCAGCCAGCCATTCTGTTATTAATAATAATCCTTGTATTTTTATGTCACATTTTCACATCAAAACATCTCAAATGTGCTTCACAAAATGAATTATCTTTGGAGTGTCATGACTGTTGTTATGTAGGCAGATCAAACAACCATTCTGTGTCAGCAACATCCTACAAACAGCGATAAGATGAATAACCAGCTGTTCTTTTATTTTGATTATATTTTTTGAGGGAGGAAAACTGGTCTCCTGCAAATAATTATATGGGATCCTTAATGTCCACCTGAACCACACGTCAGGCAGACGGAACCTCAGCTTAATGTCTTAGCTGAAAAGGTGCATCTGTTAAAGTAGCCAGTCATTAAAAATGAGCATGAGGATCTGAAGTACCTAAAGAAAGACATCTGCCATGAAATTATGAATCATGCCCTGAGAGAAATGTCAGATTAACTCTTTTCAGATTTCCAGCTTCTGCAGTATTTTGATTCTTCTTCACATTAAGCTTGCATGTTCCAATATTCCACGGTCTAATTTCTGAGCCATAATTTTTCCAAAGGATTTCATTGACAACTATACAAATAAAAATATAAAATATTATTCCCAGGGTAATTACCAAGTTAATCTCAGATCAGGAAGATGTTTTGCATATAATGAAATGGGAGCAGCCATCCCTCCTCACAAAGCCCCTGGAGTAGATGACTATTTTGGAGGCTTTGATTCAAATGTCATTGACTTTCTATAAATGTTGTCATTACCAGTTTTTTTTCAATGAAAACTAAGATCAAGGCTCTCTGTCAGAATCCCTGTCTTGAAATTATTTAATTATACTGGAATCAGGAAAAGATCCAATGTGGGCAAATTACACAGTCATCTCCCTCATCAACACAGACTGCAAAATACTTGCACAGTGCTTGAAAATGGTAGCATCACATTTGGGCAAGGTCACTTGAGAACTTTCAAAAGTCATCAAACAGCAGATAGTATGCGTTGGTTTATTGACACAATAACATGACAAATGAGTTCTGTCAACCCAGTGACAACTTGTTATCTTGGTGCCTAAAGCATGTGGTATGGAGGAAATGGAGAGAAAATTAAAACTCCCTCCAAATGCTAGAAATTTGAAATAAAACAGAAAATGCTGGCAATGAACAGCAAGTGTTTTTTTTTATTCGTTCATGGGATGTGGGCGTCGCTGGCGAGGCCGGCATTTATTGCCCATCCCTAATTGCCCTTGAGAAGGTGGTGGTGAGCCGCCTTCTTGAACCGCTGCAGTCCGTGTGGTGAAGGTTCTCCCACAGTGCTGTTAGGAAGGGAGTTCCAGGATTTTGACCCAGCGATGATGAAGCACGTGGTTTAGAATGTGGAACTTGCTACCACATCGAGTGGTTGCGGCAATTAGCATAGATGCATTTAAGGGGAAACTAGATATGTACATGAGGGAGAAAGGAATAGAAGGATATGTTGATAGGGTTAGATGAAGTAAGGTGGGAGAAGGCTCGTGTGGAGCATAAATACCGGCACAGACCAGTTGGGCTGAATGGCCTGTTATATGGCACCTTTAACAAATAAAAATGTCCCAAGATGCTAAACAGAGGTTTTCTTTAAAAAAAGGAACAGTTGCTGAGCCATTGTGGTGGAGTTAGGAGAGATGAAATCTTGGTTAGAAGGATAGGCTTTAATAAAGCTTTTAAAGGCTTTGCCACCAATAATGAGGCCAAGGGAAGTGGCACAGAAGTCCAGAGTCCGAGGACTGAATGGTGTGAGAGGGGCCAAAAAGCTGGAGGAGATTGCTAAGTAGAGTGGAGAAAGCCCGTGGAGGGATTTGGGGATGAATACCAGCAGTTTAAATTAGTATTAGGACCACTGCTCTTTTTGATATATATTAATGACCTGGACTTGAGTATACAGGGCATAATTTCAAAGTTTGCAGATGACACAAAACTGGGAAATGTAGTAAACATGTGGAGGAAAGTAACAGATTTCAGAAAGATATAGACAGACTGGTGAAGTGGGCAGACACATGGCAGATGAAATTTAATGCAGAGAAGTGTGAAGTGATGCATTTTGGTAGGAAGAATAAGGAGAGGCAATATAAACTAAATGGTACAATTTTAAAGGGGGTATAGAAAAAGAGAGACCTGGGGGTGCACATATACAAATCTTTGAAGGTGGCAGGACAAGTTGAGAAGGCTGTTAAAAAAAGCATATGAGATCTTGGGCTTTCTTAACAGAGGCATAGAATACAAGGGCAAGGAAGTTATGCTAAAACTTTATAAGACATTGGTTAGGCCTCAGCTGGAGTATTGTGTTCAATTCTGGGCACCACAATTCAGGAAGGATGTCAAGGCCTTAGAGAGGGTGCAGAAGAGATTTACAAGAATGGTCCCAGAGATGAGGGACTTCAGTTATGTGGAGAGACTGGAGAAGCTGGGGTTGTTCTCCTTCGAACAGAGACGGTTAAGAGGAGATTTGATAGAGGTGTTCAAAATCATGACCAGTTTTGATAGAGGAAATAAAAAGAAACTGCTTCCAGTGGCAGAAGGGTCGGTAACCAGAGGACACAGATTTAAAGTGATCGGCAAAAGAGCCAGAGGCAACATGAGGAAACATTTTTTTATGCAGCGAGTTGTTATGATCTGGAATGCACTGCCTGAAAGGGTGGTGGAAGCAGATTCAATAATAAGTTTCAAAAAGGAATTGGATAAATACTTGAAGGGAAAAAAAATACAGGGCTATGGGGAAAGAGCAGGGGAGTGGGACTAATTGGACAGCTCTTTCAAAGAGCCGGCACAGGCACAATGGCCCGAATGGACTCCTTCTGTGCTGTAACATACTATGATACTATGATACTATAAAATTCCTTTGTGCACTGTTTTAGTTGGTTCAATTCCCAGTCAGTGCTGAGTTAATTGATCTGCTGCAATTGACTTCTACAGTCCTGGGCTCGGGAGGGAAAAAACACAGCTATGATTTCTGCTTGAGGTTAGTATCCCATTTATTTATGGGCAATGACAGTGATCAAATACCTCACAGTGGAATTTTGCACAAAAGCATTAACCAATGCATTACTAGAAGAAATTAAATGCCCAAGTCTATCTTCATAAAAGACCCACTAATGTTAAGGCATACCACTCATATTATTTTATCACAATTCGATTTTGGGCAAGTGAAGAGGCAGGCGTCCCCACTCTCTGGTGTTTTTCTTATTCTTAGAACCACTTCCTATAGCCATAAAAATTTGAGTTGACAAGATGGGAGTTTGGATTGGCCTGGCTCTCTTACCTGTTTGTAGGCTCATTCTCCTTTTCATGCAGAACCCTGGAAAGTTAATACACCATTTGCAGGAATTGATTAAAATAAAACTCGGGAAGCTTAGCTACAGAGACTCGACAGGGTCATGTTCAGTTCTCAGTCTGTGCTGAATTAGCTGGTCTCAATCGAGGCAAGAGAGGGTCCTGTACAATCGACCTTAACGCCCATGGGCTTAGGGATGGGGAAGAAAATTCAGCCAGGAGTTGCAGTTCCTGGTTTCTCAGCTGAGCCTGAGACTGAGCTCAGCTGCGATGCCTTTCAAAGTAGAAAACTTGCTGATATTCAGGCTTTGAAACTCTCCTTTGGGGCTTTTGTGGTGGATCTAGGAAAGGGTCAAACTTCCAACCACGCAATGGATGTACCCCTGATTAAGTTGCCACACCTTCCATTCAAGGCACAACTGAGTCTCCTGTTTCAGGTGGCAGGGTTGTTGGGGGGATGTGGAAATATCTTGTTTTGCCTTCCCAGAGCATAAATGTCCTGGCTCCAGTTTGGGAAAAGACCAAAAAGTGCCTAGTTTTTCAACAGGACAATTTTCTTGCAATCGACTACTCCGCAACTGGCCTTTTGGCGAGCAGGACAAAAATAAACTTTGGGAAATAATCAGATTAAAAGGTTAGAAAATAAATGAAGAAATCAGAGGTTTTACGTAAATCAAGAAGCCGTTTTCCAAATCAATACAAGTTTTTATCTTTTCAATGGCTCACAAAAGACCTCAAATATCACAGGCATACAATTTCTTCAATTTCGCAAAAGCATTAAAGTTAAATTTAAATCTGATATTACAAAACTTGATACTTATTTCCATGGTAATCTCACTCACCAGCCCTCTGGGGTAGAGAATGCGCTATTAAATTGTCATTTCTCCCACCACTGAATTACATCTTTTTCATAATTTCTCTCAAAGTACCAGTTTCAACTTTTCTACAAATCAATAGAATGTTCTGGAATTCCTGCAGGCATATAGATGACCAAGATTACGTGGGGAACAAACTCAATTGGGATGGAATCTTGGAGGATTAGGACTGTCAGATAGGCTGAAATATTATTTGACATAAGGTCAGTGATTACAGGGATGCAATCTCCTCGCCCCATTACAGACACATGCGCAACAGTGCAAACCCAGCCCTCCCGTCTTTTAACCTAAATTTTCCTGTAGACGCTACAATTTTTGCTGCATTTCTCCTGAACACTATAATTAGTTTCCTATTCTTTTTCACTCAATTTGCTTCTTCTTCTGAAAATACTGGGGCCACACCTCCGCGTTCTGTCCTGTTGATTGGCGGTTGTGGGGCCCACCTCGGTGTCCAGACCTGGGATGCGGCCTAGAACCCTCAAGATTCTTTTAAAAAAGGTACGTTTCTTTTCCCCACCAGATGAGCAGTTAAAAATTTATTTTCCTGCATCCCCTCCGTCCTGAAGTGGTCAGACCTTGTTGGCATTCCCAGCCTCCTGGGGCAGGCAGGTGTCTAAAATGTGCCCACAGTGGTACAGGTACCTGCCAGGGCTATGCAAATCAATTGACCTCTCCTTTTGGCATCATAATATACCCAGCATTTGTGGGCAGTCGTATTCTGCGCCTACCTCCACCGCTGGCCGGGGTGAACTTTGGTGGGTTATGTGCTGATGGTCTGGGGAGAAGGGTATATCCCATCACTTACGCTGGGATGCAGCCCCATGGACTCAAGATCCAACTGATGCTATGTGCAGTTCTATGGCCACCACCAGACTTCCAGTGTCTTGCCCAAATAGCTATTCTTCTTGTGAGAGGCAATTGAACTATATTCTCACCTAATGCTCACACACACACATCCACTTTGAAGCAGGTGAATGGATAGCAATCAGCAGTAGGATTCGTAGCTGATTTTCTTCTCGACCTGTCTAGACCGATCGTAGCGCCCTGTCTGCTGCCTGAGTGAGATTCGCAAACTTGGACTCAAACCCGTGATTCTCGAGTCTGTATGACTCAGTACTGCACCAGGCGATGTCTTTACTCAACTGGCCATTTGGGGAGCTGGATTAGCTGGACTTTTACCTGAATGTTTATGTGCTACAGGATCAGACTTAATGAGGGAGGGTCTCTGATTTCTGCCTGAAACAGGCATGAAGTCAGCAGGGTGCTTGTAGCACTCCTAACAGAGCAGCACTCTCTTTAGTACTGTAGTGGAGTGATAGCTTCGATTAGGTGCCAATTTTCTGCACTGCAGCTGAACACACAGCTTTGTTAATCAGAGGCAAGTGAACCAAAATACAAAATAAAACAACATCCCCCAAATCATACTTAGAAAACAAAGGATATCATTTTATGACAGATCCCAGTTTCATACACAGTCTGCTATTAATAGGACTTTACAACTTGTTGCCAAAGTAATTTAACAATTCTCTCCGAATTTGAAATTTTAATCACCCTCCTCAGTCTTGTTGACACGTAACAAAATATTCATGACTTTCAAGCAACCTGTCTCTAATTATTGTCTAGCAAGATGTTCCATGTTAAAATTGGATAGCCATGTGGATAGAATACTAGAGCCTTTATTCACAGAGATTCCCCTTACACACATAGCTAAGCTAAGATAAAAAGGGTCCAAGAGAGTCCCCAATTAATACCTACTACCTGAATACAATTAATACTAATTGATATAAATCATACAATTAACATTCCATATCATCCCAGGTGACAGGAACAACACCCCCAAAACCCCCAAAGCAAGCACGGACAGCAACAGAAAATGAGGTGTGCTTGCATATCTGGGATTTTTTCAGTTCCCTGATGTAATGTCAATATTGGTCATATATCAAGACTTCATCTATTCTCCAATTGTGTCTGACTATAGCACGACATAGGAAACCGCTAGCAATGAGTAAACATATGCTCCTCTATTGTTGGATTTAAGATTTTTTTTTCTATTTGTCCTCAAAACTTCATTTGCAAGAATCAACATAGAGCTTTATCATCAAAGAAAACTTGCGTTCTATTCCTTCAGTTGGTAAAACAGAGCTTCATAATCTCTGCTCAGCACACCACCATGAATAACCAATGTTGGCTTTCATCACTTACATCTACTCCAGTGGAGTTGCTTCTCAAATGGATTAATTCAGAATAAGCTTGCCCTTAAATGATGTACTGATATTAAAATCTGTGGAAATTTGAACCTAGGTTTTCAGATAAGGATTCCTGATTTACAAATTGCCCATTATACTGGATCTCTGTCCAATTTGCATCACCAATGTGCGGGGAACAGTAGTGTCAGAAGTGACCATTTTAAACAGCTGGGAGCTTCACTTAAATATTGATCTGGAGGTAGAGACACTCTGCATGCCATCTCCTGACATTCAGGAGTGCAGGATATCTTTTCGTGTTTATGTCCATTTGAAATGGATGTCCAGAGTTGCCAGGTAATGGTGAAGTATACACATTATTGAAAGGATACAGTCATGGTAAGGCAAGTATATCAGCCATTTTTTAAACTTAAAAAAAAATTCTGCTGGCATTTAAGTTCCCAAGAACCTTTGTGCTAATTGTTGTAATGTTTTCTTGGCTCCAACAGCGTTACGAGCACCAAACATCTAAAATGTTTGGACGAGGAGGAGGAAGACCGATGGAGAAATGCCAGACAGGTCAGACTACATGAGAAGTGATTTGTGCACACCTGCCAGTATCCACATGCCCACATCTGGTGAACACACCTCATTTTGTCAGATGATTAGTACATGCAGAGGCTTCTAATCCAAACAGAAGCAGGCAGCAGATCCAATGGTACCATTAAGATATGTGAACCCTAATTAACTGTAATGGTGGATGTTTTCTCACAAAGCCCGATGCAGAGCTGTGTCATCTGCTGCAAGATTACCTGCAGCTAGCATGCATCATAAAGTTGGCTCATCCAATGATAGCAATGGTTGGCTGAAACCTGCTTCCTGCTCCGAGTAGGCATGCTGCAATGCTGATCTACAGAGATAGTGCTTAAGAGCAGCAAAGAGGCCTACTGTTCTTGCAAACGCCTTGTGCCACAGCATCTTCAAGTCTCCAGAGACTTGGGGCTCGATTTTCCCTGGAAAATGTGGGTGCGTTGGGGGCGGGGGGGGGGGGCTCCGAAAATCACGGAAATCCCATTCGGGTTCAGAGCCCGGCTCCAACCCGTCGACTTCCGAGTTCCCCACCGACGCACCTGTGCGCGGCAATTAAAGCCGGCAGGATGATAGTTAAAGAGCCAAATGTACCTCATTGAGGTACTTAAGGCACTTTACTTGTGACAGATTACGTACTTAGAATGATTTTTAACTTACCTGTGTGGCTTTCCCACGGCTTCTGATTCACGCCTGGTGAAACCAGGCATGAAGGGCCGGATCAGGCAAAAAGAAACAAAATAAAATACATAAAAAACCATTGCATGAAGTTAAAACACAAAGTCAACCTACCTTTCCACCCTGGTCCAATGTCTCCCTCTCCGATCTCCCCCTCTTCACCGTCGCCCCAATGTCCCCCCGATCTCCCCTTCTTCACCCCCCCGATGTCCCCCCCCCGATCTCCCCTTCTTCACCCACCTCTCCCCCCCGATCTTCCCCTTTCAATCAGGCTGGATGCCGGGCCGAAACCCAGAGAGCACGTTAATCACCATCAATTACGATGGGATCGCGTCAGAAATGGTAAGCTTTGTTTATTCGGGTTTACCACACGCACCTTTATCCCCCCCTCCACCCCCACCGCTCCCAACCCGCCACCATTTCAAAATTGAGCCCTTCAGCACAAAATCTAGGCTGGCACTCCAGTACAGTAATGAGGGAGTGCTGCACTGTCAGAGGTGCTGTCTTTTGGATGAGACGGTAAACCGAGGTCTCTCTGCCCTCTCAGGCGGACGTAAAAGATCCCATGGCACTATTTCACAGAAAAGCAGGGGAGTTCTCCCTGGTGTCCTGGCCAATTTATCCCTTAACTAACATAATTAAAACATATTATTTGGTCATTATTTCATTGCAGTGGGATCTTGTGTGCAAATTAGCTGCTGCAATAACTACGTTACAACAGTGAGTATACTTCAAAAGTACCTCTTTGGCTGGGAAGCACATTGGGACGTCCTGAGGTTGTGAAAGGCACTGTATAAATGCAAGTCTTTCTTTCATTATCTGCACTTCAGCGGTCATCAAACTCTTGCCTGTACTTTGGGTTTCCTCTACATTCATTTTTATCTGTTGCTTCTGTTTCCTCTTCCCCCTTAGCTTTGGAAATGGCTTTCAATGAGTTGAGAAGCTTTCTGAATCTTTCCTAAAGTTGGAAGGATTTCTGTCCTCCGCTCTGACACTTTCCTTTAATCATCAATATTCCTTTAAATTTCATCGACACGCAATTTTCCACGCCCACCAATTGAGTGCTCCCTGCCCACGTCAAATCTGCCCCTGAAACTATGCATAATTATAATAATGAGCTGAGCATGGAAAATTAGTCACAAACAACATCCTTCACTTCAGATCAGCGTAGCAATTGTTTTAAACTATTTCGGTATAAACTGCACCATTATCGGAAAATCTAGCTTTGGATTCTGTCCTTGTAACAAATTTATAATTGATTTGGCTGGAAGCCCTAATGATCACTGTAACCACTATAGCCCATTCTTGATGTCAACTGCATCATTGAGAAGTTCATTGAACTATATAGGATACTTAAAGGGATTGAGGAAGTAAATCTAGAACATCACTTTCAGAAACAACAGGGCAGCAGAACAGGAGGGCACATGTTCAGGCTTGTGAAGGGCAAGTTTAGGACCAATATCATGGAGTATGAATGGCTAAAAACATTACCAGGAAGGATGGTTGATGCCAGGACATGGGACTTATTTAAAAACATCTGGATACTGTAATGGGAATACAGCACAGTCAATATTTTAATCTTATACTAAGGATTCCCAGTTGTGCACACTGTTAAATCTGAATTGATGTGCAGGTCTCTCGCAATCACATTGTCGCTGTGCTCCTTCTTCCACATTTGGCCAACACTAACGTGGAGAAATCCGTCTCATTCCCTGTACAAATAAAGCTGTCCCAGGTACCCTAAGAGAAGAGTCAACAAAACTGCTCCTCACAGCCACCATTTTGATATTATGGCCACTTTGATTTAAAAGTCTCCAAAAACTCCATCGAATTTGTGGGAGGGAAATGGTAAATCTCGCTCATATTTTTCAGATGGACCATCCAATTAAATACTAAGAATCTCCATGCAGATTAGAGCACTATAAATCATTTATCTCCGGACGGAAGATTTTCTATATGATTGAGGAACAAACATTTCTTTCACAGATGTCTGATGTCACCTTAAATGTTCTGATTACTGTAAAGAATTGCTCTCACAATGGTTGTAGATTTACTAGTTCCACCATGCGTTCTCTCCCTCCAGTCTCTCTAAGGATACAGATATGCTGCCATCCACACAAAAGAATTGCAGCATAATTTGGTTGTTTGGTCCTCATGCTGATGTTCCCTGAAGTGCTGGGGTAGTCTATAGGATCTTCTGGGAACTTCAAATAGAGTTATTTTAATGTCAGGACAAAGCAGATTGTCCCGCTGCTCTCTCCTAACATTAAAAAAAGTTGTTGTTGTTGTCACTGCACTTGCTGCCAGTCATATTGCCAGCCAGATCAGTCTGCAGTTTAACAAAGGGCTGCTGACTGTCCATTGCAGATACTGGACTCACATCAGTAGCTGCAGGTCAACTGCAGTTTGATATTGCTAGTGAACCAATTGATTGCTCACAATTAGAACAGAAGGGGACCTTCACTGTTTCGTTTGCAAGCTTTCAATACCTCCAGGGTTGGTTTGGAATAAAAAAAAATTCAAACACATGCTGTTTGAAGAATATCCTTAGATAGTTGATACCTTTATTGAATAATTCAGACTCCTTTTGTAAAGAAGCTGAAGGCAGTATTGATATGTTATTCCAAAAGAGGATTTTTTTAATATTGCTTTATAAATTATTTGAGAAGAGTATGGTCAATAGTATACGTACTGAAATAAAACTTAGTGGCAAGCAAAGCATATCTTACTCCAACTAAAATAGCTTAGGCAGTCTGACTCATGATGCCAGCATGGTCTAGAGATGGGCACTTGTTTAAATCTACTTGGGAATTGCCTGGAATGATTTCCTTCTGGTCAAAGTTATTTTCACCTCCAAGTATTACATTTGGAATCTACATCGTTGCTAAACCAGCCTCCAGGAGATTCAGCTTCCCCATATTGATCTCAACATAGACTCAAATGATTTTGTCAGGCCTACTTTTCATAAGTAACAAAAAGTAAAACGATGAAAAAATTATGAGTTAATTCCTCTATCCTGCATTCCCAGTGGGGAAGTTACACTTGAGTGAGCAGGGGTTGGAGGTAGAGCTACCACATTATAACCTGGATTCCCCAACCCATATTCCCTACAACCACAGCTCACTGGTCAGAGCACAGGATCGTAGAACAAACTCTGTGGAAACCACTCAACTGTGGATTTGTTAAAGCATCCAAAGAGTGCAAAATGTTGTGAGGAGAAGGCTGAAATTCAGGGACCTTTGGTATCTTTTGTGAGGTAAATGTGTAATTCTATTTTGAGATACACCATAACCTGCTACAATCAAAACAGAGAAAGTAACACTTATAATGAGCTGACAACTAATGCCGCTTTAAAAAGCAATGCACTTGAGCCTCTCTATCGCCACGCTCTTGTCTGCCGCCAGGTTTCACTGGTGGCTACAGCAGTGGGCAACACAGCCATGATCCCACCGGCTGGGCAGGGTTAAAATCAGGGCTCCTGTTTCAACCAGTGATGTTTAACTTTGTGCTGATATTGTATTCTGCAATGCTGTAAGCATCTGATTGATCCATCTTTCTTTCTGACACATATGGGTTGGAGGGAGGTGTCCTCATTGAACTCTCAGATTCTATCAATGTTTTATTTCTTATTTTGGACTGTGATTTCAATATGGCTGGAATGGGAGGGGTGCCAAGTCCAATCCAGACAGGAATCATGATATACATGGGTCAAGGGCTGGGGTTGTGACTTAAGTTCTGATGTTTACTTTGATGATGATGAAAACCCATAGAAAACTTTAATAATTCATATCTCTACAAGAAAAACATAGAAATAATGAGAAAAGCGGGCTTCTATGTCAAAACAAAAATCAGGCTTTGGTGTCTGGTTTAAGTTTTAGAAATTTCTGGTCAGCCAACTTAAAAATCAGACGATCCGGTCCGAACCAAGCCAGATACAGGGAGGGGTGCAGGCTGGTGGAGGTGGGGTCGTGAATATGAATCCGAATCCAAATGTAATCTGAAGTCTAAATCTATCCGGACATTGCTAGTAATTGCCAGTGTCAGTCCATGTGGAAATACATGGACTGCTGCATCTTCAGTGTGATTGATTCACAGCAGATATTCTCAATACATCAAGCACATACTGGCCCCGATATTTGCAGGGAGGTGGGGAGTGTGCTGGTGAGGCAGAAAAGGGCCGAAGAACCCAGCAAGGCCGTGGACATGGAGGTCCTGCTGATCTTAACAGACACTTAGGGAACACTAACAGCAGAAAGCTGCAGCCGGGGACCCTTGGGGACAGTCCCCGGCAATCAGGAGGGGTGGGGGAGGAAGATTGGCAATCGGGGGTGGGGGGGAGGTCGGCACTGGTAAGGAAGCTCCAGTCGGCAGTCGGGAAGGTGGGGGGGTTGGCGCGCGATCGGGAAGGTTGGTGGGGAGAGGCTGGCGATTGGGGCTGGGGTGGCCGAAGGCTTCCTGAGGGGCTGGGGTGGGGGGGTGTACTCCTGCTCCGCCTGGCCCACGATACTAAATTGTGTATACACCATAATGGCTGTTGATCTTTACTTTGCTGTTTGCCAAGTCTAACTCCTCTGAGAATATTGAAGGCATGGCCTCGTTTCCAAATTAGTGATTACCTGTGACTAATCAAGAATTTGACCCCAGTTCTGTCGAATGAATGACATACAAACTGCAATAGAGCTACCTCTCTCTGCCTTATTCTTGCCAATGAAATTAGTAGAGGATTTTTTTGTATGCATAACAATTACATAAAGGTCCCTTATCTTTCAGAATGAGCCAGAACTCAACAAACGCAGTCCAGCAGAGAAGTCGATATGTTCGTCATGTTGACGTCTTTTTATTAGCTGAGGTATACAAAACACAACAACGTATTTCAACTGCAATTCAGTATATTTGGCTGAGTAGGTTTGTATGGTCCAGAGGCAGAGGTCCTGAATTTCTTCAGGGGTTACGCTGGACTCCTACCATAACTCTGGTGAACGTTAGGTGGAATCCACTGGAAAATGGCAAGGTTTCTGCTGTTTTGTGGATTTTCTGGGCATCCTTGCAAGAATGGGACTTCCGCCTGGCTCTTACAAGGAAAATGACACCAAGGGAGGAGCCCTGTGGGAGGAACTGGGTCCGGAGACTACCTATGCCAGGAGTTCCCATTTCCCTGGCTCCATGGTGACATGGTGTTGGAGGCTGGTGCGTCAAATGACATGAGACATATTGGCCCCCAGATGGGTGGAAGTGGGTCCTACTGGGGATAGTCCAGGTCAGAAGACTGCAATTTTTTTTACTCAAATCAAGATCGGTCCTCTTACACAAGGGCTGAGAGACCATGAGGAAAGCCTGGCTAAATCCCCTCCAAAGGTAGCCAGGCTCTGGATTTTTCAGCTGCATGAGGCACGCGATATCAGGGATGTACCTGTAGTGATGTTTCTGCCCACTAGCCCCATGCGAATGAAGTGCTCCACCACTGACCCTGCAAACTCCAGCAGGTTAGCGCTGGAAGGCACTTGCTGGCACATTCCTATGTACCTACCAGGATCGCGGTTTGTGGACTTTCAGGGTCAGAGCCTTTACCTTTGAGCCATTGGGATAGCTCTCAATGTTTCATCATCATATTTACAGCTCTACTTGGGTCATTTCTACAATTACTAACTATAATGTCAACCTCCCGCTAAATAGTTGGGCACATAACTTTGATATAGTTATAATTCTTTCTTTCTTTCTTTGTCTGTTTCTCTGTTTTCTTTCTTTCTCTCTTTCCCCATCTGGCCAAATGTGGAGTCCAAACAGAATGCGATAAAACCTGACCAGAGGCCTCAACTCTTGCTGGGCCTCCTAACCTCAGTACATTGGAAGTTAATTGGTAACGTTGGGGAGGAATGGCCACACAGTGTACAGTATAAGGTCAGAGGTCACTTTTTCCCCTTGACTGAAAAGGCAAAAAGAAGAATTTTCTTTTTATCAGAAAGCACACGTTTACAGACACCTAACCATTTGGGTTCAATAAGGTAATGCATTTCAATTAAAATGCAGACTCTACTGATTGTTCAATGGCTAAACTCACCACGTGATGGTGATCTTGGGCCACATAGACCAGGAAGGTCTTGATTTGATTCTTAATCTGTGCTGAACTAGCTGATCTCTCCCAAGACAGCAGTGTTGGTACTGCAATTGATCTCGACGTCTCCTAAATTGGCTAGCATTCCTGTTCCGGATCATTATCCAGTGACTCCTATAGGATGGTGCATGTGTGTGGGTGTCAGATGAGGGCATGAATGGACTCAGCTGCTGGCTAAGATTCACTGTCTTGGATTGCACATGAGGAATGGTAACTTGGGCGAAGTATTGGAGGGCTGCTCTAGTCCTTGGAACCAGCAAGAGTCAGCACCTTCAGGAGAAGAAGGGGGGAATTGGAAAAAGAAGCATAGCTTTCTGTTGTCCCACACACACCACAATATATTATATTATATTTGCTAATCACGTTGAGCTTAAAATTCTGAGATTTTCTTGGGGCAAAAGTGGTGTAGTTCTGGAGCAGGAGATTGGAATTTGGGCTTCAATCACACATGCCAGAGTTACATTAGTTCTAAAAATACATATTAAATTCTGGTAGAACTGACTGCTAGCAGAAGATGCATTCACCTCCAAAGTTATGCATGTGTGCAAATTATGGCATAATGAGGACTAAAGCTGGAGTCCCTGAAATTCTGCCATTTACACCAGAATTGCACTGACTTATATTAAGCCTGCAGGAAAGAAGGCTAAGTTACCTGCATGACTCAAAACAGGAAGTGCTTGAGTTCATAGACTTTGACTGTCTACAAACTTTGTCAGAAACATCAGCTTTGACTGAAGTGACTGATTTTTTTTTTCTCAGCTGTGCTGCTAAGAAGGCATTCTGCAAAACTGCCTTCCAGCAGTTTCAGGCAGGAAAATCTTTTTCTTCCCACCCTTCTGTGATGGAGCCCTTACCATGGCATTCACTATGGGCATTCCCATATATGTCCTTATAATGGAGGCAGAGTAGGAACAGGAGGAAAAAGAAATGACAGAGGCACAGAGGATAAGGCTACACCAAAGGAGAAGATCAACTAGGAGATACCCTTCCACCAAAGTCTACAGACCATGCCACTGCCAATGATGTCTCAGAAGAGATATGCTTAAGGAAATAATGGTTCTGTAGGAAGGCACAGAAGGAATTCTGTTTCTCATTGCAAAGTGACCTCCAAACATCCTCTCAAACATAAAAACACAGGGGAGGCTTACTTCAGGACACTGTTCTTCATGTCTCAAAGTGCAATACAAAAGTAGAGATCTGAGAGTACTGGCTGGGAAGGTCACTCTAGCTGTCAGCAGGGAGAGTGGACAACTTCATGAAGGTGAATTCTATGCATGTCACTTGTGTTGAGTCCTGCATCTGAACAATACTAATCAGCAGGAGGGCAGACCTGATGGTATCAGTCAGATCCTGCAGGCCCCGAGAGATGTCACCCCAAAGCTCCCAGGAACCACTTTCCCTCATTCTTTTCAAATAACCTCACACGCTGAAGGCCAGTAGTCGAAGCATCCACTTTGGATGCACCAACTTATCTGGAGACCTCTCTGTCAGGGGAACAGATGAAGATGTTCCTGGTGTAGTTTTCTGCTCCAAATAGCAATGCAAAGTATTGAATCTTTCTTGGATATTGGCACTGAAGATGCGTTTGGTCCCTGTCATCTGTCTCAGGTCCTTCAAGATGGTCCTCAGTGCCTCCTTGTGAGTGTGATGCTCATCCAGCATTCTTCTTTAGAACATTACCCGATAGATCTGAGGTTGCAGGCTCGAGAGCCAAGGTCCAATTTCAGTGGCACCTTTCCTCCCACTGTCAGATTTCACTTTCATCTCTGATTCCTCTGGCACAGTGAGGGCAATGAAAGAACGAGCGTCACACATGTAGAGAGACTGCAAGGAAGGGTCAGAGGGAGCAGATAGTATACCTTGGATGCTGTGGTGAAATTTCTTCCTGCAATGCAAAGGCATCCTGAGATTCAAGGAGTTGGCACTCACTGCCGCAGTCGCCTCCTTCAACAAAGCACGTACCATATTGTTGGCTGGATTCCAGCCTCTGATCCCAAACAGGCTGTCTCTCCTGCTTCATATCTCTGTTATGAGGACATGCAGTTCTGACTCCCCGAATTCTGGCACTCGTTTCTTCAATCTGGCTGCCATCCTTCTCGCCCAGGTTGCCTGCTTCCTCCAGTGGCGCCATTATTCATTTAAGCAACAACAGGCTTTATACCCTGCTGCTGCAACAGGTCTCTGCCTCCCTTTCAGGTGTTTACACAGCCTGCACACCTCTACGCATGTAAATTAGCTGATGACAGGGTCAGTGCCACAACTTCAAGGCAGACGGAGGTCGGCTCAGCCTGTTCCAATTAGGTAACGGTGCCATCAGAATTTTGGGCCCATTGTCTTTTGTTAAGGCCTAAGGAATGCATTTTCCCCATTGTAGCTCTTTCTTCTATTACATGTTCTCATCTCTCTCTCCCATCTGTTCCTATTGCTTAGATCTTTTCTACGCTTTTCTTGTTAAAGGACTTTAGCTGCAGAAGGCAAAGTTAGTTAATATGGAGTACGGATTACTGTGCTGCTTCAGGTGCCCCTCAGTAGACTGGAAAATGGTACAGAGTGAGCTTGGTTTATAGTCTGTACCATCTGTTGTTCTTTCTTTGATAAATAAAATTGTGAAGGGATGTTGTTTAGTTGGTCAGTGGGGATTGCTTTACATTTCTCTGTTCTTGCAGTGGTGCTTTGCACATGAAGTAGTATAGTGGGAAAATATGTTTTAGGTTCCGGTTCTTGCTGGCAATATCAGTGAAAAAAGTGCTAATTTTTGAGCCAATAAGACTGTTCAAGTTATTTGCTATAGGCCGAGATGATCTCTTCAATCAGTTCGAGAGGCCTGGGTCTCTATCGGCTCATGCTGAAAACCAAAGGTGATTATCGTGAGTTCTGTGGTTGCTTTTCAGAGAATTGCAATATTTTTGCTGGTGTTTTTGTGCTGTTATTTCTGTTACTCACCCGTTAGAAAACCATGAGGTCAATGTTTGCTTCACCATATGGGTGGTAATCTGTTGGAGTGGATCAGCTGCTCATTATAGAACTTGTCCGATTTTAGTAGAGTGAAAATCAGGCGGGTTCTCGAATGTGTGGGGGATCCACTCCGCCAGATTAACATCCATGCAGAGAAGTCGAACATTTACCTCCATGTTTCTAAATTAAACTTTCATTTTAATTGAATTATTTCCCAATTAAAGTATAATCAGTCAAGACAGGAGGGCGGTCTTACACAACAGGTACAAGAGTGCATATACTAAGTGTAGAGATGCAGGCAAATATACAGGCAAATCAGGAATAAAACCTAGAAGAAACCCTAACTGTGCCACTACATTAAACGTAGCATGGCTTAGAAGCCAGTCCAAGAAAATGGAATGACACAAAGGTCACAGGTCAACCACTCACTCTCTGTGATGCCTTTACTTATATAGACTTCTTGTGAAATAACCCTGTTCACGACTCCCCCAATGCCTGAAGGGGTAGGTGCCCCATCTGGCATGGTACCAAGACACACAGATCAGGAGGGTCCTCCATCTGGTGTGTTTTTTTTAAATTGTGATGTGATTGTTGTGTGCTGTTAACTTTTCAAAAAAACTTTCTCCCCCTTTTCTCCTAAACGCAATGGGGGCAATCTTGGACTTCCGCCCAAACCGCAAAGTCAACCCAGTAGCTGCACAGTTTGCCCAAAGCCAGTGTTGGGAAGCCCAAACGATTTTCAGTCCAAGCCTCACTTAAATGCCACCAGCGAGCCTAGAGTGCCAAAAGGGTACCCTTCTGTTGCTCGCCGGTTGTGGGAGGGAGGGAAATCGGGAAGCTCCTACGTTGAGCCAGTAGGTCAGGCTGCAGGGGAGTGGGGGTGGTGGGGGGGTGGTAAGGCGGGGTGCGTGATTCTGGGGGTGTCTCATGTGGGCCAGAGTTTTTTTGTGGGCGGCTTCACAAAAAAGGCAAGAAACGAGTGGTCATTAGTTGAAAATTGCCGCAATGACCCATGCTCGATACAACTGTACCGGCACAGCGGCCCATAGTACGCGACGCATATAGCCTTGGCATTGAGTGTCATTAGGCTGTTTGACCCTGGAGAGTATCTGTCCTGAGCTTGATTCTGTCCTCAGCAAACCTCTTCAAATACATCATTTCCAACCAGGTTGGTAATGAGGAGACGGTACCCGAGCTAAATATTCCTCTCCTCCCCCCCTCCCCCCAAACTGGTTGAAATCAGCTAATTTAGCACAGACCAGCGGTAAATAAAAATGCTGCCACTGCCCGCCAGTTTTAAACTGGTCGGTATGGCTTGGTGTTGCACCAGGTGGAAAGCTTACCCATCAAGGGGTAATTTTAACTTAACTCGCCCGGCAGGAAACTGACTGGACCAGATAGGCCCCCGTTTACATTGAAGTCAATGGATAGTAAAATCGGTTGGGCTGTAAGACAGACTGCTGATCTGATCGCATTGGATTCCCACCAGGTAGCTTAGGTTAAAATGATCCTTGCTGAATCATTGGGAAGTTGTGCACAGGACTGTTTTACAAGAGGTCTATAATGTCAAGGCACCAGAGAGAATGAGTGGACCTTTCTGTCATTTCCTGATTACTTGGTTAACTTTTCATCAGTGTTGCAGAATTGAAAAAGAACAAAGGACTGTGGAAGCTATACATAAAGCCATTAATATTCTGTAGCTCCCGCTGCTGTGTCGTCTATCCCTATTTCCATTGTGGGGCAGAGCCCACTGGACCCGCAGTAACATAGAAACAATTGCATATCCCCAGTTGTTTGAAGGATGGAAATTATGACTTCCATTTGTGCTTCTGAACTTTCTCTGATGTTCAGGGAAGCTCTATAAAGGCCAATAATCAGAAAAATGGATTGACGGCTCGTACATGTGAGAAAAAAGGGCTACAATGGTGGTATTTACATTGACTGCAGGAAAACTATTGAGTGTGGTTGTCAACGGCTGCAGGTGGTAGCAGCATAAACATAAAGGGGTCATGAGCAGACATGGAATCACTTGGGTCATCGTTGAGAACCACGCAATGTAACTATACTCTGTTAGCCAATTAACAACAACTTGCATTTATACAGTGCCTTTAACATTGTAAAACATCCCAAGGCACTTCACAGGAGTGATTATCAAACAAAATTTGAGACTGAGTCACATAAGGAGATATTAGTGCAGGTGGCCAAAAGCTTGGTCAAAGAGGTAGGTTTTAAGGAACATCTTAAAGGAAGAGAGAGAGGTAGAGAGTTGGAGAGGTTTAGGGAGGGAATTCCAGAGCTTAGGGCCTAGGCAGCTGAAGGCACGGCCGCCAATGGTGGAGCGATTAAAATCGGGGATGTGCAAGAGGCCAGAATTGGAGGAGCGCAGAGATCTCGGAGTGTTGTAGGGCTGGAGGAGGTTACAGAGATAGGGAAGGGCAAGGCTATGGAGGGATTTGAAAACAAGGATGAGAACTTTAAATTCGAGGCATTCCCAAACGGGGAGCCAATGTAGGCCAACGAGCACAGGGGTGATGGGAGAACGGGACTTAGTGCAAGTTAGACTACAGGTAGCAGAGTTTTGGATGAGCTCAAGTTTATGGAAGGTGGAAGATGGGAGGCCGGCCAGGAGACCATTGGAATAATCTAGTCTAGAGGTAACAAAGGCATGGATGTGGGTTTCAGCAGCAGGTAAGCTGAGGCAAGGGCATAGACTGGTGATATTACAGAGGTGGGAGAAGGCGGTCTTGGTAATAGAGCGGATATATGGTCAGAAGCTCATCTCAAGGTCAAATAGGATGCTGACATCAACGGTCTGGTTCAGCCTTAGACTGTAGCCAGGGTGAGGGATGGAGTTGGTGGCTAGGGAATGGAACTTGTGGCGGGGACTGAAGACAATAGCTTCGGTCTTCCCGATATTTAGTTGGAGGAAATTTTTGTTCATCCAGTCGGACAAGCAGTGTGACAAATCAGAGACGGGTCGAGGGGTCGAGGGAGGTGGTGGTGAGGTAAAGCTGGGTTTCGCCAGCGTACATGTGGAACCTGGTGTTGTGTTTTCGGATGATGTCGCCGAGAGGCAGCATGTAGATGAGAAATAGGAGGGGGCCAAGGATAGATCCCTGGGGGACTCCAGAGACAACAGTGCAGGAACAGGAAGAGAAGCCATTGCAGGTGATTATCTGGCTACAACTAGATAGATAAGAATGGAACCAGGCGAGCACTGTCCCACCCAGCTGGATGACAGAGGAGAGGCATTAGAGGAGGATGGTGTGGTCAACCATGTCAAAGGCTGAAGACAGGCTGAGAAGGATGAGGAGGGATAGTTTACCATGGTCACAGTCACATAGGATGTCATTTGTGACTTTGATAAGGGCCGTTTCAGTGCAGTGGCAGGGATTCAAACATTGAATTGCAGGCAAGGATTTGGGAGGCAACAACATGTTCAAGGACTTTGGAGAGGAAAGGGAGGTTGGAGATGGACCAATAGTTTGCAAGGACAGAGGGGATAAGGGTGGGTTTTTTGAGAGAGGGTTGTGATGATGGTAGATTTAAAGAGGAGGGGGACAATACCTGAGGAGAGGGAACCGTTAACAATATCAGCTAACATGGGGACCAGGGAGAGAAGTTGAGTGGTCAGCAGTTTGGTGGGAATAGGGTCGAGGGATCAGGAGGTGTTTTTCATGGACAAGGTGAGCTCAGAGAGGGCATGAAGGGAGATAGGAGAGAAACTAGAAAAAGATGTGAGTTCAGGGCTAGTGCAGGGGGGAACCTCAGATGAACTTTCGCTTGGTGGGTAAGGGGAAGGGAGGGAAGCGGCAGAGGCAGCTGAATAGATGGTCTCAATCTTAGTGACAAAGAAGTCCACGAGCTCCTCGCAATTGTTGGAGGTGAGGGTGGAGGGGGCAGAGGAGAGGGGTTTAAGAAGATGGTTTGTAGTGGAGAAGAGAAGCCGGGGATTATCTTTGCATTCCAGTTTGATCCTGGAATAATGAGCAGTTTTGGATTGTAGTTAAGGAGGAGGAGTGTGAAATAAACACAGTGCAAGAGGAAGTATTAATGGGTTTAGCATCTTTGAAAGTAGATAAATCGCCAGGCCCGGATGAAATGTATCCCAGGCTGTTAAGAGAAGCAAGGGAGGAAATAATGGAGGCTCTGACCATCATTTTCCAATCCTCCCTGGCTACAGGCATGGTGCCGGAGGATTGGAGGACTGCTAACGTTGTACTGTTGTTTAAAAAGGAAGAAAGAGATAGACCGAGTAATTATAGGCCAGTCGGTCTAACCTCGGTGGTGGGCAAATTACTGGAATCGATTCTGAGGGACAGCATAAATTGTCATTTAGGAAGGCACGGGTTAATCAAGGACAGTCAGCATGGATTTGTTAAGGGAAGGTGGTGTCTGGCTAACTTGATTGAATTTTTTGAGCAGGTAACAAGGGTCGATGAGGGTAACATGTTTGATGTAGTGTACATGGATTTTAGCAAGGTTTTTGAAAAGGTCCCACATGGCAGACTGGTCAAAAAAGTAAAAGCCTGTGGGGTCCAAGGGAAAGTGACTAGTTGGATCCAAAATTGGCTCAATGGCAGGAAGCAAAAGGTGATGGTTGACGGGTGTTTTTGCAACTGGAAGGCTGTTTCCAGTTGGGTCCCGCAAGGCTCAGTATTAGGTCCCTTGCTTTTTGTGGTATATATTAATGATTTGGACTTGAATGTGGGGGGCTTCTTCAAGAAGTTTGCAGATGATACAAAAATTGGCCATGTGATTGATAGGAGGAAAGCTATAGACTGCAGGAAGATATCAATGGACTGGTCAGGTGGGCAGAAAAGTGGCAAATTGAATTCAATCCAGAGAAGTGTGAGGTAATGCATTTGGAAAGGGCAAACAAGGCAAGAGAGTACATAATAAATGGGAGGATACTGAGAGGTGTAGAGAAACAATGGGACCTTGGAGTGCATGTCCACAGATCCCTGAAGGTAGAAGGACAGGTAGATAAAATGGTTAAAAAGGCACATGGGATACTTTCCTTTATTAGCCGAGGCATAGAATATAAGAGCAGGGAGGTTATGCTAGAACTGTATAAAACATTAATTAGGCCACAGCTTGAGTACTGCATATAGTTCTGGCCACCAACTACAGGAAAGATGTGATTGCACTAGAGAGGGTACAGAGGAGATTTACGAGGATGTTGCCAGGGCTGGAGAATTTTAGCTATGAGAAAAGTTTGGATAGACTAGGGTTGTTTTCTTTGGAACAAAGGAGGCTGAGGGGAGATTTACTTGAGGTGTATAAAATTGTCAGGACTAGATAGAGTGGATAGGGAGGACCTTAGCAGAGGGGTCAATGACCAGGGGGCATAGATTTAAAGTAATTTGTAAAAGGACTGGAGGGGAGCTGAGGAGAATTTTTTTCACTCAGAGGGTGGTGGAGGTCTGGAACACACTGCCGGAAGGGGTGGTAGAGGCAGAAATCCTCAACTCATTTAAAAAGCACTTGGATGTGCACTTGAAGTGCCGTAACCTACAAGGCTACGGACCACATGCTGGCAAGTGGGATTAAGCTGGATAGCTCTTTCTCGGCCGGCACGGACACAATGGGCCGAATGGTCTCCTTCTGTGCCGTAACTTTCTATGATTCTATGATTCTATGTCTCTAAGTATAATTTGGGTTCAGGCCTTTCAAATTAGATACAAACACATATATCAATTTAATCTTTATGTAATAGAAGCTTCAAGTCCAGCAAAACAAGCAACATTGACCCTAACAGTATGAGAGCATGTTATCATGGGACAACCTTAACTTACAGGATATGGTAATTATCTTACTCTGGGGGCATGGCCAGCCAACATCTATTTTGCACTCTGTCTCTCGCTCTCTGTCTCTCGCTCTTTGTCTCTCAGTCTCTCTCTGACTCTTACTCTCTGTCTCTCAGTCTCTCTTGCTCTCTCTGCAGATTCACAGCAGCTCCCATTTGAGGTGCAAGCTCTCTCCCTACATTACCTTTCTTATGACTGCTACATGATAGTCAGCAACCTGCTCCAGCTCCGACTTCCCTTTGTTTCCCAGGTTTTGCAGAAACTTTATTATTACATGAAGAAAGGGAGTAGTGTCTGACCAAATTGTTCCCTTCTGCTGAATTAAAACACTCTGCTGCCCTTGCAGTTTGTGTCAGTAAGTACCAGTTACCCTATCACACAGCATTTTCTTCCTGCAGTCAATTGTTATTCAGCCATGTGAATTTGCTAACGACAAGTCTGGTTACTATTCAACATTGGGAACATTTTTTTTCATTCATTCATGGGATGTGGGCGTCGCTGGCAAGGCCAACATTTATTGCCTATCCCTAATTGCCCTTGAGAAGGTGGTGGTGAGCCGCCTTCTTGAACCGCTGCAGTCTGTGTGGTGAAGGTTCTCCCACAGTGCTGTTAGGTAGGGAGTTCCAGGATTTTGACCCAGCGACGATGAAGGAACGGCGATATATTTCCAAGTCGGGATGGTGTGTGACTTGGAGGGGAACATGCAGGTGTGTTGTTCCAATGTGCCTTCTGTCCTTGTCCTTCTAGGTGGTAGAGGTCGCGGGTTTGGGAGGTGCTGTTGAAGAAGCCTTGGCGAGTTGCTGCAGTGCATCTTGTAGATGCTACACACTGCAGCCACGTTGCGCCGGTGGTGAAGGGAGTGAATGTTTAGGGTGGTGGATGGGGTGTCAATCAAGTGGGCTGCTATGTCCTGGATGGTGTCGAGCTTCTTGAGTGTTGTTGGAGCTGCACTCATCCAGGCTAGTGGAGAGTATTCCATCACACTCCTGACTTGTGCCTTGTAGATGGTGGAAAGGCTTTGGGGAGTCAGGAGGTGAGTCATTCGCTGCAGAATACCCAGCCTCTGACCTGACCTTGTAGCCACAGTATTTATGTGGCTGGTCCAGTTAGGATTCTGGTCAATGCGACCCCCAGGATGTTGATGGTGGGGGATTCGGCGATGGTAATGCCATTGAATGTCAAAGGGAGGTGGTTGGACTCTCTCTTGTTGGAGATGGTCATTGCCTGTCATTTGTCTGGCGTAAATGTTACTTGCCACTTATCAGCCCAAGCCTGGTTGTTGTCCAGGTCTTGCTGCATGCGGGTACGGACTACATCATTATCTGAGGGGTTGCGAATGTAACTGAACACTGTGCTATCATCCCCATTTCGGACCTTATGATGGAGGGAAAGTCATTGGTGAAGCAGCTGAAGATGGTTTGGCCTAGGACACTTCCCTGAGGAACTCCTGCAGCAATGTCCTGGGGCTGAGATGATTGGCCTCAAACAACCACTACCATCTTCCTTTGTGCTAGGTATGACTCCAGCCACTGGAGAGTTTCCCCCTGATTCTCATTGACTTCAATTTTACTAGGGCTCCTTGGTACCACACTCGGTCAAATGCTGCCTTGATGTCAAGGGCAGTCACTCTCACCTCACCTCTGGAATTCAGCTCTTTTGTCCATGTTTGGACCAAGGCTGTAATGTGGTCTGGAGCCGAGTAGTCCTGGCGGAACCCAAACTGAGCATCGGTGAGCAGGTTATTGGTGAGTAAATGCCGTTTGATAGCACTGTTGACGACACCTTCCATCACTTTGCTGATGATTGAGAGTAGATTGATGGGGCGGTAATTGGCCGGATTGGATTTGTCCTACTTTTTGTGGACAGGACAGACCTGGGCAATTTTCCACATTGTCTGGTAGATGCCAGTGTTGTAGCTGTACTGGAAGAGCTTGGCTAGAGGCGCAGCTAGTTCTGGAGCACAAGTCTTCAGCACTACAGCCGGGATGTTGTCGGGGCCCATCGCCTTTGCTGTATCCAGTGCACTCGGCCGTTTCTTGATACCACGTGGAGTGAATCGAATTGGCTGAAGACTGGCTTCTGTGATGGTGGGGATATCAGGAGGAGGTCGAGGTGAATCATCCACTCGGCACTTCTGGATGAAGATGGTTGCAAATGCTTCAGCTTTGTCTTTTGCACTCGTGCTGGAGTCTGCCTTTATGGAGGATGGGGATGTTCACGGAGCCTCCTCCTCCCATTAGTTGTTTAATTTCCACCACAATTTGTGGCAGGACTGCAGAGTTTTGATCTGATCCGTTGGTTGTGGAATCGCTTTGCTCTGTCTATAGCATGTTGCTTCCTCTGTTTAGCATGCATGTAGTACTGTGTTGTAGCTTCATAAGGTTGGCACCTCATTTTCAGGTGCTGCTCCTGGCATGCTCTTCTACACTCCTCATTGAACCAGGGTTGATCCCCTGGCTTGTTGGTAATGGTAGAGTGAGGAATATGATGGGCCATGAGATTACAGATTGTGCTGGAATACAATTCTGCTGCTGACCCATAGCGCCTCATAGGTGCCCAGTTTTGAGCTGCTAGATCTATCCCATTTAGCACGGTGGTAGTGCCACACACGTTGGATGGAGGACAGGACTTTGTCTCCACGAGGACCTGTGCGGTGGTCACTCCAACCAATACTGTCATGGACAGATGCATCTGCGATAGGTAGATTGGTAAGGACGAGGATCAAGTAGGTTTTTCCCTCGTGTTGGTTCGCTCACCACCTGTCGCAGGCCCAGTCTAGCAGTTATGTCCTTCAGGACTCAGCCAGTCGTGGTGCTACCGAGCCTCTCTTGGTGATGGACATTGAAGTCCCCCACCCAGAGTACATTCTGTGCCCTTGCTACCCTCAGTGCTTCCTCCAAGTGGTGCTCAACATGGAGGAGGACTGATTCATCAGCTGAGGGAGGGCGATTGGTGGTAATCAGCAGGAGGTTTCCTTGCCCATGTTTGACCTGATGCCATGAGATCCAGAGTCAATGTTGAGGACTCCCAGGGCCACTCCCTCCTGACTGTATATCACTGTACAGATATAATCTCTGGGTGGGTTTGTCCTGCCGGTGGGACAGGACATACCCAGGGATGGTAATGGAAGAGTCTGGGATGGTGGCTGAAAGGTATGATTCTGTGAGTATGGCTATATCAGGCTTTTGCTGGACTAGTCTGTGTCACAGCTCTCCCAATTTTGGCACAAGTCCCCAGATGTTAATGAGGAGAACTTTGCAGGGTCGACTGGGCTTGGTTTGCCTTTGTCGTGTCTTTCCCTACAGGGCATTAATGAACCAGATGGGTTTTTATGACAATCCAGTAGTTTTTAATGGCCACCATTACTGATACTAGTTTTTTTAAATTCCAGATTTTTATTTAATTAATTGAATTTAAATTCCCCAGCTATCGTAGTGGGACTTGAGCTCATGACTCTGGATTTATTAGGTCAAGCCTCTGGATTACTAGTCCAGTAACATAACCACTATGCTACTGTACCCAATCTGCTTAACAAACAAAAGGTTACAAGTCTACAATATACTCAGTAACCTTACTGTATAAAGTAAACCATAGAAGTAATGGACTAGCAAATTCCAACAAATTGTTCAAGATTGCCACTGGAATCCTGCTGCTACCTTGAATAACCCTTTATATTCTGGTCTATTACATTCTCCCCAAATTATCATCCATCAACTCAAAACGTAACACTCCTGTATACGTTACACACAGAATAATGGACAGCTGGGAGTGATTTGAAAGCAACAATTACATGCAGCAGTTCAGATAACATCATAAAAAGGATTAAAATTTAAGCAGTTTATAATTGGCAGCTAATCTCCGAGATGAGACCAGGGCCTTAAAATCACTGGAGGATACTTACGGTATACACTGCAATGTTCTGGGGCAATTTTAATCTGTATACAAAGGTTGATTTTTTTCTCTCGGGGAGGGGATCAGTCATGGTGGACTTTCGCATGCTCCATGTTGTTGATGAGGAATAATGTGTTCAGTGAACAATTAAGAAATGTGGCAGAAACAGAAAACGCTACAGGTGTACGGCAGGACTGTTAGCACCTGTATAGAGAAATGACAGGTTACAGTACTATTAGCCAAGCAAGCTAATTTGTAAATGCAGTGTAGAGACAAACCGGGCTGGCACGGAGGGGACTGGGGAGCTGGCAGCTTGCTACATTTTAGTTCAGATTGGACAGGCTATGAATAACAAGATTTAGCTTTGAGCAGAACTGCATTTTATAGATGAATGTGCCGAGGAGGATTGAGTGAAGGTGAGATGCAAGCTTCCAATCTGCTGTGTGACTAAAGACGCTGTTGATTTCCTCTTGAGCAGTTAGGAGAGGAGTCGTGAACTCGTTCACTAAGCCGGGTTAATTGTTTTAATTAGAAAAGCAAATGGATTGCAGCACTTGTACATTGAAATAGATATGAAGCAGTGAAATTGCGCTCATTACATTTAAGTGATTAACCGGCTGTATATTGCCTGTTGCTGAGACAGATAACAGTTGTTCTCCCTCTCTTTGATAGATGAAATTTAGTGATTAGATCAATAGGAAAAAAAGACCAGATGTGAGAGAATTTTTAGTTTCAATGTCAGGATTCTGCAACATATTCATGAGTGCTTTCTTTTCACTATGATTGCCAGTCAGTAATGATAATCATGTTGGTTGTGACCTTATTCAGAAAACTGTTCTTTAATTTTTGTTTTGGATGTATTAGGACAATTCCCTCTGGTGGTTAGGAGGTCTGATTGCTGGTAATGAATAACAATGAGGCTCTCAAAAACATGCTTAATGGTTATTGTGAAAAACATTTCACTTTTAGAAAAAAAGCAAGCATGATATCTTACTGGATATTTCCTGAAATTCTTTCAGTATCTCATTTCCAGTAATGGTCAAAATGTAATTGAAATGCTCACTGCTCTCTGCTTTTTGCATATCAATGGATCAGCTCCCTCCATGCCACAGGCCTCTCCATGGCCAGTGTCAGTGCTGCTCTATGATCATGTGACAGGAATTGAGATTTTGCAGAGGTGAGAATGCTAAGGGTTTCAAGACACTGCCTCCCACCATCCCTGACTGCTGCAACCTTGGAAATATCATGCCAAAGAAGATAACTGATCAATAATATTGGTAGTACTATTAGACTCTGAGGTTTACAAACCTGAGAATCCATGAAATAAGATGAAGCCATTTCTTCCATCAAGTCCAATCTTTCCACAGACAATCTGCTCTTTCAGGGATTCTATCCAACCATTTTAATCTCCTGAAGGAAGGTTCTGCACAATATTTCCTTCTCCTCACCTGCTCATATCTGTCCCATCATCCACACCCTTGTTGACTTTCACTGGCTCCCTATCTCCCAATGTATTAAATTTAAATTCCTTCTTGCTGTCCATAAATCCCCCACAGTCTTGCCCGACCCGACCTCTGCGAGCTCCTCCAGCCCTATAATCTCCCCTGAATGCTCCGCTCCTCTCATTTGGCCTTCTATGCAGCATCCCCTCTCTTCACCCCACCATTTGTAGCAAAGCCTTCAGCTGTTGTCCTGATCTTTTGAATTCTCTCCCTAGTCCTCTCCATCTGTCCACCTTTTAAAATTCACTTTTAAAATCTTCTCAAAACGCATATCTTCTGCCACGTCTTTCATCATCTCTCCTAATCTCTCTTTTCTCAGCTTGGCGTTCATTTCAATTTCCGACACCCATCTGTGAACTATCTTGGGATATTCCTCATGAAAAATAAACTGTACAATTTAAATTGTTATTGTTGTAGCATTATGCCATGTAAGAAGTGAACAACCATTTTCAGGAATCTATGTTGAAAAGCAACTCAGGGGAAGAGTATTTAATATTTTGATATGAATCAAGAACATTTTGAAAAGTTTATAATTACTGCAACATATGCTGCCTTGGACTGAATGATGCTTACTTATCTGTCCTATATTAACTAAATTGTCTGTTGGTTCATAGCCTGAGCCTCAGCCTGATAGAGAATATATTCAATCCACCTACAGGGATGATCAGGGGACAGTAAGTCTAAGAGAAAATAAAGTAAGAAAATTAAATAAACCACTTGAAAACATTCCAAAAAGCAGAATTATAGCGCTGGTATGTGTGCCAAGTCATGCAGCATATTAATTTATTTTACATTTTATACAGTTATATTTTTTACATTCATTTACGAAGGTAATCTATCTTTTCAAAGTTTAAAAAAAATTATGGCATACATTTAATTCCAGTGACTTTGGCCTTTAGTTAGGAGCCTTTTGTTCTCAAGCTGCTCTTTATCTTACTACAAAAGAAAAAATGATTATCTTATCTCCAGTTATCAATGCTGACAGACTACAATTAACCCTCCAAGAACTGAAGAATTCCTCCTGTACTTGGCTATTAAATGTGGCAGGGTTGTCATTTTTTCAGGGTTTTCCCCATTGATTTGAACTCATATTTCAACATGAATTTGTCTCTCTGTTGTAATTGACGGTCTCAAAAACAGTTAGGTATTTTAGCTTAGTTATTCCTGTACATGTAGAATAAATAATCATTTTCCATTTTAATTTCTCTTGGGTTATTGTGGTAAAAGCAGGGACATAGTAGGGGAACTTTTCTAGTTCCTCGTGCTGAAGTAGTGGCATCAGACTACATTGAGCTTTGCACTCACCAAAAACACACAGGACTGATCCAGAGGTGAACTCTGATCACTTTTGCATAGTAAGCTCCCAGTCCAAATTGGGCATACTGCCATGAACTTGCCTAAGGCTGGGAAGCAGAAAAGAGCCACGTTATCATCCCTTAAATGGCTGCAGGCCATGATTAAGGTGATGCAAATACTTAAAGGACAGTGGTTGCATCTGGAGCCAAGAAATAGGTTCAGCATTTTCAGACTTAATTTTTTTTAGCTTTCCAAGTTGCTGGATAAAATGGGGAAGCAAGAAACAGAGTCTGTGGGAGTTACAAGTTTCAGGTCTGCTTTCAATATCGTCTCAGGTACAGAGATGCTGGTCACTCCCATAAGCGGTCCAAGCATCTTACGTTCAGGAGTGTGCCTGTACTGCTCACTATCTAATTATATGATAGCGTAACCCAAGAGTGCAACAATAACCCCTTCCACATTGAAATGAATATAATGTCTATCGCCTCTCCAACCTTTTCAAAGGCGGACTAAGAAACATTTGTCAGAACAAGACCAGATTCAATTTGATAAGTTGATTTATTTAGAATAGAGTAACTTTTAAATTAAATTCTGCTCATTTCACTCAATCTCACTTGTTGCCTCTAAAATAGGAAAAAAATAATAAACCATGTGCCCTGTCCCTTTCATTGGCTGACTTACTATTTTTGGCATTACCTTTTTCGAGCCAACTTCTAACTGCAAAAACTGATCTCTTGAATTTTAGCTTCCAGCTCCTTGCCACTGGCCCGTATCTTGCAGACTGTTGTTTAAAACCTGACTGCCTAAGTGTCCCTTTGTCCTTTTCTCTGTGTTTTCAGTTGGGGCGAGGGCTGTGACACTGACTTCCTCCATGATTAATGATTCACCACTAGGCCTGTCAACAAAAAAGGCTGCTTCTCCTTGGAGTGTGGGTTTAAAGAAAACATCTCCTACCGTTCTGAAAATGAATGGAGCCCATCTTGGTTAATGTCCAGGAATGAGATAATTGACCCTGGTTGTATCAGTTTGAAATAGACTGTGAGCTGTGACATTCCACATAATGGCCTGTCTACTTTAATCTACATCTTCAACACCTGCGACATGATATTTTAAAAACCTGTGAGAATGCACTTTGTTTTAAAACACAACACTTAAATGTAGCAGTATCTGAAATCCATTCTGTGAAGAAGAAAATGATCAGAAATCCTGAAAGGTGACATTGGACAAATGATAAAGCAGTGCATCGCTCAAACTCGCTGTTGGATGGTTGGTGAAGAGGAGGTGCTGCTGTGTGATTGTAGATATGGGGAGAATTGACTGGTTTGGCAATTGCCCGAGCAACCCCTCCCCCAAAGGATAGCAGTGCAGCAGGAAGTGGCTGCCTGTATCAACACCGTTTATAATACCTGTAGGACTTGAAAATAGATATGCAAGAATATGACACACCTTAAGGAAGTTGTCAAGGAGTGACTAGTCAATAGTACCATTTACCAGATACTTGGCCCAGGTATGCATATCATGAAGTTTTCTTGTCAACCTGCTGTATATTTACTGCTGCCCCATGCCAAAGCTCACATAACCTTACAGTTCTTTCATATCTCACTATACCTATCATACTCTAGCAAGGCACATATTCAAGCTGCAACTTATAGTTGAAAGTCGTGGCACATTCACATTTTCAAAAATCTTTACACTTAACACAACTGTAGCATAACCTAGCTGCATGTGCATGGTCACCTGGCTGCCTTCTCCATTGATGCAAAGATTGTTACCATTCTGAAACTGCCTGTCTAATATCAAGTCCTGAATGAGCCATAAGTTCCTTCAGTTAAAACTAAAGACATCCATTAACACCTTCAGTCTTTAGTTTTGAGAAAATCAAAGTCCTTGGCTACCATCTGAAGCTAAATTTGGAAGCACACAGCTTCAGTATTTTGCTTGACCTTGAGCATAGCTCAATTACCAAAACCATTTTCTACCACCTCCGCAACACTGCCCAAAGGTATTAAGGGATATGGGCCAAAGGCAGGTATATGGAGTTAGATCACAGATCAGCCATGATCTTATCAAATGGTGGAGCAGGCACGAGGGGCTGAATGGCCTACTCCTGTTCCTATGTTCCTATGTTCCACTTCCACCCCAATCTGTCACCATTATCAGCTCAAAGATTGATTTCTCCAATGCCCTTCTAGCTATCTTCCCCACATCTACCTTCCACAAATTTCAACCCATCCAAAATGTGTACCTTGTGTCCTTGCCCGCACTAAGTCCCATACCCCATCACCCCGTCAGCTCCAAGCTCCACTGGCTCCCTGTTTCCCAGCATGTTCATTTCAAAATTCCTGTCCTTCTTTTCAAATCTCTCCAAGGATTTTTCCCGCTCAAATTTAATGCTCTCCTCCTGCCTTATTTCCGTGCAATCACTGTGCTCCTTCTAACACCTGACATCTCATTGACCCTCACTTCCTTTGCTCCACCATCCGGGGCCACTCTGTGCTCCTGCCCTCTTGAGTTTAGTCCCCTCCAACTTGCCATCTCACACCCTTTTTTTCAAAAACCTCCTCAAAATCCTTCTCTTCGACCATGCCTTCGGTCCCCATCCTAGCCTCTCCTTTTCCTTTTACATCCTCTGTGCTTAAGGCCCACTGCATTCTTTTCCTACTTATTGTAAAACATTTTGAGACACCTTCCTATTTGTGAGAAGCACTATATAAATTATGCCTAGAATGGGCTGCAGATGGGTAGATGTGTTTTACACTGCCTTGTCTTTATTTAAATCATTTTTAAAGCTCTAATTAACTTCTTGCCACAGCAGTGGCACAGATTTCCTGCTGCCCCAATGTTGGCAGTTGCAAAATACCCAGCAATGCATTCCTGGCACATTTTGGGCATCCAACCTCTGCCCCTGATTTTTTTGTGCCCCTCTATCTGGTGCACACTTGCATTGCTGGCAGATAGGAGTAGGAAACTTGCAATTGCACTCTTAAGGGGTTGTAATTGGGCTCTGTGATATTAGTAACAATACATTAACATATTTGTATGAAATTACTTTGTCCATTATTTAAACAAGGGGGCAAGCCATTTATTTAAAATTGTTTGGGTTCAATTATCCTGTGCTTTGTACCCAGAAAATGCTTAGCCTCCGGGTGCAACACACAGGGAAAAGGGGCAGAAAAATGATGCTGGGTCTCCACTCCCTTTGCGATGCTCTGGAATTTCCAGGTCCTACCCCTGAAGGGGAGGGAGGGCAGAATGTCTACGTGAAGAGTACGCAGAGTCAATAATAAGGTGCGAGGGGGTGTTTCTGGCCCTTGTGCCTCATATTCCTCCCCAAATAACAGAAGGTGCTCATTTTGAGGGGTGCCAGAAAACTTAGGCCCTGCACCCAGGCACCAAAGACAACAGGACCCAAAGTACAGTCCTTTTTTCTTCCAGGCAAGGACTGGCATGGGAGGCTTTCTGAGTGTTGTTTTTGGAGGTGTGCAGCAGTGCCAGACTGTCCTCCTCTGTTTGCAGGAGCAAGGCCTTGCAGAGGGCAGGCCTGCACTGCAGGAACGTAAGTGGCCTGGAAATGCAGGTGGATTTAAATCATTGCAAACGCAATGTACTTTGGGTTCGCTCCTACCTGCTTGATGCCAAGGGACAGAGAGGAACAGGAAAATTGGCCTCTTTAAGCTCCTTAGTTAAAATAGTAGACGGACGAATGTAAAAATAGAAGATATAACAACACACGAATATGGTTGTTACTAATATCACAGAGTGTGATGTCAGCCCTATGCAGATCCATCTATTTAACTAATTCCCTATTGGGCCTTGGAATTGGCTGCCAGACTTTCAGAATTACTATTTTTTACATAGTTTTGAGCCTTGACGTGTACATAAAATCCCCAAGGTTGTGAAATCCTTGTCGATCAAAGATTCAACACTCAAGCATCTGAACATCTAAGTTTCATGTATTTATTTTAAGTATTTATGAACTCACTTTATGCATTCCCTCTTATCTGAAAATGTTCTGAAAAGGGACTGAATCAATTAGAGGGACATCGATCAGCTATTCACATGTGTGGCAGGAATCATTTCACCTGTTTTCTGTCATCCCACTCAAGTCAGCTGTAAAGTAATTTCTTTCAGCAATAAATATCAATGCTAATAATTTCTGCACAGATTCAGTGAAGAGTATGTGACTAAGAGTGTCAAGTACAAGGTTAGATATTTCAACTACCTTTAATTCTCAGGGCCGGTTGACTGTATATTAATAATTTTATTATTTAAATAATTCAGTAGCAAAATCAAAACATCTAAATTCAGTAAAACATAATGGTTATTAATTCAAATCCACTAATTTCAAACCAAAAGCTTCCTTTTTACGATTCCACAATTGTTCATTCATATATCATTCGCGCGCAGCCCCTGCATGTGGGACTCCTGCTGGCAATTAAAGCCGGTGGGATGCCACTTAAAGTAATTAACTAGGTACATCAGGTCGTTTACAGACCTGATTGACCTAATATTTTAGGAGGGGTTTTCAAGTCAACTGGGACTATTTCCCGTACTGGGGGAAACACTCCCAGTTGAAATGGACGTGTTGCAGCCATCAGCCTGTGGCAGCTGCAAAGGTCCATTTGATAGGTTGGCGGGGGAGACCCTCACTCATTGCAGGAGGCCACTCTGTCACTTTGGACAAAGTTTGGCCTCCACCACTCTCCTCCTAACAACAAAATTCACCAACTTGCACACTTACCCTGGTGTCCGGACACTTTTACCTACCTTGCGGACCCCCTTAAATGCACATCTTCCGGATGGGGGCCGCCATAGCTGCAGTCATGACCTCCTCGGAGGGCGAACAGCATCACCAGCCTCGCCGGCCACGCCGTCCACCTCTGACATGTAGAGCTCCAAAACACAGTGCTGTGACACATCCATCTGCACAGCAGGAGGGAGGGCAACCGCAGAGAGAGATGCATCGCAGAAGGCACTACCCTCGCCACAGGGTCTACAGACCGAGGCTCAGCTTCCTGAGCAGCAGTGCACATGGAGGCTCAGAGTCACTCGACATGTAGTCATGGACATCTGTAGCCTCCTTCATGCCGAGCTGCTCCTGGCTGGACCGAGCACCATCTTCTTACCTGTTGCTGTCAAAGTCACCACTGCTCTCAACAACTTCTCCTCCGCATCCTTCCAGGGTGCCACCGGGGACATTGCCGACGTCTCTCAAAAGAGCCCTGCAAATACACCTACACCCACTCTGCAGTGACACAATGGGTAGCATCAGTTGTGGGTCTCCATAGTGATCCTCAGGAAAGGGCATTATTGCACAAACCAGACAAGATTCGCAAAAATGTGGCAGTAGTGGTGACAATATAATATGTAATGTGAGTTGATCAGAAATCAAATGTAAGTAAAAACCATGACAAACCCTCAAACACCCTTGTGCATCCCCTTCATGCTCACGACACATTTGCCTTATGCCTCCTACTGCACATATGTGATGCATGCTCTATGGCTGCAGTACAGGTAGTGGCAGGTTGAGTGAGCCATGAGATTGTATGAGGATTGGGTTGAGTGGTAGTGGTGGGATGAGTACTGGCGAGGTGAGTAAGTGCAGGTAAGATGAGGATGAGCTTTGAGTGGGTGTGAGGAGTGATGTGACAGAGGGAGGATGGATTTGATACAACTAAGTGGCTTGCTTGGCCACTTCAGAGGGCAGTTAAGAGTCAACCATGTTGGTGTGGGACTGCAGTCACATATAGACCAGATTGGGTAAGGACAGCAGATTTCCTTCCCTAAAGGACATTAGTGAATCAGTTGGGTTTTACTACAAGCTGATAGCTTCATGGTCACTTTTACTGACATCAGCTTTCTATTTCCAATTTTAAAAAAAAACTGAATTCAAATTCTCAAACTGCCATGCAGGGATTTGAATTCACGTTCTCTGGATTACTAGTCTAATAACATGATCACGATACTACCATACCCCCTGCTGCCACTTGAACACCCATCACTCCCACAACAGTACTGCCAGGTTGCAGTGTCCTCCCCAGTAGTAGCAAACCCAGCACCATCCTACAGTATTGCCTAAACCCAGAACCCTCCCCTCCCCACTAGTGCTAAACCCAGAACCCTCCCCTCCCCACTAGTGCTAAACCCAGAACCCTCCCCTCCCCACTAGTGCTAAACCCAGAACCCTCCCCTCCCCACTAGTGCTAAACCCAGAACCCCCCCATTACTACTAAACACAGAAACCCCCCATTGCTGCTAAACCCAGAAACCCCCCCATTGCTGCTAAATCCAGAACCCCCCATTATTGCTAAATCCAGAACCCCCCCCCCATTATTGCTAAATCCAATACCCCCCATTATTGCTAAATCCAGAACCCCCCCCCATTGCTGCTAAATCCAGAACCCCCCATTGCTGCTAAACCCAGAACCCCCCCATTACTGCAAAACACAGAACACCCCCATTACTGCTAAACCCAGAACACCCCATTGCTGCTAAATTCAGAACCCCCCCATTACTGCTAAACACAGAACCCCCATTACTGCTAAACACAGAACCACCCCCCCATTGCTGCTAAACACAGAACACCCCCATTACTATTAAACCCAGAGCCCCCCATTGCTGCTAAATTCAGAACCATCCCATTACTGCTAAACACAGAACCCCCCATTGCTGCTAAACACAGAACTCCCCATTACTGCTAAACCCAGAACTCCCCATTATTGCTAAACCCAGAACCGCACCCCCATTACTGCTAAACCCAGAACCCCCCCATTACTGCTAAATCCAGATCCCCCTCATTACTGCTCAACCCAGAAACCCCCCATTACTGCTAAACCCAGAACATCCCCCGATGCTGCTAAACCCAGAACACCCCCCCCATCACTGCTGAACCCAGACCGCCCCCATTACTGCTAAACCTAGAACCCCCCATTACAGCTAAATCTAGAACCCCCCCATTACAGCTAAATCTAGAAACCACCCATTACTGCTTAACCCAGAACCCCCCCCCCCCCATTACCGCTAATCCCAGAACCCCCCCATTACTGCTAAACCCTGAAACCCCCCATTACTACTAAACCCAGAACCCCCCATTACTGCTAAACCTAGAATCCCCCCATTACTGCTAAACCCAGAACCTCCCCCCCATTACAGCTAAACCCAGAACCCCGCCCCCCATTACTGCTAAACCCAGAACCCCCCCCCCCATCACAGCTAAACCCAGAACCCCGCCCCCTGCAATACTGCTAAACCCAGAACCTCCCATTACTGCTAAACCTAGAATCCCCCCCATTACTGCTAAACCCAGAACCCCCCATTACTGCTAAACCCAGAACCCCCCCATTACTGCTAAACCCACAACTCCCCCCCGTTACTGCTAAACCTAGAACATGCCCCCCATTACTGCTAAACTCAGAACCCCCCATTACTGCTAAACCCAGAACCCCCCCGAATACTGCCAAACCTAGAACCCCCCCATTACTGCCAAACCGAGAAACCCCCATTACTGTTAAACCCAGAACCCCCCCCCTCATTACTGCTAAACCCAGAACCCCCCCCATTGCTGCTAAACCCAGAACCCCCCATTGCTGCTAAACCGAGAAACCCCCATTACCGCTAATCCCAGAACCCCCCCCCATTACAGCAAAATCCAGAACCCCCCCATTACTGCTAAACCAAGAACCCCCCCCATTATTGCTAAACCTAGAACGCCCCCCATTATTGCTAAACCCAGAACCCACCCCCCATTACTGCTAAACCCAGAACCCCCCCCCATTACTGCTAAACCCAGAACCCCCATTACTGCCAAACCTAGAACCCCCCATTACTGCTAAACCGAGAAACCCCCCCCTTAACTGCTTAACCCAGAAACCCCCCATTACAGCTAAACCCAGAACCCCCCCCCATTACTGCTAATCCCAGAACCCCCCCCATTACAGCAAAATCCAGAACCCCCCCATTACTGCTAAACCAAGAACCCCCCCCATTATTGCTAAACCCAGAACCCACCCCCCATTACTGCTAAACCCAGAACCCCCATTACTGCCAAACCTAGAACCCCCCCATTACTGCTAAACCGAGAAACCCCCCCCCCCTTAACTGCTTAACCCAGAAACCCCCCATTACAGCTAAACCCAGAACCCCCCCATTACTGCTAAACCCAGAATCCCCCCCATTACTGCTAAACCCAGAACTCCCCATTGCTGCTAAAACAAGAACCCCCCCATTACAGCAAAATCCAGAACCCCCTCCCCCCCGATTACTGCTAAACCCAGAACTCCACATTACAGCAAAATCCAGAAACCCCCCATTACAGCTAAACCCAGAACCCCCCCCCATTACTGCTAAACCCAGAACCCCCCATTACTGCTAAAACAAGAACCCCCCCCCATTACTGCTAAACCCAGAACTCCCCATTGCTGCTAAAACAAGAACCCCCCCATTACAGCAAAATCCAGAACCCCCTCCCCCCCGATTACTGCTAAACCCAGAACTCCACATTACAGCAAAATCCAGAAACCCCCCATTACAGCTAAACCCAGAACCCCCCCCCATTACTGCTAAACCCAGAACCCCCCATTACTGCTAAAACAAGAACCCCCCCCATTACTGCTAAATCCAGATCCCCCTCATTACTGCTCAACCCAGAAACCCCCCATTACTGCTAAACCCAGAACATCCCCCGATGCTGCTAAACCCAGAACACCCCCCCCATCACTGCTGAACCCAGACCGCCCCCATTACTGCTAAACCTAGAACCCCCCATTACAGCTAAATCTAGAACCCCCCCATTACAGCTAAATCTAGAAACCACCCATTACTGCTTAACCCAGAACCCCCCCCCCCCATTACCGCTAATCCCAGAACCCCCCCATTACTGCTAAACCCTGAAACCCCCCATTACTACTAAACCCAGAACCCCCCATTACTGCTAAACCTAGAATCCCCCCATTACTGCTAAACCCAGAACCTCCCCCCCATTACAGCTAAACCCAGAACCCCGCCCCCCATTACTGCTAAACCCAGAACCCCCCCCCCCATCACAGCTAAACCCAGAACCCCGCCCCCTGCAATACTGCTAAACCCAGAACCTCCCATTACTGCTAAACCTAGAATCCCCCCCATTACTGCTAAACCCAGAACCCCCCATTACTGCTAAACCCAGAACCCCCCCATTACTGCTAAACCCACAACTCCCCCCCGTTACTGCTAAACCTAGAACATGCCCCCCATTACTGCTAAACTCAGAACCCCCCATTACTGCTAAACCCAGAACCCCCCCGAATACTGCCAAACCTAGAACCCCCCCATTACTGCCAAACCGAGAAACCCCCATTACTGTTAAACCCAGAACCCCCCCCCTCATTACTGCTAAACCCAGAACCCCCCCCATTGCTGCTAAACCCAGAACCCCCCATTGCTGCTAAACCGAGAAACCCCCATTACCGCTAATCCCAGAACCCCCCCCCATTACAGCAAAATCCAGAACCCCCCCATTACTGCTAAACCAAGAACCCCCCCCATTATTGCTAAACCTAGAACGCCCCCCATTATTGCTAAACCCAGAACCCACCCCCCATTACTGCTAAACCCAGAACCCCCCCCCATTACTGCTAAACCCAGAACCCCCATTACTGCCAAACCTAGAACCCCCCATTACTGCTAAACCGAGAAACCCCCCCCTTAACTGCTTAACCCAGAAACCCCCCATTACAGCTAAACCCAGAACCCCCCCCCCATTACTGCTAATCCCAGAACCCCCCCCATTACAGCAAAATCCAGAACCCCCCCATTACTGCTAAACCAAGAACCCCCCCCATTATTGCTAAACCCAGAACCCACCCCCCATTACTGCTAAACCCAGAACCCCCATTACTGCCAAACCTAGAACCCCCCCATTACTGCTAAACCGAGAAACCCCCCCCCCCTTAACTGCTTAACCCAGAAACCCCCCATTACAGCTAAACCCAGAACCCCCCCATTACTGCTAAACCCAGAATCCCCCCCATTACTGCTAAACCCAGAACTCCCCATTGCTGCTAAAACAAGAACCCCCCCATTACAGCAAAATCCAGAACCCCCTCCCCCCCGATTACTGCTAAACCCAGAACTCCACATTACAGCAAAATCCAGAAACCCCCCATTACAGCTAAACCCAGAACCCCCCCCCATTACTGCTAAACCCAGAACCCCCCATTACTGCTAAAACAAGAACCCCCCCCATTACTGCTAAACCCAGAACTCCCCATTGCTGCTAAAACAAGAACCCCCCCATTACAGCAAAATCCAGAACCCCCTCCCCCCCGATTACTGCTAAACCCAGAACTCCACATTACAGCAAAATCCAGAAACCCCCCATTACAGCTAAACCCAGAACCCCCCCCCATTACTGCTAAACCCAGAACCCCCCATTACTGCTAAAACAAGAACCCCCCCCATTACTGCTAAATCCAGATCCCCCTCATTACTGCTCAACCCAGAAACCCCCCATTACTGCTAAACCCAGAACATCCCCCGATGCTGCTAAACCCAGAACACCCCCCCCATCACTGCTGAACCCAGACCGCCCCCATTACTGCTAAACCTAGAACCCCCCATTACAGCTAAATCTAGAACCCCCCCATTACAGCTAAATCTAGAAACCACCCATTACTGCTTAACCCAGAACCCCCCCCCCCCCATTACCGCTAATCCCAGAACCCCCCCATTACTGCTAAACCCTGAAACCCCCCATTACTACTAAACCCAGAACCCCCCATTACTGCTAAACCTAGAATCCCCCCATTACTGCTAAACCCAGAACCTCCCCCCCATTACAGCTAAACCCAGAACCCCGCCCCCCATTACTGCTAAACCCAGAACCCCCCCCCCCATCACAGCTAAACCCAGAACCCCGCCCCCTGCAATACTGCTAAACCCAGAACCTCCCATTACTGCTAAACCTAGAATCCCCCCCATTACTGCTAAACCCAGAACCCCCCATTACTGCTAAACCCAGAACCCCCCCATTACTGCTAAACCCACAACTCCCCCCCGTTACTGCTAAACCTAGAACATGCCCCCCATTACTGCTAAACTCAGAACCCCCCATTACTGCTAAACCCAGAACCCCCCCGAATACTGCCAAACCTAGAACCCCCCCATTACTGCCAAACCGAGAAACCCCCATTACTGTTAAACCCAGAACCCCCCCCCCTCATTACTGCTAAACCCAGAACCCCCCCCATTGCTGCTAAACCCAGAACCCCCCATTGCTGCTAAACCGAGAAACCCCCATTACCGCTAATCCCAGAACCCCCCCCCATTACAGCAAAATCCAGAACCCCCCCATTACTGCTAAACCAAGAACCCCCCCCATTATTGCTAAACCTAGAACGCCCCCCATTATTGCTAAACCCAGAACCCACCCCCCATTACTGCTAAACCCAGAACCCCCCCCCATTACTGCTAAACCCAGAACCCCCATTACTGCCAAACCTAGAACCCCCCATTACTGCTAAACCGAGAAACCCCCCCCTTAACTGCTTAACCCAGAAACCCCCCATTACAGCTAAACCCAGAACCCCCCCCCATTACTGCTAATCCCAGAACCCCCCCCATTACAGCAAAATCCAGAACCCCCCCATTACTGCTAAACCAAGAACCCCCCCCATTATTGCTAAACCCAGAACCCACCCCCCATTACTGCCAAACCTAGAACCCCCCCATTACTGCTAAACCGAGAAACCCCCCCCCCCTTAACTGCTTAACCCAGAAACCCCCCATTACAGCTAAACCCAGAACCCCCCCATTACTGCTAAACCCAGAATCCCCCCCATTACTGCTAAACCCAGAACTCCCCATTGCTGCTAAAACAAGAACCCCCCCATTACAGCAAAATCCAGAACCCCCTCCCCCCCGATTACTGCTAAACCCAGAACTCCACATTACAGCAAAATCCAGAAACCCCCCATTACAGCTAAACCCAGAACCCCCCCCCATTACTGCTAAACCCAGAACCCCCCATTACTGCTAAAACAAGAACCCCCCCCATTACTGCTAAACCCAGAACCCCCCATTAATGCTAAACCTAGAACCCCCCCCCATTACTACTATACCCAGAACCCCCCCCATTGCTGCTAAACCCAGAACCCCCCATTACTACTAATCCCAGAACTGCCCCCCCCCATTACTGCTAAACCCAGAACCCCCCATTACTACTAAAACCCAGAACTCCCATTGCTGCTAAACCCAGAACCCCCCCATTACAGCAAAATCCAGAACCCCCCCCCATTACTGCTAATCCCAGAACTCCCCATTGCAGCAAAATCCAGAACCCCCCCATTACTGCTAAACCCAGAACCCCCCATTACTGCTAAACCAGGAACCCCCCATTGCTGCTGAACCCTGAACCCCCCGTTACTGCTAAACCCAGAACCCCCCCATTACTGCTAAACCCAGAACCCCCCCATTACTGCTAAACCCAGAACCCCCCCCATTACTGCTAAACCCAGAACCCCCCATTACTGCTAAAACAAGAACCCCCCCCATTACTGCTAAACCCAGAACCCCCCATTACTGCTAAAACAAGAACCCCCCCCATTACTGCTAAACCCAGAACCCCCCATTAATGCTAAACCTGGAAACCCCCCCATTACTACTAAACCCAGAACCCTCCCCCCATTGCTGCTAAACCCAGAACCCCCCATTACTACTAAACCCAGAACCCCTCCCCCATTGCTGCTAAACCCAGAACCCCCATTACTGCTGAACCAGAAATCACCCCCCCCCGCATAACTGCTGAACCCCATGAACCCACTCCTACTCTTCACTATTACTCTATGTCTGCAACCTACCTGAATGGCAAACATCTTCACACCATCTTTCCGTATATGCTGGGCTATTAAAAAGATAAAAGATGAACATTAAATATGTAGGCAAAGGAAGATATAATAATAATTGCAGTTTTCACGAAAGAAAAAGTCTGGAGTTACTGTATTTGCTCCCTATTACACTGCCACGAGTGCGAGATTACCAGGAATTTTCACATATGTGGTCATCATAAATCAATGGCCCAATAATATATCGTGTGCTACATGATATAACATCCCTTTCATGAAACAATGGGTCAGAATTTGTTGTCAAAATAATGGCAAGGCTAATGGGGCTCGCCATTATTTCTGGGTAAATGGTACAGCAACTTGAAGCGGGGAGCAGATGTGAATATGCAAAAGTTGCTGTCCGAGTTGCCTCAGTTCACCATTAGCTTTGTGAAAATGACATCTCACCCTTAGCCTCCCTGTTTTCTTTCAGGAACTTGCTGTATTTGCCCATTAATTACCCATTAAACTTGCCACAGTAAGTAATGTCTTGTCATTACAAATGTAAGTACCCTTTTAACGGTGTGATAAGTGTTAATGACTGCCAATCAACCTCTCTGGCACCGAAACTTAACTATTACAAGTGTGGAGTTTCATTCCTACAGTGTTGGAATTTTTCGGGGAGATTTTAAAAATGTCAATTTTTTCAATTTAATTTTTTTCCCTTACTTTCCCTTTCTGTCTCTTTGTTCCCTCTTTCTCTTAATCCAATTTTCTTTCCCTCTCGTTATTTCTCTTTCTGTACCAGATTTGATATTGAATTCAGCCCCTTTAACTCAGCCTCACTCTCAGTGTTTATTTCCCAATCCTTAAATCTCATTGGGCTAGGTTTTGCTGGGGCGGGGCATCTCACGGTGTGCCCCATTAGTTAGACTTACAATCGCACGTTTCGGTTTTAAAATGTTTTTGCCCACAAAGTTGCTGGAAGTGCGAGCTGATAACGGTGCAGTGAGGGAAACAGGGCATCTGGGACCTTGGTGAATGACGAGACCAACAGTGGATCTCCTTAACCAATGAGATTAAAGGATTGAGAAATAAATAAATAAAGTACTGAGAGGGAGGGTGAATTAAAGGGGGTAAATTCAGGTAAAGAAAGAGAAATAGAGAGAAAGAAATATTGAATCAAGAAATAGAGAAAAAAGAGACAGAAAGAAAAAAAAGTTTAAACATTTTAAATTTGACATTTTTTAAATTTCCTAAAACCATTCACAACCTGAAGGAATGAAACTCCACACTTATAATTGTTTACCTTTTTAGTTAGAATGTACAACACAGAAACAGGCCATTCGGCGGAACAGGTCCATGCTGGTGGGCAAGGGAGGTTGATTGGCAGTCATTAACAATTACCACACCCTTAAAAGGGTACTTCCGCAGTTAATTACTAGACTTAACTTTTTGTGGCGAGTTTAATGGGCAATTAATGTGCAAATGCAGCAACTTCATGAAAATCATGGGGAGGTTAAGTACAAGATGCCGTTTTCACGACGCTAATGACGAAGTGGCACAAATCTGCCAACAAGTTGTGGCGATTCGCAATTCACAGGGTATCTCTTCCTCGCCAAAAGTTGCTGGCCGATTTGCACATTAATAACGGCCTGCATCGTTCAGACACTGTTATTTTTTGAGCAAAATCTGGCCCATTGGTTAAGGAGATACCCTGTTCATACACTCAGGTCTAGATGCCCTGTTTTTCTCGCTGCGCCATTATCAGCTTGCACTTTCAGCAACTTTGTGGGCAACAATTTTTTGAGCTGAAGGGTGCAGGGACAAGTCCAAATAATGACAGACGCAGTTTGGTGCCCTGCTACAGCAAATTCTGGACCATCGTATCCTTTGGCTCACTGTGAGCAGCATCACTGGAGATCAGAGTAAAGACAAGCAGTGTGGCAGGAAGGGGCAGAGAGTTTACCAAAAATAGTGCAACAATAAGTAAGGTCAAAGCAGGAAAAAATGGTAAAGAGTCAAAATTAAAAGCTCTTTATCTGAATGTATGGAATATTCGTAATAAGATAGATGAATTAATTGCACAAGTAGAGATAAATGGGTTTCACCTAATAACCATTTCAGACATGATTGCAAAATGACCAAGGTTGGGAACTAAATATTCCAGGGTACATGACATTTAGAAAAGGTAGGCAGAATGGAAAAGGAGGGATTGTAGCCCTAATAATAAAGGAGGACATAAGGACAGTAGAGAAAGGATCTTGGCTCAGGAGATCAGGAAGTAGAATCAGTATGGGTGGAAATTACAAATAACAAGTGGCAGAAAACATTGGTCGGAGTAGTTTATAGGCCCCCGAATAGTAACAATACCGTTGGACAGAGTATTAATCATAAAATAATAAGAGTTTGAGACAAAGGAAATGCAGTCATCTTGAGGGACTTTAATCTGCATATAAACTGGGCAAATCAAAATTGGCAACGGTAGTTTGGAAGATGAGTTAATGGAATGTATTTGAGACAGTTTCCTAGAGCAATACTTCATGAAACCAACAAGGGAACAGGCTATTTTAGATCTTGTATTATGTAATGAGATAGAGTTAATTAGTAATCTCACAGTAAAAGAACCTCTGGGGAAGAGTGATCATAATATGATAGAATTTCACATTGAGTTTGAAAGTAATGTACTTAAGTCAAAAACTAGAATCTTAAATTTAAATAAAGCCAATTAACATAGGTATGAGGGATGAGTTGTCAGAGGTAGATTGGGAAATTAAATTAAAGGGTTTGACAGTTGAAAAGCAATGGCAAACATTTAAAGAAATATTTCAATATTCTTAACAAATATACATTCCATTGAGAAATAAAAACTCAACGGGAAAAGTGATCCACCCGTGGCTAACTAAAGAAGTTAAGGAGAGTATTAGATTGAAAGAAGAGGCCTATAATGTTGCCAAGAAGAATAGTAAGCCTGGGGATAGGGAGAGTTTTAGAAACCTATAGAAGACGACCAAAAATTTGATAAAAGGGGAAAAAATAGAATATGAAAGTAAACCAGAAAGAAATATAAAAACAGATTGTAAGAGCTTCTACGAGTATGTAAAAAGGAAGAGAGTAGCAAAAGTAAACATTGGTCCCTTCGAGGCTGAGACAGGAGAAATTATAATGGGGAATCAGGAAATGGCAGATGCGTTAAACAAATATTTTATATCTGTCTTCTCAGTAGAAGACACAAAAAGCATACCAGAAACAAAGGGGGTCAAAGGGGTAAATAAGAGTGAGGAACTTAAAACAATTAATATCAATAGAGAAGAAGTACTGGACAAACTAATGGGACTAAAAGCCAATAAATCCCCTATACCTGAAGGCTTACATCCTAGGATTCTAAAAGAAGTGGTTGCAGCGATAGTGGCTGCATTGGTTATGATCTTCCAAAATTCTCTAGATTCTGGAACGGTCCCAGTGGAATGGAAGGTAGCAAATGTGACCCCGCTATTCAAGAAGGGAGGGACGAGAGAACACAGGGAATTACAGGCCAGTTAGCCTGACATTGGTTGTCGGGAAAATGCTGGAATCCATTATTAAGGACGTAGTAACAGGGCACTTAGAAAATCATAATATCATTAGGCAGAGCCAACATGGTTTTATGAAAGGGAAGTCATGTTTGACAAATTTATTAGAGTTTTTTGAGGCTGTAACCAGCAGGATAGATAAAGGGGAACCAGTGGATGTAGTATATTTGGATTTTCAATAGGCTTTCGATAAGATGCCACATAAAAGGTTGTTACACAAGGTGAGGGCTAATGGGGTTGGGGGTAATATATTAACAGGGATAGAGGATTGGTTGAAGGACAGAAAACCGAGAGTAGGAATAAACGGTCATTCTCAGGTTGGCAGGCTGTATCTAGTGGGGTGCCGCAAGGATCGGTGCTTGGGCCTCAGCAATTTACAATCTATATTAATGACTCAGATGAAGGGACTGAGTGTAATGTAGCCAAGTTTGCTGACAATACAAAGCTAGGTGGGGAAAGTAATCTGTGAGGAAGATACAAAAGGCTCATTTTTCAAATAGAAGTCTGGGTGCGTTGGGGGCAGGGGGGGGCAATGAAAATCAGGAAAATCCGGAGTGGGTAAAGAAGCCGGCTCCAACCCGCCGACTTCTGCATTTCACACAGACGCAATTAAAGCAGGCGGGCTGATATTTAAAGCATCATTAAGATAGTTAAACTTGTTAAAGTACTTAATTTTATGTGATTGAGGCAGGGGAGTGATTTTCATTCTGCCTCAGCGTGTTTCCCGTGCTGTGTGAAACATTCCATGTTGAAGGAGCCGTGTTTCAGCCGGCAGCCATTTGGACATTTAAATCCCTGTTTGATAGATGGGGATGAAAGGTCAGTTATTGCAGCAGGGCACTCAGTTCTCTCAGACAAACTTTTGGCTGGAAGAGCTTCATGTTTAGATTCAAAATTCTTAGTTTCCACTCAGAATTCTTCTGTTTACACATATTTACTAACTTTCTGGACCCCCTCAAACTGACACCATCAGGATGGGGGCGCGATGGCTGCATTCACCTCTACATCTGAGAACGGCAACATCACCATCCTCGCCAGGCATGGCCTGCACTTCTGCCACTTGGAGCTCCATCACACAGTGCTGCACCACAGGCACCTGCACAAGAGCACAGAGGGGAACAACAGAGGGAACAACATCACAGGAGGCACTACCCTCGCTAGAGGATCTACAGACCGAGGCTCAGCTTCCTGGACCTCTCTGAGGAGCAGTGCATATGGAGGCTGAGAGTGAGTCGCCAGGTAGTCGCAGACATCTGCAGCCTCCTTCATGCTGAGCTGCTCCCGGCTGGGCCGAGCAATATCTTATTACCCGTCGCTGTTAAAGGGACCACTGCCCTCAACTTCTTCACCTCCGGATCATTCCAGGGTGCCACTGGTGACATCACCGAGGTCTCTCAGTCATCTGCACACAAATGCACTGACAGCTTGTTTCGCAGGGCCTCAGAATACGTCAACTTCCCCATGGATGACCTCAGCCAGATGGAAACGGCAGTGGGATTCCACTCTGTGGCAGGCTTCCCACGGGTACAGGGTGCAATTGATTGCACGCATATAACAATCCGAGCATCTCCACATGAGCCAGGAGTGTTCATCAATAGAATGGAGTATCACTCCATCAACACTCAGCTCGTTTGTGACCAGCGCAAAAGATTTCTTCACGTGTGAATCAGATTCCCTGGCATCTGCCATGATTCCTTCATTCTGAGGGAATCCAACATCCTGGGCTTCTTCCATGCACCGAACACCCTTAAGGGCTGGCTCCTCAGGGACAAGGGATACCCCCTGCACACACAGCTCATGACACCTCTGAAGAACCCCATCAGCGATCAACAGCTTTGATACAACGACAGCCACATTGTCACCAGGTCTATAATTGAACATGCGATAGGGCTGCTCAAGATGCGATTTTGGTGCCTCAATCGTTCTGGGGGAGCGCTTCAATATGCACCAGTGAGAGTGGGTCACATTATAGTACTGTATTGTGTCCTGCACAACATGGTACAACAGAGAGGGGTACCAGTTGAGGAGGCCCCATGCCCTCATCCACCATCCACATCTGCCATCCACAATGAGGAGGAGCAGGAAGAGGAGGAGGAGGACGACGAACACATGGGCAGAGCAATGGCTCACCTGGCTGTTCGTGAGGCCAGGGAGTCACCCATTTGTGAACGGTTCTCGTAAAATCAGAAAGTGAGAAGAGTCCAGTCCTCACACCACCTGGAAAGACCAGCGCCAACACCAGCCCTGCCCCCCCTCCCTGCACAAAACAGTCCTGCAACCACACATACACCCACTGTAAAGTCACCCACTGGGTGGCATCAAGTCTCGCCATTCATGATGAAGCACATGAAAGGGCGCTATCACAAAAGCCAGTCAAGAATGGACAAGATGTGGCAATAGTGGTGAGAATGATAACATTTAATGTGACTTTAACAAAAACCAAATATAAATGAAAAACATGACAGGCTGTCAGACACCCTTCGTGATCACAAATCCTTAGCCTTTCTCTTCCTATTACTTCTATATGGTGCATCCCTTGTGGCTGCAGCAGAGGTATTGGCAGGTTGCTCATGTTCATGCTCTGACTGCTTAGATGCTTTTGGCCTGCGCCCTCTAGGTTTTGGAGCCCATGAGGGCGCTACCAAAGACTGCAGGGGAGGCAGCATTGCAGGTCCTGATTGAGAGGGGGGCAGTGGGTGAGACGTGGGGGCGCTTTGAGTGGCGTCCCCACTTCCATGTCCCCTTTCGTCATCATCCCTCTCCTGGGCCAGGCCCACATCACTCCGACCACTCTGCTGGAGAACAGTTTGGAGGACATGTGTGATGCCTTGTAAGGCCACTGCAAATGTATCTGTCTGCCTGTCTATGGCAGCAGAATGTAGTTCACCGAGTCCGCACGACCCTTGTCAGGGCCTTGAATGGACTCATTTGTGAGCCGTGCTTGAAGCTCAATGGAGGCTAGCCTTCTCTCCATCGCAGACATTCCTGCACTTACCTGCGACACTATCTCAGAATGGCCCTGGGGTTTAGCATCTGTGTCCAGCTGAGCAGAGCCTGGAGAGGAGTGCGCCCACCGACGCGGACTCTCCACAGCTGTCCCTCCCACCAGTGTCTGCTCGTGCTCACTTGTGTGTGGTGACTCACCAGGTGCAAACCCAACTAACTGACTACTAGGACCCACTGAGGTGTGAGCATCTGCGCTGGTGGATGGCTCGCTAAGATATGACGGTGCATCCTCAGAGTCCTGGAGCTCCTCTGAGGAATCGTCCTCTGCCATTACTGTGGTCGTTGAAGGGCCTGTAAGAGAACAGAAGGCAATATTAAGCATCATCACAGTTGTGTCATGCTGCGATGTGCATACTGAGGTATTCAACATGCCAATTATTGTTAACATCAATTCGGGTGTGTGATGAATGTTAAAGTTGTGTCTCCAGACGTTTGTGGGGTGTCAGTCTCGGCATTCCTGACAGACAGGCACTCGAGGGCGCGGCTGATCTGCAGGGCCTCCTCCTCCACGTCTGTGAGGGCCACTATTTGTGGAGGCACCCCCTCCCCCCAGTCCTCACCCTCTCGCGTGTATTCTGTGCTCTCTTCTCCTAGAAAGTACAGACGTGTGAGTGAGTGAGTGAGGGTGAAGTGGTCAGCCGATGATTGCATTGCTTTGGGTGAGGCTGACCGTAAAAGAGGTGCATCAGAGGGTAAGTATGAGACAGAGCCGTCACATTGGATCAGGATTGGGGTGACTGGTAGTGGTGGGGTGACTAATGGGGAGATGAGGAAGTGCTTAGGAAGTGAAGGTAAATTGAGGATGAGCCTTAAGTGGGTGTGAGGAGTGATGTGATGGAGTAGTCTTGACAGTGCAGAATGAGTTGGGGGGAGGGGAGTGATGTGGAACACGGAATGTTGGAGAATCAGGAAGTGTTCTCACTTTTGCTGACCTAGTTCGGTCATTGAAGCGCTTCCTGCACTGGACCCAGGTGTGGGAGATGTTGCTGCTGCTGGTGACCTCCTCTGCCCCCTCGAGCCAGGCCTTCTTGGTGGCAGAGACAGGGCACTTCCTCCTGTCAGCCGGGTAAAATAGTTCCCTCCTCCTCCTCACCTCGGCCAGTAGCACCTGGAGTGACGCATCACTAAATCTTGGAGCAGCCTTGCCCCTGTGCTGCTCTATATGTGTTCTTGGTCTTTGCTGCAGTAAAAGCCATTGGAGCAATGACCCTTTAAATGTAGACACTCCAGCTGTCCGCCCACTGCGCAGCTTTCAGACGGCAAATGCAGAAGGCATGTTAAGGGCCATCAATTTACTCGCGATCGCGTGGGGAATGGTAAGTATTTATTATCCGGGTTTGCCGCGTGCCCATTGACCCCCCCCCCCACCCCCCACCCCGCTGCCATCCTGCTGCCCTTTGAAAATTGAGCCCAAAGAGTCTGCAAAGGGATATAGACAGATTAAGTGAGTGGGCAAGAAGGTGGCAGATGGAGTAAATCGTGGGGAAATGTGAGGTTATTCACTTTTGGTAGGAAGAATAGAAAAACAGAATATTTTTTAAATGGTGAGAAACTATTAAATGTTGGTGTTCAGAGAGACTTGGGTGTCCTCGTACAAGATACACAAAAGTTACTATGCAGGTACAGCAGGCAATTAGGAAGGCAAATGGCATGTTGGCCTTTAATGCTAGGGGGTTGGAGTATAAGAATAGAGAAGTTTTACTACAATTGTACACAGCTTTGATGAGACCTCACCTGGAGTACTGTGTACAGTTTTGGTCTCCTTATCTAAGGAAGGATATACTTGCCTTCGAGACGGTGCAACAAAGGTTCACTAGATTAATTCCTGGGATGAGAGGGTTGTCCTATGAGGAGAGGTTGAGTAGAATGGGCCTATTCTCTCTGGAGTTTAGAAGAATGAGAGGTGATCTCATTGAAACATATAAGATTCTGAGGGGGCTTGACAGGGTAGATACTGAGAGGTTGTTTCCCCTGGCTGGAGAGTCTAGAACTAGGAGGCAGAGTCAGCCATTTAAGACTGAGATGAGGAGGAATTTCTTCATGCAGAGGGTTGTGAATCTTTGGAATTCTTTACCCCAGAGGGCTGTGAATGCTGAGTTGTTGAATATATTCAAGGCTGAGATGGATAGATTTTTGGACTCTAGGGGAATCAAGGGATATGGGGATCGGGCAGGAAAGTGGAGTTGAGGTCGAAGATCAGCCATGATCTGATTGAATGGCGGAGCAGGCTCGAGGGGCCGTCTGGCCTACTCCTGCTCCTATTTCTTATGTTCTTATGTTCAGCCAGTTAAATTTTAAAAGAGTTGTATATAGCATGCACTTCCTGTAAGTGGCACTTGCTTCCTGTAACACTTTCCCTATCAGAGGTTCTTAATCACACTATGTTGAGGAGGTTGGTCAGGCAGGATCTTCCCCTTCTGAATCCATGCTGACTGTTGTTAATTAGATTATTGATGTTCAGATAATCCTCAAGTTTACGCCTAAGAATCAATTCATTATTTTGCATAGAATTGAAGTAAGACAAAAGGGTCTATAGATGCCTGAGTCTGTTTTGTCACCATTTCTGCATATGGACATCACATCAGCCTGTTTCCAATCTATCGCTACTTCCCTAGGGTCCATTGATACTGTCATAATGATTGTCAGTGCCACACGTATTTCCTCCTAGTCTCTTTTAGCACTCTGGGATAAATAACATCCCTCCTTGGGGATTTATTTATTTTGAGCCATTTTAGCTTATCTGGGACTTTCATCTCGTTTATATTGATACTTTTAAAGCATGTCTTCAAGGGGGCTTGGCAGACACACCCAAAGATGGAAGCAGGATGTCGCAGAGAAAACTGTTCTTATAAAACCTGCAAGACATCATCAGCAATGCCATTTGATATTTGTTAGTATATATCAGATATGTTTAGTATTAATTTTAATTCTAGAATGTGTTCTGTTCAAGCCTATATTATAATTTTATTTGACTTGAAAGTATTGTCATTGCAAAACACTTAAAAGTTTAAAGAAAACTAATATATCTCCCATGGTATTGTTTACAGTGGAGTAGATTTTTTAATGCTCCCCGTACAGTTGAACATGACTGTACTTCATTTATGACTTGAGGTAAAAAAATTACACATATTACTGATAATGTAATATTTTTATTCATGCTCAGGATACAGATGTCACTGGCAAAGCCGGCATTTTTTACCCATCCCTGCTTGCTCTTGAGAAGGTGGTGATGCCCCTTCTTCTTGAACCGCTGCAGTCCGTGTGGTGAAGATTCTCCCACAGTGCTGTTAGGTAGGGAGTTCCAGGATTTTGACCCAGTGACGATGAAGGAACGGCGACACATGTTCAAGTCAGGATAACGTGTGACTTAGAAGGGAACTTGGAAGTGATGGTGTTCCCATGCACCTGCTACCCTTGTCTTGCTGGACTATAACTTGGTGTTGTAAAATTGTTTACAATTGTCAACCCCAGTCCATCACCGGCATCTCCACATCTTGTCTTTCTAGGTGGTAGAAGTCACAGTTTTGGGAGGTGCCGCCAAAGATTTTCAGTTGTTTACTGTTCTAAATTCTTACTTTCAGTTTGTCAATCAGACATTTGACTGGTGACTTAACAGATAAGTGGTTAGTTGAACCAGCCACAATTTTTTGCCCTATGGACCTGCTATTTATTTATATAACTTCATGCATTTTTTGTTTCTAACTTGGAGTAGAATATTTTATTTCTTGTCCGGTATAGAATTCGTCTGATTTTCATTTCCATTAAAAGAACAAAATCCGGGGAGAAAATGATTAACTTACTGAAAAGTGCTCAGTTATTCTGTTTTGAGAAATTAGTTTATCTTATTCAGGATGAACTCTGTTTCAATTTATTTCTTGACGGTATAATTTTTGTGCTTATCTAGTTGAACAATATTAATATTGAGGGGGCGGAGACATGCTAGATATCCATTTTCTGAATTAAGAGTTTCCAACATATTTGTATATCTATATATTCAGACTGCAGATCTCGGCTTTTGTACACTTGAAGAATATCATTTAGCATTGCCTGGAATCCCACATACAAATATCTGTGAGTATCTCTTTGCTAATGGGATAGAGAAATTAATTCATATATTTGAAGCATAATATCATTCATCATCATCTTGGTTAAATTCAGAAGAAAGTTCCCTTACTCTGCTGCAATAATGGGTCTTTAAGGGACACTGCTGCATCAAAACGTAGCTGGCAAACCTTTGCTTCAGGATAGATAGGAGCCAGAATAGCCATTTGTCCTTTCATAAGAACATAAGAAATAGGAGCAGGAGTAGGCCATTAGGCCCCTCGAGCCTTCTCCGCCATTTAATAAGATCATGGTTGATCTTTAACCTTAACTCCACTTTCCTGCCTGATTCCCATATCCCTTGATTCCCCTAGGCTCCAAAAATCTATCGATCTCAGCCTTGAATATATTCAACGATCAGTATCCACAGCCCCCTGGGGTAGAGAATCCCAAAGATTCACAATCCTCATTTCAGTCTTAAATGGCCAACTCCTTATCCTGCGATTATGCCCCCTAGTTCTAGACTCTCCAGGCAAGGGAAATACCCTCTCAGCATCTAGCCTGTCAAGCCCCCTCAGAATCATGTTTCAATGAGATCACCTTTCATTCTGCTAAACTCCAGAGAGTATAGGCCCATTCTACTCAACCTCCCCTTATTCCAGGAATCAATCTAGTGAACCTCTGTTGCACCGCCTCTAAGGCAAGTATATCCTTCCTTAGATAAGAAGACAAAAACTGAATGCAATACTCCAGGTGAGTTCTCACTAAAGCCCTGTACAATTGTAGTAAGACTTCCTTACTCTTGTACTCCAACCCCCTAGCAATAAAGGCCTACATGCCATTTGCTTTCCTAATTGCCTGCTGTAGCTGCGTGTTAACTTCTTGTGTTTCTTGTGCCAGGATACCCAAGTCTCTCTGGACACCAACATTAAATAGTTTCTCACCATTTAAAAAATATTCTGTTTTTCTATTCTTCCTACCAAAGTGCATAACTTCACATTTCCTCCATTATACTCAATCTGCCACCTTCTTGCCCAATCGCTTAACCTGTCTATATCCCTTTGCAGGCTCTTTGTGTCCTCCTCACTGCTTACTTTCCCACCTAGCTTTGTATCGTCAGCAAACTTGGATACATTCATTCGGTCCCTTTATCTAAGTCATTAATATAGATTGTAAATAGCTGAGGCCCAAGCACTGATCCTTGTGGCACCCCACTAGTTGCAGCCTGCCATTAACCAATCCTCTATCCATGCTAATATGTTACCCCCAATCCCCATGAGCTCTTATCTTGCGTAACAACCTTTTATGTGGCATCTTATCGAACGCCTTTGGAAAATCCAAATATACTACATCCACTGGTTCCCTTTTATCTACCCTGTTAGTTACATCCTCAAAAAACTCTAATAAATTTGTCAAACACACTTTCCCTTTCATAAAACCATGTTGACTCTGCCTAATCATATTATGATGTTCTAAGTGCCCTGTTACCACTTCTTTAATAATGGATTCAAACATTTTCCTGATGACTATGTCAGGCTAACTGGCCTGTAGTTCCCTGTTTTCTCTCTCCCTCCTTTCTTGAATAGCAGGGTTACATTTGCTACCTTCCAAACTGCTGGGACCGTTCTAGAATCTAGGGAATTTTGGAAGATCACAACCAATGCATCCACTATTTCTGCAGCCACCTCTTTGAGAACCCTAGGATGTAGGCCATCAGGTTCAGGGGATTTTTCGACTTTTAGTCCCATTAGTTTCTCAAGTACTTCTTCTCTACTGATAATAATTAAGTATTTAAGTTGCTCACTCTCATTGGCCCCTTGGTTCCCATTTATTTCTGGTATGCTTTTTGTGTCTTCTACTGTGAAGACAGATCCAAAATATTTGTTTAACGCATCTGCCATTTCCCGATTCCCCATTATAATTTCTCCTGTCTCAGCCTCTAGGGGACCGATGTTTACTTTTGCTATTCTCTTCCTTTTTACACACTTGTAGAAGCTCTTACAATTAATTTTTATATTTCTTGCTAGTTTACTTTCATATTCTATTTTCTCCCTTTTTATCAATTTTTTGGTCATCCTTTGCTGGTTTCTAAAACTCTCCCAATCCTCAGGCTTACTACTCTTCTTGGCAGCATTATAGGCCTCTTCTCTTAATCTAAGACTATCCTTAACTTCTCTAGTTAGCCACGGGTGGATCACTTTTCCCGTGGAGTTTTTATTTCTCAATGGAATGTATACTTGTTGAGAATAGTCACAGTGCTATCATGCACAAGTAATATGATATTGTGAGAAGATTTCTCTGTGCACTATGTGTAGTGAAATTATAAACCTGTTTATAAAGACTGTGCTTGTGATTTTGCGACACTTTGCGCAAAGAGAAAACCTCGAAATGCAACTGTTTACATCATTATATTAGGTATTTCTAAATAAAATAAAAGTTTGCCAATTTTCAGTGCCTCTTTAAGTCTAACCTCAGACGATGCCCCCTCCACTGCTGGTAATTACCTCTATTACCTCACAAATAATTCTTGGGGCCTCTGTGAGTAAAATTTTACAATTTAAAATATGATACAATTTCGAACTAGTTTCTCTTTCAATGGTTTTGCCCAGCTCCATAAATGGATCTTATCCCCTATTATCCAGAAGTTGGAGCTTTTATATTAACCTAACTGTGACAGATTCACTGCAGAAATTTAGTCGGAGGTAAAACTAGCTATAAACATATCTATCTATCTATATATGTATATATCTATCTATGTGTATATTTTACTTGTATAAATTAAAAGCTAACGCAGAGTTTAGCTTGAGCCTATAACCATTAAGAGGACAGACAGGTTTTAGCCTGTCTGGACTGTTATAGATGCTCTTTGTTCTTTATCCTCAGCCAGAGGGACTGCGTTTCCAAGTTGTGAATTACGCCTATTCTGTGCAAGCCACATTCAATTCATTTTGGAACAGACATTACCAGAAAGACAGGCAAGCAAATAAAACATTGTCTGAAAGACAGATCTGCATTTTTATATCCTCTTTGAAATCATTGTAATCTCTGGGCACATCAAAGGGAAATAGGACATGTACCCACTATGTTCGGGGGCTTCCGGAAGGAAGATGAGAAAAAGAAGGAAGAGGGACAGAACATAGAATCTCCAGGCGCTGACATGATATTAGTACTGTAATGAGAGATAGACTTGTGGTGGAAAAAGATACATGCCGTCTATACATGATATTGGGAGATTTTCTGAAGGAGCAGAGTGTGTCATCAAAGGTGTGGGAGTTAGTAGATGGTCACTGTGTAGAATTGTGCTGTTCTATATGTGTTTTAACTTTATTAAAAATAAGCTTAGTAATTCAGTTTGGAGCCTGAAGTTAACTTGAGCACAGTGCATTGGTCTTTCCTTTTACTTGAACAACTAGGAGCAAAGTAAAGGTTCAAGTTACACATTCAGATCTGTGTGAGTTCTGAAGGTAAAAGCTCCCTGCGGGAACAGACATCCAATCAACTGCAGCTTCTCGGTCCACTTATGGAGAGAGCTGCGAGACTATAGAAATTGAGAACGGCTCTTTAAAATTGCTGCAAACCTTTTCATTCTGCGCTTGCAGAGTTTTGTGATCCTTAGGATTAACAATTATTCTATCTGCAGTATCCTGCATTGTGTAATATACAGGACACAGTGTATTGCATTTCGGGAAATCTCAATGATTCCCTATCCTGGAAAAAGCATATAATGAATCGTGCTATCCCAGACAATGCTAAATGTTGTCAAGATTCAAAAATACAAAAGCCACAATCAAGAATCTGAATATATAAATATGCAAATGTCAGATTTCTCACAGTCTAGTCAAGAAGTAAACATATTTCTGTCCACGAGAAATCACTCAGATGCACGTTTCCAAAATTCAAAAGGAAAAAAACATTGGTTTCTTCAGGATACAAAAAATTCTGTGGTCTAAAATGTAATCATTAACATTTAAAAAGATGCAATTAGCACAATCCATAAATTTGGAACAATAATATTGATAAAGTAATGCCAAATAGTGCTGACTTATGGGCAGTTTGTAGCATGCCCACATAGTCAATGATGACCTTTATTGACCACAAGCCAAAAACATTGACTTTGTGTTTGCACAACTGAAATATCTGTAAATTGTGATGTACAGCTGACCTCTTGTATTATTTAGCTTATCCCGGAGGTGATCTTCATCATTTATTGTTAGCATTTCCTTGAAACCATTGTTGACATGTGCTGCTTCCAGTGAACCTGCTAGGCTGTATAAACTGGAGCTGAATATCATCGCTCACCACTTGAACAGATGGTCAAGCAGTGTTATTAGGACATTACTCTTGTCCTTGAAGATAGACATGGGATGATGCTGGAATAGGTTTGTCAGGAACTGTGCAACAGTTACAACACCCTTCAAGTTAGTAGGAACTACGAAAGCAGGTATGGCTATGGCAGACTGTGAACATTGATCCTGGGTGTGAGATTTTCACTCGTGAGTTGTATATATGATGCATTCTTATGTGCAAAAAAAACCTAAACAAGAGCAGCAATCTGCATCTGTCATTTGGGCCACAGGGACTGGCTAAATGGCATTAATGTGTTCTTGAACTCTCTTTTCTTTATGGCTACAAAACAACAGTCAATACACTTCAAAAATAATTAATTTTCTGTAACGTGTTTAGAACATCCTGAGGGTGTGAAAGTTGCTAAATAAACGAAGTTAATTCTTCCATCTTTCTTTTTCCCTATTTTATTCTTTCCTTCTCTTTTTCTCACTCTCCCTTTTCTTTCTCTTTCTTTCTTCACATCCTGGTTAGCTGCTGGATTAGTGTTTTAATTAGTCTTGCTGGACAGGTACACAACTATGGGGCCTGTAGTTTAAAGAGGTTTTTCACTTTTCTTTCGATAGCCACACCTCCATCGTAATCTCTTATTTTCAATAACATTCAGGCAAGAAAATGCAAGAGAAATGTTGCAGTCTACTGACACAGTGTATACATGAGGAAGTTTTCCACTTGTGGGACAGTCCAAAACTAGAGGTTGTCAATACAAGATAGTCACTAATAAATCCAATAGGGAATTCAGGAGAAACTTCTTTGCCCAAAGAGTGGTAAGAATGTGGAACTCACTACCACAAGGAGTAGTTGAGGCAAATAACAGAAAAGCTTTTGAGGGAAAGCTAGCTAAGCACACAAAGGAGAAAGGAATAGAAGGGTATGCTGATAGGGGTAGATGAAGTAGGGAGGGCGGAGGCTCGTGTGGAGCATAAATGCTGGCACAGACCAGTTGGGCTGAATGGCCTGTTTCTGTGCGATAGATCAATGTAACTCAAGGTAACAGTTTTTCCTGCACTATAGATAAATATGTTTGGTACAGGTGTGTCCAACCAGGCATGTTGGACAGTTACAAGAAAAGATTTAGCACCAAATTGAAAATTATAAAGCAGGTTCAGGCAACAAAAAAAAAGAAAATGGGCAAAACAAACTAAATTTAAAGAGCATTTCCAGAAAGAAGCTAAATTGAAAAATAACCAAGAGGAATAGAAAATTACATGAATATGGTGAAAAGGTAAAATAAAATAAAATAGTAAGGCAATGAAAGCAACAAATTAGGAGAGGAAACAATAGCTGCTGGGGATGTTGGTGGTGGTTGGGGAGTGAAAAACAATGGTACTTGAAGAGCAGAGGAGGGTCAATCTATTGAGAGAATCTGTAATGTAGCTGTACCATTTGCAAATTGTTCATTATATGTGTGCAATGTTTGACCTTGAACTGACCAGTTCCGCTTGCAAACTGCTGTATTCATGCTACAAAGGTGACTTGGCTGACAACAAAAATACTGGCCCCTGTCTTTTTGCTTTCTGGTTTTCCATCATTTAGCCCACAATAGCTATCTGCCTGTGGCGTATAAATAATCCTTTGTGCGATGAGACTAGGATAAGCAAGTGATGATGAGCTGCTCCATTTGCCACTGGTAAAATGAATGATCTCCCCCCACCCATCACCCCCCCACCCCTTATCCAACAAGGAAAGTGACATGAATTTTTACAGCTTGATAGATACTGCCAATAACTGAATATGACAGCATGAAGCACAATGGTTTGTCTCGATTGTAAAAAATGTTAAGGAACCTTTGATTGCAATGTTGTCGACAGCAGAATAGTTTAGATTCAATCTTTTCATCCATCAATGCTGCTATCTGGAAAGCTAATGGATGGTTGTTTGCAAATGCAGGCCTCGATGTTAACTTAAGGTGGGAATAGTGCGTTCCACCCATTATGGACATTCCACCCCTTATAAGGCAACAAGGAAACTTCAGGAAATGGCAGATACTCAGCCCTATTTGGCCTCTGTCATTTTTTGAGGGTTCCACTGGTCTCCGCATGTTTCCTAGAGTCAGCTATTTGCCACCAGGGATTGGCACATTTGCCTACAGAGGTAAAGAATGACATGATGCTATAGGATCTAAAGTACTGTAGCAGCTTAAAGGGGAAGTGTCAGCAGTTGGACTAGAGGAACAGAGCTGAAAGTCATGGCTGACAGAAAGCCTGCAGGAAGAAAGGTCTCCAGCTTCTCAGACACACAGATGGAGATATGAGGGCAAAGTGGGCAGGATTAGTTGGCAGCCAGGGAAAGAAATCAGCTCATGCAACAACGAGGGCACAGTGGAGGGAGGTGACTGAAGCAGTCAATGCCACCTGCACAACCCCCAGTTCAGCAATAGAATGCAGGAAAAAAATTAATGACTTAACCAGAGTGGGCAAGCTAGGTGTGCCACCCACCCCACTGAAGGTCTCACCAGCTAATGCGGACATTGTGAAGCACCACTGCTCACACACATAACAGTCAGGCCATCAATACTCCTGAAAGAATTTCCATAATGACTATCACCCCACCATGCTCTTTACTGAAACTTTCAGCATCAGTCCTCTCTGCGTCACGGACATGAGTCTTCCAGTTTACATGTAATCAGTCCCCTGCCGAGTTCCTGCATGAAAAGAAAGAATTTGCCATACTTATGAGATGGTGTCTTCTTTCTGTTAATGTAAGCTACTGTATCTTCTACTGGTGCTATGATAATCACAGGAATAAAGCCCCATGGAGTCTTAGGAAGTCTGTCACCCTGAAAAAGCCAATCTTGAGAAGCTGCATCCATAGGGAATGAAATATGGGGAATGAAACATCTCTAGTGAACTGTGGACCACGGACTGAAACGTTGTAGAGGTCGTCTGCACTTGACTGGAAGAATCTGATGCATAAACTGTCAGCACCAGGGGTATCTTCACTTCATGGGTGGAATGGTTGTATCCTGTGAGGATGGTTCCAGATCTGGTTTCAGGACCCTACATAACTTGTGGAATGCTTCCTCTGGAACTCTTAGTCTCCTCAGCCACTGCTTCTCGAACAGTTGTGCGCTGTATAGGTAGTAGTGGATGGATATACTTATGCAGGGTGAGGAGGAACCAGCACCAGATCTTGCACTAAATCATACTCAGGGAGAACCAGCAGCTCTATCGTTGGCACACAGGTAATGTGATTTATCACACTCAACAATTACACAATGCACTTAGATGATAAGAGTAGCATCAACAGTATTAGATACTTATATAATGGGAAAAGCATCATGAGCATTGAATACTTGGGTGTTGGAAGAAACAATAGGTTTGCACAGTCATGTCATTAACCGCATTTTGAACAGGTAACCCTATGTCTGAGGAGGCAATTGTCACCTGTTGTAACCCCGGAGTAAGTCAAGACAACCCATGATTTCTGTAAGACATGAGTATTACGAGGACTCCCCGGTAACCTTGCAACCTATTGCAGAATTCTTTGGTAATGGTTATGGATCATTTGGATATTCGAGTGGCATTCCTTTACAGTGGTGGAGCAACAGCAGTTCTGAGGAAATTCTTGGCCCTTGTAAGCTTTTGCCATCGCCCCAGCATCTAGTGACTCCCTCATAATGGCTGTCAGTTTCTCATAAATATTCTTTTCAGTCTCTTACATAACTCTGGGATAAATACTTGAAGGGAAAAAATTTACAGGGCTATGGGGAAAGAGCATGGAATGGAATTAATTGGATAGCTCTTTCAAAGAGCCGGCACAGGCATGATGGGCCGAATTATCTCAGTTGGTCTGTGGGTTCCCGGTGAGTCTCTTTTACTATCAGTGGCAGTGCGGTGCTGGTAACACTGTTTGATTGTAGGTCATCATTGTATCAAAGTAGGTATAGCACAGGAGGAGGCCATTCGGCCCATTGTGCCTGTGCCAGCTCTTTGAATGAGCTATCCAATTAATCCCATTCCCTGCTCCTTCCCATAACCCTGTAAATTTTTTCCCTTCAAGAATTCCCTTTTGAAAGTTACCATTGACTCTGCTTCCACCAACCTTTCAGGCAGTGCATTCCAGATCATTACTACACACTGCGTCAAAAAATGTTTCCTCATGTCGCCTTTGGCTCTTTTGCTGATCACATTAAATCTGTGTCCCCTGGTTACCAACCCTTCTGCCACTGGAAATAGTTTCTCCCTATTTACTCTGTCAAAACTGGTCATGATTTTGAACACCTCTATCATATCTTCCGGTAACCTACTATGTTCTAAGGAGAACAATCCCAGCTTCTCCAGTCTCTCCACATAACTGACGTCCCTCATCCCTGGTACTATTCTAGTAAATCTCTTCTGCACCCTCTCTAAAGCCTTGACATCTTTCCTAAAGTGTGGTGCCCAGAATTGAACACAATACTCCAGCTGCGGCCTAACCAGTGTTTTATAAAGGATTAGCATAACTTCCTTACTTTTGTACTCTATGCCTCTTTTATTAAAGCCCAGGATCTCATATGCTTTTTTAACAGCCTTCTCAACTTGTTCTGCTACCTTCAAACATTTGTGTACATACACCCACAGGTCTCTCTGTTCCTAAACTCCCTGCACTTTTTACCATTTAGTTTATATTGCCTCTCCTCACACTTCTCCATTTCTGTGTTTTGTGTCATCTGCAAACTTTGAAATTATACCCTCAATACTCAAGTCCAGGTCATTAATATATATCAAAAAGAGCAGTGGTCCTAATACTGACCCTTGGGAACACCATTGTGTTCAGGAGATGGCAAAATTTAGAAATGGTTCCCTTGGTGAGTTTAGTCTCCTCAGTGGAATCAAATTAGCTCCATTGTCAGTGGTGGATATACCGTTTGATGTGAATAACAGGAGGCCTCCTCCTATAACCCGAAACCTCCTTGGCCATTCTCTGTTCCTTATTATCATCTTAATCCAACATGTTTAACAAAATGAGACTTGCTGAAGGATCCAACATGCTATGTGCACTGAAACAACTGAGTTACTCCTTTCATGTCTGCTGCTCTGCTGTGGACTGGAACTTTACCAATTCTCTCCATTGCCTTGACGCCACCTTTGCAGCAGGCACCATAATATAATGTGTGCTGGAAGGTAAGGATGAGAAAATTTGTGTAATTGGTGCTTAACAAGCCAAAACACCAATAACACGGGATCCGTGCTTTAACACTGCTTATTCAAATTACTTCCTGGTGGAATTTTAGAAGCATATGCTAAAACGCACAAATGCTCTCTCAATGCTAACGCACAAAATTATTTTCTTTTAATTGTGCTTAATGCATGTGTTGGTTCTAGAGTATAGCTTTAACACTTTAAATGGGAAATGATAAGCATCTGACATTTGTCCATTGCTATTTTGGTAAGACATCACCAAGTATTCTATTTGGGGGCCCGATCACTGCCAATCATACTTAGTCTGGAAACGCCTCCAATGCATTGCTGTTACTACAAGCTGAGGAAAATTGGGCAGATTCCTTTCCCGGCATTCACTCTAATTCGCCTAATTTTCTAATATTTATTGCACCCAGGCAATATGAACATACGAACATATGAATTAAGAGCAGGAGTAGGTCAATTGGCCCCTCGAGCCTGCTCTGCCATTTGATAAGATCATGGCTGATCTGATTGTGACCTCAACCCTACTTTCCCGTCTACCTACTATAACCTTTGACTCTCTTGTTAATCAGGAATCTATATATCTCAGCCTTAAAAATATTCAATGACCCTGCCTCCACCGCTCTCTGAGGAAGGGAGTTCCACAGACTCACGATCCTCAGAGAGAAAAAAAATCTCCTCATCTCAGTCTTAAATGGGAGACCCCTTATTTTTAAACTGTGGCCCCTAGTTCTAGTCTCTCCCACAAGGGGAAACATCCTCTCAGCATCTACCCCTTCTAGTCCCCTCAGGATCTTATATGTTTCAATAAGATCACCTCTCATTCTTCTAAACTCCAGTATATACAGGCCCAACTTGTCCAATCTTTCCTCATAAGATAACCTCTCATCCTAGGAATCAGTCGAGTGAACCTTCTCTGAACCGCCTCCAAAGCAATTATGTCCTTTCTTAAATAAGGAGACCAAAACTGCACACAGTATTCTAGATGTGGTCTCACCAATGTCTTGTGCAACTGTAGAAAAACATCTCTACTTTTATATTCCATTCCCCTTGCAATAAATGACAACATTCCATTTGCCTTCCTAATCACTTGCTGTACCTGCATACTAACTTTTTGTGATTCATGTACTAGGACACCCAGATCCCTCAGAGTTCTGCAATCTCTCTCCATTGAAATAATATATTTCTTTTCTATTCCTCCTGCCAAAGTGGACAAGTTCACATTTTCCCACATTATACTCCAACTGCCAAATTTTTGCCCACTCACTTAACCTATCTATATCCTTTTGCAGACTCCTTGGGCCTGATTTTAGCAGGCCTGCGGGTTTCCGGCGGGTTGGGTTTCGGGTGCGTGGCCTCCGCGCCCGGTGAAATTAGTGGGTTGCCCGCGCGATCGTAGCAGGCAATCCACTAATTGGAATCAATTACCTGCTCCTCCGGGGTCCGCGCTGCTGGTCTGCGCGTTGGGCGGGCTGCGCATGCGCAGTACGATCTGTCATCTGGAGGCTCTCTAGTTAAAGGGGCAGTCCTCCACTGACAGATGCTGCAACCAATGGAACAAATTACAGCATGGAGCAGCCCAGGGGGAAGGCTGCTCCCAGTTTAATGATGCCTCACCCCAGGTATCATCAGATGGGGTGAGGAGGAGGGGGAGGACAGAGATCTTCCACCCGGCGGGCGGGAGGAAGCGGCCTGCCTCTGCCACCAAGAAGGCCTGGCTCGAGGTGGCAGAGGGGGTCACCTGCACCACCAACATATCGCCCACCTGCATACAGTGCAGGAGGCGCTCCAATGACCGCAGTAGGTCAGCCACAGTGAGAACACTTAGTCTTTCCCCTACACTCCGTCTGCCACAACACTGCCCCCACCCCACATCTCCTTCGGCACCGCCAACACTACTCTGTCACATCACCCCTCATACCCACTCAAACCCCATCCTCATCTTACCTGCACCTACTCACCTCGCCAGTACTCACCCCGCCACTAACACGCAACCCAATCCTCATATAATCTGATGGCTCTATCCCATACTCACCCTCTCGTGCATCTCCCTCACGGCCAGCCTCACTCAACCTGCCACCACCTGTGCTGCAGCCACAGGGCATGCATCACATATGTGCAGTAGGCAGCGTACGGCAAACGTGTCGTGAGCATGAAGGGGATGCACAAGGGTGTCTGAGGGTTTGCCATGGGTGTTACCTATATTGAATTTCAGAGCAACAAACATCACACATTATATTGGCACCACCACTGCCATGTCTCCACGAATCCTGTCTGTTGTGTCCAATAATGCCCGCTCCTGGGTATCACTATGAGGACCCACCACTGATGCCACCCATTGTGTTACTGCAGAGTGGGTGTAGGTGTATTTGCAGGGCTCGTCCGCGCAGACGACTGAGAGACATCGGCGGTGTACCCGGCTGCACCCTGGAAGGATGCGGAGGAGAAGTTGTGGAGGGCAGTGGTGACTTTGGCAGCGACAGGTAAGCAGATGGTGCTGGGGCCAGCCAGGAGCAGCTCGGCATAAAAGAGCCTGCAGATCTCCACGACTACATGTCGAGTGAATCTGCGCCTCCGTATGCACTGCTGCTCGGAGAGGTCCGGGGAGCTGCACCTCGGTCTGTGGACCCTGTGGCGAGGGTAGTGGCCTCTGCGACGCATCTCTCTCTGCGGTTGCCCTCCCTCCTGCTGTGCAGGTGGATGTGTTACAGCACTCTGTTGTGGAGCTCCACGTGTCAGAGGTGGACGGCGTGGATGGCGAGGCTGGTGATGCTGTTCGCCCTCCGAGGGGGTCATGACTGCAGCTACGGCAGCCCCCATCCGCAATATGTACATCTGAGGGGGTCCGCAAGGTAGGCACATGTCCCCGGACCCCGGGGTGAGTGTGCAGGTTGGTGACTTTGACCGTCAGGAGGAGGGTGGTGGAGGCCAAACTTTGTACCAAGTGACAGAGCGGCCTCCTGCAATGAGTGAGGGTCTCCCCCCCACCCCACCTGTCAAATGGACCTTTGCAGCTGCCACAGGCTGACGGCTGCAACACGTCCAGTTAAACTAGGACTGTTTCCCCCAGTGTGTGAAACAGTCCCATGTTTCCCCAAAATCACACACGGTCCCTTAATCAGGTCAGTTAATGACCTGAACAAGCGAAATAAATAACCTCAAGTGGCATCCCGCTGGCTTTAATTGCCTGCGGGATTCCCACCAGCGGGGGCCACGCACGCACCCCCGCATGTCATCGGGGAACCCGGAAGTGGGCGGGATCGTGGCGCGATCCGGTCACGTGACTGGATATCGGGATTTTCGGGGCCCCCCCGCTGGAAACCCACAGGAAACCCGACGGTAAAATCGAGCCCCTTATGTCCTCTTCACAATTTACTTTCCTACCTACCTTTGTGTCATCATCAAATTTAGCAACCATACATTCGGTCCCATCATCCAAGTCATTGATATAGATTGTAAATAGTTGAGGCCCAAGCACTGATCCCTGTGGCACTCCACTCGTTACATCTCGCCAACCCGAAAATGACCCATTTATGCCTACTCTCTGTTTCCTGTCAGCTAACCAATCCTTTATCCATGCTAATATGTTACCCCCTACACCATGAGCTCTTATTTTGTGTAGTAACCTTTGATGTGGCACCATGTCAAAAGCCTTCTGGAAATCCAAGTACACCAGATCCACAGGATCCCCTTTATCCACATTGCTTGTTACTTCCTCAAAGAACTCTAATGAATTAGTCAAACACGATTTCACTTTTACAAAGCTGTGTTGACTCTGCCTGATTGCATTGAGATTTTCTAAGTGCCCTGCTATAACCTCCTTAATAATAGGTTCTAGCATTTTCCCTATGACAGATGTTAAGCTAACTGGCCTGTAGTTTCCTGCTTTCTGTCTTCCTCCTTTCTTGAATAGAAGAGTTACATTCACTATTTTCCAATCTGATGGGACCCTTCCAGAATCTAGGGAATTTTGGAAAATTAATACCAATGCATCTACTATCTCTGCAGCCACGTCTTTTAAGACCCTAGGATGAAATCTGTCAGGACCTGGGGACTTGTCAGCTTTTAATTTGAATAATTTTTTCAAAACCCTTTCCCTGGTGATTGTAAATGTTTTAAGTAATCTAGTGCACCTGGGCACAGACTGGAGATCGTTGTTGAGGGGGGTCAGAGATCGTGGGGTCAGAGATCGTTGGGAGGGGTGGGGGTCGCTGTAGGTAGACTTGTTGGGCCTGTGGGAAGCACTTCTGCTCCTCCGGGCCTACAAGCAGTGCGATCAAGGCACTTACCTAGTTTTTTGGGCGTTCTCACCTCCTCTCACGTGAAGCAGAAGGCTCCCTCTGGGCATAAAGCAGAGGGTCCGAGAATCCCAGCCCCCAGGTGTTAAAAATAAAAAAGCTGTAAAAATTGAGGCTCACAGCCTCATTGAAAGCTTTCACTGACCGACCCGCCTCCTAAGAGCAGGTTGGTCACCCGTCCCTCATCCCGCCTCCGTTAAATCCACGTGGGCAGGTTGGCGGTGGGTTGGGGTCGGGTTTTAGGTTTTTACAATTTTTGTGGGGTTAAAATTTAGGCCCTGATATCCACAGATTACAATATATGTGGTCTCATTGTTTATGAAAACTTCTGCAGCAATAGTATTAGTCCTTAACTTCTCCGAAGTGGGCTGCAACCAAGGCCACCTACCTTTCTGGGATGGTGGGGGAACCACCCACACCCATCGGATACAAGAACTCTCGCTGGACATCAATCCAGTATTCAGAGCAGGTGCTCTGGTCTTAGCTCACCAGGGCTGTCTGAAATGTGGCCCAACCCAACTCTTCTGACTCAGAGGCGGGAATACCACCACTGAGCAAGTAGTCACTCCATCTGGATGCAAGTACCCCACTGGATGTCAAGCCAGTATTTAGAGACCATATTCGAGTCTCCACTACTGGGGGCCATCTGGAGTGGGGCTCATAACCTTCATGTTGTGAATCAGAAGCAGGAATTCAACCACTAAGCCAAGGGCTCACTCCCTCAGTACTAGTAATATGTGCTATAATTAGATTTGCATATCATAATTTTCTCAAGATACGGCAATATTTGCTGCCTCTCTATTCTCCAGACGGTGCTAAACTAACCTCGCCACATGGCAGATGGCATTGCATTGGTACAAAATGGGCACTCTTCCCAGTGATAATGATGGTCACACAATGTCTACCAAAAATAAAATGCCCTTTACAAAAGACTCTAATTATACTTGTACTGCTAATGATTTAGATTATCTTTTTTTCTCCACAGTGCGGTTTTTTTTGGAATGATTTATTACAGCATGAGTATCAGATGAGTCAGTCAAGCTGTTTTGCAACAAATATCACCAGACAGATTTTACCATTTCTCAAAGCAAACCAACTTACCCACGAAAACACAGACTAAAAAAGTCTTGGAACAAGACGTTACTTAATGGTTAAAAGGTGAGGGGACACAGGCCTCAAGTGGTCCCAGGACCACACTATGAGTGCCCCGATATAGTGTATGCATGTCACAATATAGCATATGACTTTCGATATCTGCCCCTAAATTTTCTGAGTCTGGGCTGGTAGCAAATACTTTGTCCACTGCCAGTGTGTATTGGAAAACCATAGATAGCCACGATTTTCTGATACACACTAGTGATTGGTGAGATTAGTCGCTGCCTGCCCGCACTCGGAAGTACATGTATCTCACTATGAAATATGTGTATCTTACTATATTCCATTTTTAAGAACATAAGAAAATCCAGATTGAGAAAAGGACATTCAAATATCAAGCCCTCTCCGTCCAGAGCAAATGTACAATTATTCGTTAGGGTGAGGGAGTGGTTGAGCATATTAATAGCTGTAGAGGTATTGGGTGATTGGCAGGCCAAAGGCTAGGCAGTTGGAAGTTTGAGAGTGCTGCTTTAAGCAACTTGGGGGAAGAATTTTTGTCAGGGCAAGTGCAAAAGGAAGTGAGGTTGGAAGGGAGCAAAAGGTTGCATGGAAATTGTCACTGATATCTTGTCAGTTATCAAGACCACGGGAGTGAGAGGCAATGGGGGATGCTGCGGTCAAGAAGGTGGTCATGAATATGAGTCCATTTGTTGTGCCCTAGGGCAGGTCCTAACTCAAGACTCACGTGAGATTCACGAGCCTGTTGCTTGCCTCAAAGTTTTTATCTTCTTTCAAGTGGACTGCAGCCAAGGTTAAAGAGTCCCAACTACATTTTACAATGTTATGGGGGGGGGGGGAGGAAAGGGGGCAGCTACCCACACCTATTAGATGCAAGTACTCCTATCAATCCAGGTGCTGGAAGTAGGAGAATGTGCAGAGGAAGGGGAGAGGCTAAGATGTGACTTGATGATCAGCCATACCATCACCATGGCGGTTTGGGTGGGAAAGGTGGTCCAAATTACAGCGAGGCGGGGAGGCTTCAGTAAGAGGCAAGGTGTCACTAACCATGAGACAAGTTTCAGTCCAAAACAGGATGTCAATACAATCATCTACAGTAAGGTAGATGGCAAGGGCCTCGTTCATAAATGAACAAATATTCTGGAGGTACGTGATTGTTGATCTGCTGGCTGAGTCCGAGGGGGCAGTGGCGGGTGGAATGAGCAGGACGGGAAGGAGGTTACACTGGATGGGAAGGTCGGCAAGAGAAAAGGCCGGGGCCGTTGGCGTTGCTGCTCATAAAGAGGCAGCAACAGGCGCGTTGATGGACCCTTCAGAGAATGTAGAGAGAGGCACTGAGGGTAGCTGTGGATTTATTCAAAGGGGATCCTAGTCTGGTCAACTCACTAACATCCCACTAACACCCACCACTGCCTCCTCGGACTCAGCCAGCAGATTAACAATCACGATCCCTCCCTGCATGTCCCTCCAGAATGTTTGTTCATTTATGAACGAGGCCCTTGCCATCTACCTTACTGTAGATGATTGTATTGACATCCTATTTTGGACTGAAACTTGTCTCATGGTTAGTGACACCTTGCCTCTTACTGATGCCTCCCCGCCTCGCGATAATTTGGACCACCTTTCCCATCCAAATCGCCATGGTGGTGGTATGGCTGATCATCAAATCACATTTTAGCCTCTCTCCTTCCTCTGCACCTTCTCATTTGCAGCCAGGTTGGAGAGAACTGCATTGACGTTGGCAGTGACCTCCTTCTATGCAGCTGGCAACTCTATTCTTAATGGCCTTTTATGCCCAAATAGCCACATCCCACTGCCCCACTGCCAAGGTGTGCACCCTGCAGCAGAACCTCCAGCTCTTCAGCATCAAAGGAGCAGCATTGCCTACATTTCTCCACTGCGCCATTAAGAACAATGAATTCATTTCTCTGCCACCTGTGAGGAAGAGCTGGAGCCTTTTAGCGCTGCGCCTGTGCAGGACTTTGCTGCCCCAGACAACTGTGCTCCATGCCAAGCTCTATGCGCAAGTTTTTCCTCTGCCTGTAGCCTAGCTTTGTATCGCAAATTTAAGTGCAGCCCACCCTCTGAGTTACAGGCATAGCTTGCTTGCAATTTGGGGAAACATGACCCTTTTTTGTGGAATGGCAAAATCAGGGTTTTGGTGTGGAAGCCTTAAGCCCTTGCATCAAAAGATTGCCTTTCAGAAAATTATCCCTTTTGTGCAAGAACATTGAAAAGCTTTCTTTGATTTGTGAGCTGTGGGTACCATTACTTGCCCAATATATTTGGTTACTGTTCCTAAAGGAGCATTAATTTCATGACAAAATTGTGGTACTTGTGTTGATTTACCTCATTGCTTCTTATTTTTGGAAACAAAGGAAAAAAACTAGTTTGCCAAAGCACTTTCTTTCCTGTGGACAATACCCCTTTAAGAGTAACATGATTACTTTAATTTAGTTAAGGAGATTCTTGGGTGGATTCCACTTCTGTTTCCTATCCTCAGAGGTCCTATGGTCTGGATTTTGACACATAGGTGAATGCTTTCTCCCCCTTTGCCGACCATGTTAGGAAGAGCATCTTGTCCTTGCCTGAAGGTCAATGAATGAAATGACAAAGAGGTGTCATCCTTCTCCTGCAGTGCTCTCCATCTGCCATTTATATTTCTAGAACTGACCAACCTCTGCGATTTAACACAATATTTAAACACATAGGGCATCTCTGATAGCATGAGATGCCTGCTGCCTAATACACGAGGATTGACTGAGCAGGCTGTACGTGTAAGTTTCAGGAGCTTTGCTCATTGCTGACGGATGGCAAAATCTGTTTGAATCTGTCTTTGCCCTTTGCTCAGTTGAATTTTTCCCCCTGCTAATTCTGATGTCATATTTATGGAGATACGTCTGTTTCCTCTGTTCTTTATTCATAAATTACCATTACCACGTGGCTGTTTTATTCTGTTGGTTGCATAAAGGAATGCATATGTAGCAACAGGGAGCATTATGGTCATCACCAGCCCTGAGATGCTCCTTACCAGCCAGAAAAAAAGTGAAGAGCTCTCAGGGCCAGTGAGACTATAAAGCTAAAAGAAAATTATTGTTATATTTTTCAGTTGTATACTATTCTTCTATTCAGAATAATGTAGCCTTCTCACCCGTAGACCTCACGTCCCCTATGAACCAAAGTGTCCAATTATTTGCCCAGTAACTAGGAAAATTTACCGAGACCTAAGAGTCGGACTGAGAACTTTGCCTTTACATTATAAGTTTAGGGTCTAGCCTTAGATAATCTCTCGGTACAGCATTGCTAGGCACTCCTGGAGGCAATATAATCTTACGTTTAGGGGTGTGTTCATACTGTCCAATACCTAAATGTGCAATTGCGTGACCCAGGGTATAATAGTAGATCTGATGCGTCTTCATGATCTGAATTGGATATTCATATCTTTCACATGTGTCCTCATGTGCTTCTACAGTCTTTTCAAAGATGCACTGAGAAACCAACAGGTGCCATACGGCCAGATATGAATCATTAAGCTGCTTTATTTCACAGCACATGAATCTATAGAGCACAGTTATCATCGGACTCACTTAGTTCAATCAATGCAACTTGTCTTTGTGTAATAATACCAAAATAATGCTTGCCCACATCAGTGGGTTGTGTTGCTTAACTTAAGCAATATAACTCCTAATTACCCTCCTGAGCTTGGCGAATGCTTGCCCTTGCAGCTTCTGTTCAAAAACCTGAAAGACTTCCTATGTGTCTAAAGCCTTGATTTTAATTTGGAGTGTGAACTGGCCTGGTAGGGGTGCAGAGCAAGTGGGAAGGCCTCATGATGTTGCCAGCATCAGGCCCAGGTGCTCCCAGGCCTCATTTCAATCTAACTGACGAGCTGCCCTCCTGATAATATCAGGAAGTACTCAACCGCAAATTTAACCACCCATCCGCCCCATTCTCGCTGGCTGGGTAGGGTTAAAATCAGCCCTTAAGCCCCAAAAGGAAAGGCATCCATAATGAGTGTGAGATGTTTATTATCAAGATTAAGTAAAAACTGCTCATTGTTGAGTGTTTAGGGAAAATTAGAATTTTAATCACCTTTCATCTGAATTACTTTTATTTTAAACTAGATTTGTGTGGATACACTTTGTTTTAAAACCCAAAATTTTAAAATAATTATTTTTCTAAATCTTTTATTACATATTCCCATGCATGCGAACCCTCCTCCTCTTTGCTTTCCCCAGGAGCCATTGGACTAGGTGTCCTGCCACAATCATTCTACACCCTTCTCCATGCAGACATTCCAGTCGAGGTCATGGACTCTGCCTGACAAATGCAGATGGAGTCAGGGATGTGACCTTGTGGCGGCCCACTGACGATACTCCGAAATTCTGCAAAGGCAGAAAATCTAGACCAACAATTCACCAGGAGAAGTAATTTAAGCTAGATTAGATGTCACTGTAATTTTCAAATAAATAAACAGATTGTTTGAAAACAGGCTTTTTCTCAGAAAATCAAAATTTGTGGATATTAAATAATCTGTCTTGGATTTCCTTTCATGCTCCCTGTATTACTAAAGATACAAAATACAAAGTTGTGAACAAAATTTATACAAATTATAATATCTATCAGAGTGAGAAATCAATTCAGCGTTAACCATAATTATTGAATAAACAGACTGTTCCTTCAGGCTAAAGGCTCATTATGATGAGAACCAAAAATTAAAAACTTTTGAAAATATTAACCTAACTTATATTATTCGTTCCTCACCAAACAGCTATATAATGCTAATTATTGTAATCATAGAGCTCCTGTTTATATACCATGTCTTAATTCAAGACTTTTTATGCAGAACCCCCTTCATTACATGAATAGTAGTACTGTCTTATCATCTTTTCCTCCTTTAAGTTGACCCTTTTTCTTTTATTGTTCTTCGGCTCTTTCTTGCATACATACAGATATCATAAATAAAAGAGATTCAATTACCCCCACTTCTCCAAACATATTACAAATTGAATAAGCAATGCAAAATTTCAAATGCAAAGTTTTATTAGTTACACCTGTTGTTTGGCTGTTGTAAGAATTATTGGGCTCGTAATCTTCCATTAATGGCTAGGCCTGAGCTTTTGTGCAGTAGTTCGTTCAGACGAATATTGCCTTACTTGGCATTCTGGGTACTGTCGACAGATTATCGAACTCGGCACTCACTTTACCTTACCACCAGCCCGGGGTCCCAGAAACACAGCAGAAGGTGATATTTTTAACAACACAGCTGGTGTATTCCTGCCTCTACATCAAATAATTACGCCTTCATATAAAATAATACAATATTTCATATTAAATAAACAATGTTTACAAGTGAAAAAATTGTGCTATTTTGTCACTCAGGCTAACTGGTCGTGCAATATGTTCATGTCTATCTCACATTGAAAACAAAGGAAGTGTGACTTTATCCAGAATAGCATTATGCTCTAGCAATGGATGAGGTTGTGTCTACAATAAAATCTTGCTTGGCATGATGGATGGATCAATGACAACATGACACGTTCTGCTCTGAGCAATAGATAGTTCTCTGTCCAAATTAATTGTGTCACCCCAGATAAGGGATAAATCTATGTCGACAATAAATATTCTGCTCTATATTTGTGCCCACTCTACATTTATTACTATTGGCTAAGGATGGATCTATACCCACACTCCAAGTATAGCTTCTGGCAATGGGTGGACTTAGATCCATAATAAATGTACCACCCTAGATAATGAATAGATCAATGTCCACAATACATGGTTTTTCTATTGTTTACACCCAAATAACAAAGGTTAAGTGGACATAATTGATCAGCAAAAGGAGCAGAGATTTCTACCCATTTAGCACCCCATCCAACTTTCCATTTGGGCATTGTACTGGCACCAGAAACAGCTGCCGGTTTGTAGTTAATTGTATTAAAATTATGCCACATTGACATCATTTAAATGTCTGCATAGTTTCCAGGACTTTAGGCCCAGATAGTGCTTAGTCAGCTACCTCCCGCCTTCATATAAAATGGCTGCTAAGGCATACTGTTTATGGAAGTGTATTTAAAGAGCCCTATTGTAATGTTTATAGCAGAACTGTGAGATTATTTAAGAACAATACTTTTTTTTGTTTTTTTCTTGCATCCACTAGTTGGTCAGGAGCTTTTGTGCTCACAATATCATTGTTGTTTGGTACATTTGCACTTTAAGGATAATGGGTTTCCCATTGGGAATTCCCTTTACTCTCACTTTTTGGAGAAAGAAAAGGAGGAGCAGGAAGGTTAGATGGCACCAGAAGTAGACCATAGCCACTCCCAGCACCCACCGACTCACAGTGACCTGCAGAGCTGGCTACACGGGCTCTGAATTAGTACACAGTCAGATTCAAAGCTGTGCCATCTGTTGCTAGGATACCCACAGCTATCAGGTACCATAGAGCTGGCCTTGCCAGTGGCTGTTATGCTCAGCTGCATCCTCAAGGCCTTCTATCTTCACTTCCTTTCAGGCCTGCTACAATGCCATCAAATAGGGCGGCTTTCCTGTAGTGGCAAGCAGGGCCACCCTCCTCAGCACACTTTCTTCTGCACTATCTCCACTTTACCAGCTATCGAACAAGGGGTTGGAATGTTGCACTGCTACATCTTTGGCCACAGACTCATCTTCCTGCCTCTCCATTTATTGTGCCAGCCATTTGGTTTAGTCGGGTATTTTTTTTTTATCCCCAAACAATCTTTGCAAAGCCTGAAATATACATTAAAAATATTAGCGGCCTTTGTAAGAGTTGCCAATACTTTTATCTCTCAGCGGCTCAATCACTTTAAATTTACCCATGATGCCTTAAAAGCCTGTTTCCTGAAGGTTACTTGCCCTCCTCTGGTCTGCCTCTAACTCCAGGCAAAATCAGTAGGGCCAGATACTAACAACTAGACAGGCACCACTTGAATAACATCTGATTAGGAGGACAATTGGAAAATCTGCTCTATACTTACTTGGGTAGCCAAAAGGCTTGTTCATTTACTGTTTGTAATCACCTTCATTGTCTCTATGTGGAGGTGCACTCTGAGTGTATTACGAGCTTCTCTACAGACGTCATACTCACCAAAACCTTTTATTTTAACTTTAACCAATGGAAATGAATCCTAAAAACAAATGAAGTGATCTTTTAGCACAGATGAGCCATTGGTCAGTGAGTCAGGCGGGCAAGAGCACAATAAGTAAACAAAGAAATGATGAAGGACTGGAGATGGGACGATAAGCATACCGATACTTGAAAACAGCGGACTAACTTTGTTTTTGAAGGCTGGCACACCAACTTATCTCTGGACTAGTTGGTGACTGACTTATTCAGTAATAGTTCCAAATAGTTACACTTTTATACAATCTGGTGTTGATTAAAAGATAATCTGATAATCTCTTAGTTCAGTCGTTCTAAACATATATATATAATATATAAAGAAAAGTGGCTTATTATATTAAATGAAAGGGGCCAGCTAGTACACAATTATACCAACGCACTGCACTAATACATAAGGACAGAATGGTAAGAGGTGTGTTTGTACACGTATCACTCCATAGAGAAAGTCCCTAATCTCAGTCAGTAAAATGTGTGGGGGAGGGATGAGAGGTGAAATAAATGTGCTTCTCCACAGAAAGAGAAGTAAAATCAGAGGTAAGAGGACAAGTCAACTTCGGTCATAGTTGCTCACCTCTTAGCAGCAAGAAGGGAAATGACTGACTGTCGACAGCTGCCTTTAAAACCTGTGATTACGAGGTTGTTGCTGGAACTGACAATCTGCATCAGGAAGTTTAAGTCATGTTTTACTGGGTAAAGATCCTGAATAAAAGACAGGATCACATCCTGCATCACACAGCCTCAGATCTGGGATATATATCAAAGGTTAAAAATTGTACTATTTGTTCACACAGCCCATTTGCTTCAAAAGCATTTCCATCTGACCAAAGATGGCAAGGATAGGATGGTACAATTTAGTGGTGACAATTTTTAATTCACAAAATATCTGCAAAGGTCCCAAATAAATATATTAAATGAGTTGAGCAATAAAGAGAAGAACCAATGATTATTGGTAGAGTACTCTGAAGCATCTTAACTAATTCGCCCAAAGGTTGGGTTCTGTCATGAACCAAACAAGTAAAAGGACCATTTTGTGAAAAATAAAAAGTGTTATCTATGTAACACCTGATCACACCATTGAAAAGCCCTAAAGCATTTCAAATGTTTTGGAGTGCAATCACTCTTATTATGACCAGTTAATCTGATTTTTGCTGGTGTTGGTTAAGAGAGGAATGTTGACCAGAAGAACTCTCTGCTCTGCTTTGAACATGATTACATTTATGATGAAAAACATAAAATCTTGGACTATGGTCACTGAACAAGAGAATATTAAAAGTGGGGTGGGGGGGTGTGGGGTTGTGTGGAGGGGATCAACAGGAGTGCTCAGTTGGTAGCACACTCGTCTCTGAATCAGAAGGTTGTGGGTTTAAGTCTCACTCCTGAGCACAAAATCTAGGCTGACACTCCAGTGCAGGACTAAGGGAATGCTGCACTGTCGGAGGTGCCGTCTTTCAGATGAGAAACTAAACTGAGAACCTGTCTGCTTTCTCAGGTGGATGTAAAAGATCCCATGGCACTAATTCGAAGAAGAGCACAGGAGTTCTCCCTGATGCCTTGGCTAATATTTATCCCTCAACTAAAAACAGATGATCTGATCATTATCACATTGCGGTTTGTGGGACCTTGATGTGTGCAAATTGGCTGTCACGTTTCCTAAGTTACAACAGTGATTACACTTCAAAAATACTTCATTGTCTGTAAAGTGCTTTGGGACGTCCTGAGGTCGTGAAAGGTGCTATAGAAATGCAAGTTCTTTCTTTCTTATAGAAACATAAGAACAACAGTCAGCCATTGAGGCTGCTTTGCTTTGACCATTTTGTTAATCATGCTAGCTTTATCTTTTTAATTCCAACTCTCTGCCTTTCCTCTATATTCATTAATGCACTTGCTTTCCAAGTAAGTGTATCTCTCCCTTTCAAAAATATCAATTGAATTTGCAGCTGTGACCTTCTCACAACCCTTCATATGAAGAAGATTTTTCCCGGATATACTTTTAATCATCTTAGCTTGAATTCTAAGGTTACTTTGCCTTGACCTGAATTCCGCTAATAGAGGGAAAAGTCATTCCCTACCTACACTGTCAATTGCCTTCATTGGTTTAAAGATTTAAATCAGAATGTCCTATTATTACTCATGTTTAGCAAATACTCCCCAAGGTTATCCACCCAACACCCACCGATATATATAAATTTAAATAACCCAGGAACTTTAGCTGGGGTCAGGGACATTGTCAGCAGGTGAACAGAAGTTCCACTCCGCCCCAGATCGATAATAAGAGGAGCGTCTTAAAGGAGGAGAAAGAGGTGGAGAAGCTTAGGGAGGAATTCCAGAGCTTAGGGCCTAGACAGCTGAAGGCACTCAAATGATGGAGCGATGAAAATCGGGGATACGCAAGAGGCAAGAATTGAAGGGGTGCAGAGATGTCGTAGGGTTGTAGGGCTGGTGGAGGTTAGAGACAAGGAGGGGCGAGGCCATGGAAGGATTTGAAAACAAGGATGGGAATTTTAAAATCGAGGCTTTGCCAGATCGGGAGCCAATGTAGGTCAGCGAGCAGAGGGGTGAAGAGTGAACGGGACATGGTACAAGTTAGGATATGGGCAGCAGAGTTTTGGATGAACTCAAGTTTACGGAGGGTGCAAGGTGGGATCTGGCCAGGAGAGCATTGGAATACTAATGTCTAGAGATAACAAAGACATGGATGAGGGTTTGAGCAGCAGATAAGCTGAGGCAGGGGCGGAGACGGGCAATGTTACAGAGGTGGAAGTAGGCTGTCTTGATGATGGAGAGGATACGGGGTTGGAAGCTCAGCTGAGATTCGAAAAGGATGCCAAGATTGCGAACAGGCTGGTTCAGCCTCAGACAGGGGCCAGGGAGGGGGATAGAGCCGTTGGCTAGGGAACGGAATTTGTGATGGGGACCAAAGGCAATGGCTTCACTCTTCCCAATATTTAATTGGAGGAAATCTCTGCTTATCCAACACTGGATGTCGGACAAGCAGCATGACAAATCAAAGGCAGTGGAGCGTCACGAGAGACGGTGGTGAGGTAGAGCTGGGTGTTGTCAGCATACATGTGGAAACTGTCTTGTTTTCGGATGATGTTGCCGTTGGGGCAGCATGTAGATGAGGATTAGGAAAGCATACAATCTTGCTTCTTCTAAATTCATACTGCCATAGTCTGGATACAATTTTCCTGTACATTACATTTTTTCTTTTGTATTTTTATTCTATTTGCTGTAACACAAGGTGACTGCACTGCAAAAAGCCTGGGGAACTGTTTGTATACTTTCCTTCATGTGTTTTCACTTACGTATATACAGGATTTGTTGATTTAAATGTAAGGTTATATTGCTATATGGCTTTCTTGTTTTTGCTCCTTTCCTGAAAGAAGACAGAATGAATTTTAACTCAGAGCATGAGTGCAATGTGCCGGAGACGGAGTGAGCGATGAGCTCGCAACATGGCGCCGTGTGCGGCCTGGTGAGATTTTAACTCCCAGGCCTCATTTTCATGTTTCTCTCATGTGCCATCCCCTTTACTCTTGGAATCATTCTTGTTGCCCTTCTTTGCACCCTCTGTGTGTTATAAATTTCTTGTCTGTTGCTTCTCTTAGGGACATAGGAACAGGACTAGGCCATTCAGCCCCTCGAGCCTGTTCCGCCATTCAGTGAGATCATGGTTGACCTGTGACCTAACTCCATAAACCCGCCTTAGCCCCATATCCCTTAATACCTTTGGTTAACAAAAATCTATCAATCTCAGATTTAAAATTAACAATTGAGTTAGTATCAACTGCCGTTTGCAGAAGAGAGTTCCAAACTTCTACCACCCTTTGTGTGTAGAAGTGTTTCCTAACTTCACTCCTGAAAGGCCTGGCTCTAATTTTTAGGCTATGTCCCCTCGTCCTAGACTCCCCAAACAGCGGAAATAGTTTCTCTCTATCTACCCTATCAGCTCCCCTTAATATCTTGAAAACTTCGATCAAATGACCCCTTAATCTTCTAAATTGCAGGAAATACAACCCTAGTTTGTGTAATCTCTCTTCTTACTCTGCCCCTTCATTCTTTAGCATGCTACTTCAGTCTCTGAAGTAAGACAATTACTGTGACAAAGTAAATTGTCTGGCCTGGATAGAAATAATCACAGAGACCGCATCTCTGTCTCATCCCTTCATGGTTATGCCCACAGCTTAGTTTCTTGTGGCATGTTTCCCCATCAGCCCTGGCTGCCTAATTCCAGTTTCTTTTAAATTCCCAATCTACTTCTGGGTCTTTCTCTACTTCTCAGTTAGCACTTCAAGCCACAGAAGGCTGGTGTGCTACTTTTAGAATAGGGTTAATACCAAAATTATGACAACAGCAGCACACAAACTGTCAGTTCACATCTTCAGTGTCAACTACTGTTTGGATTTATGCCACCATTTTTTCTTCTTCTCCTCCTCTGCAGGTGCTGGGCTGATCATTCCACTGTCTTTGGCAACCTTCCAGTACCTCGTGCAGGAGGGCTTGAGATAACAAGCAGTGGTATTACAGCCAAGTCCAATCCGGTCCTTACTGCGTCCCCACCCATAGTCATTTTCATGCAGGAGTCACTAGACAGTAATCAGAAGTAACCACCCTGGCTGATTTTTCTTTCCTGTTCAGAGCTGGTATCCTGGAGGCCAAATTCCTGTCTGACTGAGATTAATTATTTCAGTATAAATCAAAGATGAAGCCGTCCTTTTTTGTGAAGATGAGTATCAGAGTCGGAATGTTGTCCCACACTGTGGCGCAGAGGGTGGGGACAGAAAGATCCTGTTCATAGCTGCACTGTTTTTACAGCTGCATTTGGTGTGAGGAATACTGTGATATTAAGCAGTGTCTTTTAAATTAATGTAAAGTATTATAAAATTCAATGTTAATTTCATAGGCTCCCTTAAATTTCACAATTGTCCAGCCCAAATGTTCATTTCTCGAGGGCTGGTAACAGAAGTTGTGAAGACTGATAATGGCTCTTCAATTAACAGTTCGGAATTCCAATGTTTCCCAGAATATTTTGGATTTTGTCCAGTACCAATGGAGAAGCAGAACGATTTCTGGGGACATACCTAGCACAAAGGAAGATGGTAGTGGTTGTTGGAGGCCAATCATCTCAGCCCCAGGACATTGCTGCAGGAGTTCCTCAGGGCAGTGTCCTAGGCCCAACCATCTTCAGCTGCTTCATCAATGACCTTCCCTCCATCATAAGGTCAGAAATGGGGATGTTCGCTGATGACTGCACAGTGTTCAGTTCCATTCGCAACCCCTCAAATAATGAAGCAGTCCGAGCCCGCATGCAGCAAGACCTGGACAATATCCAGGCTTGGGCTCATAAGTGGCAAGTAACATTCGCGCCAGATAAGTGCCAGGCAATGACCATCTCCAACAAGAGAGAGTCTAACCACCTCCCCCTGACATTCAACGGCATTACCATCACCGAATCCCCCACCATCAACATCCTGGGGGTCACCATTGACCAGAAACTTAACTGGACCAGCCATATAAATACTGTGGCTACGAGAGCAGGTCAGAGGCTGGGTATTCTGCGGTGTGTGACTCACCTCCTGACTCCCCAAAGCCTTTCCACCATCTACAAGGCACAAGTCAGGAGTGTGATGGAATACTCTCCACTTGCTTGGATGAGTGCAGCTCCAACAACACTCAAGACGCTCGACACCATCCAAGATAAAGCAGCCCGCTTGATTGGCACCCCATCCACCACACTAAACATTCACTCCCTTCACCACCGGCGCACTGTGGCTGCAGTGTGTACCATCCACAGGATGCACTGCAGCAACTCGCCAAGGCTTCTTTGACAGCACCTCCCAAACCCGCGACCTCTACCACCTAGAAGGACAGGGGCAGCAGACACATGGGAACTACGCCACCTTCACGTTCCCCTCCAAGTCACACACCATCCCGACTTGGAAATATATCGCCGTTCCTTCATTGTCGCTGGGTCAAAATCCTGGAACTCCCTTCCTAACAGCACTGTGGGAGAACCGTCACCACACGGACTGCAGCGGTTCAAGAAGGCGGCTCACCACCACCTTCTCGAGGGCAATTAGGGATGGGCAATAAATGCTGTCCTCGCCAGCGACACCCACAGCCCATGAACGAATAAAAAAAAACTTGGGTAGCTGTTCTGCCAGCTCTCTGCCAGTCTCCACCACTTCTGGGATTTCCCTCTGGAAGTGACGGCAGATGTTAAATTTACCCGATCAAATTTAGATAGCGTCTGACATATTATCCTTGATTGATGCCATAGCAAAGTTGGGCATTAGGAATGCCGCTGCATTCTCGCTTTCAGCATAGCTAGGGTGGCGGCGGGGAGTTTTAAATGGCTGCAAGCCAAATGCAGTCAACCACAGGGAAATTGACTGCACTCGGCCAGTGCACAATTTTTAATTTTTAAAATAATTGACCATTTCTTCAGTTGACCCAGAGGCAGCCAGCCATGCTCTACTGCTGTACATGCCTAAATCCTGCAGCAACACTATTTCTCCATCCCCATAACCCCACCACCCACCCCCCAACACAAACACACACACACACACACACACGTGGGCTTTTTGCTGCCGCTAGATATCCCTTTGATTGATTACAACGGGATGAAGATCGGGTGAGTTTTACAATGGGTGGGAAATCCGCTCTGTCAGATTATTGCCCAGGCTTCTTTTTTAGATCAAAATGTACTTCACCGCTCTCCCATGCTGAGAGGTTGTCCCCAGGTTAACCCAAAGTGAGGGAAGTAGGCCTCAGCTTAGATGAATTTCAGAGGCTGAAACAAAACATATGCCTGGTGCGCTGATGAAAATCAAGATGAGGCAGCTGGAGCAGTGAGAAAATTCACAGCAAGAGCCAGAGCAGCCAGGAAAACCACTTGGTTAGTGTAAAAAAAAAGTTCCCTGAATTGGATAAAAGCAATGCACAGATGGCTTAAACTGCTGCTTTCGATTTTTGTGTCATTTATATGGACTGCTCTTTAAATCAGTAACACTTCAGGCCCCCATTTTCAGTTTGGTGGGCATTAAGGTGCTTTGACTGGCAGTGGGCTGAAAAAACAAGAAAAAAGTAGAACTTTCCAATCCATTCCATCTTAATTTCCCAGTATCAGTAAATTAAACTATCCAAAGGCAAGTAAGTTGAAATTATTCGATTTGCCAGTTTTACAACCAAATATGAATCTCTCGACTTCCGTAAAGAAGCACTGGCTATGGTGATCAGGTAGTAGACAGTGGAAAGTGATCAATCTCACTGAGAAGGTTTATTCTATTCCAAAGAGAAAGAAAAATAGACATTGCCCACATAAAATTGCAGGAAAACAATCGGCCAGATTTTGCTGTAAAAATAATGGTGAGGCTAACAGCGCTCACCATTATTCATGTGCAAATCGGACAGTAACTTCGACAGTAACTTCCAGTGACACACTAGCGCAGTCAATCATGGAAATCCGGGAGTTGCTCTACAAGATGTGATGCTCGTCCAAAAGCAGTGCAGAAATGGCATCTCGCTGTCTGGCTCCCCATTCAAATGCATTAAACGGCATGAAGACCCTCTACTTACCTGATAGATACAGACTAAACTCGACAAAATAAATTAAGTCAAGTCATTATAAGTCTAAGTACACTTTTAACGGCATGGGAAGTTTTGATTACTGCCAAACAACCTCTCTGGCACTGAAAATTAACTTTTACAAGTGTGGAGTCTCATTCCTTCAGATTTTTAATTATTGTTGGACATTAAAAAAAAATTAAATAATTTTATTTTTTAACTTTTTCTTTCTGTCTCTTTTATCACTGCCTCTTTATTCAATATTTCTTTCCCTCTCTTTATTTCGCTTACTGTACCTGATTTGACATTGAATTCACTAGTCTAACTTACACTTCCTAGTTCAGTCTGCTCTGCTCATTAACAATACTTCAATCTGATTGATTGAGGAGATACACGGTTGCTTACCCTGTTTACACAAGTCCCAGATGCCCTGTAGGGGGCGCCATGCTTTTTGGACCTCTGATTTCCAGGAACTTGTCGTGCAGAAGCTCATGGAATGTCTCTCGGCAAGTACAAGTGCAAGTCTAACGAACGGCTGCCGCCATTCGTACGCTGCTCACAGCAGAATCCGACCATTATTTATGCTATTGACGTTCGCGTCAGACAAGTGCCATGCAATGACCATCTCCAACAAGAGAGAGTCTAACCACCTCCCCTTGACATTCAACGACATTACCATCGCTGAATCCCCCACCATCAACATCCTGGGGGTCACCATTGATCAGAAACTTAACCGACCAGCCACGTAAATATTGTGGCTACAAGATCAGGTCAGAGGCTGGGTATTCTGCGGTGAGTGACTCACCTCCTGACTCCCCAAAGCCTTTCCACCACCTACAAGGCACAAGTCAGGAGTGTGATGGAATACTCTCCACTTGCTTGGATGAGTGCAGCTCCAACAACACTCAAAAAGCTCAACACTATCCAGGACAAAGCAGCCCGCTTGATTGGCACCCCATCCACCACCTTAGTAATTCACTCCCTCCATCACCGGTGCACCGTGGCTGCAGTGTGCACCATCCACAGGATGCACTGCAACAACTCGCCAAGGCTTCTTCAACAGCACCTCCCAAACCCGTGACCTCTACCACCTAGAAAGACAAGAGCAGCAGACACATGGGAACAACACCACCTGCACGTTCCCCTCCAAGTCACACACCATCCTGACTCGGAAATATATCGCCGTTCCTTCATCGTCGCTGGGTCAAAATCCTGGATCTCCCTACCTAACAGCACTGTGGGAGAACCTTCACCACACGGACTGCAGCGGTTCAAGAAGGCGGCTCACCACCACCTTCTCAAGGGCAATTAGGGATGGGCAATAAATGCCAGCAACGTCCACATCCCATGAATGAATTAAAAGAAAGTCATATTATAAATAACAATAACTAGTTAATCTCGCTTGCAATTGTACATGGGGAGCCAAGGGCACATGTACTCTTCAAGATGAAATGGGGTTAGAGGATGGGGAATAATTGCACCGGGGCACACAGTGTCCATTTTAAAGTTACACGCCGGGAATTTCCACGAAGGATCTCCTGATCGGCTGCCGTAACTTCGATGGAAGATCGGCGTAAACACCGATACACACGTAAATGCAGTCTCCGCCGATCTTCCACCAAAGTTACAGTGCCCAATCAGGAAAACCCCTGAGGAAATTCACAGCGATACATCCTGTCCATATTATAATGCAGCTCCCACCACTCACAGTGGGTGCGTTGGCATTAACGCGATTCACCCGCAATAAGTGTGGACAATTAAACCATCATGGGTTGTAGTAATGAAACTTTAGCCCCTGACACCCTCCAGAGGATTTGGAGTGTAAATGGTTGGCTGGGTTTTGTACACAGGGGGGATTTTTAAATGATTAAATCACTAAAACAGTGCAGCAGAGCTTTGCTGCCAGATCCAGAATACTGGCAGCTGTGGCTCCCACACTGTTTTTATTACTTATACAGGCAAAACCGTGGCCTACCTGTGGCTTAATGTGAAGCTCTGGTTTCAGCCCCTACATGTTCACTGCCTCGCGCACTATTAAATGAAAGCAGCACCAAGCTTCAGTACGTGGATCAATCACATACCGATATGGACTGGGCATTTTTGAATGAATGACATCCGCGTGTAAATGTAATTTTAGAAAATGTAAAAGGGCTTTTTTGCTGTGATGCAAAGAAAAACAGGGAGCTTGTTCATATATCAGTAAGTTCTGGGGGTTGAACAGCCCGAAATAGCCGATGAGCTTAATATGTTTTGAGCGGTACCTTTGCAATTGAAGCCGATGGTACTGGAAAATGATTAGCGCTATTCACCCAATATAGGCGACTGCGTGTGATAAGTGTGGACAGTGTAAGTGTTGGGGACAGTATCTCAATTATATAAATTCCAATGTCTACATTTGTAATGGAAATTGCCTGTATAAACTTGTCTTGCTGCTATGACACCCTCCTGCTGGTGATGGTGCTGCAGGGACTCCACAGAGGCAGGGTATAATTATAGTGTGACAAGTTTGCATAGGGAGTTTCCATTACAAACCTGGACATAGGAATTTATTACAGACAAAGTTAACAGCAGTGTGCGCAGACATAAGATTTTTAATATGTTATAAATGTGCATTTATTGTTTAAACAGTTATCTTATATTACATCAGTCAACATTTTAAAAAATATTGAATTGACACCATATGGACATTGTTGGAAATGTGCTCAATCGATAAGGGGTTCGATGGTGGGGGAAATGGGGGAATTATATTTGTTCATTTGCAGTGCCACCCTGGCTTAGTTGTTAGCACTTGTGGCTTTGGGGCAGTAGGTTATAGGTTTGAGCTCGAGTCCAGAATTTGAGCACATAATCTATGCTGGCTCTGTATGGTCAGCTGTCAAATGAAACCTGACATCTGGTAAATAAAAGGGGATGTTCCCTGTCCTGGCATCTGGTAAATAAAAGGGAATGTTCCTGTTCCCTGACATCTGGTAAATAAAAGGTAATATTCCTGGGCTCTGGGAGTCTGGTAAGTAACAGGGAATGTTCCTGCCCTCTGGGAGTCTGGTAAGTAACAGGGAATGTTCCTGGGATCTGAGAGTCTGGTAAGTAACAGGGAATGTTCCTGGGCCCTGAGAGTCTGGTATGTAACAGGGAATGTTCCTCGGCTCTGGGAGTCTGGTAAATAAAAGGGAATGTTCCTGGGATCTGGGAGTCTGGTAAGTAACAGGGAATGTTCCTGGGATCTGGGAGTCTGGTAAGTAACAGGGAATGTTCCTGGGATCTGGGAGTCTGGTATGTAACAGGGAATGTTCCTGGGATCTGGGAGTCTGGTAAGTAACAGGGAATGTTCCTGGGCTCTGAGAGTCTGGTATGTAACAGGGAATGTTCCTGGGCCTGAGAGTCTGGTATGTAACAGGGAATGTTCCTGGGATCTGAGAGTCTGGTATGTAACAGGGAATGTTCCTGGGATCCGAAAGTCTGGTAAGTAACAGGGAATGTTCCTGGGATCCGAAAGTCTGGTAAGTAACAGGGAATGTTCCTGGGATCTGAGAGTCTGGTAAGTAACAGGGAATGTTCCTGGGATCTGAGAATCTGGTATGTAACAGGGAATGTTCCTGGGTTCTGAGAGTCTGGTATGTAACAGGGAATGTTACTGGGATCTGAGAGTCTGGTATGTAACAGGGAATGTTCCTGGGTTCTGAGAGTCTGGTAAGTAACAGGGAATGTTCCTGGGCTCTGGGAGTCTGGTAAGTAACAGGGAATGTTCCTGGGATCTGAGAATCTGGTAAGTAACAGGGAATGTTGCTAGGCTCTGGGAGTCTGGTATGTAACAGGGAATGTTCCTGGGATCTGAGAGTCTGGTAAGTAACAGGAAATGTTCCTGGGCCCTGAGAGTCTGGTATGTAACAGGGAATGTTCCTGGGCTCTGGGAGTCTGGTAAGTAACAGGGAATGTTCCTGGGCCCTGAGAGTCTGGTAAGTAACAGGGAATGTTCCTGGGCTCTGGGAGTCTGGTAAGTAACAGGGAATGTTCCTGGGATCTGGGAGTCTGGTAAGTAACAGGGAATGTTCCTGGGATCTGGGAGTCTGGTAAGTAACAGGGAATGTTCCTGGGATCTGGGAGTCTGGTATGTAACAGGGAATGTTCCTGAGATCTGAGAGTCTGGTAAGTAACAGGGAATGTTCCTGGGATCTGAGAGTCTGGTAAGTAACAGGGAATGTTCCTGGGATCTGGGAGTCTGGTATGTAACAGGGAATGTTCCTGGGATCTGAGAGTCTGGTAAGTAACAGGGAATGTTCCTGGGATCTGGGAGTCTGGTATGTAACAGGGAATGTTCCTGGGATCTGGGAGTCTGGTAAGTAACAGGGAATGATCCTGGGATCTGAGAGTCTGGTAAGTAACAGGGAATGTTCCTGGGCCCTGAGAGTCTGGTATGTAACAGGGAATGTTCCTGGGATCTGAGAATCTGGTATGTAACAGGGAATGTTCCTGGGCTCTGAGAGTCTGGTAAGTAACAGGGAATGCTCCTGGGATCTGAGAATCTGGTAAGTAACAGGGAATGTTCCTGGGATCTGAGAGTCTGGTAAGTAACAGGGAATGTTCCTGGGCCCTGAGAGTCTGGTATGTAACAGGGAATGTTCCTCGGCTCTGGGAGTCTGGTAAATAAAAGGGAATGTTCCTGGGATCTGGGAGTCTGGTAAGTAACAGGGAATGTTCCTGGGATCTGGGAGTCTGGTAAGTAACAGGGAATGTTCCTGGGATCTGGGAGTCTGGTATGTAACAGGGAATGTTCCTGGGATCTGGGAGTCTGGTAAGTAACAGGGAATGTTCCTGGGCTCTGAGAGTCTGGTATGTAACAGGGAATGTTCCTGGGCCTGAGAGTCTGGTATGTAACAGGGAATGTTCCTGGGATCTGAGAGTCTGGTAAGTAACAGGGAATGTTCCTGGGATCCGAAAGTCTGGTAAGTAACAGGGAATGTTCCTGGGATCTGAGAGTCTGGTAAGTAACAGGGAATGTTCCTGGGATCTGAGAATCTGGTATGTAACAGGGAATGTTCCTGGGTTCTGAGAGTCTGGTAAGTAACAGGGAATGTTGCTAGGCTCTGGGAGTCTGGTAAGTAACAGGGAATGTTCCTGGGATCTGAGAGTCTGGTAAGTAACAGGGAATGTTCCTGGGATCTGAGAGTCTGGTAAGTAACAGGAAATGTTCCTGGGCCCTGAGAGTCTGGTATGTAACAGGGAATGTTCCTGGGCTCTGGGAGTCTGGTAAGTAACAGGGAATGTTCCTGGGCCCTGAGAGTCTGGTAAGTAACAGCGAATGTTCCTGGGCTCTGGGAGTGTGGTAAGTAACACGGAATGTTCCTGGGATCTGGGAGTCTGGTAAGTAACAGGGAATGTTCCTGGGATCTGGGAGTCTGGTAAGTAACAGGGAATGTTCCTGGGATCTGGGAGTCTGGTATGTAACAGGGAATGTTCCTGGGATCTGAGAGTCTGGTAAGTAACAGGGAATGTTCCTGGGATCTGAGAGTCTGGTAAGTAACAGGGAATGTTCCTGGGATCTGGGAGTCTGGTATGTAACAGGGAATGTTCCTGGGATCTGAGAGTCTGGTAAGTAACAGGGAATGTTCCTGGGATCTGGGAGTCTGGTATGTAACAGGGAATGTTCCTGGGATCTGGGAGTCTGGTAAGTAACAGGGAATGTTCCTGGGATCTGAGAGTCTGGTAAGTAACAGGGAATGTTCCTGGGCCCTGAGAGTCTGGTATGTAACAGGGAATGTTCCTGGGATCTGAGAGTCTGGTAAGTAACAGGGAATGTTCCTGGGATCTGGGAGTCTGGTATGTAACAGGGAATGTTCCTGGGATCTGGGAGTCTGGTAAGTAACAGGGAATGTTCCTGGGATCTGAGAGTCTGGTATGTAACAGGGAATGTTCCTGGGATCTGGGAGTCTGGTAAGTAACAGGGAATGTTCCTGGGATCTGAGAATCTGGTATGTAACAGGGAATGTTCCTGGGCTCTGAGAGTCTGGTAAGTAACAGGGAATGTTCCTGGGCTCTGGGAGTCTGGTAAGTAACAGGGAATGTTCCTGGGATCTGAGAATCTGGTAAGTAACAGGGAATGTTCCTGGGATCTGAGAGTCTGGTAAGTAACAGGGAATGTTCCTGGGCTCTGAGAGTCTGGTAAGTAACAGGGAATGTTCCTGGGCTCTGGGAGTCTGGTAAGTAACAGGGAATGTTCCTGGGATCTGGGAGTCTGGTAAGTAACAGGGAATGTTCCTGGGATCCGAAAGTCTGGTAAGTAACAGGGAATGTTCCTGGGATCCGAAAGTCTGGTAAGTAACAGGGAATGTTCCTGGGATCTGAGAGTCTGGTAAGTAACAGGGAATGTTCCTGGGATCTGAGAATCTGGTAAGTAACAGGGAATGTTCCTGGGATCTGAGAGTCTGGTATGTAACTGGGAATGTTCCTGGGCTCTGGGAGTCTGGTAAGTAACAGGGAATGTTCCTGGGATCTGAGAATCTGGTAAGTAACAGGGAATGTTCCTGGGATCTGAGAGTCTGGTAAGTAACAGGGAATGTTCCTGGGCTCTGAGAGTCTGGTAAGTAACAGGGAATGTTACTGGGCTCTGGGAGTCTGGTAAGTAACAGGGAATGTTCCTGGGCTCTGAAAGTCTGGTATGTAACAGGGAATGTTCCTGGGATCTGAGAGTCTGGTAAGTAACAGGGAATGTTCCTGGGATCTGAGAGTCTGGTAAGTAACAGGGAATGTTCCTGGGATCTGAGAATCTGGTAAGTAACAGGGAATGTTGCTAGGCTCTGGGAGTCTGGTATGTAACAGGGAATGTTCCTGGGATCTGAGAGTCTGGTAAGTAACAGGAAATGTTCCTGGGCCCTGAGAGTCTGGTATGTAACAGGGAATGTTCCTGGGCTCTGGGAGTCTGGTAAGTAACAGGGAATGTTCCTGGGCCCTGAGAGTCTGGTAAGTAACAGGGAATGTTCCTGGGCTCTGGGAGTCTGGTAAGTAACAGGGAATGTTCCTGGGATCTGGGAGTCTGGTAAGTAACAGGGAATGTTCCTGGGATCTGGGAGTCTGGTAAGTAACAGGGAATGTTCCTGGGATCTGGGAGTCTGGTATGTAACAGGGAATGTTCCTGGGCCCTGAGAGTCTGGTATGTAACAGGGAATGTTCCTGGGATCTGAGAGTCTGGTAAGTAACAGGGAATGTTCCTGGGATCTGAGAGTCTGGTAAGTAACAGGGAATGTTCCTGGGATCTGGGAGTCTGGTATGTAACAGGGAATGTTCCTGGGATCTGAGAGTCTGGTAAGTAACAGGGAATGTTCCTGGGATCTGGGAGTCTGGTATGTAACAGGGAATGTTCCTGGGATCTGGGAGTCTGGTAAGTAACAGGGAATGTTCCTGGGATCTGAGAGTCTGGTAAGTAACAGGGAATGTTCCTGGGCCCTGAGAGTCTGGTATGTAACAGGGAATGTTCCTGGGATCTGAGAGTCTGGTAAGTAACAGGGAATGTTCCTGGGATCTGGGAGTCTGGTATGTAACAGGGAATGTTCCTGGGATCTGGGAGTCTGGTAAGTAACAGGGAATGTTCCTGGGATCTGAGAGTCTGGTATGTAACAGGGAATGTTCCTGGGATCTGGGAGTCTGGTAAGTAACAGGGAATGTTCCTGGGATCCGAAAGTCTGGTAAGTAACAGGGAATGTTCCTGGGATCTGAGAGTCTGGTAAGTAACAGGGAATGTTCCTGGGATCCGAAAGTCTGGTAAGTAACAGGGAATGTTCCTGGGATCCGAAAGTCTGGTAAGTAACAGGGAATGTTCCTGGGATCTGAGAGTCTGGTAAGTAACAGGGAATGTTCCTGGGCTCTGGGAGTCTGGTAAGTAACAGGGAATGTTCCTGGGATCTGAGAATCTGGTAAGTAACAGGGAATGTTCCTGGGATCTGAGAGTCTGGTAAGTAACAGGGAATGTTCCTGGGCTCTGAGAGTCTGGTAAGTAACAGGGAATGTTCCTGGGCTCTGGGAGTCTGGTAAGTAACAGGGAATGTTCCTGGGATCTGGGAGTCTGGTAAGTAACAGGGAATGTTCCTGGGATCCGAAAGTCTGGTAAGTAACAGGGAATGTTCCTGGGATCCGAAAGTCTGGTAAGTAACAGGGAATGTTCCTGGGATCTGAGAGTCTGGTAAGTAACAGGGAATGTTCCTGGGATCTGAGAATCTGGTATGTAACAGGGAATGTTCCTGGGCTCTGAGAGTCTGGTAAGTAACAGGGAATGCTCCTGGGATCTGAGAATCTGGTAAGTAACAGGGAATGTTCCTGGGATCTGAGAGTCTGGTAAGTAACAGGGAATGTTCCTGGGCTCTGAGAGTCTGGTAAGTAACAGGGAATGTTCCTGGGCTCTGGGAGTCTGGTATGTAACAGTGAATGTTCCTGGGATCTGAGAATCTGGTAAGTAACAGGGAATGTTCCTGGGATCTGAGAATCTGGTAAGTAACAGGGAATGTTCCTGGGCTCTGAGAGTCTGGTAAGTAACAGGGAATGTTCCTGGGATCTGAGAGTCTGGTATGTAACAGTGAATGTTCCTGGGATCTGAGAGTCTGGTAAGTAACAGGGAATGTTCCTGGGCTCTGAAAGTCTGGTATGTAACAGGGAATGTTCCTGGGTTCCTGGCACCTGATGGTAGTGGATGTTCCTGCTGAGCTACAGAAGACTATTTTCACAGTTGCCTTTATGGGGTAAGGGGGTCAACCTACCTTTCTGAATTCATTCAAACACTCATCCATTCAGAACTATGTGCGTGGAAACATTGTAACTGTGCACCCTATCACGTACTACCCTCTCCTAGTGGCTTCTTAATTGGGATATTTAGATGGTCCTGGGAATTATTTTTTAAAAAGAGTGGGTGAGAGGAGATGTGCTTGGAACTTGTTAATCTACTTGGTCCTTCAGTTATACACCATAGAGGAGAGTAGGAAGCATTCGGGTCAATGTACTTCAGCCCTCATGT